>NC_053491.1:149975557-150680557 GCF_905171775.1 Rana temporaria
CCGATTGGATATGCTGCCCTTTCAATGGGGGGCCCCCTTGATCCACTTTACTGTTACACACTTTGTTCTAGGAGTTTATGGGTGCCACAGGGAAAGGGAGTTAGGCCTGTCCACCTGCACCAGCCCAGGGGACATTGTTAATATTGGGGTTTATTTACTAAAGGCAAATCCACTTTGCACTACAAGTGCACTTGGAAGAGCAGTCGCTGTAGGAAAATAAAACACAGCATTTTTGCTTGTACATGATCGGATGATAGAAATCAGCAGAGCTTCCCTTTATTTCAGATCTTCCCTTCAGATCTACAGCGACTGCACTTCCAAGTGCATTAGCAGTGCACTTGTAGTGCAAAGTGGATTTTCCTTTAGTAAATCAACCCCATTGTGTTTGTTTACCAGTACACTGTTCACTCTGGTTCTTATGTTTAAACCATGTTCTTGGTACACACTGCCCAGGTACATGCCTCTGGGCTTAGGCCTCCCTGAGTGAGGTAGGTCACACTTTTGTGTGTTGTATATTCTTTCCTGTTCTTAATAAGGTAACTATGTTGCCATATTCTGTAAAATGAACTATATACAGCGCTCTGTGAGTAAGATCCAAAAGTGTAATGGTTGTGAAAATAGAGATTTTTAATGTAATAATATAATAACCATGTTTCACAACTATTTTCACAACCATTACACTTCTGGATCTTACTCACAGAGCACTGCATATAGTTTATTTGCACAGAACTTTTCAGATGACAAAAAGTACACCGGCTTAATAAAATTAATTAGCCACTCCTATTTGAAATCAGTCTTCATAGTGCAACAAACACTTTTTTCTTCAGAGCATAAGAGGGTAAGAATTCATCCATGTGTGTGCCATGGCAACACTGCATCTAAAGTGAGATTTGAATCCCTTTTATGGGTCAGGTGCATGCTTTATTCAAGATGTCAGTAGTAGACAACAGTTATCAGCAATAAACGGGTAGGTCAGAATTTTTGGTGAGCAGGGAGGTTACACAGGCTTAAATGGTTGCAAAAGTTACCAAAGTTATCTCTTGAAGTGTAACATGCAGACATTAGATTCAATTTCTTTTGCAGGATTATGTTTTTTTTTTTTTTAAATGAAGATACATGCTAACCTGTTGCCAGCTGAGTTAGGCCACGTACACACGATCAGTCATCCGATGACAAAGGTCCGAAGGACCGTTGTCATTGGTTAACTGATGAACCTGACTGATGGTCCGTCACGCCTACACACCATCGGTTAAAAACCAGATCGTGTCAGAACGCGGTGACGTAAAACACAATGACGTGCTGAAAAAAACAAAGTTCAATGCTTCCAAGCATGCGTCGGCTTGATTCTGAGCATGCGCGGGTTTTTAACCGATGCTTTTGCATACTAACGATCGGTTTTGACCTATCGGTTAGGCGTCTATCGGTTAAATTTTAAAGCAAATTCTCATTTTTTGACCTAAGGTTAACTGAACGATGGGGCCCACACACGATCGTTTTGGACCGATTAAATGGTCCTTCAGTCCGTTTTCATCGGTTTTGACCGATCGTGTGTACGCGGCCTAACACATATTTTTTTTTTTTTAAATCAAATATTTTTTTATTTTTAGTTTTATTTGTTATTGCTTATTCCTTACACAAAAATTCAAACAGAGAAAGTTAATTGTGTGAGAAAATATACACTCATTTCATTTAGTTTCTAAGTAATAAGTAAATTGCACACTGTGAAATGTAAGTAATCTACATAAAACTTTAAACAAGACATACAAAAGCCAAACACACATCTCTAATTTAGTCTCAGATTCCATTTATATTGCATCATTCTCCTCCTCTTGATTTCCAGGTATATTCATCTCCTCACCCCCTCTCATCTCTTCCCTCCTCCATCCCCCCCTCTTCACAAGAACCACCATACATTAAATTGCTGGTGTTAAGCCAAAATTGGGAAACTCCTCTGTGCTTATATGCCATTTTTTCTCTTTTTAATAAATAATTGATTTTATTACCCCATTGTTTATGAGTTGGCGGGTTGGTATCAATCCACTTTTGTAAGATAAGTATGCGGTCTAAGTATAGAGATCTGGTCCACATTGTATACATCTCAGCAGGTAAAGCTCCATCTGGGATTATACCCAGAATGGCTAATTTAGGGGTATTTGTTATTTCTGTCAAGCATATTGTATTCAAGGTCATAAACACTTTCTCCCAGTATCTATGCAACTTGGGACAGTTCCATAGTATATGAATAAGGGAGCCATTACATACTAGCATCGCGGGCATAAAGGCGAGATATATTCACCCCAAGCAAATAGTTTTTGAGGGGTATAGTGGGTTCTATGTAAGATAAAAAGCTGGGACAGTTGCTGAGATGGTGAGATAGATACATCAGGTAGTATCTCCATAGCCCGTATCCATTCTTCTTCGTTCAGACTGGTCAAGTCTTTTTGCCAATGGTTAAAGCTATTTACCTAGGCATCTAGTTTCTGTGCATTTAATAAAAAAAGATAAAGATCCCCTATTAATCCTCGTTTAGTAGTCCGTACTATGGTTGATTCTAACAATATATCTGATGGGTTGTATTGTAATTGGAATAATAGGACCTGATGTTGTAGCGCATGACATATTTGAAGGTATTAATAACAATTGTTATTTAACAGTTGAAAGCGCTCTCTCAACTTATCAAAGGGTAATAACATATCCCCTTCAAATAACTGATAAAGAAAAATTAACCCAGCTTTTTTCCATTCCCATAGTTCTTGCATTTTATTCAGCTTGGGTAAGCAGTAATTCTCCCATATTGGCATATGTTTTGTGTACCCCTTATTATGGGTAATAATACGCGTTGTTTCCCATAATTTATGGATTAAATTAAATGTTGGAAACTTTCTCTTCTCATAAAATTGATGAGACACTATTTTCTGTATTAATGGAGATGGTTTAAATTGGGTCATTATTAGATTCTGTATGGGATCTTGATTATCTACCTCCTTCCATCCACACCAATGGTGTAGTTGTGCTGCCATAAAGTATAATCTTGAATTAGGGACAGCTATCCCTCCTCTATCCTTTACTTGTTGCAGAGTTTCAAGTTTAATTCTTGGTTTTCCATTTTTCCATATAAGACCTTTAAAAATTGCATCTATTATCCTCAATAGTTTTATTGTTAACTAAACTGGACAATTGTGCAGTAGATACAGCAGTTGGGGTAGCCAAACCATTTTCACCAGATTTGCTCTCCCTACAATAGTCAATGGGAATCTGAACCACATTTTACATTGTTGCCTAAATTTATCGACAAAAGGAAGAATATTTTTGTCTATATATTAATTAAAGTTTGGAGTAACTATTATCCCCAGATACTTAAATGATGAAACCTGCTTCATCTGGTGAACCTGGTCTGGACACCCCAGCTGTATCGGGTCAACAGGGTCAATATGCATTATTACAGACTTATCCCAGTTGATAGTAAAGCCTGAGATTGTACCATACGTATCTATAAGCAAAGTAACTGTGGAGAGAGAGGTATATGTGTCCCCCAGAAACACCAGTGCATCGTCTGCGAAGAGTGCTATTGTTTTCTCGCTCTTGCCTCTCCGAAAACCCCACAATTTCTGGGCATTCCTGAATAGCCTGAGCAAGTGGTTCTACGGCTAGAGCGAAAAGGAGTGGAGATAAAGGGCAGCCTTGTCTTGTTCCTCTTTTCAGAAAAAATGGTAATGAGATAGATCTGTTAATCTGGACTCTTGCACTCCGACTACTATATAATAGTTGTATCCACTTTATAAATTTTGGTCCTATTCAAAAGTGACTTAGGCAAGTCCATAGGAATTCCCACTCTATGCTATCAAATGCTTTGGCCGCATCCAAAGACATGATAGCTCTATTTCTTGTGTTATTTGGTAAATTCAGAAATAGTTGTCTAATGTTATTAGCTGCTGCTCTGTTGGGGATAAATCCCGACTGATCACAATGTATCAATTTGCCAATGTATCTAGATAGTCTAGTTGCCATTACTTTTGCCAAGAGTTTAACATCTGATGTCAATAGTGAGATTGGGCGATATGAGTCGGGCTTATTTTGATCTTTACCTGGTTTCAAGATAGAAATAATCAATGCTTCATTCATTGAGGGGGGTAAGGACCCAGTCTCAATGGCATAGTTAAAAACTGTTAGGCCCCATGCACACGAGAAGCAAATGCAAACTCATCTAAACACAAGTTTTCAAACGCAAAAACCGGCATTTAAAACGCCCGTTTTTGCCGCGAATTTCGCGGTGTTTTACCGCGTTTTACCGCGTTTTACCGCGTTTGCGTTTATAAGCATTTGGTTAAGAAACATCATAAGACCCTCCCTAAGCTCAAAAAACAATATTATTTAACCATTTCAGCTATTTTGTGAGACCAGAGCAGCTGAGAGAGCAGCAGTGTACGTGTATTTAGCGTGTCACTTGCCACATCACCTGGCCACGTCACCTGCCACGTCACCTGGCCACATCACCTGCCACGTCACCTGGCCACGTCACCTGCCACAAGTTGTGGATTGTCCACAGGCCACGTCACCTGCCACATCAACTGGCCACGTCACCTGCCAAGTTGTGAATTGTCCACTTGCCACGTCATCTGCCATGTCACCTGGCCACCCCACCTGCCACAAGTTGTGGATTGTCCACTGGCCACGTCACCTGGCCACGTCACCTGCCGCAAGTTGTGGATTGTCCACTTGCTATGTCACCTGGCCACGTCACCTGCCACATCACCTGGCCACGTCACCTGCCACAAGTTGTGGATTGTCCACTGGCCATGTCACCTGCCACGTCAACTGGCCACGTCACCTGCCACAAGTTGTGGATTGTCCACTGGCCACGTCACCTGGCCACGTCACCTGCCATGTCACCTGGCCACGTCACCTGCCACAAGTTGTGGATTGTCCACTTGCCATGTCACCTGGCTATGTCAACTGCCACGTCACCTGGCCACATCACCTGCCACAAGTTGTGGATTGTCCACTGGCCATGTCACCTGCCACGTCATCTGCCACGTCACCTGGCCACGTCACCTGCCACAAGTTGTGGATTGTCCACTGGCCACATCACCTGCCACATCAACTGGCCACGTCACCTGCCAAGTTGTGAATTGTCCACTTGCCACGTCATCTGCCACGTCACCTGGCCCCGTCACCTGCCACAAGTTGTGGATTGTCCACTGGCCACGTCACCTGCCACATCAACTGGCCACGTCACCTGCCACAAGTTGTGGATTGTCCACTTGCCATGTCACCTGACCACGACACCTGCCACAAGTTGTGGATTGTCCACTTGCCACGTCACCTGCCACAAGTGGATTATGCACTTGCCAAATCACCTGGCCACATCACCTGCCACAAGTTGTGGATTGTCCACTGGCCACGTCACCTAGCCACGTCACCTGCCATGTCACCTGGCCACGTTACCTGCCACAAGTTGTGGATTGTCCACTTGCCATGTCACCTGGCTATGTCACCTGCCACGTCACCTGGCCACATCACCTGCCACAAGTTGTGGATTGTCCACTGGCCATGTCACCTGCCACGTCATCTGCCACGTCACCTGGCCACGTCACCTGCCACAAGTTGTGGATTGTCCACTGGCCACGTCACCTGCCACATCAACTGGCCACGTCACCTGCCACAAGTTGTGGATTGTCCACTTGCCACGTCACCTGACCACGACACCTGCCACAAGTTGTGGATTGTCCACTTGCCACGTCACCTGCCACAAGTGGATTATGCACTTGCCAAATCACCTGGCCACATCACCTGCCACAAGTTGTGGATTGTCCACTGGCCACGTCACCTAGCCACGTCACCTGCCATGTCACCTGGCCACGTTACCTGCCACAAGTTGTGGATTGTCCACTTGCCATGTCACCTGGCTATGTCACCTGCCACGTCACCTGGCCACATCACCTGCCACAAGTTGTGGATTGTCCACTGGCCACGCCACCTGCCACGTCAACTGGCCATGTCACCTGCCACAAGTTGTGGATTGTCCACTGGCCACGTCACCTGGCCACGTCACCTGCCACATCACCTGGCCACGTCACCTACAACAAGTTGTGGATTGTCCACTTGCCACGTCACCTGCCTCAAGTTGTGTATTGTCCACTTGCCACGTCATCTGCCATGTCACCTGGCCACCCCACCTGCCACAAGTTGTGGATTGTCCACTGGCCACGTCACCTGGCCACATCACCTGCCGCAAGTTGTGGATTGTCCACTTGCCATGTCACCTGGCCACGTCACCTGCCACATCACCTGGCCACGTCACCTGCCACAAGTTGTGGATTGTCCACTGGCCACGTCAACTGCCACGTCAACTGGCCACGTCACCTGCCACAAGTTGTGGATTGTCCACTGGCCACGTCACCAAGCCACGTCACCTGCCATGTCACCTGGCCACGTTACCTGCCACAAGTTGTGGATTGTCCACTTGCCATGTCACTTGGCTACGTCACCTGCCACGTCACCTGGCCACATCACCTGCCACGTCACCTGGCCACGTCACCTACCACAAGTTGTGGATTGTACACTTGCCACGTCACCTGGCCATGTTACCTGCCACAAGTTGTGGATTGTCCACTGGCCACGTGACCTGGCCACGTCACCTGCCACATCACCTGGCCACGTCACCTACCACAAGTTGTGGGTTGTCCACTTGCCACGTCACCTGGCCATGTCACCTGCCACAAGTTGTGGATTGTCCACTGGCCACGTCACCTGCCACAAGTTGTGGATTGTCCACAATGCAATACAAGCAATTACATTTTTTATGTTTTTTTTTATGGTTTTTCATCATTTGCCATCATTTTTGAGATTTCTAATGTAAAAAAATAGGTCACCTTTAAAAACGCCTATAGACGAAATCGCGGCAAAACGCCAGTACCGCGTTTTGCCGCGATTTGCCGCGATTTGCCGCGATTTGCCGCGATTTGCGTCTAAAACGCAAAAGCTGAATGCTTCTGAACCCAAAATTTTGGGTTTGGAAAAACGGCCCTAAACCCAACTGCTTTGAAACGCCAAAAAACGTGATTGTGTGCATGGACACATAGGATAACATTAAATGTGTTCAGGGGCAGTTGAAAAAAATGCCCAAATGCCTCTGAACTCGAGTTTAGCAGCGTCTCGTGTGCATGAGGCCTTAGTAGCTCAGGTAATATCCCTGTATATTTTATAAATTTCCCCTGGTAACCCATCAGGTCCAGAGGATTTGTTATTGGATACATTCGTCACTGCATTCCTCAACTCTTCCAATGTTATTGAACTCTCCAATATCTCTCTATCGCTCTCAAGTAACATTGGCAAACTGATAGACTGAAAAAAAAATCCATATCCGCCTCCTGATCTTTCGTCCTGCTTTTATATAGCTCTTGATAAAAAGCCTGAAAAACTTCCAGAATCTCCAAGTTCTTATTAACAGTCTTCCCTTGTTGAGGGGAATCAATTTCTGTTATAAAGGTTAAGAGGCGTTGTGCCTTTACAACAGAAGTCAATATATGTCCTGGCCCTTCTCCCTCCTCAAAATAGGGTTGCTGTAGAAAGAACCTTTTGTTTTCTGCTTTCTTTATGGCTACTTGTGCATATTTTTCTTGGTTATGTATCCGTTGTGTTTGTGTGTCTTTATTAGGGTTAGTTACATATGTTGCTTCAGTTTGCAACATATTATCAGCCAAGGTTTTTTCCCATTTTCCAAATTGTTTATTTTTTTTTGATATTTGTGAAATAAGTAGGCCCCTTAGATAGACTTTCTGTGCATCCCAATAAACTAGGGGCGATACAGTAGATGTATTTATCTGCTGGCAGATAGCGAGCTCTGATTTAATATGTTCTGAGGGGGAAAAGTGAAATCCAATAAAGGTTCACCTTCCTATATTAGTTCTAAAAAGAAAAGACAAGACCAAGGGGGAATGGTCTGATATTCCTCTGGCCTCATATTTTATGTCACCAACATACAGTAGCACAGAGTGAGAGCCCAAAGCTAGATCTATTCTGGATAACGTTTTATGTGTGCTCGAAGAGCATGAGTATTGTCTATTTGTTGGATTTCGCAATCATCAGAGGTCAAGCAGACACATCTCCATTATATATTTTGCAAAAGCCGTAGTCCCCTGCGGGTATTTCTTGTCGGGTAGAGAAAATGTATCCATTGATGGAGCCATATAACACATATTAAAAGCTTTTCTACCCACACACTGCAGACATTCACCACTGGGAAACCAAAGAGTGCACTTATTGCTTTCCCCCAGCACAGCTCCCAGTCCCCTCTTTTGATCAGTAGCCAGTGGGTCCGCATCCTGATCATGTGACCAGCAAATCACATTGGACACATGGTTGCCAAATCTTTCTGCCCCCTGCAGTTTACAGTCCCTAAGGGAACATTGGGGCTAGGTGAGAAGGGGTTAATATTTAATGTAATTCTGGAGAATCCTGTTAATCAGGTACTCAAAAGGCTTCCCAAAGTACATAATAATTGTATTTACCCATTGGGTCTATTAGTCTTCTAATTATATTGAGCTCATGAACTGTAGGTTGTAATTGGGTAAAAATAGCAACTATCACTGCAGCCTGATCAATACCTATCTGCAGCCTCAAAATTTCCTATCAATGCAGCTTGATCAATGCTCATCTATAGCCTCACCATTGCCATGAATGCAGTCTGATACCAATGCCGCCAATGCAGCCTGATACCAATACCCCTCTCACCTCAGATTACTGCTGACTCAGAGGGGACAGGGGGGGGGTTTCGGATGAGCGCCGTCAGATTACATACAGTGAGATTCTCCTGTTTAATCAGTGGCCTCTTTAATACAGTCCTGCATCCTGGACTGGCTTCTATGATAGACAGAACACTGGTCCAATGCTGACCCAGATGACGGGAAAACTTTCTCCCAGGATCTATGCAACTTGGGACAGTTCCATAGCATATGAATAAGGGAGTCATTACATACTAGCATCGCGGGCATAAAGGCGAGATATATTTAACCCAAGCAAATAGTTTTTGAGGGGTATAGTGGGTTCTATGTAAGATACAAAGCTGGGACAGTTGCTGAGATGGTGAGATAGATACCTCAGGTAGTATCTCCATAGCCCGTATCCATTCTTCTTCGTTCAGACTGGTCAAGTTTTTTGCCAATGGTTAAAGCTATTTACCTGGGCATCTAGTTTCTGTGCATTTAATAAAAAAAGATAAAGATCCCCTATTAATCCTCGTTTAGTAGTCCGTACTATGGCTGATTCCAACAATATATCTGATGGGTTGTATTGTAATTGGAATAATAGGGCCTGATGTTGTAGCGCATGACGTATTTGAAGGTATTGATAAAAATTGATAAAAATTGAAAAAATTGATAAAAATTTGGCCTACCCGGAGAGAATGGGGATGGGGCGGGACGAGCACCGTCAGATTGTATACAGTGAGAATCACCTTTTTACTTAGCGGCCTCTGTAATAGGAAGTTATTACAGAGGCCACTAAGTAAAAAGGTGATTCTCACTGTATACAATCTGACGGCGCTCGTCCCGCCCCATCCCCGTTCTCTCTGGGTAGGCCAAATTGCAGTATCGGCGTATAAAATGCCCACACTATTTGCAACCAATTTGCAGGGTGAAAAAGTGAATGTTATATGCCAATAAATACAGTAATTATTGGTTTCTCTGCTGAAAAACAGGATCTATCTGCAAAATATTATCCCTCCAAATACTCCCTATGTTGGAGGGAATGTGGTCATTCTGGTACCATTCTTCACATCTTCTGGGCTTGTAAAAACCTTACTAGCTATTGAAGGAAGATATTCAGCATCATCACAAGTATTACCAGAGTAATAAACGCTGACAGATCCTGTTCTGACAATTCTGCACATAGGCATAGACAAATATCCTCCCTCATATAGGATAGTAGTTGTGCATATACTGATAGCATCCAAACTGGTAATTTCCACACATTGGGGGAGCAATCTCACCCCAAAACCTTCAGAGGTCCTAGTACAGTCTCTTGCACATCCTTTGAGAGAAATTGGAAATCATGGGTTGAATGGTACCTGTAAACCATGGGTGTTCAACCTGTGGCCCTCCGGCTGTTGCGGAACTACAAGTCCCATGATGCATTGCAAAGCTGATAGTTACAAGTATGACTCCCAAAAGGCAGAGGCATAATGGGAATTGTAGTTTAGCAACAGCTGGAAGGCTGCAGGTGATAGAGACTCATTAATTAATTTCCTGACAATCTCAGGGCTAACCATTTCTGCGGTTGATTTCAAATTACTGTGGGTGAGACAAATGCAATCTATGGAGAAAACAGACCACATACTCACCTCTCTCTGCTTCGATCCCAACAGGAAGAGCAAGCCTGTTGGCTCTTTATTAAAAAAGCACAGAATCACAAAACATGCACACCTACTCTACCCTCCTCCCCTGTGTGGGCTGTCCTTGGCATGAAGCTTCTCATTGGCCAGTTCATATAGGGCCTCTCCATATAGCACAAAACAGTTCTTGTTACATAAAAGTTCCTTCCAAAGTCACGAGACACAAATTCCTTCAGTGATTTGTAAAGACAGGATGAGGGGCGATTTCCTCTTACAACCAAGTCCATATTTGTTCTTTGAAATTAGGAATTTAGGAGGGAGGGGGGACACGGAGTGAGTGAGGGGAATGGAGTTGCTTCTTGATTTGGAAAACAAAAGGAGAAAATGTAGACTGAACTTTTCTTTATATTTTCAATGCTGACTTCATTACTTTAAAAACCATCATATATGATTCCTGATATCTGACAACATCTTTATCAAGGAAAATAAGCAGTATTGATCATTCTCATACATACATATGCATATATAAAAAGAAATATGGAAATATAAAAATAATTAAATAAATATAAACTGAGAAACATTTTAATAGTTCTAATCATAACATAACATTTTCATTTCAGTTTCAAGTCCATCACACAGGTTGAGCACCCATGCTGTAAACTGAACGTATGTAATCAATGTTATACTCATATGTTGTTCTGGTGAAACTAAATATCTGTCTCTTCTTGTATGCATAAACCATCTCTTCTTGTTGTTCTGTTGACTACTACTCTACAAGTCATGTATTGCACCTTGCTTGTATTCTGATACGTTTGTATGTTTTTTTACACATGTTTACACCTCTATATACTCTCATGTGTGTAAACTTAAAAATTCAATATAAATTTGAAAAAAAAGAGGTTATATCTGACCCAGCTTAGATAAATAAGTCTAAGTTGTATTTATGAAAAAATAAATAAAAACCAGACTGAGCTCAACCTCAATGTGAAAAATGTACAATGTATCCCTAGATGAATATATTGTAAGAAAACCTATCAAAGTAGTCTGACACATGTACCAATATATAAATTAACTTTATTAACCACTTTTTTTTTCCTGTCACAATGTAGAGTATAGGATTTCCTATCATCTGTGCCCAGTCTTGCCACAAAGAGTTAATCCAGCTCTGAACAATCCTCTTTTCTTTTTTCAGTGAGATAAACGGACAAACAGGGGAAAACTTTTGTCTGTTCTTCCCCCTTGCTGTGAATGACAGGTTATTTAAATATCTCATGCACTAGCCTGAGACAGGCATTATTTTTTAATTCCCACCCCCACTCCTTTTCTGAAGTCATGTGGTTACTTTTCTGGATTTTGACTGGATGTTAGTGATCATAGCAGAATTTAGTGTAATGAATACACAGGACAAAATGCATGTTTACAAGGGGAGTGTAGAGATGGGCGGGGAGTCTACTGACATCACGACTCTACCCACCGAGCTCCAGACAACAGATCCACCCATAGAATCTGCAGTTTTTCAGTTCTTATAACAGGCAGAGGGGAGACATTTGACAGATAAGGATACATGCAGGAGGCATGTATATCATTATAGATCAGCACTATGGCAGTAGTTTAGAAAGGATGAGAGTGGGTATACATCCACTTTAAGTGGTTAAACACCAATAATCTAAACATTACAAAACACATTATACAACTAATAAAATCATAATTGGCCCTGTTATTACAAATCCAATTATGACAGCTGCAGAAAAGTTATGTAAACAACCCCCCTCCCCATAAAGGGGGAGATTTTTTTTATCACATATTTATAAATGTATGTGCCCCAGTAGGGGGTACAATCTACATAACCTGGATCAAAAACATGAAATTGCCTCCTCCATATACAAATTTAATGTGTAGCTCATAACTTGATGTTATTTAAGGATAAAATGACAGAGGCTTCTGAAGCAGCCAGCATGACTGGCAAAACTGTTCAGGCATTCAGCTTTGATCCCATGCTGCCAGCCTTTGGGATACCTATTTCCCTACCTCCTCTATTCTTCTAAGGGACTAAGATATCTCTGCATATGGACTCATAAACTTCCATTGCGACAAGTGTAGCTTGGACTTTTCAAGATCCACATGGATGGCTAAATGGCTTAATCCTTCCTTGATGAAAACTGATGGTTCCCTCATTGGGCAATGATGAACCACATACCACACAGTTAAATTAGTTCTCAGATGTCTATCTTGTTGCCAACAAAGGGAGGGTATAACATGCTATGTTATGAGCTACAAGATTACCATAAGTAATGTCAAGGCCACCTCTCCCTGGGAGTGTTCCAGTTATATCTGATGTTTGATATACATGCTATTATTCACTCTGACTCTATGTTGCATTGTTGGGGGTTGGTCTCCTGCAGGACACCCTCTTGGCTTTCAAATGCCATTATTCACATGTAGATGCCCATTACATCATTTATATGTGGGTTGGTTGCATGCTACAGCACAAAGGATTTATAATACTACTGGCCACATGGAGGCGACATTATCGATATGTGGATTGTATTCCCATATATCCATGAGAAGATCTTCTAATGGACTTTGAATAATACCCAACTTAAAACTATTAACCCCCCTGGCGATATTTACGAGTCTGACTCGGGTGAGATTTTTTGGCTAAGATCGGTAACCCAGAGTCAGACTCGGGCTCGCCTCGCTGAATCCACAGGCATGGTTTACTTACCTTGTCCCTGGATCCAGCGATGCCACCGCGCTGTGTGAGCGAGCGGGACCTCGCTCGATTTACACAGTGTCCTCCTGTGCCGCCGATCTACGTTCCCTGCGATGTTACGACGCACGGGAACGGAGAACGGCGCCAAATTCAAAAAGGTAAACAAACACAGTACATACAGTATACTGTAATCTTATAGATTACAGTACTGTATGTAAAAAATACACACACCCCTTGTCCCTAGTGGTCTGCCCAGTGCCCTGCATGTTCTTTTATATAATAAAAACTGTTCTTTCTGCCTGCAAACTGTAGATTGTCCATAGCAACCAAAAGTGTCCCTTTATGTCAAAAATGGTTTTAGAGCAGCTAGAAAACAGCGATAATAAATTATAATCACTTGCAGAATTGTGCGATAGTGATTTGTGGGGAAATTCGTCTTAAAAAAATAAAAGTAATGACAGCGACAATTCTGCAACTGAGCAAATTTCAGTGATTTTGAGTTGATTACATTATTGAATAATTTTTATTATAATTATATTATTATTTGTTATAATTATTTATAATTATTTATTATATTATAATTTATAATTTTGTTTTTACAAAAAAAATCATACCTGGGATGCCTACTAGACTCTTGTTTGGTCAGATTTAAATGAGTTATTCCTAAGAATTACAGGCCTACAGTATAAACCTTTTAAATTTCCTTGCAAATAATGGTACCGCTTTCAGCACCTTTTTTCTGAAATAATCATACCGCCAGGGAGGTTAATGGATCATATTCTACTCCAGGACTTCCTTTTTAGCAATCCATTAATAACATCAAGTTATGAGCTGCACATTATAACATTACTATATGGAGCAGGCATTTTCATGTATTTGATCCAGTTTATGTACAGTAGATTGTTCCCTATATTGGGGCACATGTGATAACATTTTTTTCTCCCTCTTTTTATTTTTTTTTTGGGAGCTGCCAAAGTTGTGTTTTTAATAATTGGCCAATTACTGTATTTATTGGCGTATAACACTCACTTTTTTACCCTAAAAATAGAGGGTAAACTGTGGAAAGTTTTTTACCTGAAACTTTCCTCTTAATGTTAGGATGCATGTTATATGCCTGTGCGTATGGCCGATAAATACGGTAATTATTTTATTAGTTGGATAGTGGATTTGTGTCATTTAGATTATTGGTGTTTAATAAAGTTAAATTCTATATTGCTACATGTGTCAGTCTACTTTGATAGGTTTTCTTACAATATATTAATCTAGGGATACATTGTACATTTTTCACATTGAGGTTGAGCTCAGTCTGTTTTTTTTTTTTTTTTTTCATATATGCATGCACTGACAGTCCCCTCATAATATAACTTAATTTAAGTTCACCCTTACAATTTCTTTTCTCTTCCTCTTCATTCTGTCTTGAGGACACATTTTATTTATTTTTCTTAGTTAAGTTGTATCTATGCATTTATATTTTGGTTAATTGCCATGATTGCTTTTCTCCACCATAAGAAAAAAAAGTTTTTCTCTAGAACTGGTCCTCCACTATTGTGTCATATTTAGGGATGTTAGACAATTGCGCTGCCCATAGACCAAATTGATCTTAGCTGTTTTGTGGAATGTACTTCAACAAGAACAAGTTCTCAAGACAATTAATACATATTTTCATCAGGCTTTTAATCAGATGGCCAAACTCTTCTCCCCCATATTATTTCCCAGTGAGCAAAGGAAAAACAGAAAAGTATCATCTGAAGTGCAACACAAACTGGTAAAGCCATGTCACATATTATCAGACCAAATTCTTAATAGGTAGGTAGATGTAAAGGTGAAGGTATAGAACTAATGCTTGGCCTTCCTGTTTTGTCTTCTGCTTATGAGTTCATAACTGATTTTGCCTGGTTTCAGCATTTTCCTGTAATGTACCAATATTTGTATGTATTCAATAAGAAAACATATATATATGATATTCTATTAAAAAAAAAGTTAAATAAAGTGTATCATATTAAGTAGTGCCACTGATAAGTATTATGGGCCAGATTCACAGTGAGAGTACGCCGCGTATCTACTGATACGCCGGCGTACTTTCAAATTTGCCGCGTCGTATCTTTATTTTGAATTCTCAAACAAAGATACAATGGCATTTGGCTAAGATCCGACAGGCGTAGGGCTTCGTACGCCTTCGGATCTTAGGATTCAATACTTCGGTGCCCGCTGGGTGGAGTTTGCTTCGTTTTCCGCGTAGGGTATGCTAATTAGCTGTTTACGGCGATCCACAAAGCTACGCACGCTCGTCGCATTCTCTTACGTCGGCTTTTCCCGTCGTAGAGTTACGCATGCTATTTCAATGGCTTATATTTAGACTAGCCATGTTAAAGTATGGCCATCGTTCCCGCGTCGAATTTTGATTTTTTTTTTGCGTAAGTCGTACGGGAATAGGAAAGGACGTAACGCATGTCGCCGTTCAAAAAATTACGTCGGTGCGACGTCATTTTGCACAAAGCACGGCGGGAAATTACAAAACGGAGCATGCGCAGTACATTCGGCGCGGGAACGCGCCTAATTTGAATGATACACGCCCCATTTGATTTAGGCGGGCTTGCGCCGGACGGATTTACGTTACGCTACCGCAAGTTTACAGGCAAGTGCTTTGTGAATCAAGCACTTGCGCTGAAAACTTGCGGCGGTGTAACGTAAATGGGATACGTTACGCAGCCGGAATTCTACGTGAATCTGGCCCAATGTGTTTGAAGCTGAACACCAAGTAACCCACCAAATATGCAGTCAAAATACACATGTTTAAACACTTTTACCTAACAAGATTTTTCCAACAACTTTTATGTTTCATAAACCTCTGTTAGAACTATGGAATGCAGTCATGTCACCTTTCTGTCTGCAGTCTGATGATTGGACAATGAAGAAGAAGCAACACAGTGAAAAATCATCAGCTCTGCTCAATCTGCTCTCCTCCATTGGGATGTTTTCTGTCAATGCATGTGTACATTGGAGTGCCTGATTAGCTCCCAGTGCTGTCCTTCCCCCTCTCCAAGTCTAAGAGCTGCTGTGCAATATTTATTATTATCTACCATGAATTTACTAACATTGTTAGTTGTATGAAAAAAAAAAATGATTTATATTGTTAGAAAAAATAAAGTAGAGTGAAACATGTTTTTGTAAAAAGAAAATCTTAACCTAGAATGAAACAACAATAAAACAAATGATAAAATGGGGCTATAATGAAAGCGCTGTCTCTGGACACAATTTTATACAAAGACTGCTTCTAGTTTAAGCATTCCGCTTCAAATTGTGATAAAATTGTCAAGGTGCTTCTATCTTTAATGCTTCTCCAGAGTAATGTGTACATTATTTTTGAGTCTGGTTCAAACTTACTTTTTAACTTCACCAACTTTTCAACACTTTTAATCTTAGGATTTGTTGTTGTCTGCTATATAAAAAATGTTTATATATTGCAAAATAAATAATGTCCATTTACTATCGTTTGTTTTAATGAGTAAGTAGCATTTTTCAATGTTGCATGTAACTGTGTAATAACAGTTTTGAATCCCTGTCTGTGACAGTTAAGTCAGTTAATTATGAATTAGAGTGAAGATGTCACCGATCACAAGCCTTGTGCTCATTTATGTTGGCTGGTTGTGCTCATTTATGTTGGCTGGTTGTGCTCATTTATGTTGGCTGGTTGAAAAGCTAAATTACTTTATCATAATGTTTGTTACCATGGGTCCTTATAGACCTTATGAAGAGAAAATCAGAAAATCAGGTACATAACATGTACTTAAGAGTAAAAAGCTATATGTAAAGGAGGGAGATCAGAATGGATAAACTGATGGGTGGAGATAAATGTAGAAGTCAAAAGCGTGTAACAGTTCTGTTCCATGGCAGCTGCTCGTCTGAGTCCAGCATCCTGGTTTTGGCTGACCTGCACTTCACAAATTTGACCCTGACTACTCTCTGAATGTTGCCTACTTTGAACCTAGACTGCCATTATACCACTCTGCCAACCTCAAGTACCTGTTTGCTGTGCTTAGCTTGCACCTGTCCCAGTGTGGTAGTCAGGCAGTATAGCATTGTGTATAAGACCTGGGGACAACCGAGTACCGGTAGACCTGCTTGCCTTATGTGAAAGGAGACTGCTATAGGTGAAGTACACAGAGCCATCTATAGTGCTCAACCAGTAGAGATGTTTGGAAGGAAAGTTGGAAGAAGTACATCCAGAATTATAGACGTAAGGGGGAGGTAAAAAGGAAGGTTCAAGAGATATCTGTGAGTGTGAGTGACATTGACTATCTATCTGCCTAGATTATTGTGACGTATTACTTTTTTTTTTGCTTCTGCTTGAGTTCTTTTTATAGTCGAGTATATATATATATATATATATATATATATATATATATATATATATATATATAGAGAGAGAGAGAGAGAGAGAGAGAGAGAGAGAGAGAGCGAGTCTTTGTTGAAAAAATGCCTCTGCAACATGAAAAACATATTTTACATAAATATTTAAATATTTTACATAAAAATTCAGTCTATACTGTTAAACCAATATTGTAAAGTGAAATACTCTTTAAAGGTTACTCCCACGCAGCATTGTATCGTGGTCTTGCAAAAATACTCTATAAAAGTGTGTAATGCGTTTTAAAAGGACCGCAACATGTTTTTTCTCTTGCTGTTGTTATCATCTCTTCCCTGTAAAAATATGACATTTAAAATGTAGTAGATCAGTTTTTAGAAGAAATAAACAAGCATTTGCAAACCAAAAAAATGTCAGGATTGCCAAAATGTCAAAATATTAAAATGCATAAATGTTACTTACAATTGAATAAATTATTTACAAAGTTAAATTAAAACCACAATGAAACATACAGTACCAATTCAATAGTAGAAATATCTCACTGGGGCTTTTACGGTGCTATACAACTAATCTAGACTCCATAAAATGAAATATACCTCATTTCACAATACCTATACATATACATTCCTTCTGCCCTCTGAAGATGGACATGAAATGTACAATAAAATAAAATTGTAATTCACTCCCAAAGAAAACACCCATGTAGGTGACAAACCCTTTGCTATATACATTATATTTATGGTCATGGCCCTCTGACCGAGAGAGATGTGGATCACATAAACACACGACAAGACTTAAAACATAAATAGACCTGAAGTGTGCCTTGGTGGTCTGGTCAGTATACCAAGAAAAGGGGGCACCCAAGGTAAGTAATGGGTAGTTATTTGAAGAAGGATATGCTAAGAAGTGCCCTGAAAAAGGGAAGGGCGGGAGGGTGTCGAATGCACAGACTCATGGACATAAGGTGAGCTGGGAAGAGTCGGCCCAGTGACGTGTAGTACCGCACACTGAGACGACAAAGAGCATGTGTGAGTGGGCTGCTTAAATACCCTCCGGGCTCCTCCCATAAACTCAGGCCACCACATTGACCTTCTAATATGTCAGGTAGTCCAGAAGTTCATGCTGGATGCAACCATGGAGATTTCCTTTTTGAATGCATTTCACATATATAGCTTATCTGAGAGAACAGGGAGAGGAACATTATTTAACATTGCAAATACAATAAATATATATATATATATATGTATATATTTTATCAAATTAAAAAATGCAAAGTGATCAAACAGAAAAAAGATCTATATCAAATCAATATTTGGTGCGACGACCCTCTTTGGCTTCAAACCAGCATCAATTCTTACACTTGCACACATTGTACACTTGCACAATGTTAGGGATTTTGTAGGATTGGTGTCAGGTGTAAGATCAACCAATTATACTAATCATGCTAATGATCATCAATTTCATATGTAGGTTGAATCACAGTCATTAATTGTAACAGAAACATCTATGTAGGGGGCTTAAAAGTGGGTGAGGAACAAACTCTGCTACTAAGGTGAGGTTGTGGAAGACAGTTTCATATTACAAATCATATAAGACGGCAAGACTAAGCACAACAACAAAACACAAGGGGGTTGATTTACTAAAACTGGAGAGTGCAAAATGAGGTGCTGCTCTGCATAGAAACTAATCAGCTCCCAAGCTTTTCAGTCAAAGCTTAATTGAACAAGCTAAAGTTTGAAGTTGATTGGCTGCCATTCACAGCTGCATAATATTTTGCACTGTTCAGTTTTAGGAAATCAACCCCAAGATATGTGTATTGCATCAGCAATGCCTCACCCAGTCAAAGATTTCAAAGCTCACTGGGATTTTGAGATGTGCATTTCAAGCTCTTTTAAAGAAGCACAAAAAAACGGACAACCATGAGAACCATAGACGCAGTGGTTGGCCAAGGAAACTTAATGCAGCAGATAAAATACACATCATGCTTACTTCCCTTTAACATCAGAAGATATCCAGCAATTCCATCAGAACACATAGGAATTGGGGTGCAGAAAAAATGACAGTATATACTGTAATATGTCTGTTCTTTAGATCTTTATATTAGTGTGAGTAGTCATTTGGCTGATTTTAATTAAATATTCCATTGGTTGCATCTTCTGCTGCACTCAGTTTTTCCCACACCTTGTTTTTCACCCATTGTTCTTCCTGTGACTGCTTTGCTCACAAAGGAGCTGCCACTAATGCTGCATATGTACTTCCTGGAATTTGAAGACTTTTAGTGTTATCGGTGTGTTTCAGTACCCTCTCGTGCGCCATTCTGTTTTTGTCTTGCAGAAAATGGTAGCAGGTGCTCTGTACTGATTAGTCAAAGTTGAAAAAAGTCAGCTGTATCAGGAGGGAGTATGTTTGACAAATAGCTGGAGAGTGGTACAATAATGAGTGTCTACAGGTAAAAGTGAAGCATGACAGAGGTTTCTTGCAAGTTTGGTGGCTGTATTTCTGCAAATGGAGCTGGAGATTTAGTCAGGATCAATGGTGTCCTTAATGCTGAAAAATACAGACAAATATTTATCCATCATGTCATGCCATTAAGGAGGCATGTAATTGCCCCCAAATGTATTCTGCACCAGGACATTGAGCCAAAACATACAGCCAAAATCATTAAGAACTTGGACCTCTGGGAGCTGCGGTGGCTCAACGCGATTGGCACTGCGCTGACAAGCCATTCACCTCTGCAGCTAGAGGTTCGGATCCCGGTCTCGGCTTCATGTGAATTGAGTTTGGTGGTCTCAGCCCGGCTCCCGATGGGTGTGCTATGCAAGGTAAGCCTGTGCTTAGTACGCCCACCCCTCTCCCACAAAAACCACCACACCTACACACGCACTCTAAATTGGGTTAACACACGCACATTGACCACGCGGTCTCTAAAGAGAGGCGAAGGACTAATGGGGCTGGTTGAGCGGGCTAATCCTCTCACTCCCTTATAGGGAGTCCCTCTGCCCCGTTGGGCTTCAAAGCGGAGCAGGTAGGGCGGGCTGTGTGGGAGGACCCCCTCACACACCCGCCATTGCCACCCGGGGCATGGAGAAAGGTGGCAGATTGCCTCTGGGGGAGGCCTGCCTACTCCCAGCTCCTGCAGTCCAGCTCCTCTCTCGAGTACACGCACAAAAATACACTTTAAAAAAAAAAAAAAAAAAAAAAAAAAAAGAACTTGTTCTTCTTCAGCATAAAGAAGAACAAGGGGTTCTGAAAGTAATGGTTTGGCCCACACAGAGCCCTGATCTCAACATCATCAAGTCTGGCTGGGATTACATGAAAAGACAGAGTGATCTAAGGCAGCCTCCATCCACAAAAGATCTATGGTTAATTCTCCAAGATGTTTGAGACAAACTGACTGCCAAGTTCCTTCAAAAACTGGAGAGTGCAAAATCTGGTTCAGCTGTGCATGGTAGCCAGTAAGATTCTAACTTCAGCTTGTTCAATAATTCTTTGACAATAAAACCTGGAAGCAGATTGGTTTCTATGCACAGCTTCACCATATTTTCCACTTTTAGTAAATCAACCCCTGTATGCAAGTGTACCTAGAATAAATTATGCTGTTTTCTGAAAGCGTTGTTAATTAACAGCATTTTTCCACACCTGCCTAAACCTTTTGCACAATATTTATATATATATACTGTAACGTTTTAAGGAACACCGGTCAGTCCAGATTGTATTTTTAAGGGTCCAATTTTTTTTTAAATCAAACAAACTTCACAGAAAAAAATCTTCCCTCGCAGGGTGTTCCAACATTATTGTATAACAGAAAACTTCAGCCTCCTGGCTCACTCAGGGTACTTTCACACTGAGGCATCGCTGGCGCTGGTGGTAAAGTGACACTATTTTTAGCGGCGCTTTGCCGTTGATTTTGCAGTGATTTTCGTCCGCTAGCGGGGCGGTTTTAAAAAGGGCTAAACCCGCCCGCAAAAACACCGCTTTGCAGGCGGTTTGGAGGCGCTGCCCCATTGATTTCAATGGGCAGGGGCGCTGTAGGAGTGGTATATTCACCTCTCCTACAGCGACCTCAAAGATGCGGCTGGCAGGACTTTTTTTACCATCCTGCTAGAGCAACGCTCCAGTGTGAAAGCCCTCAGGCTTTCCCTATGGATATAAAGAAGCGGCTTTTTCAGGTCGCTTTATAGGCGCTATTTTTAGCACAATAGCGCCTCAGTGTGAATGCAGCCTTACTCTTACTTAGTCAAACTCCCTCCAGGAGCTTACTTGCTCAGCTTCGTGCTGCTTGGTCATGGGCCACACCTGCCTCCTGCAGACATACACTCTCAGACTGCCACCTGCAGCCTAATGCCGCGTACACACGATCATTTTTCGGCATGTAAAAAAACAACATTTTTCGGCATGTAGAAAAAACAAAGTTTTTCCAACTTCATCATTAAAACGACGTTGTCAACACACCATCATTTTTAAAAAATGCTCTAGCAAAGCGCGGTGACATACAACATGTACAACGGCACTATAAAGGGGAAGCTCCATGCGGATGACGCCACCCTTGGGGCTGCTTTAGCATCCGTATTAGTGAAAGACGATTCACGCTTTTCTATCTGTTACAGCGTGATGAATGTGCTTACTCCATTATGAACGGTAGTTTTACCAGAACGAGCGCTCCCGTCTCATAACTTGCTTCTAAGCATGCATGGTTTTTTAACGTCGTTTTAGCCCACACACGATCATTTTTTACAACCCGAAAAATGACATTGTTTAAAACGTTGTTAAAAAATGCAGCATGTTCGGAAAAAAAAGTTGTCGTTTTTCAGAACCCGAAAAATGATGTGAAGCCCACACACGATCATTTTAAATTACATTTTTTTAAAACAAATTTTTTTTCATGCTGAAAAATGATCGTGTGTACGCGGCATTAGACTCCCAGAGACCGCCTGTCTCTCTCCACCTGAAAGCCCTCCCACCTCCTACACCTGGCCACCTGCTTGTAGGGTGGAGCTGTTCCCAAGTGTGAGCCCTGAGCTCTCTTCCTGAGAGGAATATAAACCCAGCCCACATATTATCGTGCCCGTCTTCGCAAAAACCAGGCTGAAGGTGCTAATACACACCATGACCTGGGGTCGCCTCTCCAATATATATATATATATATATATATATATATATATATATATATATATATATATATATATATTTATACTTATATTGTATATAATTGTATAATAAATTCAGTATATGACTGTACAATCTATTTATATACAGGCTTCTTATACACTTTTCTTGTCAAACTTACCTCATTGTTATCTCTGCACAGGAAACTTAACCTCCCTGGCGGTCTTCCCGAGACTGACTCGGGGTTAGATTTTCCTGCTACTATCGGTAACCCCGAGTCAGTCTCGGCTCGCCTCGCTGAATCCACAGGCACTTTTTACTTACCTTGTCCCTGGATCCAGCGATGCCACCGCGCTGTGTGAGCGAGCGGGACCTCGCTCGATTCACATAGTGCCTCCGTGTGACGCCGATCTCCGTTCCCTGCGACGTTACGACGCACGGGGACGGAGAACGGCGCCAAATTCAAAAACGTAAACAAACACATTACATACAGTATACTGTAATCTTATAGATTACAGTACTGTATGTAAAAAAAACACACACCCCCTGTCCCTAGTGGTCTGCCCAGTGTCCTGCATGTCATTTTATATAATAAAAACCTTTTTTTCTCCCTGCAAACTGTAGATTGTCCATAGCAACCAAAAGTGTCCCTTTATGTCAAAAATAGTTTTAGATCAGCTAAAAAACAGCGATAATAAATTATAATCACTTGCAGAATTGTGCGATAGCGATTTGTGGGGAAATTCGTCATAAAAATAAATAAATAATGACAGCAACAATTCTGCAACTGAGCAAATTTCAGTGATTTTAATTTGATTACATTATTGAATAATTTTTATTATAATTATATTATTATTTGTTATAATTATTTATAATTATTTATTATATTATAATTTATAATTTTGTTTTTAAAAAAATGTAATACACGGGATGCCTATTAGAATCTTGTTTGGTCAGATTTAAGTGAGTTATTTCTAAAAATTACAGACCTACAATATAAAACGCCAAATTTCCTTGCAAATAATGGTACCGCTTTCAGCATGTTTTTTCTGAAAGAATCATACCGCCAGGGAGGTTAAAGTCACTTGATATCTTAATATTTCAATATTGCTATGGGGAAATGCACATTTTATCCAAAACATCATCTAATTCACAATGTTATTAATCTTTAATTATATATTTTAACTGCTCATAAAATATATCTTTTTTTTTAACTTGGGGTATATTAGCTTTTAAAATATATCAGAGAGTGTATCATGACAATTTTTTCACTACTTATTTTTGTGTGATATCTATTTTCTTTGTTTTGAGCCTGTTCACTTCTGTATTACATGTGGACTTCCTCCATGTGCTTACTTTATTTGATAATCAAGCACAATTTTGATATAATTTAATCATATGCTTCATTAGTCTTCCTTTCTTCCTTTCAATTAACCTCTGTTACCAATTTCCTTTGTTGAAAGCCAATTTGCTAAAAATGTAAAACTTTCATGAGTGAGCAAAATGTTCCCCTGGAATATAGCAACTTAGCTGGAATACAGCAAATTAGATTCATATGGCAGAATAGAGAGGATGCCTTTTATATAGTCTGAAAATTGTGTGTTTCATCTTCACCACTAGACACCACAGCAACTGTAAGAATGAAAATGGATTTATCACTAAGGCAGACGTGCAAGTTAATATTTAGCAGGCAGAGCCATATAAATCAATATCAAAATAAATGTAAGAAAGTATGTTTAAAGTCTTATGATGAAATTAATCTGAATAAGTCCAATATTATCCCTTTCATGCCTAAGCCTATTTCTGACATTTGTTGCTTACAAGTTAAAATCTATTTTTTTTGCTCAAAAATGACTTACAACCTCCAAAAATGATATATATTTTTTTAGCAGATAATCTATAGAATAAAATGGCGATGGTTGCAATATTTTATGTCACACTGTATTTGCGCAGCAGTCTTTCAACCACATTTTGTTTAGGAAAAAAGACACTTTCATGAATTTAAAAAATGTACGCCAAGTAAATAGATACCTAACATGTCATGCTTTGAAATTGCACACACTCGTGGAATGGCGACAAACTACGGTACCTAAAAATCTTCATAGGCAGCACTTTAAAAAAAAAACAGTTACCAGGTTAGACCAGGTTAGAGTTACAGAGGAGGTCTAGTACTAGAATTATTGCTCTCACTCTAACAATTTCGGCGATACACTGTTATTTTTTTTATAACAGCTCCATTGGCAGCTGAGTAAACCGGAAGTGACGTTGTGACGTCGCTTTCGTGTTTACATGAAAAAGACTGGAAGGAAGCCGTTTCTGGCTTCCTTCCAGTCTCACTCTATCAGGCAGAAGTGCCGAATCACGCACTGGGTCTCCCGGTGGGACAGGAGGCAGCAGCAGTGGAAGGGGACGTCCCCTCCCGCTTCTCTGGGATAACAGCTTTTAAAATTTATCAAAAGGTTCAAATATGTATGGCTATACTGTTTGGATTGTGTACATTATAGTTTATCTGATTTCTGATGTTTTCTAACTGTGGGACACTATGAAATCTGTGGTGATGGTAATTATTTGCGCAATAAAACACTGGAGATTTAGTTACTGTATGTGTCAACTGATATACATAAATGGCTATACACTATGGGGTCTATATATAAAGCATTTGTTGGACAAATGTCTCAAGCACTCATCTTGATGGGATTAACCTTTTACTGCACTTGGTAAGCATCAATCTATTTAGCTTTCTGATTTTTCTGTCTGTCTCTATTTGACTGGGCCAGTCACCCTGGCATTTCTTTATTATTCCCATTCAAAGTTCCTTCCTGACTTCATATTTCCTTTTTTGTTCTGTGTATGCTTAGTGCTTACAGTAGGTGTTTGCGATATTGTGTTTTTAGCATGACAGCATCGTGCTGATTCTCGGCGACATGGTGCCGAGATCTCGCACTCACTGGAATAGTGACAGCACATTCCAACGTGCGCGTCATAGAAGCGACGGGAGATCCGACTTGGATTCCCGCCAATTCTACACGTGTGCGGCGTTTGTTATGAATCCTGAGGGGGAAGTCCCCGCCGGATTTTAAATAAAAATCCGGCATGGGTTCCCCCCTCAGGAGCATACCGGGCCCTTAGGTCTGTTATGGGTTGTAAGGAGAGCCCCCCTACGCCGAAAAAAACGGCGTAGGGGGTCCCCCTACAATCCATACCAGACCCGTATCCAAAGCACGCTACCCGGCCGGCCAGGAAGGGAGTGGGGACGAGCGAGCGCCCCCCCCCCTCCTGAGCCGTACCAGGCTGCATGCCCTCAACATGGGGGGGTTGGGTGCTCTGGGGCAGGGGGGCGCACTGCGGCCCCCCCCACCTCAGAGCACCCTGTCCCCATGTTGATGAGGACAGGGCCCCTTCCCGACAACCCTGGCCGTTGGTTGTTGGGGTATGCGGGCGGGAGGCTTATCGGAATCTGGGAGCCCGACGTCTTCGGCGGGGGGTGGTGTGCTTCTTCTTCCGCTATCCGGGGCCATATTGAGGGCATGCAGCCTGGTACGGCTCAGGAGGGGGGGGCGCTCGCTCGTCCCCACTCCCTTCCTGGCCGGCCGGGTAGCGTGCTTTGGATACGGGTCTGGTATGGATTGTAGGGGGACCCCCTACGCCATTTTTTTCGGCGTAGGGGGGCTCTCCTTACAACCCATAACAGACCCAAAGGCCCGGTATGCTCCTGAGGGGGCAACCCATGCCGGATTTTTATTTAAAATCCGGCGGGGACTTCCCCCTCAGGATTCATAACAAACGCTGCACACGTGTAGAATTGGCGGGAATCCAAGTCGGATCTCCCGTCGCTTCTATGACGGCTCTGTCTCCATCGCGGCAAGCCAGCTCGGCGCTGGCTCCCGCGATGGGGCTCGTAGGTGCTCAATCTCGCCGAGAAAGGGAGCGAGATTGACACAATATCGCGTTCACCTACTGTAGCTTCAGGTATTCTGTACAGCTGAACATTAACCTGGGCACCAGGCTCAGTAACTATGTCATGCTGAATACCTGTGGTAAGTCTGGGTACCTCAGAGGAGAAATCCATATCCTTTATCACAAATGCCTTTTGGTCCACTTATAATATTTCAACTATTGTTACTTATGTGCTGAGGATCATATATGTTTTTGAAGGGCTGGCATGGCCACAAGGGCTTTGCTCTCCTTTTCCGGCTTTAGGGTGTAATGTGGTAGATTTGCTGTGGTTTCATTTCCCCATGGAAGTTATAGTTTACTTTGCCTAATTGTATCATGATCCTTAAGGGCCCTGCCATATGGCCAGGAATGTACTTTTAACTGTGGAAGATAAGCACTAGTATCCTATTTCCTGGGTACAACTACAGACCTTGACACTTATTTGGTGCTTCTCTGTGAGGCCCCGTACACACGACCAGTTTCCTCGGCAGAATTCAGCTTCCGACCGAGTTTCTCGCTGAATTCTGCCGAGGAAACTGGCCGTGTGTACACTTTCGGCCGAGGAAGCCGACGAGGAGCTCGGCGAGGAAATAGAGAACATGTTCTCTATTTCCTCGTTGTTCTATGGGAGCTCTCGTCCCGCCGAGCTCCTCGGCGGCTTCAGTGCTGAACTGGCCGAGGAACTCGATGTGTTTGGCACGTCGAGTTCCTCGGCCGTGTGTACGAGGCCTCATTCTCGTGCTTGGACATATGTTATTAAACAATAGGCATGGCAGCTGCGATTTTATCTTTCATCAAAAAATATGCTCTATTATGCCTCTATAAGTTCTGGTCTCTCCCATTCATATTTATTTTGCAATATCTAGCAAACCCCTGGAATGCTTACTAAAAATTAACTCAAAAGGTGAGTAACTTTTGGAGGGTTTAGAGACTTCTCAAACTGTTAGCATAAGATAGGGCAATAACAAAGCCCAATCGTTTGCTCTTAGGGCCCTTTCAGACGTGTGGACCGTATGTCCACTTTTTCATCCATCCGTTTGTGGATGAAAAAGGGACATACATTGGTCCCTATGTGATTGTGGGTGTCAGCGGATAAACATCCGCTGACACCCATAATCACCCGCCTCCACAAAGATCCGATTTTGCAGAGGGAAGAATGTCCTATTTTTTCTTCCGTCTGCGGATCGGATGAACACGGACACACGGTCTGTGTTCATCTGATCCCCCCATAGGGGAGAGCGGAGAAAAGACAGGGCGGTCCCTGCACAGTGTGCGGGGACCGCCCTGTCAGCCACAGGCTCAGCGGGGATCAACGGAGCGATCTTTGCTGAGCTTACGGACACACGGAGGCGGATCATTACTGATCCACCCCGTGTGAAAGGGCCGTCAATCTAGAAATGAATGCTGAGTTTTTAATAAGTTATTATTCCTTTTAGAATACCCACCCAACTGAATACTTGGACACCTTTCTTAGAAGAAGTGTTTTCTGAGGTTTTGTGCAAGAGGGTGGCTTCAAAATATTGGTGTTGATTTACTAAAACTGGAGAATGCAAAATTTTGTGCAGCTATGCATGGTAGCCAATCCGCTTCTAACCTCAGCTTGGTCAGATAAGCCTATACCAAAAGCTTGAAGCTGCATGAGATTTTGCACGCTCCAAACCAACTCCACTCTGTAGCATAGTGAAGTATTACCAGTATATGCTAATTTCCCTGGGTGGACATTATCTCTGGATCAGATTCAATCCTATTCTTTCAAATTCGCAATAGTACCATCAAGTTGTGATAATAGGGCATTATGCCGCGTACACACGATCATTTTTCGGGTTGTAAAAAACAAAGTTTTTCAGGCTCTAGAAAAAACTATTTTTTTTTCAACTTGATACGATTGTGAAAAAAAAATGCTCTAGCAAAGCGCGGTGAGGCGTACAACACGTACGACGACACTATAAAGGGGAAGTTCTATTCGGATGACGCCACCATTTGGGCTGCTTTAGCTGATTTTGTGTTAGTAAAAGACGATTCGCGCTTTTCTGTCTGTTACAGCGTGATGAATGTGCTTACTCCATTACAAACGGTAGTTTTACCAGAACGAGCGCTCCCGTCTCATAACTTGCTTCTGAGCATGCGCGGATTTTTCACGTCGTTAAAGCCCACACACGACCATTTTTTGCAACCCGAAAAACGACAACATTAAAAACGTTGTGAAAAAAATAGAGCATGTTCGATTTTTTTTTTTACCGTTTTTCAGAGCCCGAAAAATGCTCTGGAGCCCACACACAATCGTTTTTAATGACATTTAAAAAAAATGTCATTTTTTACAACCCGAAAAATGATCGTGTGTACACGCCATAAGTGCAGAATACTGACAATTTGAGCAGGACCATAATATTCTTTTAATCCCGAGATGGCATTCGGTGGTCAGCCTTTCTCGCGGGTGGAAGTTTTTTTTTTTTCTTAAGTCCATCAGTGTGGGGAGTGTCGTGACAAACAATGGATCTAAATTGGGGGGACATTGGGGCACTTAAAAAATCTATTTTGTTTTACTTTTAATTTTAACACTGTCCCTTGACAGGACCTCTTTAATATGAGATCTGGGGTCAAAAAGACCTCAGATACATTTACACTTAAAAGCAATAAAAAATAAAAATAAATGCCTTTTTTTTAATTAAAAAAATTGCCCCTTAAAGGCCATTGGGCAGAAATGATGTTTGACGTTGCTTCTGTCATCCAATGGTATGGAGTCAAATGGGGGCCATCATTCCCTCACTTGACTTCCTGGCTTTGAGGGGAGACGGGCATCCCTCCTGCCACCGATAAAAATGAGGTTGTGGCCAATCCGCCACAGAGACAATTTTTATCTTAAAGGAGACCGCCCGCCATTAGAGAAAATACCGGGGTTATAGCAGCAATCTGCTGCCATAACCCTGGTATTTAATGTCAAAAGACCAATGTATAATGGCGGCGGGTGGTCCGGAAGTGTTTAGGGGGGTAAACCCTTCCAGTCCTTAAGTGGATAAGCATCATTAAAATCTAATCTTTTTTTACTTGCATTGATACATGTCCTCCCAGGGCAGTACTTAGACCCCCATTCATGGCCAATTACTTGCATATAAGCCTTCAAAAGTGGCACTTTTGATTTCTCATTTTTGGCTCCCATAGACTTCAATGGAGTTTGCAGTTCAGGGCAGAACTTTTCCCCTGGTCAGGAGTACTGCTGCAAACTGAACAGGGAGGTGTTCAGTCCATCTCTAGTTGCAATATAGTATTAACCTCCCTGGCGGTATGATTCTTTCAGAAAAAACATGCTGAAAGCGGTACCATTATTTGCAAGGAAATTTGGCGTTTTATATTGTAGGTCTGTAATTTTTAGAAATAACTCACTTAAATCTGACCAAACAAGATTCTAATAGGCATCCCGGGTATGACATTTTAAAAAAAAAAAAAATATAAATTATAATATAATAAATAATTATAAATAATTATAACAAATAATAATATAATTATAATAAAAATTATTCAATAATGTAATCAAATCAAAATCACTGAAATTTGCTCAGTTGCAGAATTGTCGCTGTCATTATTTTTTTTTTATGACGAATTTCCCCACAAATCGCTATCGCACAATTCTGCAAGTGATTATAATTTATTATCGCTGTTTTTTAGCAGATCTAATATTATTTTTGACATAAAGGAACACTTTTGGTTGCTATGGACAATCTACAGTTTGCAGGGAGAAAGAAACGTTTTTATTATATAAAATGACATGCATGACACAGGACAGACCACTAGGGACAAGGGGGGTGTGTTTTTTTTTACATACAGTACTGTAATCTATAAGATTACAGTATACTGTATGTAATGTGTTTGTTTACTTTTTTGAATTTGTCGTAACGTCGCAGGGAACGGAGATCGGCGTCACACGGAGGCACTGTGTGAATCGAGCGAGGTCCCGCTCGCTCACACAGCGCGGTGGCATCGCTGGATCCAGGGACAAGGTAAGTAAACCATGCCTGTGGATCTAGCGAGGCAAGCCCGAGTCTGACTCGAGGTTACCGCTCACAGCAGGAAAATCTAACCCCGAGTCAGACTCGGGAATACCGCCAGGCAGGTTAATATTATTTTATTTTACTTTACATTGTGTATGAAAGAATGAGTGTCTGAGTCAATTAGACTATGTAGCCAATTCCACCAGAAACAATTTTTGGGCACTTGGAAAATGTAAATATTGATTTACTTTACCATTATAACTTTAGAAAACATATTTCACACATAAAGCAACACAATTTTTATTTGTCAGGCTTTGTTAATTTAATAGGAGATAGGCATAGTAAATGTTTAATATAAAACTTAGTTGAACTTGCATACAAAATGAAACAGTAACAAAACACAATAGTGAACAAACAAAAAAATTATAAAAAAAAAAAAACTGCATATAAAAAAGGTACACCCAATACATGTAAAGACCTAAAAATTATATATTTTTTGCCCACGGGACTTTAATGAGTTGTGCCCAATACGATTGATAACAATTTTCTTAATTTTTTTTTACCATACTAAAGTTAATACCAGACATATTGGAGAATACATAATAAAATAGACACAATATATATACAGTATATTGATATACAATACATTAGTTGAATATACACAATATTACAAACACACTCAGAAAGGTGCACATTTGAACTGAGATTTCTTAGGCCCCATACACACGATTGAATTTATCCGCGAATACGGTCCAGCGGACCGTTTCCACGGATAAATCCTCTCAAAGAAATCCGCTGATTTCGATGGGATGGAGTGTACACACCATCCCATTGAAATCCGCGCGGAAATCCTCTGCCGATGACGTGTCGCGCCGTCGCCGCGATTATGACGCGGCGACGGGCGCGACGCTGTCATATAAGGAATTCCACGCATGCGTCAAATCATTACGACGCGTGTGGGGAATCCCTTTGGACGAATGGATCCGGTAAGTCTGTACAGACGAGCGGATCCATCCGTTGGAATGGATTCCAGCAGATGGATATGTTGTGCAGCACAACAAATATTCGATCTGCTGGAATCCATCCCAGAGGAGATTTCTCCGCGGAAACAGATCCGCTGGCGTGTACACACCATAGGATCTATCCGCAGAAACCCATTTGCTGGGATTTATCTGCGGATAGATTCTATCGTGTGTACGGGGCCGTAGTATTTGTGCCCTTCTTTTTCTTGTATACACCCAATACAGTACATGTATAACTCAGATTAGGATTTGAGAAAGTCATTGTTGTAATTTATCGTTGTAATCAAAGTGTGTTTGTCTTGATTTTGAGTTTGTACATAACAGTGTTACAGTGCTGTGTTTATATGAATCTTCATACTATACTTTCAGATAATTTGCCTTACTAAACAGTGATGCATATTTGTACTATTTGAGTGTTGTTTATTGTATTTAGCTGTCAAAATAGAAGAAGCAATTGATTTATTGTCCTATAGAAACATAGAAATTGGCAGGCAGGGAAGAACTATTTCGATGTATTAGTCTGCCATTTTCCCTGCTCGTGACAAAAACCAAGCACTTTACTAAATTGCCTTTATTAGGTGCACTCTTTTAAATAAATGATAGTTCTGTTATATGGGCAGCTGCTTTGCTGCTCATGTACCTACATTTTGTACACTTGAAACATATGTGCTAAAACATAACCTATTTTTTTTACTTTTAAAGATGCAAACTGCAAGTAAATGCTTTAATCTATTACGGAATTAATGTGATTGTAAACCCTCACAGTTTTTCACCTTCATGCATATTTATGCATGAAGGTGAAAAACCTTTTGTGTTGCAGCAGACTCCCCCACCCCCTTTTTCTTACCCGAGCTAGATCGTTCCAGCGACAGGGATGAGCACAGCAGCTCCAGCTACTGTCTCGGGTCCTCAGTGGATAGATTGATAGCAGCTGTCAATCAAATCAAGTGACATGGAAGCTGGGGGCGGGGCGGGGCTGAGTCCTGCTGTCTGTGCCAATGGACGCAGCAGCAGGACTCGGGAGCGCGCCCGAATGAGTACCCCCATGGAAAGCAGCTCTCCGGTCACTATACATGTAATATATATATATATTTTTTTTTTTTCTGTGTTTATTTTCACTATATTCACTGGAGGTTAATGGTTTATATTTACTTAAAAATTAGAACATAGTAGCGTGCAAGTTTTCTCTTATAACATAGAGCGCTAGTTGACCTGCTTGCTTGGAATACATTAATTCCATGGATGTGATGCATGGCATGGTTGAGTTTGCATAGATGACTTTGTTTTTTGTTTTTTGGATGTCTTTTGCACAAGCACACAGCACTGCTGGATTTGAACCTTTACCATTGCAGCACTAAATGTTTTTGGACTAATCATTTATATGTAGTTATATATTATGAGGGAGCATTTATGATGACATGTCTTCAAAATACATGGGTTGGCCACTTTGCACATTAGTATTCACATTACATTATTCAATATTTATTTCTTAGCGATTTCACTCTGTTTTCACTAGAGATGACATGACAAAGCAAAACTGTACACCATAGTTATGGATACATATCATTTACAATAATAATTTAATATAACAGATGATTGAAATTATTAAAAAGCAAAATGCAAACTCAAATGTAGATGCTTTATTGTGCTTTCCAGCAAACTGACACTGAGTTCATTAAAAGCAGTCTGAACACAGTGCCACCAGAGCAGATAGCAGTTACAGTATTTAAATATGGCTCATCTTTTAAACTTGTATACCCCTATTAACCATTTCATGGCTAGACATCATTAATTCATTTTACACACAACAATGTTTTCTTCTAACACTATGCCCCTTTCTCGTTTCACTGTGAATGCAAAGAGAGAGAGGCATTGTGACAGTTGCAGCTGAGAGAGGTTTGCTTGTAATCCCTATGTGATCACCATAAGTGGGTGTGGTATTGATCATATGATCAGGAATTATTGTGATTTGTTCCTAGTCATTAGTGTAAGACCTGCTATTATCAGTAATGGCACAGTTTCAGAACAAGCAGCATGCATGAATGCAAGCTACTATTTGTTTGCTGAAACATTAAGAGAATAGGGATGTATCTAATTCATGATCTAGTGATACTACAGGTTTGGCGTAAAACTGAACTTTACCCTAAACAACTTGATAAAAAAGAATGTTCTTTAGGAAGGTACATACACTCCATATTAAAAATTATGGGCCAGATTCACAAAGCACTACGCTGGCAGCCTCCGGCACAAGGCGGGCCAATTCAAATGGGCGTGTGCCATTTAAATTAGGCGCGCTCCCGCGCCGGACCTACTGCGCATGTTCAGTTTCGCAATTCCCGTTGTGCTTTGCGCGCCGTGACGTCATTTTTTCGAACGGTGACGTGCGTAGCGTACTTCCGTATTCCCGGACGTGTTACGCAAACGACATTAAATTTTAAATTTCGACGCGGGAACGACGGCCATACTTTAGACAGCAATACGATTGCTGACTAAAGTTAGGGCACCCAAAACGATGACTAACTTTGCGACGGGAAACTAGACTAGCGGCGACGTAGCGAACGCGAAAATCTGTCGTGGATCGCCGTAACTCCTAATTTGCATACCCGACGCTGGTTTACGCCGCAAACTCCCCCCAGCGGCGGCCGCGGTACTGCATCCTAAGATCCGACAGTGTAAAACAATTACACCTGTCGGATCTTATGGATATCTATGCGTAACTGATTCTATGAATCAGTCGCATAGATAGAAACAGAGATATGACGGCGTATCAGGAGATACGCCGTCGTATCCCTTTTGTGAATCTGGCCCTAGGTTACTAAAATTAGCGTGTGGTGTAAATTGCCTTCAGCGTTGCCCCATTTCTTCTTGCCAGGGCCTGCTATTTTGCTGAAGCCCATAACCCTTGAGCATCAGTAAATCTTAAGGCTGTCAGCAGATCGGCCCCTAGATTTTCAGCAGTACCAAAAAAAAGCAACTGAGCATGTGCAGAGCATGGTAAAAACAGTGTATGATTAGCTTTTAAACAGTTTGGGCATTTACTTTTAATGTTTTACATGACTATACCTGCAAAAGGGACCAGTCTGAAGTAATCTAGCAGGACTTAATTTTCTGAATAAAGTTTTGCTTTAACCACTTAAGGACCGCCTCCTGCACATATACGTCGGCAGAATGGCACGGCTGGGCACAGGCACGTACAGGTACGTCGCCTTTAAGAGCCCAGCCGTGGGTCGCGCGCCGCCGGTGCGTACGCGACCCGGTCCAAAGCTCCATGACCCTGGTCACGGGACCAGTGTGTAAACATACCTTCCCCGTTCTTCACAGTGGCACTGTCATTGATCGTCTGTTCCCTGATATAGGTAAAGACAATCAATGATGTCACACGTACAGCCCCGCCCCCTATAGTTAGAAACACATATGAGGTCACACTTTACCCCTACAGCGCCCCCCTAGTGGTTAACTTCTAAACTGCAATTGTCATTTTCACGGTAATCAATGCATTTGTATAGTACTTTTTGCTGTGAAAATGACAATGGTCCCAAAAATGTGTCAAAATTGTTCGATGTGTCCGCCATAATGTCGCAGTCATGATCGCCGCCATTAGTAGTAAAAAAAAAATATTAATAAAAATGCCATAAAACGATCCCCTATTTTGTAAACCCTATAAAAATGTTGCGCAAACCAATCGTTAAACGCTTATTGCGATTTTTTTTTTACCAAAAATAGGTAGAAGAATACGTATCAGCCTAAACTGAGGAAAACAAATGTTTTTTTATATCTTTTTTGGGGATATTTAATTTAGCAAAAAGTAAAAAATATTGTTTTTTTTTCAAAATTGACCCTTTATTTTTGTTTATAGCGCAAAAAATAAAAACCGCAGAGGTGAACAAATACCACCAAAAGAAAGCTCTATTTGTTGGAAAAAAAGGATGACAATTTTGTTTGGGAGCCATGTCGCACGACCGCGCAATTGTCAGTTAAATCAACGCAGTGCCGAATCGCAAAAAGGGGCAAGGTTCTTAACCTGCATATTGGTCCGTGTCTTAAGTGGTTAAAAACCACCAGTTGTGGTTTTTCACAGTCATATCTTTGCATAGAATGAAAAAACTGTAATAGAGGTCTATAGATGTTTAAAGAATCATGTAGGGATTAAAGCATGAGCCACACAAAAATCTATTTTGGTGGATTTCTGTTTAAAGTTGAATTTATTGTCTTGACACATTTGTTTCATTCTACTGCATTATGTGAGCATAAGGGACAACTATAGTTTAGTTTCATGGTTATGCCATGAGTGTAAGACTGTGCAACATAATTGTGAAAAATATATCCTATGGGCCAGATTCAGAAAGAATTACGTTGCTCCGCGGCAGCGTAACGTATCTGATTTACGTTACACAGCCGCAGGTTTACAGCGTAAGTGCCTGATTCACAAAGCTCTTACCTGTAAACTTGCGGCGGTGTAACGTAAATCCGCTCGGCGCAAGCCCGCCTAATTCAAATGGGGCGGGCACCATTTAAATTAGGCGCGTTCCCGCGCCGAACGTACTGCGCATGCTCCGTTGGGAAAATTACCCGACGTGCATTGTGCTAAATGACGTCGCACGGACGTCATTTGTTTAGACGTTAACGTAAATTGCGTCCATCGCCATTCACGGACGACTTACGCAAACGACGTGATTTTTTAAGTTTCGACGCGGGAATGACGGCCATACTTAACATTGCTTAGAACACCTAGGAAGCAGCCCTAACTTTACGACACGTATCGCTACGGAAACAACGTAAATTTAGATCTACGGCATTGCGGACGTTCGTGAATCGCCGTAACTAGTCATTTGCATATTCTACGCCGACCGCAATGGCCTCGCCACCTAGCGGCCAGCCTAGAATTGCATCCTAAGATCCGACGGTCTAAGTCAATTACACCTGTCGGATCTTAGGGCTATCTATGCGTAACTGATTCTATGAATCAGCCGCATAGTTGGGACGGGCGGATCACAGAGATACGACGGCGTATAAGGAGATACGCCGTCGTATCTCTTTTGTGAATCTGGTCCTATGTGTTATATAATATGTTACTTTTACAAAAAAATTTAGACAAATTTATAGGAGTGTGTGTTAATACAAGTATACAGTATATGTGTGCATTAGTGCACGTTGTGTGTGTTTCTGAGTATAAGTAAAAAAGGGAGCCTATGAAAAAAACTTATGTCAATGATTAAAGTATTAACAAAAATGTTTATAAAGTTAACAAAAGTTAACAAAACTTAAATAAAATACATTTTAAAATAAAGGGTCATTTACTGTATATTTTCTATAAAATAAGAAGCTAAAAAAAAGAAAAAAAATACTGAAATATCACAGCATATTGTAAATGTTAATATTAAAAACAAATAACCTAAATAGTGATTTTTTTTTTCAAGTCAAAACAAAAGAAAAGGCAGAACTTTACTGTAATTTCACATTTTATTTTCTAGTAATGTCACTTGTACATACATTTATTGAAGACATAGCTTTTTTTATGTGAGCTGTTGTCTTATATTTTCAAATTGTGTTAATCAATTACTGCTGATGATCTGCAAGAATTCAATTATATAATTTGAGAACAGAACAAATGTACAGGAAACACGTATTTGCTCTTCTTTCCCTGTATTCCCAAAGTGCATAGACAAGCAAACAGACAAAAGTGTCCTTTGTATTTAACAGTAAAGTGAACACTTGCTACAAACAAAGAGGCTTTTGTAGGCCATGCATGTGATAAAATACCCACTGGACACCAGGACAGAATATCTGGAATCTATCCTTTAATGGCCTTGTTTAGTCCTTGAAACCTCTTAACATAGCATGCATTCATTTTCAATAGTGTATAGCCAGTGCTCATTTCCTTCTTTACAAGTATTACCTTTAGTGGGTGGTGGTAGACTGAGTTCCACTCAAAATGAATATGATCACACAATTTACTGTACATATACAAAGTTGATCTCTTTTCCAGCAATAACAGCAAAAGCTAGTGGTACTGAAACACCATGTAATATTAACATAATGATTGGTAATTAGATTCCTTTACCACAAACCTTACAATCCAGGAACTTGCTGTGTATCTACAAATAATTTTATTGTGTTCTTTATAAATATTCCTTGGAATTTAGGGGTGGTAAGAAGTTGCATAGACCCTCTTTAAAAGTGTGTCTCACATCCGAAGGACAAATGTCCATGAAACAGAAATCGGTGTATGTGGGAAATATGTACATGTTTTAACAGGGCCGATCCTAGGCATGGTGCAAAGGGTGCATTGCACCCAGGCGCCTGCAGAGGTGGGGGCGCCGAACATCTAACAGAGTCTCTAAAAGAAGCCCTCTATGTGTCGATCACAGAGGCCCCCCTCCAGGTCCCAAGTGTCCTTCTTCTCTTCCTGTATTTTGTTTATTGTTAAGAGATCATATAAGGATCCCAGGTTCATGAAGACTTTGTGGGGGAGAATCTCTGTGGTTGAGTCATTGCCATAGAAACATTTGTAAAGGGGAGGAGTTAGTAAAATGAACTCACCCATGTGGGGGCGCCAGAAATATTTCTGCACCCAGGCGCCTGTGACCCTAGGATCGGCCCTGTGTTTCAAAGATGTGCCCGAATCTGCACAAATTACTCCAACGTGATTTCATAAAAAGTGTCTGTGCCTCTCTTTATAAAGTCTTATATAGCTCTACTTTTCTTATCGATTAAATAGCTGTATTTTATAATGAATCTTTCAGACATATTGACATAATGTTGGACATATTTTTGCAATTTTTAGAATTTGGCATTGAAATTGTATACAGCAGTACCACCAGAAACGTGCAACAAACACTATATTATATCACAGCTATTATCTTTAGTAAGCAATGATAGTCTGAGCGTCACTCGAAATTTGAAGGGTCATACTATTTACTGTACATGCATGAAACGGTCATCTTTCTATCAATATAAATCCATGAAATCCAATGCCATGTTAAAATGTTATTGGATTAACCGCTTCCCGACCGACCGCTGCGTATATATTGGCCTGGCCTGACTGCACAAAATATTTTGTGCACACGATCCGGGGCGCGTGCGCACCGCCGAACCCCCGTTCCCGCTGTGATTGGCCACAGGGGGAGCCAATCAGCGGGTCCAGCAGCCGCAATGGCCACTGGGACTCGTCGATCATTTGGAGGAAAGGCAGAACAGCGGTCTGCCTATGTAAACCAGGCAGACCGCTATTCTGTCAGGGAGTAAAAGAGATCATGAGTTTCTGCTAATCAGAAACATGGATCTCCCTTTTCATCCAGTGCATCCACTCCCCCCACAGTTAGAAAGTATTCCCTAAGAGCACACTTAACCCCTTGATCGCCCCTGGTGTTAACCCCTTCTCTGTCAGTGTCATTTATGCAGTGACAGTGCAATTTTTTTAGCACCTATAACTGTGTTACTGGTCCCCAAAAAGTGTCACTTAGTGTCAGATTTGTACGCCACATTGTTGCAGTCCTGCTATAAATCACTGATCACCGCAATTACTAGTAAAAATAATAAAAAAATAGGCCCAGATTCTCGTCCAGCGGCGTAATTTTGTGCGGGCGTAACGTATCCGCTTTACGTTACGCCTCCGCAACTTACACGGGCAAGTGCTGTATTATCAAAGCACTTGCTCCGTAAGTTGCGGCGGCGTAGTGTAAATCGGCCAGCGTAAGCCCGCCTAATTCTAATTTGCATACTCGACACGGAATTCGACGGAAGCGCCACCTAGCGGTCAAAAAAAAATGCAGTTAAGATCCGACGGCGTAAGAGACTTATGCCTGTCGGATCTAATGGATATCTATGCGTAACTGATTCTAAGAATCAGACGCATAGATACGACGGGTCGAATTAGGACTTACGACGGCGTACATGGCGCTGCGCCGTCATAAGTCCTTTCAGAATCTGGGCCTATAACTTTTGCACAAACCAATCAATATAAACTTATTAGGATTTTTTCACCAAAAATATGTAGCAGAATACAAATTGGCCTAAATTGATGAAAAAAACTGTTTTACATTTTTTATTTGGTGTGCCTAATAGCAGAAAGAAAATATATATATATATATATATATATTTTCAAAATTGTCTGCATTTTTTTTTTTTTTTGCGCAAAAAAAGTGAAAAAAGCATGAAGCCTTATAGCACATGGGTGTAATACTTCTTTTCCTTTTTTTTTTTTTCCTTTTTGTTTGAGCGCGGCAAACTTGATTTATAGATAAATGATAATGATAGTGAAATAAAGTAGCATACTTAATTTATGTCTTAATGTTAACAGCAGATATGGACTGCAGAGGAAAAAAGTTCTAAACGTCTACTTTTTTGGCCTGAAACTTTTTGAGATTTGATCTTGTGGGTTCGCATTAGTCAGAATTATATAGAAAAAAATTATCTTCTTACATTTTCTTTTTATAAAATTGAGAAAAAATGTCTAACACACATTCTGAATTAAAAGACCAGAACCGAAACCAGGCTAATATGTTGCTATACCCATGGCTAGAAAGCAGATCCACTGTAATGTTAAAATAAGCCTATATGCCTCAAAGGACTATCTAAATGCTACAACGCTTCTGATTGACTATGCTCTATAATTATATACCAAAAGGAAATGAGCAGAACCACTACATTTGTTTCAAATTATCTTCACATAATAGGGTGTTTGAAGGTCACGCTGGGCCATGAGTAAATAGTGTGGCAATATATATATATATATATATATAACCTACATTATATTTATATTGTGTATTGGTTTATCAAAAAAATATGGGGCAGATTCTCAAAGGCGTTACGACGGCGCAACACCATTAGCGCCGTCGTAACACCTCATCTGGCCCCGGGTATCTATGCAACTGATTCTCAGAATCAGTTGCGCATAGGTACCCATTAGATCTGACAAGCGTAAGGCTATTACGCTGTCAGATCTTAAAAGTAATTTTTTTTCCCGCCGCTAGGTGTCGCATCGTCGCTTTTCCCCGTCGTCTATGCAAATTAGGTAAGTACGGCGATTCCCGAACATACGCGAGGTCGACGCAGCGAATTAACGTCGTTTGCGTAGCGTACCCGACGCGTAAGGTTGCCCCTGCTAATTAGCAGGCGCAACCAATGTTAACGATGGCCGTCGTTCCCGCGTCGAATTCAATAAAAATTACGTCGTTTGCGTAAGACGTCCGCGAATGGCGCTGGACGCCATTTACGTATACATCTAGGCAAATGACGTCGGGGCGACGTCATTTAGCGCAATGCACGTCGGGTAATTTACCCGACGGAGCATGTGCAGTACGCTCGGCGCGGGAGCGCGCCTAATTTAAATGGTGCCCTCCCCATTTGAATTGGGCGGGCTTGCAACGAGCAATCTAACGCTACACCGCCGCAAGTTTACAGGTAAGTGTTCTGAGAATCAGGATGTAAACCTGTAGACCTGCGGCGGTGTAACGTAGATCTCATATATTACGCTGCCCAGGAGCAGCGCGAATGTATGAGAATCTGCCCCAAAATGTTTTTAAGCAAACTGCAATATGGCTCACAAACAATGACATTTGCAGAAACCTGAACATTGATTCTAATGTGTTACTTATCTCCCAAGAAGATAATGAATGAATATTTAAGTGCTGTTTAAATGCTTCTCAGTCACCTATTGATCAAAAATGTCCTGTTGGATGTACTGTTTGTCTGATGGTGGATGAGAAGTGCTTTTGCAATAAAAGAAGGTTGAAAGTCATAGACAAGGTAGCTTTTGGCATTTAGACGAGAGCTGATTCAGCACTTGGGCTTCAGACTGTGTTGTATAGTATACAATGCAACCCTGTAACCGAAACTGAATTTTTATAAGATTCTGATTTTTAATGTGCATGTAATTCGTCCATTATACCAGATATTTACACTCTGGGTAAACAGTGCAGGACTGCCTCTTCCTGTATTGTGCTCCAACACCTCAAAGGCCAGATGACAAAAGGGGTACTTTCAGTGAATGAAATTACATCAGCCACCTCTTAGGTCTGTGGATGGTTTGATGTCCACCTTATAGCACCCATGTCTTTCCAGTACCAAAGGGCCAGATTCACAGCCGAGATACGACGGAGTATCTCAGATACTCCGTCGTATGTCTCAGAGTATCTATGCGACTGATTCATAGAATCAGTTACGCATAGATAGCCCCTAGATCCGACAGGTGTAATTGTTTTACACTGTCGGATCTTAGGATGCAATACCACGGCCACCGCTGGGGGGAGTTTGCGTCGTAAACCAGCGTTGGGTATGCAAATTAGTAGTTTTCCACGTTCGCTACGTCGCTGCTAGTCTAGTTTTCCGTCGAAAAGTTAGTCGTCGTTTTAGGTGCCCTAACTTTACACAGCACACGTATGTGCTGTATAAAGTATGGCCATCGTTCCCGCATCAAAATTTTTAATTTTTTCCTTCTTGCGTAAGACGTTCGGGAATACGGAAGTACGCTACGCACGTCGGCGTTCGAAAAAATTACGTCACTTCACGCAAAGCACGGCGGGAAATTCAAAAGGGAGCATGTGCAGTAGGTCCGGTGCGGGAGTGCGCCTAATTTAAATGGCACACGCCCCTTTGAATTACGCGGGCTTACGCCGGAGGCCGCCGGTGGAAGTTTTCTCGCAAGTGCTTTGTGAATCAGGCACTTGCGATGAAAACTTGCGGCAGTGTAACGTATCTACGATACGTTACGCCGCCGCGATTCTATGTGGATCTGGGCCAAAGTCACTAAAGAGCCAATAGCATCCTTAGCACTGAACACCAGATATTGGGTGCACTACAGAAACCACCAATCTATTATTTCCATTATCCTGCTGAACTCCAATGTAATGGAAGCATTTTAACTGATCAGCAATGTGAATGGCTTAATGATAGCATAATGGTATTTAATGCATCATGTGCAAAAATGTCAGTGATATTTGTCTGTGTTTCTTTTTCTGTAGAAGGGTCAAGAAAGATGAAGATCAGAATGAATACAATTTACAGGATACAGATCCTCTTTTGTATGGTTTCACTCTTGCAATGCCATATTTCTCTTACTACTATAGTTAAACAGACAAGGCTTGTTATGTATTTCTCGCTTTGCCTAGAATTTGGAACATGGGTTCCTTAAGAGTAGCACATTGGCCTTCTGTAAACTGAAAACATTACCAGTAACATAGTATATCAATTTAGTTTACACTGTTATGCCTCATGTGCTACTTTTCCAAAGAAAACACAGCTTGACTTGCCATACTTCAAATAAAACTGTAGATAACAATAGACTGAAATTCACAAAGGGTTATTACAGCTCAGTCTGCTTCTACTAGCTCCATCACAGAGCACCCAGAAGAGCGACTGGGACTCCTTGCTTAGGATCAGCTAAGTCTAAGCTTTAGCTTGGAAAACCCCTTCCACTTTGTGTCATTGTGCTAGAAGGTTCCCTCAACCACCGCCACTCAAACGCAATCTTTCCATAACACTTACTTTTCTAGTTTGGCTGGCCAACCCTATTATGTATCCATTAAAGCAGTGGTCATCAACCCTGTCCTCAAGGCCCACTTACAGGCCAGGTTTTATGTTTTACCTTAGGGAGATGCAGACTAGAATACTGCAATCACTGAGCAGCAAATGATATCACCTGTGATGTATTTCAGTTATCTTGCAAGACCACTGCAAGACCACTGCATTAGGCCCATTTCACACCGAGGAGTTTTCCAGGTGGTACAGCGCTAAAAATAGCGCCTAAATACCGCCTGAAAAACTCCTGCCCAGCCTTCTCAATGTGAAAGCTCGAGGGCTTACACACTGAGGCGATGCGCAAGCAGCATCTTTGGAGTGGTGAGAGGAGCGGTATGTATACCGCTCCTTCACCGCTCCTTCCCATTTAAAACAATGGGAAACCGCGGTAATACATCTGCAATGCACCTCTGCAGAAGCGGTATTGCAGGCAGTATTAATCCTTTATCGGCCGCTAGCGGGGGTTAATACTGCACCGCTAGCGGCCGAATCCCGCGGCAATTCCGACGGTATAGCGCCGCTATTTTTAGCGCTGCTATACCGCCGCCGCGCCTCCCGCCCCAGTGTGAAAGGGGCCCTAAAGGAAATAAAAAATGACTGCGATTAACCACTTGAGACCCGCGCTGTAGACGAAAGACGTCCACAGTGCGGCTCTCAAGTGCTCTTTTATTTACATTCCCTGGGGAAACACTGTGCCCGGCGCATCGCTGGGAAGCTGATGCGAGTGCCTGGCGGCCGTGATGTCCTCCGGGTCCCCACGATCGGCGGTGACAGCAGGGACGTGGAGCTCTGTGTGTAAACACAGAGCTCCACGTCCTGTCAGGGAGAGAGGAGACCGATGCCGTGTCCCTTGTATATAGGGACACAGCATCGGTCACCTCCCCCAGTCAGTCTCCCTCCACACACAGTTAGAACACACCCAGGGAATACATTTAACCCCTTCCTCACCCCCAGTATTAAACCCTTCCCTGCCAGTCACATTTATACAGTAATTAGTGCATTTTTATAGCACTGATCGCTGTATAAATGTGAATGGTCCCAAAATTGTGTCAAAAGTGTCCGATATGTCCGCCGCAATATCGCAGGCCTGACCAAAAAATTGCAGATCGCCGCCATTACTAGTAAAAAAATAAAAAATCATAAATCTATCCCCTATTTTGTAGGCGCTATAACTTTTGCGCAAACCAATCAATATACGCTTATTGCGATTTTTTAACAAAAATATGTAGAAGAATACGTTTTGGCCTAAACCGAGGAAAAAAATATAAAAAAAAAAAAATTGTGATATTATTATAACAAAAAGTAAAATTTTTTTTTTTTTTTTCAAAATGTTCTGTCTTTTTTTGTATATAGCGCAAAAAATAAAAACAGCAGAGGTGATCAAATACCACCAAAAGAAATCTCTATTTGTGGGAAAAAAAATATAAAAATATAATTTGGGTACAGCATTGTATGACCGCGCAATTGTTGCAAGTTCTGGCTTCACCCACACTGCATTTGTTCATATTGTCCTTGGTCCATGCCTTCTAAAATACTTTTCAGTTCTTTTCTTTATCACAATTTGTTTTTATTCTCAGAAAAACTTTGTTTTTTTAATTCTTAGAAAGCAGAAGAGTTAGAACCTCTGCTGTTATGTACTTCTCTTTGTTTCCAGATAAGCAGTGAGGTGGAATCTCCCCTATCTTTATAAAAGTGTGCCAAAATTACACGGAGTAAGGGGAAAGGCAGTAGCAAAAATGTGTTTTAATAGAATAGTGAAGGGTTATAAACCCTGTCATGTTTCTATTTCTGATTGTTTCTTTCTGTCCTAATGATATTTGTTAATTTATTTTCCCCCTCTCCAAAATATATATATATTTAAAGAAAGTCTTCATGAAGATGGATGTGAAATGTGTTGGTCTCTCTTGTTTTTTTTAAAAAAAGTAATGTTTACACAAAGTAATAATGCCAGCTTTCAATGCAAACATTTTTTATGATTTGACTTGTTCTCCCCAATAAAATACTAAGATACAAAATAATATAATATATACAGTTCTTTCCATCTTCTGATCTGCATCTAACTGATATGAGAACACAGATTCCAATGTCCTCTCCAGTTCTAATTAACTGCCCCTCCTGTTATTTAATCAGTCAATGACATGGTTTCACAAATCAAACATGTTGCAGCAGATTCATTCTGATTGCCAAACTCATGTCATCAGCACAGGTGATAGGTGAAGTCAGGTCAGCAACAATAAGTTTGACACAATTTTGGCATACATAAATCAATTTGCTGCAATACATCTGCTATGCCATGCTGTGCTCAATCACAGGAACTAAACAGTTATATTTCCAACTCTCATTCACTTAATTTGATATTAGAATTACCAGTCACATTTACATTTTTTTTTTGAGTTCATGAATACTTAGGATAGGTTCACACCTATGTGTTTTTAATGCATTATGCAGAAACACACTGCAGTCCATTTAACATGGTTTCCTATAGGACATGTTCACATTTTTCAGCTGCTGTGTTTTTGAAAAGGGACAGGGACATTTTTCCCACAGAAGATTAGGTTTTGCGTGTAATAGACTTCAATGGACCAAGCAAGTGTTGCGATTTTGATGCTAATAGACCAATGGCAGCTGGTGGTTTGCAACCACTCCCCCATGGCACCTCAACCCCCCCTATGGCTCTAATAAGATGCTTAAAAAACCACCCCGTCACTGTAATTCAGGCGCCCAGGGTCAGAAAAGGTGCTGGACACTGGAATAGGGGGTGGCAGTCACGGCCATTATACATATAGGGGTGTGGCGAGGATAGAGGGGCGGAGCCTGTGCGCCTTAATGCCCAGGCCTCCCCTGGAAAAGACAGTTGTTAAGAGGGGATGGTCACCATGTCCTTAACAACCGATGAGTCATTAGCTGTCAGCAGGGTTCCCTGCTGACAGCTTAATGTAAAAGAAAGAATTGCCGGTAATTAAAAAAAAAAAAGCATGTCCCATCCAATCTATACAAGGCCTTTTCGGTCTTGTATGGATTTTGAGTGGAACCCCATGCCAAAATGTTTTAAAAAATGGTGTGGGGTTCCCTCAAAATCCATACAAGTCCCTTGACCCAGCAGGCAAGGAAAGGGGGGATGAGCGAGTGCCCCCTCCTGAGCTACAGTATACCAGGCTACATACCCTACATACCCTCAACATGGGGGGGTGCTTTGGGGTAGGGGACTATACCCCCCAAAGTACATTGTCCCCATGTTGATGGAGACAATGGCCTCTTCCCCACAACCCTGGCCAGTGTTTGTGGGGGTCTGTGAATGGGGGCTTATTAGAATCCTATCAAAAAATAAATAAAAACACATAGACAGTTTTTGACAATTCCTTTATTACAAAAAAACAATGTCCCCCAAGGTAAATCCATTGTTAATCATGATACCTGCTGCCACCGCTGGCCCAAAAAAAGAAAAAAAAAGGTTGACTTCTGCCGAAGGCTCCCAACATCTGACAGTTGTGTCATCTGACAGTGACTCCACATCTTGTTAAGTCATGAACCCATCATGCCCCTGGCTGATGATGTCACAGGGGGGCAGGGTCACCTGTTGATGTCACTGGCTCTAATAAGCCATTAGTTAAGAACTGTCAGGTTGGGTAGGTGTCAGGCGGCGGGAGCCTTCGGGCGAGATAAGACCTTTTTTTTCAGGTCAGCGGTGGTGCTGGGTATCATGATTAATGATGGATCTACACCGGGGGACATTTGTTTTTTGTTTTGTAAATAAAGGACAAAAACTGCCTTTTTGGTGAATAAATTGTATTGCTATAAGCAAGCATTTTACTGAACAAAATCTATTTATTATTTGTTTTTTGTATGATTAGCTGTGATTGGTCACAGCTAATCACATAGTACAGATGGACTGTGATTGTCCCTGTCTGAACCATGTAATCTCTGGGACCAATCACAGCTGTCACAATGAATGGCATGAAAGGAATCCATCCATTGTTTATAATTAATAATAATTATAATTTATAATTGTCATGTGATCTTCTGTGATTGGTCACAGTGGTCATATGGTAACGGCAGCAGGCTGGTGCACTGATCAGTCTTCAGCTGTGTTCAATGGACCCATGCATGAGGCGCAATCCAGAAGGACATCATATGACGTACACCCGGATCCAAAAAAGTGGTTAAAAGGAAAGTCCCACAGTATAAATCCATCATCAATAATATTTTCCAGTGATTTAAACCCATTCTAAATCATGATGAATGATGTCCTTACAGCTCCCTAGCTGGCAGGGGATATCAACAAACCAGTCTGGGATGGTGGCTGTTGTCATTGACCAAATATGGTCATGACCCTAATTAGTCAATAACATCACTTGTTTCCTTCCGGCCTATTTATTTTTGTAAAAACAAGATAGCAGGTGGGCCAGAAAGCTGTCAATTAGTGGTGGAAATGTTGCTACCAATAAATAAAACACTCCAGCTGCAATAACAGAGGTTCAGGTAGGTGAACAAGCCAAATCTAACCAGTTATCGTTTGGGTCAAACTCTCCATTGACCCAAACCCGAAGCTCATCCTTATTCAGAACACACAGGCAAATCCCATGTACAAACTATACAATTTATTTTAAGTTTTAGTTCTGTTTTCCCAAAGGAAAGTATAACATATACTGAAATCACTACACCATAGAAACATCCTGTTTTCAATGTTTATTTACATGAAAAAGATTTTTTCTATTTAATAAAATATTGTATATAAAAAGGTCCATTTAAAAAACGTGAGGTCTGTTAAAAAAAACATTTGATTCATATCTACCAGAAAACTATTTTACCATTGTGCCTGTATTGTCCTTATTACATAATCCTTGCCGCATTTCATCTGTTATGAAGAATTGATAACCTACACCCCATTCTTATCTTCTGTAGCTAGGAAAAAATAAATCAATAAATAAGAAGACCATCTTTTTTCTAGCACCAGTCAGGATTAAATGGTTGAGGACTGCAAATCAGCTATCACTGTCTTTGTACTGAAGATAATGTGTGAGATTTTTGCTCTCAGCGGTGCCACATTTTTTAAGCATCAGGTAAAATGAGATACTCTGAAAGCATAAACTGGTTGCTACCAGTTTATTTAGTAAAACATTTCACCAACTTTTTGTGCATTGTTATTTAATCATTATAAATATTTAAATCAGAATATGAAGCATGTAAATTGTTGCACCTGGCCATGTCAAAAGTGATCTCTGCTACAAAGACACTGGCACCCCCAGGAAATGTGTCTAAAAAAACAAATACATTTTTGCATGAGGAATGTATTTGCTACAGTCATATGCAAAAGTTTAGGAACCCCTGACAATTTCCAAGATTATCATTTATAAATATTTGGGTGTTTGGATCAGCAATTTCATTTTGATCTATCAAATAACTGAAGGTTACAGTAATATTTCAGTAGTGAAATGAGGTTTATTGGATTAACAGAAAATGCAGAATATGCATTAAAACTAAATTAGACAGGCGCATAAATTTGGGCACCCTTATCATTTTGTTGATTTGAATACCTGTAACTACTTAGAACTGAATTGGAACACACAATTGGTTTGGTGAGCTCATTAAGCCTTGAAGTTCATAAACAGGTGCATCCAATCATGATAAAAGGTATTTAAGGTGGCCAATTGCAAGTTGTTGTTCTCTTTGACTCTCCTCTGAAGAGTGGCAACATGGGGGCCTCAAAACAAGTCAAATTACCTGAAAACAAAGATTGTTCTACAAATATGATTTATGGGAAGGATACACAAATTTATCACAGAGATATAAGCTGTCAGTGTCCACTGTGAGGAACATAGTGAGGAAATGGAAGACCACAGGCACAGTTCTTGTTAAGGCCAGAAGTGGCAGGCACTAGTGTTGAGCAGAATACGCCATATTCGATTTTGCGATATATCACGAATATATAGCCGAATATTCGAGAAATATTCGCTAAATTCGAATATTCGTGATATTTTATCGAAATGAAATGTTTGCGAAATTTCGCTATTGCGAATGCGAAAATAATTGTGAAATTTCGACAACTGCGGTAGGAGCACTCTGATTGGCTCAGAATATTTGTGATATTTTATCGAAATTTCGCAAAATGCGAATGCGAAATTGATTGCGGAATTTCGACAACTGTGGTAGGAGAACTCTGATTGGCTCTGATGCAAAAGAAGGGCGGAGAAAATAATCGCGCAATATTCCTATTGCCGAATATTCGCATTGCGAATATTCGGCACTATAAAATGATCGCTTCAGCTACTCGGCCGGGTCGGCCCAAGGTCTCTAATCATACCAGCAATGCTTTTAGACGTCGATGGAGATCATTAGGATGTGATCTGTTCTAAAAATAAAATTGAAAAAATCAGAATATTCGGAATAGCGAATATTGACCGTGAAATTCGAGATATTCGCGAATACTCGAATATGCCATATTCAAGCCGAATATTCGCAATACGAATATTCGTGAGCAACACTAGCAGGCACATCAAATATTGGAGAGGCAAAGGCGAAGGATGGTGAGAATGGTCAAAAATAGCCCACCTCCAAAGACCTACAACATCAACTTGCTGCAGATGGTGTCACTGTGCATCCTTCAACAATTCCCCACACTTTGCACAGGGAGAAGCTGTATGGGAGAGTGATGGGAAAGAAGCCTTTTCTGCGCACACACCACTAATATTTAGGGACTCATTAATGACAGGAATAGTACCATATTTAAAAAAGGAACAAAGTCTTTACCAAGTAACTATAGACCTGTTAGTTTAACTTCTATAGTTGGGAAGATACTGGAACGTTTAATAAAAGACCACATGGATGAGTTCTTGCTGGAAAAAAAACTATTTAAGCTGCAGACAGCAGATTCATGAAAGACAGAAGTTGTCAGACAAACCTGATTTCTTTTTATGAAGAGATAAGTAAAACCTTGGACAGAGGCGTGGCTGTGGACGTGGTATACTTGGATTTTGTGAAAGCGTTCGATACAGTTCCGCACACACGGCTCATTTCTTTATGTAATTTCTACCCTTTGTAAATGTAAGTTTAATCAGCTTTTCCATCACCAACAGCAAAAATCTATCACCGCTTACAGATACTACTTATACTGCCTTATTTATTATAGCTGGTTGACTTCTTTATATGCAAATTTGTATGCATTGCATTGTAGATTTTTTCTGTACCCCTAATCCCCCAAAGAAGGATCTTATTCCGAAACTTGTCGGGACATCACTCTGAGATCCCTCCAGCTTGCTTACTAAATGAAGGCAGCTACTTCGGGTTGTATCTTTAAGTTTAGGGTAATATATATATATATATATATATATATATATATATATATATATATATATATATATATATATATATATATATATATATATGTTTTGTATCTCTGTATGTTATACTGTACTTGTTATACTGTACTTTTTATGGACGTATGTCCTTTTTATGATTGTATACAAATAAATTGGTGTTTGACTTTTAACTCTATCTATTATTTCTTTTAGCTGATTCAAAGTCCCGCAGGGGTGTTTTTTGTGCATTTGTATGCATAATTTTGTATCTTTCTAGTTATTTGGGATGTTTGCAGCCTCCAACACCCTCCACCTGGCTTCCCCTACTTTTCTATCTAAATCAGTGGCAACATCTGGAGACTCAAGCAATAGGGTTTAAAGTCTGACAAGTGTTTAAGAGGCTTACTCTATGACAGGAAAGCAACCATAGGTCCAAGCAGAGTAGGGTCAAGTGTAGGCTTGAGTTTCACCATAAATCCCCCGCCATAATTTCTATCAGCACAATTTACCAGGTAGTAGTGATGAGTCAATATGTTTTTTTGATCAATTCAAGGGCAGGCTTGAAGAATGCAAAAACAATCTGCAAATTGTGAACCTCAATGCAAAGTCCACTAAAGTCAATGGAAGGAAAAGTCACCCGGTTACATCACTGAGCGGACCCGCCCTTGCCCATTTAAGAGCTGTCAAAGCGAAGAGATGGTGGGAGGCCTCCCATGGAGGCAGAGCGATTTTCATTTTTGCTTTTTTTTGGTCCATTGGGTGGCGTAATTGACGGTGGATTTACATTGCGGGACACTTTTTTTCCTTTTTAATAAAGAATTTGTCAAAAACTGTTTCTTGTGGTTTTCATTTTTTTGGTGAATGGGGGTTTACACCAAGCCTATGACACCCTGGTCATAGACAAACCAGCACTGCAGTATCACTTGGTGACGTGGCGAGTCCCATAAGTGCAGTTCAAGCTGGTGCGGTGGATAGCACAAGTAGTGTCCCACAGCCACCAAGAATTCAAACGAAGGCCCATAGAGTCCATAGTGCCCTTCCTGATGTGCTTGCACATCCTGATTGGCAGCCCACCACTTCTGCAGCAATCAATATACGCTTATTGTGATTCTTATTACCAAAAATATGTAGAAGAAAACATATCGGCCTAAACTGAGAACAAATTCTGTTTTTTTTTTTTTAATTGGGGATATTTATTATAGCAAAAGTTACAAAATATTGTTGCTCTGCTTTTGTTTCTAGCGCAAAAAATAAAAATTGCAGGGATTATCAAATACCACGAAAAGAAAGCTCTATTTGTGGGAAAAAAGGATGTCAATTTGGTTTGGGTACAACATTGCACAACCGCGTAATTGTCAGTTAAAGCGACACAGTGCTGAATAGCAAAAAATGGCCCGGTCATTGAACAGCCAATTCTACCGGGGTTGAAGTGGTTAAAACAACAAGGGCAACAGATTTAATAGATGGAAAGTTGAAAAAAATTCTGCTTTAATGTTTTATTGATATTGTGATGTATTGTTTGCTTTTCAGGTACACCATTCAGCTGCAGCAGTGATTTATTTATTTTGACAGCCACAGGGTTTGCTCTTACAATATGTAAATACGTGACTCCGATACTGTAGGAGGTGATTTCACCACCACAGTTATAAAAAAGCATACAGTATATGCCAAAGCCTAGAGGCAGGGGTGGACATAGGGGCGTATCGCCTCTTTGCTTCGGCATATATTTGTTACTCTTTTGTTGGCACAGATTGGAATAAAAAAAGTTGTTTTATTGAGTTACTGTTTTAATTGATGTGAATGGAGGAATGAATGGCCGCCCCCCTTTCCTTATCCTTTGTTTTCACCGACCACCACTTGCATATAACCCCCAATTTCTTCCTTCATTAGGTGTCACTGGTTGGCCTCATTACCCTGACACCACCCTGGGATCCAATGCGGTCTCTCTCCCTCATACATGGTTACTGTAACGCTATCAGCGTTAATTCTGTGTGTACGAGCGCAGCTGTATCTCTCCCTAACAGCTGCGCTCTATTCAATGAGATGTCCGCGTCACTTCTGGTGCGCGGACGTCTGCGGTTCACGCTGGAACGCGGAAGTGCGTTCCAGCGTACGGCGCCCGGCTCCTCTCACGAGCCCGGGCTATTTAAACCCCCAGGTTCGGCGGCAGGGGGTTCAGATATTGCAGTTGGACGCCTGCCGCCACCTGTGTATTGGGACCCCTCTGCAGCCTCTCCTTCTCGGACCAAATCTGCCAGCAGCCCTGACGCCAAACCAGCCTCCCTGATCCAGCTTCACAGCACCTCTTCCCTGAACCCTGCTATCTGGATGTCAGCAACCTTTCTGTTGGAAACCTCCACTTGAAGCTACTAGCTAACCGCAAGTACCCTAATGACAATTAGCTGTTATTACAGTGTATATCTTCTCTGCTGTTAAAGGGACAGTGTTCTTATTCTCTGTATCTGCTATACTACTGGGTCTGTTATCTCAGCTCAAGTTTATTTCCTGCACTCACCTCAGTAAGACCACTGAATCATTAATAGAGCCATTTGTATTCTGCCGCAGCCTACCTGTCTGTTTAAATACTGAGCTGCCAGTAGCTATATCAAGGGACTGTTCCATAGTCTGCTGTCTAATTAAGTTTATGAAGTAATAAGCTACCATAATTATAGTTCTGTTTCTCACTGGAGGTTGTGATGAGTAAACCCCAAACTCTTATTGTTCATTGAGAGTGAACCGGTGGTTGAACCCTGAGAAGCCTCCGCAGTTGAGATCCAAAACCATATTTACTAAACCCAGAATATTCTCGCAGGGTCATAACATAATATCTGAACCCAAAAAGAAGGAATGGATCCAGCGGAGCTCGCAAATCATGTGGTTGCACTTTCCCAAAGAGTGGATAATCTTACAGCTAATATGAATGAGTTACGTATGGAGAATGATGCTTTACGTAATCAAAATTTTGTACAAGCCAGAGATAGACCAGAATCTAAGGTCTGTGCTCCCGAACCTTTCTCTGGTGAAAGAAAAAATTACAGACAATTTATTAGTTCATGCCGCTTGATGTTTGAACTGCGTCCACGTACCTATTATTCTGATAGGATTAAAATCCTCACGTTAATTACTTATCTCAGGGGTGAACCCAGAGTATGGGCCGATACCTATGTGGAGGAACATGGAGATCTCTTAGGGGCTTTTGACACTTTTCTTGATGAGATGTCTTTGTTATATGAAGACCCCAACAAACAGCTAACAGCTGAAAATTCAATCAGGAATCTTAAACAGGGGAAGAGGCCTGTGGAAGACTTCATTTCCGAATTTAAATGCTGGAACAGAGAGACTCAATGGTCCGATATTGCTCTTAGAAACCAGTTCCAGTTGGGTCTGTCGGAGGCCATGAAGGATGAGCTGGCTCGTGTGGAACTCCCTAATTCCCTGGAAGATCTTATGCACCTTTCAGTGACGATAGATCGGCGTTTGCGGGAGAGAAAAGCTGAACGTGCCACCATCTACCCAGTCATTTCCTATAGGAGGTCCAAATCACCTCCCAAAGATTCCCCAATGGAACTTGGAGCTATTAAAGGACCTTTGACTTCAGCAGAGAAACAACGCCGCAGAGCCAACAATCTCTGTCTCTACTGCTCAGCTCCAGACCACATCGTTTCCACCTGTCCTCTTCTTAAGAGGAATACTGAAGGTAATTTTTCCCACATTAGTAAATTAAATTCAGTTGGAACCACATCTAATCATTATGTCTTTATTCCTCTTACCCTGCAGTGGGATCAAGAAGAGATTACTCTTGAAGCAATGGTCGACAGCGGAGCCTGCGGCAACTTCATAGATTCAACTGTTGTAAAATCTAATAAAATTCCTTGTGTGTTCAAGCATACTCCCATGTCACTCACTTTTATTGACGGTTCTAGTTCTTCTTCCGGTCCAGTTTCGACTCAAACATCCCCTCTTGGGGTTACTTGTGCGAGTGGTCATACGGAGACCCTAATTTTTGATATTATTTCATCCCCTGTATTTCCTATAGTTTTAGGTCTTCCATGGTTACTTCTTCATCAACCTACTTTTTTATGGTCCACCAACTCTCTTTCCCTACAGTCTACCTACTGTAAAGAATTCTGTTACCCTTCTTGCATGATCTCCTTTTCAGAAGTGCACCCGACTAATCTGCCAGATCATTTACATGAATTTGCTGATGTCTTCAGCAAGACCAATGCGGACATACTTCCTCCACATAGGATTTATGACTGTCCTATAGACCTTATTTCTGACAAGCCTATACCTACTGCTCGGATTTACCCCTTATCACAACCAGAGCTGGTACATTTGAAAGAATACCTGGATGAGAATCTCAAGAAAGGATTTATTAGGCCCTCCACTTCTCCAGCAAGTGCGGCATTGTTCTTTATTAAAAAAAAAGATGGATCACTTCGGCCAGTAATTGACTATCGCTCTCTCAATAATATCACTATCAAGAATAGGTATCCGTTACCACTTATTCCAGAACTCATTGAACGTCTCCAGACCTCCAAAATCTACACAAAACTAGATCTCAGGGGGGCCTACAACTTGATAAGAATCCGTTCGGGTGATGAATGGAAGACTGCCTTCAAGACGCGATATGGTCTTTTCGAGAGTGTGGTTATGCCCTTCGGGTTATGTAATGCCCCAGCAACCTTTCAGAGGTTCATTAATGATATTTTCCACGATCTGCTAGACATTTGTGTTGTAGTTTACCTGGATGACATTTTAATTTATTCGGACACTCCGGAAGAACACAATAAACACGTGCGTTGGGTTCTGGCTAGACTCAGAACACACTCCTTATATGCTAAACTGGAGAAGTGTGTTTTCAGTCAAACTAGTATCTCCTTTCTCGGTTACCAGATCACCCCTAACGGAATCCAGATGGATCACTCCAAAGTGGATTGCATCTTGTCCTGGCCGATTCCCCAAACTAGGAAGGCCCTCCAGCGATTCCTTGGATTTTCGAATTACTATAGAAAATTCATCAAGAATTTTTCAACGATTGTAAAGCCATTAACTAGTTTAACTAGTTCAAAAACACCTTTCTCTTGGACCAAGGAAGCACAGAGATCCTTTGATACACTCAAAGTCAGTTATACCTCCGCTCCCATTCTTCAGTTGCCTAACCCACTATACCATTTCACACTGGAAGTCGATGCCTCACATTTTGCTTTGGGTGCGGTACTCTCTCAACAATCAACATTATCAGAACCATTGCATCCAGTTGCCTTCTATTCCAGAACACTATCACCGGCAGAAAAGAACTATCCTATTGGGGAAAAGGAACTCTTGGCAATAAAAGATGCCTTGGCCAACTGGAGACATCTACTGGAGGGTTCCTCGCACCCTATTACCATCCTCACAGACCATCGCAATTTACAACATCTAAAAGCATGTAAGACTCTATCTGCTCGCCAAGTTAGATGGAGCTTATTTTTTGATAGATTCAACTTCAACATTTCCTACCTCCCAGGAACACAAAATATTAAAGCCGACTCCTTGTCACGCATGTACGAAGATCAGTCAAGGGAGATTCCCCCTCTTTCCATTATTTCATCCAACCGATTCATTGGTACAACTACGTCCTTTAAAGAGTTGCTTATTCAAACCCTTTCCAAAGAGGGTTCTCAATTGCCTGAGGGACTACTAAAACAATCTAATGGAATATTTACCTTCAATGATAAAATTTACATCCCACCAAAGTTGCAACTCATACTGCTCAAACAACTCCATGATTCTCCTCTCGCAGGTCATCCTGGAATCAGCAAGACCATACATCTCGTTAAGAGAGACTATTGGTGGCCTCATTTGACAAAAACAGTTCAGGACTATGTCGGTTCCTGTCATATCTGTGCCACTAACAAACATTCACGGAAGCCTCCTTATGGACTGCTAACTTCTATCCCAGTACCTAATAGACCCTGGGACGTCATTTCCATGGATTTCATAGTTGATCTCCCTAGGTCTCACGGCGCTAATACCATCATGGTCTCAGTCGACGTTCTAACGAAGATGGCTCACTTCGTTCCTTTAAAAAAGTTACCAACTTCTCAAGAGACAGCAGAAGCTTTCATCTCCAATGTCCTTAAGCTGCATGGTTTGCCTACCCAGATCATTTCAGATCGTGGTTCACAGTTTATCTCGAAATTCTGGAAAGCTCTTTGTCAAAACTTACAAATAGATCACCGCATGTCTACCGCTTACCACCCTCAAACAAATGGACAAACAGAACGTGTCAATCAGACACTCGAACAGTATTTACGTTGTTATTGTACACATCTCCAAGATGACTGGTTTCATCTACTTCCTCACGCTGAATTTGCTTACAACAACGCCACCAGCTCTTCCTCTCAGTTCTCACCGTTTTACGCCAACTATGGATTCCATCCCAATAGTATGCCTTCTATCTTACACCCAAATAAGGTTCCCGCTCTCGATCAATATCTGTCAACCATAAAAGAGACTCTGAGCATACTCCGTTCTAACCTTGAGGCTGCGCAGCAAAGACAAAAGAGATATTATGATTCACATAGAACAGTACCTCCCTCATACAATGTTGGCGATTTAGTCTGGCTATCCACTCGGAATTTACGTCTTAAAATTCCTTCTAAGAAACTTGGCCGGCAATTCACTGGTCCTTTCCCAATCTCTCAGATCATAAACACTAACGCTGTCAAACTACTACTACCTTCAGATTGGAAGATTCATCCATCATTCCACGTCTCACTTATCAAACCATACAAACCTAATCCATTTCCTAACAGAGATCCTCAACCCCCTCCTCCAGTTGAAGTTCTTGGTGAGACCGAATATCAAGTAGAGAAAATTCTCGATTCTAGGAAAAGAGGTTCTTCCCTCCAATATTTGATACGTTGGAAAGGCTATTCTTCCATTGATGACTCCTGGGAATGTTCTTCAGACATTCACGCTCCTCGACTCATTAAACAATTCCATCGCAGGTATCCTGATAGACCATCTCTTACTAGGGGCACCGGAGGTGCTCCCTTGAGGAGGGGAGTATGTAACGCTATCAGCGTTAATTCTGTGTGTACGAGCGCAGCTGTATCTCTCCCTAACAGCTGCGCTCTATTCAATGAGATGTCCGCGTCACTTCCGGTGCGCGGACGTCTGCGGTTCACGCTGGAACGCGGAAGTGCGTTCCAGCGTACGGCGCCCGGCTCCTCTCACGAGCCCGGGCTATTTAAACCCCCAGGTTCGGCGGCAGGGGGTTCAGATATTGCAGTTGGACGCCTGCCGCCACCTGTGTATTGGGACCCCTCTGCAGCCTCTCCTTCTCGGACCAAATCTGCCAGCAGCCCTGACGCCAAACCAGCCTCCCTGATCCAGCTTCACAGCACCTCTTCCCTGAACCCTGCTATCTGGATGTCAGCAACCTTTCTGTTGGAAACCTCCACTTGAAGCTACTAGCTAACCGCAAGTACCCTAATGACAATTAGCTGTTATTACAGTGTATATCTTCTCTGCTGTTAAAGGGACAGTGTTCTTATTCTCTGTATCTGCTATACTACTGGGTCTGTTATCTCAGCTCAAGTTTATTTCCTGCACTCACCTCAGTAAGACCACTGAATCATTAATAGAGCCATTTGTATTCTGCCGCAGCCTACCTGTCTGTTTAAATACTGAGCTGCCAGTAGCTATATCAAGGGACTGTTCCATAGTCTGCTGTCTAATTAAGTTTATGAAGTAATAAGCTACCATAATTATAGTTCTGTTTCTCACTGGAGGTTGTGATGAGTAAACCCCAAACTCTTATTGTTCATTGAGAGTGAACCGGTGGTTGAACCCTGAGAAGCCTCCGCAGTTGAGATCCAAAACCATATTTACTAAACCCAGAATATTCTCGCAGGGTCATAACAGTTACCACCATCGATATTTTCCACTAAGTTGACATGTGCTCCCAGCACATGTTCAAGCTGGGCTCTTATTTCTGGGGCCCCTTCCATGCATTACTCACCCCCTTGTATCCAAGGTACACACATCCACCCTCCCTTTTCCTTCCTTCTCCCCCTTCTTTCATCTCCCATGCCATTCCTTTACCTTCTTCTCCCCCCTCCTTCCTCCCCTTCCTTTTTCCTTACCCCCTCTTCCCCCCCCTTTTATTGGCCCCCCTCCCTACTCACACCCTCACAATATTTCTCACTCAATGTTGACCCCTTATCACTTGCAGTTACCACGTGTGTTTTTGCACCACCTATCAGTCCAAGGCCTGGGCTCTAGACACTAACCATTACCTTACTTCATATATCTGGCAAGTAGGTCCATCCTCATATGTGTGCCCCCTGGTTGCCGCATGGGACTTTGTTTGGTGATCCCCACCTCCCTCTCCTGCAGGGCCATTTTAGGTAAGCAGCCGAGCCCCCGTTCCCCAATCTACATACTGTAGTTTTTGTTATATGTATAACTATTGTCTGTTTCTAAATTTAATTTTAGACATGCTTCTGATGAAGCGGCTTTTGCCGCGAAACTAGTCAAGATGATTGTCGTGACCTTCAACCCACTAATTTTCCCCCCTCTGGGATCATTATATCGGTGTTGTGCATGGTCGTCACTATTTTTATCCTGTATTCTTTTGTTGTGTCTTTTTGATGCTGTATCTAATAAAATTCTTTTGTATTTTATATTTTCATTTGTACATTTGATACTTATTTCACCAGTACCGCAATAGTCCAATCGCGCCCCCCCCTTACTTTTGGCTCTTGGATTTGGGGACTCTAGACCCAATTTCTCTATACTAAAACTCCTGGATGATGGTACTACTTATTATAGCATTTATGTATACTTACTTCAGAGGCTATACTTTAATTCACTCTGCAGTGTAGTTGAGCATCATGGGAAATTTAATTTTAAAATATCTGGGGTGTCAAGGTTCACCATCACTGGCCTAGGCTATAAGAATATTGCCAAGACCCTTAAACGGAGCTGCAGCACGTGGCCAATACCATAAAGCGGTTTAACAGGACAGGTTCTACTCAGAACAGGCCTCACTATAGTCAACCAAAGAACTTGAGTGCACGTGCTCTGCGTCATATCCACAGGTTGTCTTTGGGAAATAGTCGCATGAGTGATGCCAGCATTGCTGTAGAGGTTGAAGGGGTGGGGGGTCAGTCTGTCAGTGCCCAGACCATACGCCACACCTCATCAAATTGGTCTGCATGACTGTCGTCCCAGCAGGAAGCCTCTTCTAAAGATGATGCACAAGAAATCCTGCAAACAGTTTGCTGAAGACAAGCAGACGATGGACATGGATTACTGGAACCATGTCCTGTGGTCTGAGGAAACCAAGATAAACTTATTTGGTTCAGATGGTGTTGGTGTCAACCATGTGGCAGCAACCAGGTGAGGAGTACAAAGACAAGAGTGTCTTGCCTACAGTCAAGCATGGTGGTGGGAGTGTCATGGTCTGGGGCTGCATGAGTGCTGCTGGCACTGAGTAGCTATGAATGCCAACATGTACTGTGACATACTGAAGCAGAGCATGATCCCCTCCCCTCGGAGACTGGGCTGCAGGGCAGTATTCTAACATTATAACGACCCCAAACACACCTTCAAGACAACCACTGTTTTGCTTAACCACTTCCCGACCTCCTCATGTACATATACGTCAGCAGAATGGCATGGACAGGCACATGTACGTACCTGTACGTCCTCTGCTAGACGTGGGTGGGGGGTCCGATCAGGACCCCCCCAGTGCATGCGGAGGTCGGGTCTGCTCGGGGGGCGATCCGGGACGACGGCGCGGCTATTTGTTTTTAGCCGCACCGTTGCGATCGCTCCCCGGAGCTGAAGAACGGGGAGAGCCGTGTGTAAACACGGCTTCCCCGTGCTTCACTGTGGCGGCGCATCGATCGGGTGATCCCCTTTATAGGGGAGATCCGATCGATTATGTCATTCCTACAGCCACACCCCCTACACTAGTAAACACACACACAGTGATCCCTAAATGTTACAGCGCCCCCTGTGTTTAACTCCCAAACTGCAACTGTCATTTTCACAATAAAGAATTCAATTTAAATGCATTTTTTGCTGTGAAAATTACAATGGTCCCAAAAATGTGTCAAAATGGTCCGAAGTGTCCGCCATAATGTCGCAGTCACAAAAAAAATCGCTGATCGCCGCCATTAGTAGTAAAAAAAAATAAAAAAAATAAAAATGCAAAAAAACTATCCCCTATTTTGTAAACGCTATACATTTTGCGCAAACCAACCGATAAACGATTATTGCGTTTTTTTTACCAAAAATAGGTAGAAGAATACGTTTCGGCCTAAACTGAGGAAAAAAAAATGATATATGTTTTTGGGGGATATTTATTACAGCAAAAAGTAAAAAATATTGCATTTTTTTCAAAATTGTCGCTCTATTTTTGTTTATAGCGCAAAAAATTAAAACCGCAGAGGTGATCAAATACCACCAAAAGAAAGCTCTATTTGTGGGGAAAAAAGGACGCCAATTTTGTTTGGGAGCCACATCGCACGACCGCGCAATTGTCTGTTAAAGCGACGCAGTCCCGAACTGTAAAAACCCCTTGGGTCTTTAGGCAGCAATATGGTCCGGGGCTTAAGTGGTTAAGAAGCTGAGGGTAAAGTTGGTGGACTGGCCAAGCATGTCTCCAGACCTAAACCCTATTGAGCATCTGTGGGGCATCCTCAAATGGAAGGTGGAGGAGCGCAAGATCTCTAACATCCACCAGCTCCTAGATGTCATCATGGAGGAGTGGAAGAGGACTCCAGTGGCAACTTGTGAAGCTCTGGTGAATGCCATTCCCAAGAGAGTTAAGACAGTGTTGCAAAATAATGGTGGCCACACAAAATATTGAAACTTTGGGCCAAATTTGGAAATTTTCACTTTGGGGCGTACTCACTTTTGTTGCCAGTGGTTTAGACATGTGTGTTGAGTGATTTTGAGGGGACAGCAAATTTACACTGTTATACAAGCTGTACACTCACTACTTTACATTGTAGAAAAGTGTAATTTATTCAGTGTTGTCAGATGAAAATATTTTTTTTTAGAAGGGGTCGTGCTTCTTACTAATAAAATTGATACGTTTAGCTACTAGCACCAAAAACACATTTTCTAATGCTGTATAATATATACAATACAGTATATAAATATGTGAACACAAAACACGTGAAGCTTTTCATCTTTTTTTTGTTATTACCAGTAACTGTTTTTGTAGAATTTACCATGATAGCCTTATAGAAGAATGTGTACTAGTCACCATCATATGAACATTATTGTATATTGTGCTTAGACATATTAGTTCTTGCTCTTCTGTGTATGATTTTCCAAGAATAGACCATGTTCAACCAACTATACTGGATTCATAACATTGTATTATAACACACCTTCCATGAAACCAAGTTCATTCATCCAACTTAATAGAAGCTGTGTTCTTATGGAATTCGATTATACTCCTGGCACTCAGACTAATAAAGTCAGACATGTATTCCAGAACCAAGCTTGAAGTGTAAAAACTTTATGGTATATTATATTTAAGGTAATCAGTCACAACTCACAACTAATTTTCAGCTGTACACTCACAACTTTACATTGTAGCAAAGTGTAATTTCTTCCATGTTGTCACATGAAAATATATATTTTTTTTAGAAGGGGTCAAGCTTGTCACTGATAAAATAGATACATTTAGCTACTAGCACCAAAAAACACATTTTCTAATGCTGTATAATATATACAATACAGTATCGTGAATACGTGAATCCTTTCACCTTTTTGTTGTTATTATTTGTTTTTGTAGAATTTACCATGATAGTCCTATAGAAGCCTGTGTACTAGTCACCATCGTATGAACATTATTGTATATTGTGCTGAGACATATTAGTTCTTGCTCTTCTGTGTATGATTTTCCAAGAATAGACCATGTTCAACCAACTATACTGGATTCATAACATTGTATTATAACACACCTTCCATGAAACCAAGTTCATTCATCCAACTTAATAGAAGCTGTGTTCTTATGGAATTCGATTATACTTCTGGCACTCAGGCTAATAAAGTCAGACATGTATTCCAGAAAGCAAGCTTGAAGTGTAAAAACTTTATGGTATATTATATTTAAGGTAATCAGTCACAACTCACAACTAATTTTATGTGTACACTCTGAGTAGGAGGATGATTAAAAGGCCTAATTCAAATTCTGAAGCATTCTTGTTCCCAAACTGGGAACAATATTCAGCCGTATGCTGAAAAAAAATGATATAATCATTGTTGAACAGAGCTGAAATAGAAGCCTCCTTTGTGTAGCTCTGGCATCATACTACATTTATTTGGCTTCTTAGTGATTTCTTAGGAACATATTTTAACTGCAAATAGCTTACAGACAACCTGTTAAATAATATGTTAATTGTTTGACTTGACATATGCTTCAGGAAGCTGAGTATTCCCCAATGTGTTCACTTGACTGCTTCTGTCTACTTATTGGCTGAACCAGCCTGACCTCCAAAAAGCTATTTTAATCCAATGTTAAACATTACAATTGACTAAATCACTATCCTTTCATTTATATATTTACTTTTTACTACTAAACTGTCTCTCTTTAATCACTCTATGGCTGGGTCAGTATTCACCGGTCCCTGATGTATTATCTCTGCTCGATTCAGCACAATGCTGAGGTTAAAAACTGTTTCAAAAGCAACTATGGCTGTAGATCACAATAAAAAGCTTCCTTGGTGTTCAGACCAATAAATAAATTAGAAGGAGGACTTTAAGCTCTGCATGATAAAACAAACTGAAAGTGGGGCAGGGAATGTACAATCTCTGCAATGAGTCTAGCCTGGGGCTAGAAAGAATCAGACGTTCTTTATGTATAACAATGTGTGGTGCTAGAACAATACAAAGAGTTGGTGACTGAGATTTTTCGCAGCCTGGGGATAGCAGTGATTTGGCAGTGTATAATGATATTGATGGTCAGAAGCACACTAAATAAATCTTGCTTTTGCAACTCATATTTTCAACCTACAGTTGTGAATAGAATGGGGGGTTTGACTTGATGTGCTCATTGCCGGAAGCATGGATCTACTCCTTATACTTACTGGCTATAATAAATAATAATATGCTTTCCTATGATTTAAAGAAACTATTTTACTTTAAAAAAAAAAAGGACTAAAATGTATAAAGTGTGGTTACCTCATTCTTGCAGTGGCCTGCAGTCCTCAAATGCTGGACTGCTTTGATTGGGTGAAGTACAGATAATTCCTAGTATGTTTAAAGCTTGCCTGCCCTTTCTAGATTCATGCACATTTCCATTTCTAGTGAGGTAGGCCACCATAGTGATGGACCAATAGGAATGTAAAGTAGGTGGTCAAGATTTAACACTATCAGGAAGTGTTGAAAGTTTACAAATTAGTGTTCGGGCATAGCAGTAAGGCCTTGTACACACGGTCGGATCAAACCGATGTGACTGGTCCGTCGGACCGTTTTCATCGGTTCACCTCTGAAGTGGCCGTACGGCCTGATATGTGTACACACCGTCAGTCCAAAATCCGATCGGGTCAGAACGCAGTGACGTCAAACACACAACATGCTGAATAAAACGAAGTTCAATGCTTCCAAGCATGCGTCGACTTGATTCTGAGCATGTGTGGGTTTTGAACCGATGCTTTTCTGTACTAACTATCGGTTTGGTCCGATGGGGCAGCGGTCCATCGGTTCAGATTTGAAGCATGTTTTAAAATTTTGGACCGAAGGAAAACAGACCGATGGCCTATACACACGGTCGGTTTGGTCCGATGAAACTGAACTTCGGTTCATTCTCATCAGTTCGGTCCGACCGTGTGTACGGGGCCTAAGAACTGCTGCAGGTATATGCAGGCACGTCTCAGTGCCTGCAATGTATATTAAAATAAGATAGAACTTTCTATTTCATATTATAAAATATTCAACAATGTAACACATTCAAAAAAGATAATGTTTTATTTAGAAAAAAATGACCTAACTGTGATAGTATTTGGATTGAGGGAACAAGAAAGTTTATTTTCTTAAAGTATAACTACCGTATATACAGTGCAGATGAGACACCCTCAGTATTCCAGATTTACAAGGAATGCAACAACAAAAGTCAAGGCAGCAATCAGGGTATCTAGCACAAGTAAAACCCTTTTTTTTAAATCACATATATTAATATTAAAAACATTATTAAAGTACTAATAGGCCTCATAACAGGTAAACAAGCTGGTCACAAATGACAGGGAAAATGCAGATGTATTAAATATTTTTTTACATAGTTACATAGATAGTCTGGTTGAAAAAAGTCCATCTAGTTCAGGCGTCACTAAATGGCAGACCATGGTCCGGATCCAGACCCAGTAACAGTTCTATCTGGACTGCAGCTTTACCAAATAGTTGCCTGAGTGTGCTCACCATACTTCCGGCTTGCCTATCCACCACTGCTGCTATCGATTTTAATTGAGGGAACAACATGGGAGGTCCGGCAGGTCTATCCTTTACATAACATCGCAGCACTCCCCCTTCCTCCCCTCTCCCCACACTGCCCTACTGTATTCGCCCAAGATGGTAAGCATGGCAGATCTGGAGAAAGAGTGGGACTTTTCAAGTTAAAAAGTGGGTGATTGGTTGCTATGCAGCTGGGCAGTTCCAGCAATCAATCTTCCTCCTTTAATATATATATATATATATATATATATATATATCTTTTGTGGCCCCCCCAACAAATCCCAGAGCACCGCTCAGGACTAAGGATGAGCTTAGGCGTGTTATTTGGATATACTGTATATATCAGCGTATAACACACACAGGAATAGAACACACACCTTCACTTTAAGAGGGAAGTTTCGGGGAAAAAATAAAAAACTGTGAAGCAAAATAAGGGTCAGTGTCCATCAATGCAGCCTAATCAGTGTTCATCTGCAGCCTCACATGTGCCATGAATGCAGCCTAACATGTGCCATGAACACAGTCTCACATGTTCCATCAGTTCGGCCTGATCTATGCCCATCTGCAGCCTCAGAGGGGACATGGAGGGGGGTAGGACGAGCACTGACAGATTACATACATGAGAATCTCCTTTTTCCTCAGCGACCTATTTAATATAAAGTCCTGCATCCTATGATAGACAGAACAGTTGTCCAATGGCAGCCCATGAGACAAGACTCCTTATCACAGAGGCCACCAAGTAAACAGGAGGTTGAATGTAATCTGACGGCGCTCATTCTGCTCCCTCCCTGTCCCCTCCAAGGCAATGCCGATAAATACAGTATATATCTTGTGTGGCCCTGGGGGCCACACAAGATATATATATATATATATATATATATATATATATATATATATATATATATATATATATATATATATATGCAAATCACCAGGGGGCCGTATTAAACTGGAACATGGGCTGCAATTGGCCCACGGGCCGGACCTTGGACATGCCTGCTCTAATCTTTCCTCATAGCTGAGCTCCTCCATGCCTCTTATCAGTTTTGTTGCTTTTCTCTGCACTTTATTCAGTTCCCCAAAATACTTCTTGTGAACTGATGCCCAAAACTGAACTTCATATTCTATATGAGGTTTAACTAATGATTTGTACAGGGGTAAAATTATCTCTCTCTCAATAATGCTATTATTAAAGATTATGATCTAAAATAACACCCAGATGCAACTCCACCATTGATTCTCACAGTTTTACTCCCCATAGCATGTATGATGCATGCATATTCTTTTTTTTTTTTTTTTTTTTTTTCCAAACATTTTTATTTTCTTTTATTTTCCATCCTTCAGGCAGGACATATGCATGTACAGGTAAGGTAAGCAACAATCATTAATGTAAGACTTTTGCGGACGCAGCCGCCATAACGTATAGTTAACAGGAAAGATAAATTGAGAGTGAGATAAGCATTGCCTGTAGAGTGTATGCCAACAGACTATAACATTTTCTATAGGTACATTACCCAACTAGTGTGGCCGACGGGTAAGTTATGGCCAACGGTCTCTAGTGTGTTCCCCCCCAGTGTGACCCGGTATGGGGCCGTCCCAGTCGGGTTTGTCGATATCCGCACCAGGTATCCTGGTTCCCGAACCCAGGAGAGGGAGTGGGCAAGGTTTTAGGCATATGTGAGTGTTATAGTGATGGGGAGGGAGGGGAGGTGAGCCGCCACAGCTCAATAGGGTTGCGTCTACGGGGGGCGCCGGTCATTGCATGGGGGGGTTGATGGTCTTATATTCCTCAGAGGATGTAAAATGTAGCCAACAAGCCCAGGTCTCGTTGAACTTCGCAGGTGTGTCGTTGCTCTGATGGATCAGTTCCTCCATCTCCATTATTTTCTGGAGGCGTTTAAACCAGTCCGTCAGAGAAGGGGGGTTTGGGGAGAGCCAATGGAGCGGAATGCACAGGCGTGCGGCGTTTACCATGTGCATCGCCAGGGAACGGCCGTATCTCCTTGGCAGCGAGGAGGCATGGTGGAGGAGGAATTGGGCGGGCGAGAATTCCAAAGTGTCGGTGGTAATGCGTGCGATATGGTCATGGACCTCTGTCCAGTATGGTTGGAGTTTGGGGCATGTCCACCACATGTGAAGGAATGAGCCCGTCTCCTGGTGGCATCTCCAGCATACTTTGGGGAGTGCAGGGTTGATTCTGTGTAATTTTAGTGGGGTTTTGTACCATCTGGAGAGAATTTTGTACGCATTCTCCTGTGTCTGGACATTGATTGATCCCTTGTGGGCGTATCTATATACCTGTTCCCATTCCGTGTCCGCTAGGTCAAGGGAGAGATCGCTTTCCCACTGCTGGTTGGCCCAGTGGAGTTTAGGTGAGTGTGAAGAGAATAGAAGCCCATAGATTGTCGATATCAGGTGCCTCTGAGGTGAGTTGGAATTGCACAGGTTTTCAAAGGGTGAGTAGGGCCTCGACCATCGTGCGCTAGACGCGGTCCTGTCGAGAAAGTGTCTAATCTGGATGTACGTCCAGAAAGGGAACTCTTCTTTACTCGTTTTGGTCGCCAGCTCCGTCTGCAGTAAGAGGCGACCTGCGGTATAGAATTGACCCGCCCGTACAGTTTTGTGGGGCCAACCATCAGATAGGAAAGCGGGGCTCATTCCTGGGGGGAAGTCGGGATTCAGTCGTAGAGGAGTCATGGGGCCAGTCTGGTCTGATAATTTATGTTTGGCGCACGCTGTCTGAAAGGCCAGTAGAGAGGTGCGTATGAAGGGGTGGTCGCTATAACCTTGTCTGGCGGTATCTTTTGTGACCCATGGCAAATGGGTCAGGGGCAGGGGGGAGAACAATTGTTCTAACTCTACCCAGTTCTTCCTTTCCTTATTTGTTGTCCAGTCGACAATCCTGGTCAGGGCGCAGGCCAGGTTGTATTTGTGTAGGTCGGGTAACCCCAGGCCTCCTTGTAGTTTAGGGACCGTGAGTCTGGAGTAGCTCAGGCGCGGGTGGGCGTCGTGCCATACAAACTTCGTGCACGCCGACCTATAGGATGTGAAAAAAGCCGGGGGGAGCTTGATGGGTATTGCTTGCATGGTGTATAGGAGTCGAGGGAGCATGTTCATTTTGACCACTGCGATCCTGCCAAACCACGATAGTGGTTTCGCAGACCAACCTTTCAGGTCCGTCAATATAGACTGGAGCAGCGGGGTGTAGTTAAGGGAGTACAGGTCTGTTAGGTCCGCGGGGAGTTGAATTCCCAGGTACTTAATGGCCCGATCAGTCCACTTGAAGGGGAAGTTTGACTTGCATTGATCGCATAGAGCTATGGGCAATGAAACATTAAGGGCTGAGGATTTAGAGAAGTTTATTTGAAAGTTGGACAATGTCTTGAATTCCTCAAAGTCCCTCAGTAAGTTGGGGATAGTCGTAAGGGGGTCACTGAGAAAGAGGAGGATGTCGTCCGCGAATGCGGCAATTTTGTAGGACTTGTCGTTGATGTGGATGCCCTTAATCGTGGGGTTAGACCTGAGGCGTTGGAGAAAGGGTTCTAGTGTGAGAATGAATAGTATGGGGGATAGTGGGCACCCCTGACGGGTCCCGTTCCCGATGGAGAAGGCGTCCGACAGGTGGTTGTTTACTCGGACTCTCGCTGTGGGGTCCGCGTACAGCGCCGAGATGTAGTGTAGCATGGTCGGTGGGAAGTTTGCGGATCGCAGGGTTGCCTGCATGAAGTCCCACGCCACCCTGTCAAACGCCTTCTCCGCGTCTAGGGACAGGAAAAACCCCGGGGACTTCCTGGAAGTAAGCCAGTGGTGTACGTTCAGGGCCGTGAGGGTGTTGTCCCGGGCCTCTCTACCAGGGACGAATCCGGACTGATCTTGGGCCACCATGTCGGGGAGGTAGGGAAGTATCCTATTTGCTATTGTTTTGGCGAACCATTTGAGGTCTACGTTCAGGAGCGAAATGGGCCTGTAGTTGGCCACTGTCGTCGGGTCTTTGTCTGGTTTGGGGATAACAACAATGTGTGCGGTCAAGAGGTCTCGGGGAGGTGTGGTATCTTTGGCGTAAGAATTGAAGGCCGATATGAAGAAAGGTGTAAGAACCGTCGTGTATGTCTTGTAGTAGCCTGCCGTCAGGCCGTCAGGTCCCGGGCTTTTACCTGGTTTTAGTTGCTTCAATGCCAACCCCACCTCAGCAGGTGTGAGAGGCGTATCTAATTCTGTCCTCGCCCCCTCTGACAGTCGGGTTGGGCCGTACTGGCGTAAGAAGTCTGTAATGAGACCCTGCCTTGTCTCTTGCGCAGCAGGTGAATCTGGGGATGGTAAGTTGTATAACTCGGTGTAGTAGCGCACGAATTGTTTGGCAATGTCAGGGTTAGATTGCACTTTGCGACCCTGGGCATCTGTCAGGGAGTGTACCGTCGTTTTAGCTTTTTGGGCGTGTAGTGCTCTGGCCAGGAGTTTACTTACCTTGTTTCCATGCTCGTAGAATGATTTCTTCGCCAGTACGAAGCTGCGCTTGACTTTTTTACCAATGACCTCCAGAAGTTCGGCCCTAGCTCGGCTTAAGTCCTGTAGTGTAGCGAGAGCTTGTGAGTGTTTATGCGCGGATTCTAATCTTTTAATCCTGCCTAGAATGTCGTTGTAGTGTCTTCGTCGGTCCTTGTTCCGTTTGGCCGCCGCCGCTATTAAGAGCCCCCGCACCACGCATTTGTGAGCCTCCCAGTTAACGCTAGGGGACGTGTCGTCCGGTCTGTTTTCCAGAAAAAATGTGTCTAGCGCTTTCTCTAAATCTTTAGCTAAAACCGGGTCCGTAAGTAGGGATGGGTCCAATCTCCATACCCGGGACCGTGGGTGGCTGGAGGGGAGGGTCAGTGTTGCAGAAATCGGATTGTGGTCCGATAAGAACATAGGGTCGATCGAGGCGGAGTACAAAAGCGGTAGGTCCTCCTGGCTTACCATCAGGTAGTCGAGCCGGGAATATCGTTCGTGTGGTGCCGAAAAGAACGTGTAATCCCTTCCCGTGGGGTTCAAGGCCCGCCATGTGTCGTGTAGAAGTAGGCCCTGTAGGAGCGTCTTAATTCTCCGCAGCGCAGTGTACGGTAGGGATGCTGTGCCCTTTGACGTGTCTAGCGTTGGGTTGAGGGGGACGTTGAAGTCTCCCCCCAGCACAAGAATCCCCTCTTTAAATGGGGTTAATTGGTCTACTACCAATCTGAAAAATGGGACCTGTTTGGGGCGTAGACGTTGGCGAGCGTGATGATCCGACCCAGGCATGAGCCTTTGAGAAATAAATATCGTCCCTCCGGATCGGCTAATGTGTCTGTCAGTTGAAATGGGCAGTTCTTAGCTATCAATGTGGAGACTCCCTTCGTTTTAGCTTGTGCGTTCGTTGCGTGGTGTACCGAAGGAAAGTAGTGGTTGTGCAATTTGGGTATATTGTCAGATTTGAAGTGTGTTTCTTGCACGAACACTATGTCGGCCCTAGCTCGGTGCATGGTGAGAAGGAGTTGGGCTCGTTTTTCTGGTAGGTTCAGTCCGCGCACATTCAGCGAGGCTATTTTTAATTTAGGGATGTTAGCGTCCGTCTGCGTGGCTGACATCTTCAGTCTGGTCGGTGCTTGTCTAATCTATCTATTCAGTAGCGCTGGGTGGATGAGCTGTGGCGGGTCACTGTGGTCGTGTGGGATGGAGGGAGGGGGTGGAGGGGTTCCTAGTGCGTCACCGAGGGGGAATAGCGAGGGAACGGGTCTCTGCGGAGACTCGGTCCTCTTGGCCGCCGGTGTCCGGAACGAGGGACCTTGCGTATCTCTATTCGTCCCCGGATCGGGGACCTGCCCTCACCTCAACGAGTGAGGCGAGTTCTGAAAACCGATTAGATGGAGGGACACAGTCCCCCCTCCTGACTGGGGGGTTGGATAATCGGTAAGGCGCGGCCGTGCGCGGGGCCCGCGCCCAGTACTAGGCGCGAGACCCGACACACTGGACCGCTTTGGGGTTGGTCCGGATCTCACCAACAGACGGCCTGGAGGGGATGTATGTAACGTGGAGTGGTGAGCCACCCCAGAGCGTACCGCCAGCTGGGATAGAGAAGGGTGCTGGTACCCTGGCCGGTGAGTAGCTGAGGGTAAAACCGAGGGGGGGGGGTGGGGGGCGGGGCCGAGTAGCTCGGAGGGGAACCGTCCGCTCCGGGGGGGGGGGGGGCAGCAGCCAACCGGCACCTAGCATGCTGACCCTCCCATTTCCCAGTATACAGATATGTGCACCGCCGGGCGTCACAACCCACCCCCCCCCCCCCCCGCCGCACGACCACCGCAAAGACGGGAGCCCCGCGAGGAGAGAGAGGGGGGGGGGGGGCGAAGAGCCCCGCACCGTCCAGCCGATCCCGCCCACCCACCCCCATCTAAGGATAATTGGACCTCGCATGTTATGAAAACCCGTCCGTCCGGAGGGTAGTCTAGCGTCAGGGGAGCCGCCGGCATAGTAATAATAACATGTGGAAGCGTATTGGAGGGTCTATACTTAACCAGGTACCCTTGGGGTTTACGGACAGTCCTCTTATCCGCCCGGGGTGCTCTGACACTGGATCGTAGTCCAAGGTGGATTGATAGATACACCCATTAGAATGTTCAGTCATGGGGGGTGATTCGCTGGAAACTATGAGGGGAGGTTCCAGCTGAGCTGCCGGTGTATCTATCGAGTAGTCGTCAGCCGGATGACAGCTCTAGTCCTGCGAAGTCACATGAGTATGCATTAGGCCCGGGGCGACATCCGCCAGGGTATGTCCCTTTGAGTCCGGCGTGTCCGCTCTGGCATAATGTCCATGGCTAATTGCCAGGTAATGTGGATAATAGACCCATCGATGAGGTTTGATTCAGTGCTGGTCTTTTCCGTACCCCGTGCGGGTGAGCGTCGATTTAGCCAAGTCTGTAGGGTCGCTCTCTTTGAGTCCTCCGCTGTAGTAGCGGCAGGCGTCCGTGCCCCGGCTATTGGACGATAAAGAGATCTGTCAGCAATCTCCGCCGGGAGGGCGTATATGGAGGTGTGGTCCAGAGGTCGGTTCTGGAGGTCCCAGCCAGGAAGCGGTCCCGTCGTGGCTTAAGGTGTTTCCCGCGTACGTGGGGTTGGAGCTAATTCGCCCCCTGTAAGCTCTTCTACTGTCGCTTCTCCTCCGTCCTCGGCAATGTTGGTGGTTCCTGCGGAATGATGGATGTGTGGTGCGCTGGGAAAGTTGCCGTTGTATGGGTTCTTCTTCCGGGGGAGCGGCGTTCCTGATGCATTCTGGGCGCTGTAGTTTCCTAGGCTAGGTGTGGATGTCAATCGACGGCTGGTTGAGTAGGCGGAGTCCGGCTTGCTTTTCCCGCTTCGCGAGTTGGCGGTTCTTTCATGTCCAAGTGGCGATGCGTGACAGGGCTGCCTGGAGATCTCCCAGACCCACAGTCTTTGCGGCAAGGGGATGTGGAGTGGAGCAAATCTGTCCGCCGAAGTAATAAAGTAAAAACAGGAACAGACATCTGTAACATGTAACCGGGCAAACGGCATATAATCACGCCAACATAACATTAGGCGTCGGCTCTATCAGGCATGCGATCAGTCAGTTAGTTGTCTCTGCGGGCTCTTCGCGCTCCGGGGGAGGACAGAGGGTCGCCCTCCCTCCTTGGTCCTGTGTAGGAGGCCGCGGTGCGGGAGCTCGAGGGAGACCGTCTTCTCCGAGATCTTGTGGGTTGCGTCTCCATCCTCTCCACTGGGGGGCCATTCCATCGACCTACGGAGCGGCGGTAAATGGCGTACCAGTCCGGTACCGCCACCGGTGGGATGCCTAGGGTCTCAAAGAAAAGTGGCAGGTCCTCGGGGACCTTAAGCTGTGCGGTGCGTCCCTGATGGGAAGCCGAGAGGCAGAAAGGGTACTTCCACTTGTAGCGGATGTTAGCAGACCGCAGGGCGTCCAGGATGGGTTTGAGGTCTCTCCTGTGCTTCAGCGTGATTCCAGAGAGATCCTGGAATAGTTGGATCTGGGAGCCTTCGTGCATGAGGCGCTGGCCTCGAGCCTGTTGGAGGATTTCCTCTTTCAATCCAAAGTCTATTAGGCAGCAGACTATGTCTCTGGGGGGGGTCCGTGTCTCTGCCTCTGGGGCGTAGTGCCCTGTGGATCCTCTCCATAGCTATAGCCGTGTCAGGGGGTCTCTTAATAATCTCGTTGAAGATCTCCGTCACTTCCCGCTTAATCTGGTCCCCCTCCACGGTTTCTGGGAGTCCCCTCACACGAATATTGTGGCGGCGTCCCCGGTTCTCCAGGTCCTCCAAATGGCGGTTAATTTCCCTCATTTGCAGCGTGTGATCGTCAATTTTCCTGGTGGATCGTTGGAGCACCATGTCGTGTTCCACCAGTGTGTTCTCTGTCGCCGAAACTCTCCCATCCAGTGCCTGGAAATCAAGGCGCAACTCCGCTATGGCCGCTGTGAGCGCATTCTTGATATCCGAGGCCACCGCTCGTAGGTCCCCGATGGTGATAGGTGATGATGCTGGAGCGGAGGTCGGCAACGTCCCTGGGTCCTCGGGAGACATCAGGGGGGGATTGATAGGGGTCGCGGATAGCACGATTCCCTGTGCCTGCGAGGACGCGGTCTGTGAGCGGCCTCGAGGAGTTCCCTGACGGGCGGCCGCCATGTTGCCTCGGCCGGAGCGAAACATCTCCGGTATGTGCTGTTCGAGGGCGTCGGTATTCTCCCTCGGGGAGCGGGAGCGAGATGCTGAGGATTGTCGGGAAGCTGTACCCATGGTCAGTTGTCTTTGTAAGGGGCCAAACACACCGCTAATGGTGAAACACGCTCTGAGGTGGCTGGAGTACAGCAATCAGGCAGCCATCTCCTAGCTCGGTCCGGCCACGCCTCTCTGCATGCATATTCTTAGCTCCTTAGTGCATAACTTTACATTTATCAACATTAAACCCCATTTGCCACATATTTTCCCAATTAAACAGTGCATTAAGGTCAGCTTGTAAGTTGGAGACATCTTGTAAGGACGTTATTCCACTGCATAGCTTGGTGTCATCCACAAAGTCTAAAATGGTACTTTTAATCCCAGACCCAATATAATTTATGAATATTTTAAAAAGTAAGGGTCCCAAAACTGAACCTTTTTGTATACCAACAACCCTAGACAATTCAAAGTATGAATCATTAACCACTAGTCTCTGAAAACATTCTTTTGGTCAGTTTTCTATTAATTTACAAACTGTTTTTTCCAAGCCTGTAGACATTACCTTACACATGAGCCGTGTGTGGGGAACTGTGTCAATAGCTTTTGCAAAATCAGAGTAAACCATGTCCACAGCCACTCCTTTGTCTAAGGTTTTACTTACCTCCTCATAAAAATATATCTGATTTTTCTGTATTTCATGAATCCATGCTGTCTGTTGCTTAAAATATATATTTTTCCAGCAAGAACTCATCTATGTGGTCTTTTATTAAAGTGATTTTAACCACTTAAGGACCGGCTCCTGCACATATACGTCGGCAGAATGGCACGGCTGGGCACAGGTATGTACCTGTACGTCGCCTTTAAGAGCCCAGCCCGTGGGGATATTTATTATAGCAAAAAGTAAAAAATATAGACCGCAGACGTGATCAACTACCACCAAAAGAAAGCTCTATTTGTGAGAAAAAAAGGACGCCAATTTTGTTTGGGAGCCACGTCGCACGACCGTGCAATTGTCAGTTAAAGCGACGCAGTGTAGAATCGCAAAAAGGGGCAAGGTCCTTAACCTGCATAATGGTCTGGGTCTTAAGTGGTTAAAATCAATTATTTTTCCTTAAAAAATAACAAACATGTCAAACGTACATGCTCTGTGCAGTGGTTTTGCACAGAGCAGTCCAGATCTTCCTCTCCTCAGGTCCCCTGCAGGCGGTTCTGGCCCCTCCCTCCTTGCCATTCAGACACAGAGCCATGGCTCGGCCCTGCCCCCTCTCTCTCCTCACTGACTTTGATTAACCGCAGCATGAGCCAATGGTGCCCGCTGCTGTCTCAGCCAAATTGGGATCGAGATGGGGCTCATGTAAGTATTAGGTTTGCTAAGGGGGGCTGCTGCACATAGAAGTTTTTTTATCTTAATGCATAGAATGCATTAAGATAAAACAAAAACTTCTGCCTTTAGAACCACTTTAAACTCTCCAGTATGCTCCCAACTATAGATGTTAAACTAACAGGTCTATAGTTACTTGGTAAAGACTTTGATCCCTTTTTAAATATAGGCACCACATTAGCCTTACACCAATCCAGCGGTACTATTCCAGTCATTTAAGAGTCCCTAAAAATTAGAAGCAATGGCTTTAAATAGACTGAGCTTATACATTTTAGGACCAGTGGGTGTATGCTATCTGGTCCAGGTGCTTTATTCACCTTTATTCTGTCTAAATATTTTTGGAAAATATAAATTCTGAGCCATTGTGGATCATTTAGGGCTGTGTCAATACCATCCCCGTTATGGTCATGAGCTCCCCCATGCTCCTTTGTATACTGAAGCAGGCATTTAACCACTTAAGGACCCCATTCATGCCGATATACATCGGCAGAAGGGCACGGCAAAAGCACGTACCGGTACATCCTCTTTAAGAGCCCAGCCGTGGGGTCGCAAACACGCGCTCGTGACCAGGTCCGAAGCTTTGTGACCGTGCCCACGGGACCCGTGGACCCGATCGCCGCTGGTGTCCCGCGATCGGTCTCAGGAGCTGAAGAATGGGGAGAGGTGTGTGTAAACACACCTTCCCCGTTCTTCATTGTGGCAATGTCAGTGATCGTCTGTTCCCTGATATAGGGAAAGACGATCACTGACGTCACACGTCCAGCCCCGCCCCCTACAGTTAGAAACACATATGAGGTCACACTTAACCCCTTTAGCGCCCCCTAGTGGTTAACTCCTACACTGCAATTGTCATTTTCACAGTAACCAGTGCATTTTTATAGCACTTTTCGCTGTGAAAATGACAATGGTCCCAAAAATGTGTCCAAAATTTTCGATGTGTCCGCCATAATGTCGCAGTCACGAAAAAAATGCTGATCGCCGCCATTAGTAGTAAAAAAAATGATTAATAAAAATGCCAAACCAATCGATAAACGCTTTTTGCATTTTTTTTTACCAAAAATAGGTAGAAGAATACGTATCGGCCTAAACTGAGGAAAAATTAATAATTTTATATCTTTTTTGGGGATATTTATTATAGCAAAAAGTTTAAAATATTGATTTTTTTTCAAAATTGTCGCTCTATTTTTGTTTATAGCGCACAAAATAAAAACCGCAGAGGTGATCAAATACCACCAAAAGAAAGCTCTATTTGTGGGAAAAAAAGGATGCCAATTTTGTTTGGGAGCTACGTCGCACGACCGCGCAATTGTCAGTTAAAGCGACGCAGTGCCGAATCACAAAAAAGGGCAAGGTCCTTAACCTGGATAATGGTCCGGGTCTTAAATGGTTAATAAATGTGGCTTCTCTTTGTCCCTAGTCACCCACTCTAGATTATTTGCCTACATGCTCAGATGTGAAATGTTTACTATTAATATATATGAAGATTGTTTTTTTTTGGGGGGGGGGGGGGTTAGTTTGCAGAAGACATGTTTGATAGGCTCATGTTTGACCAAAGGTTCCTCTGTATTTGACTGAAACAGGTGCAAAAGAAACTAGGGAAACTAAATGTAAACAAATCACCAGGTCCAGATGGCTTACATCTAATGCCCCCTACACACGATCGGAAATTCCAACAAGAAAACCGTGATTTTTTTCTGATGGAATGTTGGCTTAAACGTGTGTTGCATACACACGGTCACACAAATCTTGTCTGAAATTCCGACCGTCAAGAACGCAGTGACGTACAAGATGCACGACGAGCCGAGATCAATGAAGTTCAATAGGCAGTTCGGCTCTTCTGCTTGATTCTGAGCATGCATGTTTTTTTGTGCATCGGAATTGCATACAGACGAGCGGATTTTCCGACAAGAACCTTTCAGAAAAATAGAGAACTAGCTCTTAATCTTTTGCTGGTGGAAATTCTGACAGAAAATGTGGGATGGAGAATACACACGGTCGGAATTTCCAACCAAAAGCTCACATCCAACTTTTTTGGACGGAATATCCGATCGTGTGTACAGGGCATAAAGGTCCTTCGGGAACTTACCTCAGTTATAACCAAGCTGCTATTTCTAATTTTTAAAGACATCTTACTGACTGGAATGGCACCGACTGATTGACATAGAGGACTGTGATACCAATTTATAGAAAATTATCTAGATGTATACCAGGAAACTAACATCAATAGTATGCAAGGTATTTGAGAGAATGTTGAAGTGACAATCAGCATGGATTTATGAAAGACTACCTTGTCAGACCAATTTGTTATAATTCTATGAGGAAGTGAGTGAATAATAGGATGCTGGAAGTCCAGTGGACATAATTTATCTAGATTTTGCTAAAACATTTGATACTGTCTCTCATAAACGTTAAAGCTGTAAAAAGATGTAGTAGATAATTCATTCTCTAAATGTTCTAAAGTTTTGTAGTGTACCCCAGTGCTCTGTTTCGGGGCCAATGCAGTTCAAATTGTTTATTAATTATATAGAGACCAAACTATTCAGGGGAAAATCTTCAGCACAGGAATCAGGATAAAGCATTATTACTGAAAGAACTTGACAAAATAGGGTTGGGCATCTACAAGACAGATGAGGTTCAATATGATAGAAAAGGATTTGGAGTGCTTGTATTCTATTTCTTTACATAACATTGGTTCAGGAAAGATGTTGTTGAGATTGAAGGAGTTTATTTAAGGGCAACAAAATATTAAGTGGAATGGAGGACATCAGCTTTGAGGATCGATTAAAAAACTAAACGTTGCTGCACAGTGAAAAAACTCACCCTTATATACTAAGCAGCTGAACATAGATTCGATCACATAAATCAAATGCAAAATACAGTATATAAAACTTTTTTTGTGCAGCGTGCGGAACTGGGAACCTGTAAAGAATTGCCTGTCTCAGATAGTCAAATTTCATAAAATACAGACTGGTCTCAGCCTTTATGGTGCTGATGGTAAATGTTTTTTGTTTTTGAGCACCAAAACTAGTAAATAGTGCAAATTTGCAATGCAATTCACAAAGCACACTGCCTATTCCCATCAATTCAAATATCTAAATTAGTAAATAGGACTAACATATAGAGTCAATTTATTCACCTCCATGGTGGCCTGTCCTGTGTAAAAGTCTCTCTGGAGCCTAAAGATTTTTGTAGGAGCATGTGTGATCTTCTGTTATAGAGACTACTGCAGAGTCCATCACCCTGTATGAGGAGGTAGTGAATTTTTACCAAAATTACCCCTACCCTTTTCCTTGAAAAGGCCTTTTGCATAAACTGTCAGACAATAGCATTGCTGCCTGCACAATAGACTTTAGGCATCTAATCATCTAAAAAAAACAGCAAATATCTATTCTAAAGGGATATGGTTTTAAATTTTGATGATAGTCAAATTGATTGGCATAGTTTGGGTGGGGAAGTTGTTGAAACAGCACACAGATCACCAGTCGAGATTTTTACGATGCAACATCTGAAAAACTCAGCATAAAGGATGCAGAGACCCTGTGATTTCAATCCAACCTGGGAAAAGAAGAACCCACCCAGGAAACTGCAAAGGACTGCAGGGATCTGTCTGGAACTATGGGTGATGTGGTCCTCAGGAGACAACAGCCTCTTTAAAAAAAAAGTACTTTATGGGTGTTAAAGTCTCAGGAGCAGTAGTGTAAAACAGAGGAGAAAAAAGGAAAGAGAAGCCTAGACTGGGGAAGTCTCATGTTAGGGAGCGAGAGAAGACTGTTGGAGTACTGTTGATTTGGAGATGCTGCTTGTAGCCATTGTTTGCTGCTCTGTCAGAGTGGGAATATTCTGCCACATTTGCTCATCGGAGAGATCCAGCAAACTGGAGGAGGGGGTGTCACTGGCTTCATAAGAGATCATTGCTACAGCATCCATAGTTGTTATCAATGCTGAGGGTTCCACAGGAAGCACCCCCACTTTTTTGGTGAATTCACATGGGGGGGATCTGGGGGCTTCCAGATTCCGATAAGCTCCCTCCCCACAGACCCTGACAACCACAGCCCAGGGTTGTCTAGAAAAGGCCCTTGTCCCCATCAACATGGGGACAAAGTGCTTTGGGGAACACCCCAAAGCACCCTCCCCATGTTGAGGGCAAGCAGCCTGATATGGTTCAGGAGGGGGGGCACTCACTTGCCATCCCTCCTGACCTGCCAGGCTGCATGCTCTAATAAGGGTTTGGTATGTATTTTCGGGGGGGGGGGGGGGGCATGCTGTTTTTTCATAATTATGTATTACATTATATACTCTGCACTGCACTATATACTTTGCACTACATGGTATTATATACTCTGCACTGCACTATATACTCTGCACTGCATTATTTACTCTGCACTGCACTATATACTCTGCACTGTGTTATGTACACAACACTACACTGACTCCACTATATACTCTGCCCTGCATAATTAACAGTACAGTGACTGCACTATATACTCTGCATTTCATTACATACACTACACTGACTGCACACTTAAGACACTAACTATCCTGCCTAATCTCTATCCATTAATGCACACTATATACAGCCGCCATTGGAACCAGCCATATATAATGTGGGGTGTGTACTTAGCCCCGGAGCCATGATTGGCCAAAGGCATCCTGCCTTTGGCCAATCATGGCTCTCACTGTGCCTCCCGCTGTGATCAGCCAAATCATACAGGTTAGGTGCATGCTTTGGCCAATCAGCAGCCTTCAATACACTGCGATCTCACAGTGCATTATGGGGCCCTTCCCGGTGGGCCCCATATGTTTGTTTGTTCTACGAACAAATGAACACCAGATGTTTGAGTCAAACTTACAGTCAACCATTTTTTCGATTCCAGCCCTGATTCAGCTTGGATGGCCATCTTGCCTAGGCAGCAAGATATTTTTCCATGCCTTTTCTTTTCACTGGCACTTGCCATCAGTGCTATGGTTTGGCTCCATCCTTCACTTATGCATGCTCATTTTGTATGTGCTACTTGCTGTTATCTTGTGCTTTCTATTTAGTATTTCCCCTGAAATTATGCATGAAATGTGTTGGAAGGAGGTACGTGCTGACCACACGCTGCGGCTTCCCTATTTGTGACCGGTGGCCATCTTAGTATGTGAATGTCCCCACATGGTAGATTTACACTCTACTATACCTGGAAATGTTGGTGTATGGATTTAATAAATGGATAGAAGCTGATTTTATAAATAAATTACTACACTACCTTTTTCTGTGGCTCCAGTGTTGTGAGTGTTCCTCCTAGGCTTGATATATACCTGGTGCTGGCGACCCCCTGTGCTAGTGGGAGATTACAATGCAGATGGATTCCCATACGGTGTGTCAGGGACCTGCCAGTAGAGTCCGACGTGCGTGCACACATGATTGTACAAGATCAGCAGCAGCAGCTGTCAGTGCCTGTGCGCCGGCGCACGTCAAATGCTTGCGCACATGTGTCAATGTCTTGCCTTACCCAGCTCCTGCTTCCACTTTTCCAGTACCTGTGCCAGCTCCTGAGTCGCTGACTTCCACTTCTGCAACAGCCGTCTCCTGTACCAGCCTTTGCTGAAGGATCACTGTCCTGTGCCGGACTACTGTCATCACCCAGGCACTCCTACCTCACTGCGCTCATGAGCTCACTGTTCCCACTCAAGCGGCTCCTGAGCCAGGGCTGTAAGAGAGGCCTCCTCCTGCAAACTAGGCTCTGATTACCAGGTATGTTTTTCGTACATAACACTGTGACGCCCTGCTAAAAACACTGTCTGCTGCCTTTTTGATGCAGCTTAATAGCTGGTGAGTGCGCAAAGGTGGTAGTTTGGAACAACATGTAGAGGAGGAATACTACACGCGGACAACTGTTATGCCGCATACCCACGATCAGAATTTCCAACAACAAATGTTCGATGGGAGCTTATTGTCGGAAATTCCGACCGTGTGTAGGCTCCATCAGACAAATGCTGTCGGAATTTACGACAACAACATTTTGAGAGCTGGTTCTCAAATTTTCCGACAACAAGTTGTGTTGTCTGAAATTCTGATCGTGTTTACACAATTCCGACACACAAAATTCCACGCATGCTCAGAATCAAGCAGAGCCGCAAGAGCCGCACTGGCTATTGAACTTTGTTTTGCTCAACTGGTCATACGTGTTGTATGTCACCGCGTTCTTGACGTTCGGAATTTCCGAAAACATTTGTGTGACCGTGTGTATGCAAGACAAGTTTGAGCCAACATCCGTCGAAAAAAAATCCACGGTTTTGTTGTCGGAATGTCCGATTGTGTGTACACCACATTAGCGTTATTATTTATCACTAAGAAGTGTCGCATGTTTGTGGGATTTTTTTTAGCACTTTTTAAAGTCATGTTTTTGTTGGTTGCTTTTGTCATAAGTATATTATTTACAGTTTTGGTTTTGTATTATAAGATTGTTTTATTTATTCTTGATCACTTAGACGCTGCACCTTTATTTTTACACTGTATTTTGGGATTTGCATACTTACCTTACTTGCTGGCTGCCAAAGTATTTCACTTGTCTGATTTCAAAAGTTAAGTATGGTCGGGCTGGGTCAGTAGTTGAATGGACCAACTTACCTTACTTGCTAACAGCATAAATATTTTATTTTTTCCCTAGTTCTGACTATTCTTATTGTGTTTACTGGATTTTTGTTGAAATTAATGTATATATATATATATATATATATATATATATATATATATGTGTGCAAATTAGTACTTTCATTTTGTAAAAATAACATTAAGAAAAATTACTCCCCAACTGTCCCTAATAAAAACATATAAAGTGTATATATATATATATATATATATATATATATATATATATATATATATATATATATATATATATATATATATATATATATATATATATATATATCATTTTTCTTAATGTTATTTTTACAAAATGAAAGTGATCACATAAAAATAATATACCTTCATTAGAGTACAAGAATACCATAAAATTGTGGGTTTTTTTTTACATGAAGTCTGATTTGTAAACAGTGCTATAGTTTTATTAACCTAGGGCGACAAATACCCCCCCCGTCTACTGTCTTAATAAAATGATGTTCTATAACTCCCCTTACACCTAGCATGCTGACCATAGAACTTCATGTACCTAAACCCCCAACCCTGGTAATACCTTTTTCACACCTTACCCCTCCAACATCTGGAAAATATGTTCCCACTCCTCCCGGAGAAGCAAGTTAGACACATAGGGCCAGATCCACAAAAGGGATACGACGGCGTATCTACTGATACACCGTCGTATCCCTGTTTCTATCTTTGGAACTGATCCACAGAATCAGTTTCCAATAGATAGGCAGAAGATCCGACATGTGTAAGGGACTTACACTGTCGGATCTTAGGATGCAGTACCGCATCCGCCGCTGGGGGCATTTCGAGTCGAAATGCCGTGTCGGGTATGCAAATTTGCACTTACGGAGATCCACAAAGCTTTTCAGCTTCGTTTTTTCTCCATAAGTATTAGTTTGCAATCGTAAAATTAGGGCTGCTTTTACAAGGCCTAAACTGTTTAGGCCTTGTAAAAGTAGACCCTTCTACCCCGCGTCGTCGTCTTTTTTTTTCAAAAAATTTTTTCCCGCCGCAACTCGTTTTTTTTTTTACGCCCGTCGGGATTCTCAAAACCCAGCGCAACGGAAAACCACGCAAAGCACGTCGGGGAAATGACGTCGTGAGCATGCGCAGTATGGCCGGCGTGGGAGCACGCCTAATTTAAATGGGACTCGCCCCATTTGAATAGGAACGCCTTGCGCCGGCCGGATTTAAGTTACACAGCCGAAAATTTCTAGGTAAGTGCTTTGTGGATCGGGCACTTAGGTAGAAATTTTCCGGCCGTGTAACTTAAATTGAAAAAGTTATGTTGCGCCGGGTTTTTGTGGATCTGGCCCATAGTTTTTAAGGTGATGACAATTAACAAGGTGTTTGGATATGGCTAAGCAGGCACATGGGTAAAAGATTTGACTGCATAGACCATTAGTGTAGCATTAGAAATTAGTCAGGATAATGCTTTGTTACAGTCTCTTGCCTTGGAATCTCTTTTCCCCAGATATCAGATCTTCTTGTACAAGGTCAGGTGTCACATCCAAATCCAGCCAAGCATCTCCTAACAGTCTGTAAACTGAGAGGGCTAGTAGAGCTGGGTGTCTCTGCCGCAGTAATTGAGACTTTACTGGCAAAGATGAAGATGGATCCACCCATTAATCTGAGGGCTCACTCCACCAAACGACTGATGGCCTCATTGGCAGATTTCAGAAGAGTGTCCCCAGAACTAATTTGCAACACAGTCATTACAATGTGGATTCAGCAGCCTTAATCACAGTGGAATTTAGGCAATAAGTGTTAATCAGACCTAATGATATGTCTGTTGATTAAAAACACTTCAGCATGACCCTCCCTTGTTTTTTCTTTGCACGCTATGTCCCATGAGTGTATGCTGCCATGTTTGTGTCAGGAAAATTGCATACTTACCTGCTGGTAATTTTCCTGGCATTAAAGCATGACAGAATACAGATCCTTCCCAGGGCGTTGCATTGAGTATAAGTAACAAGAATGTACTTTGAATGGGCAGGGGGCAGAACTATACCCATGTGTATATGCGGTCATACTTTAGCATCAGAAAAGGAAAATCCTGTTTTCTATTATACGCAGTTTTACAAAACTGAATGAAATAACTATGCACCATCCAATAGCACCTACATGAAACTTATCATATGATGGTTTCCTTTTACATTGATCAAAATATAGATAAACAACTTGAAATTCATTTCACTGATTCACCTAATAAAGAAAACTGTCTCCTTTTAATATAAAGATCAGAAAATTAATTATTACAATAAATTACTTTGCCGTAAGACGTAACCTTTCAGCAGACGGCATACGAAGAAAATGTCACAGAGCATGCTGTTTTTTGTGCACTGGCAACAGTATTTACTACAGCTGGGAAAGCATAATCACCTGTCATCAGAGCTTTGTTATCTAATTTACCCTGTTTGATATTATTGACCCTGCTCTTTACTGATCCATTAAGGAATCTTAACAGTTTCTGTGCTGCAGTATTGCACAACACTTTTTGACGCTGCGCTATTCTCATCTGCTCTGCAACTATTAATCGCCTGTATATATATATATATATATATATATATATATATATATATATATATATATATATAAATATTGCAGAGGTTGCTTAGAATATATTTAATAGCTTTATGATGTAGAATTTCTCACCATTGCAGTATGGCAAACTCATTTTTTTTTCCTAATTTGGAGTTTGCAAATTTGTCACACACATATCCCCAAAGACTCTATCCCTAGAGCAAACATAAGAATCTTGTTATGAATCCAGCCTCTAAAATAATATTTTCCAGTGAAGTAGAAATAAAGAGATGACTCACAAAGGTATAGTTACAAATAGTGGAACTGTATAGCTAAAAATATACAGTAAGTTGTTCCAGTATAAATAGAAATCTTTGTACGCATGCATGTTAAAAAGGGTACAAAACATGGGTAAAAGTATAATTTTTTACTTAACTCATGAGCCTTTTCCTTGTTTTGAATAGCTAATTAGCACTATTTAAAGCGGAGGTTCACCCTAATAACATGTATATCTGACCAACTTCCTTACATTCGTAACAAGTATAGTCCGCAATTTATTTTTATTTTTTATGCTTTGCGTACCTTGTAATCCATCTTTTCAATCTACTTCTCCCCGTGGGAGTAGGTGTTTCTATGCCTAGGGGGATTGTCATCTGGAAGGTCGCCCAGATGACTGACGTCTGTTCCCCCCGTTAAGGCCCCCGCCCCCCGTATTGCGAAGGCGCATACAAGTCTCTGGGTTTCCGAAAGAAGCCGAACATGCAGAGATGTGAGTTGGCTCTATACGGCGCCTGTGCTCTCCATGTTCGGCTTCTTTCGGAAACCCCGTAACTCGTGCGCACCTACGCAATATGGGGGCGGGACATTAACCGTCAGGGGGAACAGACGTCAGTCATCTGGGTGACCTCCCAGATGACAATCCCTCTAGGCATAGAAACGCCTACTCCCGCGGGGAGAAGTAGATTGAAAAGGTGGATTACAAGGTACGTAAAGCATAAAAAAAATTTAAAATTGCGGACTATACTTGTTACGAATGTAAGGAAGTTGGTCAGATATACATGTTATTAGGGTGAACCTCCACTTTAAAGAGAAATGCAGCCAGGAATAAAATATGAATATATTTATTTATAGTGCTAGAGCAACACGCTAGCTGTGCAGCTTATTTGTAGCAATCCAGTTAAGTTTAGTGTTCAATAACTGTCCTAAGCAATTACATTTTAGTGAGTTTAGTACTTAAATTAAGATGACAAAAAAATCACCCATGTAGGCTCATACATATACTTACAAAAAGGCAAAGTGTGGGTCTTTTCTCATTTTTGCCCTTTATTAGTGACACAAATCAAGTTTCTTTTTGTAGTTTCTTTTTCAGCTCTTGCCATCACCTGACAGTTTTCTTTCTATGCTCAGGTGAATAGAAGGGGTGATTTTACAAAGTAAAGTAAACTTATTTGCACGTTAGTCCTGTACAGCCTCTGTCGAGACTAGAAAGCTCAGCACATAGATATGTATACTGCATGTACAAACTGAGACCACACATTACAAAGTGAATCAGGTGACAATGACAGGTTTATTGAACTATTGCAGTCCAATGCCTGGAATGGTAAGAGAACTTTCTGCTAAACTGCTAAATAAAGACAAAATACAGTGGGGGAAAAAACTATTTGATACCCTGCAGATTTTTACATTTTCCCTACTTACAAAGAAATGAAGGGTCTATAATTTTTATCATAGGTGTATTTTAAATGATATAAACAGAATATCAACCAAAAATCCAGAAAAAACAACACATGATACAAATGTTATAAATTGAGTTGCAGTTCAGAGAGTAAAATACTGTAATGCCGCGTACACACGACCGTTTTTCGGGTTGTAAAAAATTACATTTTTAATGGTCTACAAAAAACGAAGTTTTTTTCAACCCGATCGTTAAAATAGCCTTGCCTACACACGATCGTGAAAAAAAAAATGCTCTAGCAAAGCGCGGTGACGTACAACACGTACGACGGCACTATAAAGGGGAAGTTCCATTCAGATAGCACCACCCTTGGGGCTGCTTTTGCTGATTTTGTGTTAGTAAAAGACGATTTGCGCTTTTCAGTCTGTTACAGCGTGATGAATGTGCTTACTCCATTACGAACGCTAGTTTTACCAGAACGAGCGCTCCCATCTCATAACTTGCTTCTGAGCATGCGCGTTTTTTTCACGTCGTTAAAGCCCACACACGACCATTTTTTTACGACGTTATGGCAACTTACATTTTCAGCTTTTTTTACGACGTTATGGCAACTTAAATTTTCAGCTCCCTCCATAAATTTTCTATAGGATTAAGGTCTGGAGACTGGCTAGGCCACTCCATGACCTTAATGTGCTTCTTCTTGAGCCACTATTTTTGCCTTGGCAGTATGTTTTGTGTCATTGTCATACTGGAAGACCCATCTTCAGTGTTCTGGCTGAGGGAAGAATGTTCTCATCCAAGATTTTACAGTACATGGCCCCATCCATTGGCCCCTCAATGTAGCAAAGTTGGCTTGTACCTTTTGCAGAGAAACAGCCTTTTCATGTCTCAACAATATTTCAACCATTCAAGGAATGTTGAACCAGGCTGTTATCCTTCCCATTTCTTCAACTCAAAAAGATTTCATGGTTTTTACTCAAATGCTCCCCATCCTGGATTAATGGCTTTAAATGCCTTTGTTTGTCCTCAAAAGTTTGAAAAAGAAATTAATCATTGTATTATTATCTCTCTTCATCATTGAGACTTCTGAGCATCCATCAATATAAAGCATGTATTGTAATCTACACATTCTTTTTTTTTCCCCACAAATAATTTTATTGAGAAAAAACTCAGATGAAAGTACAATGAAATACAGTCAGAGTTACACTTTAGAAGAAATTCCATGACTGGGCGATACAATAAGATACTACAAGTTATGAACAATATTAGATACATGTAAAGATAATGTTGAAGTTACTCAGTAATCATTGTTAACAGCAAAGTAAATGAGTGTATGTTAACGCTAACCATGAACACGACTGGTAAGTATAGGTCTCTATCCACTGTCAACCCCTTCGGCCGAGTAAATCAGTGTCACTAGGACCGAACTTGGCAGGTCTCGGCAGAAACTTGATCGGTGCTGGTGGGGTCCGCCTACTTCTAGTGTTAAGGGACAAGATAGACAGTGATGGAGTGAATAGCTTAGTCACCGTCAAAAATAAAAAGGAAACAAGGAGTGGAAAAGGGAGAGATAGGAAATAGAGGAAGAGGATGGGGACTGGGAGGGGAAGGGGGGGGGTATGGGAGAGGGACTGCTCTCTAACCCGGGCCCCCCCTCAGGACACGCATATGGAGTGTTCTAGTAAGCCACCCAAGTGACCATGTCCAGTGTTGGGAAGTAGGATTTGTAGATTTCGGTAGATTTAAATTGAATACAGCAAGCCCAGACCATTTTTGCAGACGTTCCTAAGAAACGTGGATCAGTTCCTTTCGACTCCTCAATCTCAGAGACCCTGATAAGCCATTCTCTAATAGATGGAGCTTCCGTAGATCGCCAATGCACAGGAATGCAAAGCCTTGCTGCATTGACCATGTGCATGGCTAACGATTTGTGATAATGTTCCTTAGGAAGAGTCGTGTGGTGCAGTAAGTATTGAGCCGGACTGTAAGTTAGCGTGTAGGTAGTGACTTGCGTGACTAGGTAGTGTACCTCTCTCCAAAATTGTTGGACAGAAGCACACACCCACCAGATATGGAGCATCGAGCCCACTGCGGACTTGCATCTTCAGCAGACATTAGGGATTGTGGGGGAGAATTTGTGCAGATGAGCAGGGGTTCTATACCATTTTGTTGCGATTTTGTAGCAATTTTCCTGAATTGCCACATTCAATGAGCCTTTATGGATGTATTCATAAATGTTTTCCTAATTCTTGTTCATAAGCGACAAGAATTGTATTGATAAGCATCAGACCTAAGGGGAAGGGAGTCTCCCTGGAGTAAGGTATACAGATAGGATATTAAATGTCTTTGAGGCGTTCTGCGTGTATACAATAATTCAAAGGCCGTGAGCTGTCTGCTCCAAGTTTCCAAGGGGCCAAAAGATGCAAGACAATGCCTCAGTTGACTGTAAGTCCAGAATGGGAAGGCTTTAGTGCACGACGAGGACAACAAGTCCTCGAAGGTACGTATGTACCCCTTATGAAAAGATTGATAAGCAAACACGTCCTCATACAGCCATTCTCTACAGACAATATCGGCGTATCGACGTATCAGAATCTCCAGGGGGAATCAGGGTTGCCACGCAGGGGAGTAAGCGGGCCTGGGCATGAGGACAGCTTGTAAGGATCCATGTTTTTTATAAAGGCCAATAATGAGGGATAGATAAGAGGATGTTCATGCCAATAATGAGGGATAGATAAGAGGATGTTCCTTTATGCTCTGGGGCCAGAGCAAAGGTTTTAACCATGGAAGTGTGTGTATAGAGGTGCCCGAGAATGAATTTTCCAAAATAACCCAAACCTTATTGTGTTTATGGGCCTTCCAATCCACTACTCTGTTCAAGTGACAGGCTAAGTAGTATTTGGTAATATCAGGTAAACTGATCCCTCCCCTGCTCTTGGCATATGTGAGGCATGAGTAGCTGATATGAGGTGTGTTACTTTTCCAAATGAAGCTGTGCACGCTTTTTTATATGACTTAAAGAAAGACGTGGGAAGGTGATCGTCTGCATTAAATATAACAGGCGAGGGACGATGACCATTTTTTATTAAGGCTGAACGCCCAAATCAGGAGGTGTTGAGGTTGGCCCAATCATTCAAATTCTGTTGGATCTTGGACAGTAGGGAATGAAAGTTATGTCGGAGAAGATCCGACAGCTTCCCGGGTATGTGTATTCCTAAGTATGGGATTGAGTCTTTTTTCCAGATGAATGGGAAGAATTCTTGACAATGTAATACTTCCTGCTGAGGAAGTGTTATATTCAGGACATAGGACTTGGAGAAGTTAATTTTAATTTAATTTGTAATTTAATTTTAAAATGCCACAACTTTAAAGTCTCTATTCGCTATGGAAATCCCCTTTATATCTGAGTTTGCTTATTTAAGAGGGGTTGTAGCGTTAGGACAAATATCAGGGGTGAGAGAGGACACCCCTGACGCGTCCCATTGCTGATGTTAAAGGCGCTCGACAGGTGGCCATTTACTTTTACCTGCGCTGAGGGGCTAGAGTATAGTGCTGCAATATAGGAACACATGCGAAGACCTATACCCCTCAGAACCCCCTGCATGTAATCCCAGGCCACTCTGTCGAATGCCTTCTCCACATCTAGGGAAAGGAAAAACACCTGTACTTTAGACATGGTAAGCCAGTGATGCATGTTTAGAGTACGTGTCATGTTGTCTCTGGCCTCTCTACCTGGTATGAAGCCTACCTGATCGGGGGATATGAGGTTGGGAATTAGAGGTAATAATCTATTGGCTAGTATTTTGGAATATACTTTAATGTCCACATTCAACAGTGAAATGGACCTGTAGTTAGAGACAAGGATCGGGTCCTTTCCCTTCTTCAGGATGACCGTTATATGGGCCTCCAACATTGTACCCAGGAGGCTTGGGGTTGGGAAAGAGTGTTGAAAGCTCCCAGCATTCTAGGTGAAAGAAGGTTCAAAAAAGATTTATATTATTGAAGAGGCAGATCATCAGGTCCAGGACTCTTCCCAACTTTCATTTGGTTAACAGCTGTGCTTAATTCTTCTGCAGTAAGTGGACTATCTAATTTCTCAGCCTGATGGGCGGTGATCGGCTTGGGTCCAAATTGGGCTGCAAAGTCTTGTATTTGGGTGGTATGGGAACTGGGGGAGTCGGGGTCGCATTGACCCTTCTTTTAATTGTAAAGTGCAGAGTAAAATGTTTCAAATTGTTTAGCTATGTGCTTGTTTTTGGAATAGAGTTCGCCATGTTTATCTCGTATGTGGTAGATCGTGGACGAAACCTTAGCTGCCTGAATCGTGCAAGCAAGGAGTCTCCCACTTTTATTGCCATGTTCATAGAACACTTTCTGCCTGAGTACATAGCGTCTCCTGGTTTGTTTTCCTAGTTCATCGAGCAACATGGACCGAGTTAGTATTAGATCTTTTAGTCTGGCCTGAGAGGATGTTTGTTTTATGGGAGGTTTCTAGCCTTTATGGTACCGATCAGTGACTTAATCCCCTCCTTAATCCCCTCTTTAGTTGCTAGGGAAATGAGCTCTCCCCGTATCACATACTTATGAGCTTCCCAAATCGTGACAGGGGACATGTTTGGAGTGGAGTTTTCTGCAAAGTATAATTTGACACTAGATCGTATATGCTGTAGTACATCTGGGTCATTTGAGAGAGGGGTTCAGCCTTCACGATTTGGTTACATGTGTTGATTCGGGAAAGGTGAGGGTCATTGAAATGGGGTGATGGTCCGAAACGAACATTGGTTCTATTGAAACCTGCGTGAGAAATGGTAGGTCAGTTTGCGTGAGGAAGAAGCAATCTATTCTAGAATACTTCAGGTGTGGTGCCTAATAGAAAGTGTAGTCCCTATCATTAGGGAACAAGGTACACCATGTGTCATGTAGGGAGAGGTTCTGCAGTTGTAGTTTAATTTGGCAAAGAGCCTGATATGGGAGTGTCGTTGTGCCTGTGGAGGTATTTACACATTCTTATCTTTCCTAGTCATCTGCAATTCTTTTCTTGCTGTGGGCAACAACTAATATCATCTGAGTGGTTACCACTTGTATCTTTATTGAGGTTAAAGTGTTGCCTTCTCTGTATTTCACAAGGAGCTGTCTCTCCATTGCCTGGAGGGCCATTAGGGTTTACCTTTTGCCATTGCCTGTTTTGAGCAGACTGATACTTTTTTGGCATCCCAGAAGGCCCTAAAATAGTTTCTCAGGTTTACACATCCACCATATCAACATGTAAGTGGATTTGACAGGTTATTATAAATAACTGTTAGTTACTAAATAAGGGCCAGATTCACAGAAGAGATACGACGGCGTATCTCCTGATATGCCGTCGTATCTCTGTGATCCGCCCGTCCTAACTATGCGACTGATTCATAGAATCAGTTACGCATAGATAGCCATAAGATCCGACAGGTGAAATTGACTTACACTGTCGGATCTTAGGAATGCAATTCTATGCTGACCTCTAGGTGGCGAGGCCATTGTGGTCGGCGTAGAATATGCAAATGACTAGTTACGGCGATCCACGAAGATCCGCGCGTTCGTCGCAATCCCGTACGTCGTCGCTAGTCGTTTTTACCCATCGCAAAGTTACACCTGCTTTAACATGGCTTATCTTTAGATCAGCCATGTTAAAGTATGGCCGTCGTTCCCGCGTCGAATTTCGAATTTTTTGCGTAAGACGACCGGGAATACGAAACGCCGTAACGCACATCATATTTAAAAAAAAACTTCCGGGCGCCGTAATTTTGAGCAATGCACGTCGGGAAATTTGAACACTGAGCATGCGCAGAACGTTCGGCGCGGGAACATGCCTAATTTAAATGGTGCCCGCCCCATTTGAATTAGGCGGGTTTGCGCCGAGCGCATTTACGTTACACTGCCGGCGGTGTAACGTAAATGGGATACGTTACGCTGCCGTGGATCAACGTAATTCTTTCTGAATCTGGCCCTAAGTGCCTAATTTTCCCAATACAGCCCACTCCTCTAGGCTGTGAATGCTTTGTGGACTTTTTGTCACCATACCTCTGTGTCTCAGCTTTGTTTGTCTGCATCCTGCTATTATGGTCTTATTTTATAAAAGCTATACAAGGTTCATGTGTCTGATTCTGCAGGTACCAGCTTTGGTCAAAATATTTTTTAAATAGCTATTTTATGCCTTTAATTTTCCTTTAGATTTTTTTTTGTTGGGCTAGTTCACCTGTGCTGCTGTGCCCCTCAGTTTGGGCCATTTCTAGGCACCCCTAGGTCTCTTATTATCAAGTTGGTGTCCCTAAAGGAAATTAAGAAAAAAATAGATTTTTGTACTATAAAATAATTTTCACAGCTCCCTCCCCTGATATGTTATTATTTGGACTGCTACAACTAAGTATGTGTGAAATAAGACAGGTATAGCATCAAGGGGAATGCACTTCAGTTTTTATATGCCTAGTAAAATTCATTGAAGTGAAGTTACAGTATGTAGAATAACAAGGAAACATTCACTACATCCAGGACATTGCATGGTGGTGCATGTAATACATTATTGAAAATCTAATTACCATATTTGCCGGCGTATAAGACGACTCTCCATATAAGACGACCCCCTAATAGTCTGCTGAAAATGGTGGTTTTGTGGTCTACTCACTGTATTAGACGACCCCCTTGTGCTGTAGTAATGCCTTTTAAATTAAACAAAGAGGCTGCCGCCGCCGGGTGCTTTGTAAGGCTGTATGCAGTCTGTATATGCACCGCTCAGCCAATCCCGATGCACTGTGTTGATGACAGAGCATGCTAAGCCTGCTCAGATTGGAGTAACAACCTCTGACAATCCGAGCAGGCTACATAATGTAGCCTGCTCGGATTGGCAGAGGTTATTACTCCAATCCGAGCAGGCTTACCATGCTCTGTCATCAACAGAGTGCATCAGGATTGGCTGAGCGGCGCAGAATACAGAATACAGAATACATACAGCCTTACAGAGCACCCGGCGGGCTGATATCGATAGAGCAGCTGCTTCACCCGGCGTATAAGACAACCCCCGGTTTTTGGCTGTGTAATTCCGGTGTAAAAGGTCGTCTTTTACACCGGAAAATATGGTACAGAACATTTTCAGGTTCTCATATAATCCAGAATCAGTAAAAAAGGTATGGTACGCATAAATGTATTGTCAGCTGAATTAACAGATGGTGTTTTTTTGTCAAACAACCATTCTCAAGGCCTTGAGATGGGTTGCATCCCACCAAAATGTTACTCTTTATGTATTCACCTGTCACAACTCTGAGTGCCTTGTTTGTCCTCTGTATGTTGTATAATAACTGAGCAGCACTTTGGCCTTTTTTCAACATGTGCAGGTATCCTATTGATCATATATTAATATACACACTGTGCATGTTTTGCTTATTTAGTTGTTGTAAGAAGCACAAAACACAGTGGGCCAGATTCATGTACAAATCCGGCGGCGTAACATATCCCATTTACATTACACCGCCGCAAGTTTTCAGCGCAAGTGCTTGATTCACAAAGCACTTGCCTGTAAACTTGCGGCGGCGTAGCGCAAGCCCACCTAATTCAAATGGGGCGTGTATCATTTAAATTAGGCGCGTTCCCGCGCCGAACGTACTGCGCATGCTCCGTTTTGAAATTTCCCGCCGTGCTTTGCGTGAAATGACGTCGCACCAACGTAATTTTTTGAACGGCGACGTGCGTTACAGCCTTTCCTATTCACGGACGACTTACGCAAAAAAAAATTTCAAATTCGATGCGGGAACGACGGCCATACTTTAACATGGCTAGTCTAAATATAAGCCATTGAAATAGCACTCGCAACTTTACAACGGGAAAAGCCAACTAGCGACGACGTAAGAGAATGCGACGACCGCGCGTACCTTTGTGGATCGTCGTAAACAGCTAATTAGCATACCCGATGCGAAAAACGTCGCAAACTCCACCCAGCGGGCACCAAAGTATTGCATCCTAAGATCCGAAGGCGTACAAAGCCGTACGCCTGTCGGATCTTAGCCAAATGTTGTCGTATCTTTGTTTGAGAATTCAAAATAAAGATACGACGCGGCAAATTTGAAAGTACGCCGGCGTATCAGTAGATACGCCGGCGTACTCTCACTGTGAATCTGGCCCAGTGTTTGTAGCTATTTTTATTTACAGTGTAAAATGTATGGACATATCATTCAATAGATAGTGTTACTGAACATATACTGAACAGATCTACTGGCAGATGAATTTAAATGTAAATATTTTACCACTTCAATACAAGGCACTTTTACCCCCTTCCTGCCCTGACCAATTTTCAGCTTTCAGTACTCTCAATGATAACTGGTGTCTCTTCTAACTCCTCTGCTGCATACATAAATTTTTTTTGGGGTGTCTTCTTTTTGATTCTGTGGATGTAATGTTTTCTGGAACATGTTGCTCATGAAGTTGACCCACAATCAGAGTGAATGCTTCCTGAGGGATCCTTTCTGCCAGATCAGGGCAGTGACAATTTTGTTCAATACATCTGAGGAAGGTGCTGGGTCTTTCTGTTGACTTTTGATAGATGATGTACGCATTATACATGGCCAAATGGAAAAGATAAAATGCAACTTTGTTTACCAGAAATTTGACTTTCTAGTTTAGGGGTAGGCAACCTTGGCCCTCCAGCTGTTTTGAAACTACAAGTCCCATGTGACATTGCAAGACCCTGGCAATCACAGGCATGATTCAATAATGCTGTCTAACATACATACCTGTAAATATGTACCCTCTAGTGGTTACATAGGTTTGCATGGCAAATAATCAAGATGTTAAAATATTTAAACGTTTAAATAGATTTGTTTCTTTCGAATTGCGAAGGCTAGTATATGTGAAATTCAAACTGTTGGTCAACACAATCCAACCACCATTAACTCATACATGCTATCATTCTCTTTCTATATTGTATATGTGTGAATAGTACTAGTTCTGAACACATATTCATAAATAGTTTTGCTTAGAATAGTAATGCATACTATACCCACTGGAATAACTGTAATATTTAATAACTCCTGGACATTGAAAAATCGATCAAAATATTCTTCCCATACATAGAAATACCTATGAAATTAAAAAGCCCAAAGGCATTGAATTTTCATTGTATTTTTATATAACATTATGTAATATCTTGGCTTATATTTTTTCCACCATGTCTTCAGGTAAAATTGTACAAAACATCCTGTCCGGATTGTAGTTCCATCCTTATATCCAATTTGAATAGTAAGTGGCACAACAATTGTTTAAAATACTTTATCTAGACTTACCACAAGTATTAGTAACAGTATAAATGCTTATTTTCAATGGCAATTATGTGCTAGTTATTGTGTCTTGAATTACGTATGCATTTACCATCTTCTAAATATGGTATATACTGGGAAAAGCCTCTTGAAGTACAGGTGTGCTGGGGAAACAAAACCACAGGAATGAGAGTCTTTAGCAGCATTGCATTGCTTAGGTAACACAGGAACACTGGATACAGTCTGGAGTGCACAGAGTCACTGGAGACACTGGATGCAGTCTGGAGTGCCTGGGATGACTGAGGACATGCAAGAAGATTGGAGTGCTTGGGATCAGTGGGGAAACTGGATACAATACAGAGTACACTCGGTTACTGGGGACACACAGGAGCTGAATTATAAGAAACAATGCTGATCATTGGAGGGTACACAGTATCTGAGGTACAGGAGACACTGGGGATAAATGTGGAAAGCTTGAAATGCCAGAAGACACAAAGGTGATGGCTGCTAGCACGTGTATACATTGCTTAAACACTGAGCAACACACATGCTAACCTTTGAAGAACATGGCCGGGCTGTGACTGGAAGCTGCTAGCAGCGTACAGGCAGAGACTCAGCCCTGGATTAGGGAGCAGGTGAGTGTGACAAGCTGCTTTGACATGTTTGGAACAAGTGCCAAATCATAATAGATGCTGCTTGCATTTTTTGGATCTGTTTCCTTGGTTGTAGATGTGTTGGGTCATGCAAGGCCTTGGAGCCATGATGTGTGTGCTGCATTGGTCTCCTTAATCCCACTATAGACGGTTCTAATCTTGGCTGATTCAGCAGGAACCAGTCGAGATTCAAACTATATATGTGCAGGCTGAATGTACCCAAGTTGATAATTCGATCAGTTTGGCTACAAACAGACTGCCAGACTTTACATGAGATTATCGCTAGCGGCTGTTAAGGGCCACTAGTAATAATCACTGTGTGCTCCTGCTGGGAATACACAGTGGGGATTCCCCTGTCAACCCATGGTTTCAGGAAAGAAAAGTGCTCATCTATATAGTAGGTCTTAGTAGCTGGACTGCTTTATGTATTGCTTTTGCGTTCTTGGTTTGCCTTTTGCTTAGCCCTACAACCTACAGTTCTCTAAAAACATCAAAGAGATAAACCTAATGGCCGCGATTTATATACATTGGAGTATCTTTGAGCGGGCGTAACGCATCTCCTATGCGCTATGCCAACGTAACATTGAGAGGAAAGTACTGTATTCAGAAAGCACTTGCTCCCAAAGTTACGTTGGCGTATCGTAAATGGGCCGGCGTAAGCCCGCGTAATTCAATGTAGCAAGGCAGTGGGCGTGTTGTATTGTAATGAAGCGTGACCCCATGTAAATGCATGGCCGATCGAACGGCGCATGCGCACGCATGCTCAGAGTCACGTCGCAAATACTCCCTAAGATACGTTGGCTCAATGCTTTGTCGACGTGAACATAACATACGCCCAGCCCCATTCACGTACGACTTACGCAAACGATGTAAAATACAGCGCTTTTCCGACATTTCCGACGTCCATACCTTAACATGACTTACCCCTGCTTTATGAGGGGTAAAGTTACGCCGGACCAACACCTTACGTAAACGGCGTAGCTAAATCCGACGGGCGCAAGTACGTTTCTGAATCGGCGTATCTAGGTAATTTGCATATTCGACGCGTAAATCTACGGAAGCGCCCCTAGCAGCCAGCGTAAATATGCACCCAAGATACGACGACCTAAGAGACTTACGTTGGTCGTATCTTGGCCAAATTCAGGCGTAACTGCCTATATGAATCAGCGCATAGATACAGCGGCGCTCATTTGGACTTACGACGGTGAGTGAGAGGAAGGTGACACGTCCTAAATAATGACTTCAGGGGCAAAATTTAAGAGAAGGACCTCCAAGGCGGTATTCTCAGAGATACTGTTGGTACCTTGAGCCACACCAGAGAGGCAGCAGGAGATTAGGGAAATTAACAAGTACCCAAGGAACTGGTGTAGGAAGGAGGGCTTTGGGTTCCTAGAGAACTGGGCTGACTTTTTAGTCAGTTACTGGATTTTTAGAAGGGATGGGTTGCACCTTAATGGGGAGGGTGCAGATCTGTTGGGAAAAAAAATATGTTCGAGAGGCTTTTAAACTAGGTGTTGGGGGGAGGGGGGTTCAAAGGAAACAATAGCCGGCAGTGAGCATAGGACAGAGGGGAATAGTGGAGGCACTAGCGAAAATATAGCTAATTACATCTAATCCCAGGGTGAATGAGTTACCAAATCAAAAGGAAGCCTGAGAAATCATAAGGAAAAAATAAGATGTACCAGTACAAAACTCAGGGGAATGTTCGCAAATGTCAGGAGCCTAGTCAATAAAATTGAGGAACTGGATCTGCTATTACTTGAGGAGGATGTGGACTTTATGGGAATAACAGAAATTTGAGTTGAAAGTTCACATGACTGGCTGGCAAACATCCAGGGGTATGCTTTGTATCGGAAGATAGATAGATAGATAGATAGATAGATAGATAGATAGATAGATAGATAGATAGATAGATAGATAGAAGAGGGGAATGACATCAGTGATGGGGAAAGGGAGTAGTGTAGTCCGTATGGGTGGAACTCTAAGGCCTCGTACACACGACGGACCGTTTTCATCGGACATGTCCGCTGCCGGATTTTGGTCTGATGGCTGTACACACCATCAGACCAAATTTCCCGCGGACAGCGAACACAACGATGACGCGGCAACGTGCGCGACCCTGGAAGGTCAATGCTTCCACGCATGCGTCGAATCACTTCGACGAATGCTAGGGGTTTCGGCCGAGCGGACATGTCCGGTGAGTCGTACAGACGACCGAACATGTCTGACGGACAGGCTTCCAGCGGACATGTTTCTTAGCATGCTAAGAAACATTTGTCCGCTGGAAACCTGTCCGGTCGGCCGGGAATCCGGTCCGGTCGGCCGTACATACGACCAAACATGTCTGCTGAAACTGGTCCGCAGACCAGTTTCAGCAGACATGTTCGGTCGTGTGTACGAGGCCTAAAGGATAGAAGTAAGCGGGAAATTAATAGTGGGAATATCAGTTAGGGACAAGGTCATTCGGGGCCCAGGGTCGAAAATGGAAAACTGCACCCCTCTCCCCCATATAGAAATAAATATATGTATTCTAGTAGAGGTACTTAAATTGTTTTGAAATAACACAGCTTACCTTCCCCGCTGACAGGACAGAGCTCTGCCTTGTTTACATAGGCAGAGGTCTGTCCTGTGTGTCTTCTTAATGATCGGTGGGTGCCAGAGGTCATCAATTGGCTTGCAACCACTGATCAGCATCTGTTGTATATCTTTACAGCACAGCCGGGTCCCCGTTGGGCGCACGTGTGCCCCTACCTGGAAGTACTAGATTACATACCTAGTACGTGATCTATTGCAGCAGAGCCACTTTACATGTGATACAGTCGGCAGGCTGATAATAATGACCACCAGCATCAGTCCCAGTTTCTGCAAATGTATCCCCCAGCATTGGTGCCAGATTGGAAAATAACTCACTAAATGTCAATTTTCATAATAACTGCCAACATCAGTGCCAATTTACGAAATAACAATCCCCAGCTTTGGTGTCAGCAGCAGCAATAATAACACCCAGCATCAGTGCCAGTTTCTATAATTCGATCCCCAGCATTGTTGCCAGTTTAAGTAACAGCAGCAAATTTATGCAATATTAACCCACGGCATTCGTGTCAGTTTCTGAAACAATAATCCGCAGCAATATTGCTATGTTATGTAATAACCCCCAGCAATGATGGCAGTGTCTGTGATCACCATGTGAAATGGCTGGAGTGGTTAACTCTTTGGGGGGGTTATTAACTACTTATGCCCTGGAAGATTTTATCCCCTTTGTGACCAGTACATTTTAGAACTGCTCTACTTTAACTGGTAATTGCGTGGTCATATAATGCTGTACACAAATTACATTTTTATCTTTTTTTTCACACAAATATAGCTCTCTTTTAGTAGTATTTGCACACCACTGTGTTTTTTATTTTATTTTTTTATAAATAAATGAAAAAATACCAAATATTTAACAAATATATATATTAATATTTTTTACTTTCTGCTATAAAACATATCCAGTAATATTTTTTAGGCCAAAAAGTATTCTGCTACATGTCTTTGTTAAAAAAAATAATGCATTTTCAGTGGTTTGTGTAAAAGCTATAGCGTCTAATAAACAATGAAATATATACTGGAATTTTTTTTATATATACTAGCAATGGGGGCGATCAGTGACTTATAGTCACTTATAGACACTAACTGACACTTTTTGGGAACTGACGAGCTGCCACTGACATCACCAGTGGCACTAACACATTGATAATACTATAAACTGTCACTGTACTAATGAGACTGGCTGGGAAGGGGCGATCAAAGGGCATAATTTTGTGCCTAACAATGTGCAATGTGTGTAAAGTGTGCTGCTTTTTAACACAGATTGATTTATATTATATTGGATATTGGCTCCTGCTGTGACCACCATGTTATGCTCTGGGCGCTGTTCTCTGTCCTTGGAGGTTGTTCCCCTGTCTCAACCCCAGGGGAGACATCATGCCTGTCACCCCAGCTTTCCTTGGCGGATACCGGACTTGGCTTTGAGGCTATGCAGCAAGTTTCACAATTTGTCCCCACCTTGTTGGGGCATAGTCTCCTTGTCCTCCCGTATTCTAAGGGCATTATCATTAACCCCTTTCCATTTTCCTTTCCAGTTTATTACTTCATAACACTACTGATGAATGGCTGTAATGCCAGGAAACACGTTGAGTGCCACTAGATGTTAACAGTTACCTGTTTCTATATTATGTTTTTTTTTAACCCATTCATGGTATCATGTATATTTATTGTGCCAGATTCACGTAGAATTCCGGCGGCGTAACGTATTGCATTTACGTTACACCGCCGCAAGTTTTATGGGCAAGTGCTTGATTCACAAAGCACTTGCCTGTAAACTTGCGGTGGCGTAGCGTAAATCCCTCCGGCGCAAGCCTGCCTAATTTAAATGGGGCGTGTATCATTTAAATTAGGCGCGTTCCCACGTCAAACGTACTGCGCATGCTCCGTTTTGAAATTTCCCGCCGTGCTTTGCGCGAAATGACGTCGCACCGACATCATTTTTTGAACGTCGACGTGAGTTACATCCTTTCCTATTCACGGACAACTTACGCAAAAAAAAAAAAATTGAAATTGGACGCGGGAACGACGGCCATACTTTAACATGGCAAGTCTAAAGATAGGCCACGAAATACCAGCTTTAACTATACGCCAGGGAAAACCCCACTAGCGACGACGTAAGAGAATGCGCTGGCCGCGCGTACCTTTTGTGAATCGCCGTAAACAGCTAATTAGCATACCCGACGCGGAAAACGACGCAAACTCCACCCAGCAGGCGCCAAAGTATTACAACTACGATCTGAAGGCGTACAAAGCCGTACGCCTGTCGGATTGAAGCCAGAAGCCGTCGTATCTTGGTTTGAGGATTCAAACTAAAGATACGACGCAGCAAATTTGAAAGTACGCCGGAGTATCAGCAGATACTCCGGCGTACTATCAGCAGATACTCCGGCGTACTTCTTCTCTGAATCTGGCCCATTATGTCTATTTCCTATTTGTATTGCATGTGTAAGTCATGTGACTACCTATCTATTTGATACAATATTTTCCTCAAATTTAACAATAAATCATGTACTGAAACTTCAATTTTATGTTGTTATTGTCCTTTTTTTGCCATGGCGGTGCCTCATTTAAAGTCCCATAGCTCTCCTCTTTTGTAAACTAATTTAAGGATGGAGGTCGCCATGTGTGTTATAGTGTGTGTGCCAGGTCACATCCAATTTACTGTTTGACAGATTGATTTGGATATGTATTAAAGCAAAAAGGTAAAAAATACAGGGCCAGATCCACGTAGCGGATCGTAATTTTCGGCAGGCGTAGCGTATCGTATTAACGCTATGCCGCCGTAACTTTAAGTGGCAAGTGCTGTATTAAGAACGACGTCCTTAACATAGGATACGCCTTATATAGCAGGGGTAACTATACGCTGAAAAAAGCCTTACGGAAACTACGTAAAAAAATGCGCCGGCCGGACGGACGTCCGTGGATCGCCGAATCTAGCTAATTTGCATACTCAATGCGGAAATCAACGGGGTACAGCGTCACACGACCGGGCAATTGTCTGTTAAAATGGATGTAAACCCTCCATACACCCAGTGAAGTGAACAGCCTCAGATGAAACACAGAAAATGAACCAAATCTACTAAGGCCCCGTACACACGACCAAACATGTCTGCTGAAACTGGTCTGCGGGCCAGTTTCAGCAGACATGTTCGGTCGTGTGTTGGCCCGAGCGTGCAGGATTCCAGCAAACATTTGCCCGCCGGGCCTTTTTCCAGCGGACAAATATTCGTGGACTTGTTTTAAAACAGTCCGCTGGAATCCTGCCCGCTCGGACATGTTCGGTCGTCTGTACAGACCTACCGTACATGTCCGAGCGCCTGCCATCCCTCGCATGCGTCGAATGACTTCGACGCATGCGTGGAAGCATTTAACTGGCAGGCCTGCCCACGTCGCCGCGTCATCGACGCGGCGACACTGCGGACACGCCCCGCGTATTGTTTACGCGCGGATTTCTGTACGATGGTTAGTACAGCCATCGTACAGAAAGCCCCGGCCAGACATGTACGGTGAAAACGGTCCGGCAGACCGCTTTCATCGTACTTGTTTGGTCGTCTGTACACGGCCTAAGACGTACGCCAGTCGGATCTAGCCCAGCTTCAGGCGTATCTTGTTTTGTGGATACAAAACAAAGATACGCTGGAGCAAAACAGAAGTTACGCGGCGTATCAATAGATACACCAGCGTAAACAGTTTGTGGATCTGGCCCATAGTTCTTTCAAAATTGTCGCTCTTTTTTTGTTTATAGCTCAAACAATGAAAACTGCAGAGGTGATCAAATACCACCAAAAGAAAGCTATATTTGTTGGAAAAAAAAAAAGGACATCAATTTTATTTGGGTACAGCGTCACACGACCTGGCAATTGTCTGTTAAAATGGATGTAAACCCCCCATACACCCAGTGAAGTAAACAGCCTCAGATGAAACACAGAGATGAACCAAATCTCCCTACATAGGTTTTACATGATGTCTGGGCATACAGTCAAGATAGCTAAAATTGCTGATTGGATGGAAAGGCACACCCCCTCTCATCATAGGCAGAGACTCTCAGAGGTGTTTTGTAACAGGGCCAGCTGCCTGCTAATCTATTTTAGCAACCTCCCTGGACAGAAATTTCAGGCTGATTTTATCTTATGTGTCAGAGAATTTGTCAGGAGTTATCAGGCTTATAACAGAGGAACGGGTCAGGAGAGAGCTATGGGACTTAGCTCTTTTGAAGAGAGATAACAAAATACTGCAGATATATGTGCCCAGCTCTAATTTCATGAACTGGGTTTACATCCACTTTAAAGCAACGCAGTGCGGTATTGCAAAACATGGCCTGGTCCTTAAGGGTGAAAATCCTTCCAGTCCTTAAGTGGTTAAAGAACTTAGTCAGACCGCTATTCCTAATCTTTATGGACAGCTTAACCACTTAAGACCCAGACCTTTAGGCACGTAAAAGACCAGGCCAGTTTTTGCGATTCGGCACTGCGTCGCTTTAACTGACAATTGCGCGGTCGTGAGACGTGGCTCCCAAACAAAATTGGCGTCCTTTTTTTCCCACAAATATAGCTTTCTTTTGGTGGTATTTGATTACCTCTGCGTTTTTTTATTTTTTGTGCTATAAACAAAAATTGAGCGACAATTTTGAAAAAAATTCAATATTTTTTACTTTTTGCTATAATAAATATCCCCCAAATCATAAAAAAAATGTTTTTCCTCAGTTTAGGCCGATACGTATTCTTCTACCTATTTTTGGTAAAAAAATTGCAATAAGCGTTTATCGATTGGTTTGCGCAAAATTTATAGGCCCAGATTCTCAAAGGAGATACGACGGCGTATCTCCAGATACGCCGTCGTATCTCTGAGTCTGAGCCGTCGTATCTATGCGCCTGATTCATAGAATCAGTTACGCATAGATTTGTATTAGATCCGACCGGCGTAAGTCTCTTATGCCGTCGGATCTTAACTGCATATTTACACTGGCCGCTAGGGCCATGCGCCGTTCGTAAAAAGCGTAATTTACGTGGGGTCACATAACATTTACATAACACACGCCCACATCTTCCAAATTTGAATTAGGCAGGCTTACGCCGGCCTATTTTCGCTACGCCACCGCAACTTACGGAGCAAGTGCTTTGAGAATACTGCACTTGCCCGTCTAAGTTGCGGAGGCGTAACGTAAACAGGATACGCAGATCTATGAGAATCTGGGCCATAGTGTTTACAAAATAGGGGATAGTTTTTTTGCATTTTTATAAAAAACATTTTTACTACTAATGGCGGCGATCAGCGATTTTTTTCGTGACTGCAACATTATGGCGGACACTTCGGACAATTTTGACACATTTTTGGGACCATTGTCATTTTCACAGCAAAAAATGCATTAAAAATGCATTGTTTACTGTGAAAATGACAATTGCAGTTTGGGAGTTAACCACAAGGGGGCGCTGAAGGGGTTAAGTGTGACCTCATCTGTGTTTCTAACTGTAGGGGGTGTGGCTGTAGGTGGGACATCATTGATTGTGGTTCTCTATATTAGGGAACACACGATCGATGACGGCGCCACAGTAAAGAACGGGGAAGCTGTGTTTACACACAGCTCTCCCCTTTCCTCAGCTCCGGGGACCGATCGCGGGATTCCAGCGTGATCGGGTCCGCGTGTCCTGTGGCCGCGGTCACGAAGCTTCGGACAGCGCCCCACGGCTGGGCACTTAAAGAGGACGTACCTATACGTGCTTGTGCCTAGCCGTGACGTTCTGCCGACGTATATGTGCAGGAGGCGGTCCTTAAGTGGTTAATGACAGGATTAGTACCAGCTGATTGGAGAAAAGCCCACATTGTACCAATATTTAAAAAAGGCAGAGATATTCTGGAAACTATAGGCCTGTCAGTCTAACATTAGTAGTATGTAAACTATTTGAGGGGATGATAAGGGACCATATCCAAGAATTTTCTGATGAAAACAGTATTATTAGCAGTAATCAGCATGGGTTTACAGAAGGTCACTCTTGCCAAACCAACCTATTAACATTCTACAAGGAAGTGAAAAACATGTGACAGTGAAAAACATCTGGACAGGGGTAGGCTAGTGGATGTTGTGTAACTGGATTTTGCAAAAGCATTTGATACAGTCCCCCACAAATGCTTAATCTACAAACTGAGGTCGGTAGTTATAGAACATAGGGTTGGTTTTTGGATAGAAAACTGGCTGCAGGGGCAAGGGCAAAGAGTGTTGAAAAATAACATATACCCAGAATGGTAGAGAGCGGTTAGTACCACAAGGCTCAGTCCTAGGACCAATTCTGCTTAACTTGTTTATAAAGGCTTTAGAGGATGAGATCAATAGCTCAATCTTAGTGCTTGCTGATGACAAAAAAATATGCAGGGCAATTACATCACAGCAGGATGTAGAAACTTTACAAGAGAACCTGAATAAATAATGGAGTGGGCTACTAGATGGTAAATTAAGTTTAACATTGGTAAATGTAAGGTAATACACTTGGGTGGTAAAAATATAAGTGCAAGTTACTCATTAGGGGGAGAACCCCTAGGGGGTTCCAGAATGGAGAAGGATCAAAGGGTCCTAGTTGAGGGTAGACTGACCAATAGCATGAAGTTACAATCTGAAGCAAGCAAAGTAAGCATGATTTGTTAGCATGCATTAAAAAAAGAATTTACTCCAGAGATGAAACGTTAATCCTGACACTTTAAAAACTCTGGTTGTGCCACATCTAGAGTATTCCATCCAGTTCTGGCCACCAATCCTTAGAAAGGATGTGCTGGAGCAGGAGAGACTCCAGAGAAAGGCAACTAAATTAAAGAGGAACTCCAGTCTGCTCACATAATTTGTAATAAAAACATCTTTGCCATTCTGAAGCTTCCCTCCAACCACTTTGCATATTTTATATATACTGTGATTCTGTACTTGCCAAATATGCTGAAGAAATCTCCCTCCACTAAGTCTGGCTGCAGACATTTTAACTGTGGGCAGCTGGAGCTGCTGCCTGTTCACAGAGGCATACCTCCAACTCTGAAGCTCTCATTGGCTGTCTTATGACTCATCGCCCCTCCCTTCCTGGTAAATTCTCATGAGAGTGAGAGAGAGTTGTGCATGATGTCATAAGCCTAGGCTTTTTACCAGACAAGAAGCAGGAAGTGGGCTGTATACCGTATTTACTGGCAAAAAAAAAAAAATGTTTCACTATCCAAAGTTAAAACAACAAGCGCAGAAGATTTAATATATGGAAAGTTGAAAAAATTATTGAAGGTCCGCTTTAATATGGGGAATGGAGAATGACAACAAGCGCTGAATTTATTCTCCCTGGAGAAGAGACACATGAGAGGAGATATGATAGCAATATACAAATATCTCAACGGTAATCCCAGCATAATTATGACATAAGTATGACATTTTCCAGTCCGGGGGAGTGTAAGAGGACACAGGGCCACACAATTAGACTGGAAGAGACTAAAAGAGAAGCTGCATAGAAGTTTTCGATGTAAGGGTGGTAAGGATGTGGAACTCTCTTCCACAATCGGTGGTGTCTGCAGGAAGTATGGATAGTTTTAAAAGACTCTTGGACATACATCTTAGTGAAAACAATATACTGGGATATAGAAAATGAATTTTTATATATACACACACACACAGGTTAAACTGGATGGACTGCTGCCTTTACTTAACCTTGCCAAGCAGATCCTACCTGACCTACAGCGCGTTGATCGGTTCTGCGGTGAGTCGCTCGGACACACTGCATCTATGATCACAGTAAAGAGCTTATGAAGTAAAGCTCTTTACAATGTGATCCGATGTGTCCAATGACAGATGATTACAATGTAGATAGAAAGTGCCGGTTATTGATATTCCTTTATTCACACTGACAGCACGTGAGTAGAGGAGAGACGATTAGCAGCTTTCCTGACAGGGGGGAATCTGTGCTGATAATCAGTGCAATGATTATCAGTGCAGCCCCAACAATGCCCACCAGTGCCCACCAGTTATGCCCACCAGTGCCCATCAGTGCCACCCATCAGTGCCCATCGGTGGCCAGTGCCACCAGTCAGTGTATATCAGTGTCACCTATCAGTGCCTATCAGTGATACCTATCAGTGCCACCTATCAGTGCCCATCAGCGCTGCATATCAGTGCCTATCAGTGCTGCATATCAGTGCCCATCAGTGCTGCATATTTTTACCTCCTCATCAGAGCCCATCAGTGCCACCTTATCAGCGCACATTAGTAAAGGGAAAAAAAATACTTATTTACAAAATTTTATAAACAGAAACAAAGACGTTTTTTTTTTTTTATTCAAAATTTTGTTTAGCAAAAAAAAAACGGGTGGTGATTAAATTCTTCTACTACACCAGTAGTGATGGTGGGTGGTCATTAATGCTTTCAAAACATTAACCACTTATAGACCGCCCGCCGCCAAAAAGGATAGCAATAGCTGGCGGTCTCTGCAGATAAAAGTGGTCTCTGCAGCGGATTTCAGGTAAGATCACTTATTTTTTTTTGTAAAATCATTTTTATTGAATTTTCAAGACACGTATACAATAACAGGCCACAAACGTGACCAACAGTGACCGGTCAAAACACAGAGACCGGTGTACAAAAACAAAACACAACAAAAGGGAAATAAAGAAGAAAAAAAAAAGGGGGGGGCAGAAATATTTGCATTAGACATTGTCAACATTAGGCAAACGGAATGGGATGAACAGGAATTAAATGAGGTCAAAGCATAATTAGTCCCCCCTATACAAATAAGTCAAAACTTTTTGCCTACTCCCAACTCCAGTGCCGAGCAAAGGAACGCATGGCCCCACTCCCTCCCAAGGGGCCCAACCGCAATATAATAAACGACAACAAGTACCCCTACCAAAGTGAACAATCACCCTGAAACATTGACTTTGGTATCCACACCGGGGAGTTCCTAAGTGTATAAAGCAGGAGAGGAAGAATCTTCATTTTAATAAGGTTGACCCTTCCAATGAGGGACAGGGGGAGATTTTTCCAAGAGTGTAATTTCTTAGAGACAGTGTTTAACAATGGGGACACATTGAGGTTGACAAAGTCCGACACTGAGTTCGTAATTTGCAACCCCAAGTACCTAATCTGGGTCACCCACTGTAGGGGGTTAGAAGGGTCAGCCTGTCCAGGTGACACATGAGAACGGAGTGGGAGGATTTTGGATTTGGTCCAGTTAACTTTGAGACCAGAGACCTCAGAAAATTTGCTCATCAGTGAAAGTGCGGCATGCAGGGAAGGACCAGTATCCCCAAGAAATAGAACCAGGTCATCCGCGCAAAGGGACACTGACTCAGTCAGAGTGCCCACCTTGATTCCCTGAATTAGAGGCGAGGATCTCAATGCAATTGCCAGGGGTTCCATCACCAGGGCAAATAGGCCCGGTGACAAGGGACAACCCTGCCTGGTGCCTCTGAATACCGGAAAGGCGTCCGACTCCTCGCCATTCAGACGAATTGCCGCTACCGGACTATCATAAAGCAATGATATCCATTTGAGGAACACAGGACCAAAGCCCATACGCTCCAGTACCTAAGCCATGTAGCCCCAATCAATGGAGTCAAATGCCTTTTCAAGATCGAAAAACACCAGGGCCCTCCTGTGAGATATTTCCCCGTAAATTTGCGTGTGTGTGTATACCCTGCGTATGTTGATATTGGTAGCCTTTTTGGGCATGAACCCCGTCTGGTCAGGTGATATCAAGTGGTCCAAACAGGACATTAACCTGTTAGCTATCATCTTGGTCAATATTTTAAGGTCCATGTTCAACAATGCAATGGGCCTATAGGAGGAGTAATGAAGGGGGTCCTTCTCAGGTTTGGAGAGCAAGACCACGTGAGCCTCGTACCACGAGGGGGGCATACTCCCTATCTCCAAACATTCCTTGTAAAGGTTCAGTAGCCTGCGAGACACCACATCCGAGTAGGTCTTATACCACTCTGCTGGGATCCCATCAGGACCCGGCGCCTTTCCATTCGGGAAGGAGGCAATAGCCACAGCCAGCTCCTTAGGAGAAAAAGGAGCCTCCAAGAGCTCCACCGCCTCCCCAGGCAACACTGGGATCTGAAAGGAGCCCAGCAGGTCCGTCAGAACCTGACTGTCATACTGTGGGATAGCCGCATAGAGGTCAGAGTAGTAGGACACAAAAGCCTGCATAATACCTTCCCTGTCCCTCACCAGGGCCCCCCCTGCCATGTAGATGCATGGAATGGTCACATGAGATCTAGCATCTGCTGCCAAGTATGCCAGCAGTTTCCCATTCTTGTCCCCTTTCTCAAATAGGTCTTCCGCCTTGCATTTAAACGTGCATTGCGTAAGAGATTTTAGATGAACCAAGAAAGCCCTTGTAGCCATCTGTAACTCCGTAAGTGTAGAGGTAGAGGGCACCTCAGCATGAAAACTTTGAAAACAGACGTGGAACGTCTCAAAAGTCCATCCACTCCAAAAGAGAAAAAAAAAAAAAAGGGAAAAATCAGGGGGGTTTTAGGGAAACACGTAGAAAGTTCAATCTGTGCTTAACAGTACCTGCTGCTCCTGTCAGGAATGGATGGTTGACCACTCAGAACATTCCAGCCAGCATTCACCTATGGGGTTCAGCATCAAAGTGTAACCGGAGCACAGTGATCAAACACTGCAGCAAGGAACCACTGCTCCCAGCAAGGACATCATGAAGAGGTAAGTAACTTCCCTCCCTAGGTCGACCACACCGCCACCTCGACCCTCGACCTCAGCAGACCTCTAGGCCAGCGAATCTAGCCAATCCACCGCTTCCACCGGAGAATCAAAAAATTTAGCAGAGCCCCTATGAATCACCTTCAGGCGGCTAGGATAAAGCATGCTATACACCAGGCCCTTCTCTCTCAAGCGACGTCGGACATCTGTAAAGGAGTGCCTCCTCTTCTGCAGCTTCTGGGAGAAGTCAGGATACAGGTGAATCACAGCATTTTCGTGTTTCAGCTCAGGGTGTTTACGGGCCTCAGCCAGGATCATGTCCCGGTCTCTAAAATTGAGCAGGCGGACCAGGAACGCACGTGGCCATGCGCCCGCGGACCTCCTGCCAGTGGGCACCCTGTGAGCACGTTCCACCACATAAACAGGGGACAGGGTCCGCAAGCCCAGGAGTTCTTTAAAGAAAGATTCCGCAAACTCCACCGGGTTAGCGCCCTCTGCACCCTATGGTAGCTGAGGGCGCTGAGGGCTAGCTGCTACCATAACAACAGTATTCTTCGTCAAAGTGACGGCGGGCAGTTTGTAAGTGGTTAAAACAGGCACATCTCCTCAAAAAACTCAATTTGGTTGGTCCCCATGGCTGCACTCTCCATTGGTTCGGATCTTACCTATCTCACCGCACCTTCAGTGTTACTTACAACTCCACTTCCTCCTCTCCAACTCCTCTTACTGTTGGAGTATCCCAAGGTTCTGTCCTTGGATATCTGCTATTCTCGATCTACACATCCTCCCTGGGTCAGCTGATAGCCTCCCATGGCTTCCACTACCATTTATATGCTGACGACACCCAAATCTATCTCTCTGCCCCTCAGCTCACCCCATCAATTTCCTCACGCGTCACTGATTTACTAACAGACATATCAGCCTGGATGTCAAACCACTTCCTCAAATTGAATCTATCTAAAACTGAGCTCTAAATATTTCCTCCCCTACGTGCCCCTTCCCCTTACTTCTCTATCAAGATCAATGGCACATCTATTAGTGTGTACCCACATGCCAGGGTGCTAGGGGTAACCTTAGACTCCGAACTGTCCTTTCAGGACCACATCCAATCCATGTCCAATTCTGAAGACGTATCTGAACGAAACGTGCGTAAAGCGGATACACGCACACACGCACGCACTTCCGGTTTCCAGTTTGTCGTCAGTGGAACGCACGCCGTTCCCAGGCTATCGCTGACACTTCCTGGTACACGCAGTGCGGCGTTAGGAGTTATGCTAGCAGTTGTTAGCCACTCCACCTGCAACTTTTGTTTTTAGCTTTTTATCCTTATACAGAGCATTACCCCTGCTCTATTTGTTTTATTGCCCAAAATCTTTTATTATTTTTCACACTGTGCACGTGACTGTTAGTTCCAATAAACCAGTGTTTGTTCAAACGTACCACGCTATGCCAGTGTGTTTGTTTTTTCGGAGGACTGTGGACCAATAAAAACAATTTTTACCCCTGGATCCGGCATACCATCAGTAAGAAGTGAAGGAGGCCCCAAGTACAACAGAGGAGCCGTGGGAGATCCTAGAGCCGTCGGAGGCATACTTCTTGCACTTTACCCCTGCAGGGGTTAGTGCCTCTGGTGAGTGGGGACCCAAGAGGGGGAGCACCGTGACCACTGCGTGGAATTCTCACTAATGTTTATCTGAGCACTCACCTTTATAGGTGCACCTTTGCAAGCACTGACTCTATCATTCCTTGGATGGACTTTGCACTTATTTATAATTTATAATTTATTCTTGATACGAAGATTGTTTGTTTCACTGCACTTTATCATTGGACTATTTTTACTATATTTAATATCTTATGAAGACTGTTTTTCTTACCGCACTATATAATTGGATTATTTGTATTATATACTTTTCCTTATGATTATGATTTTTCATATGAGTGTTTAACACTCACCTAGTGGAAACACACACAGGCTAGCATATAGCCTACCAGTGATAGCACAGTTTGGTCTATTTGATTGTCATACAACTGTATGTGTTTTTGGTTTACCTTTGCATGCCAGCACCTAGTTACTGTTATTACACTTAGTATTTAGCTGGTACTCAGTTTCTGTTTTCACAATATATGCTGGCTATACAATCACTACACTTATATACGCACCCCTCAGGGTCACTGTTCACAACCACAGCTTGATACAGTTTATAAGTAGGGCAGCGCCAACACCCCATCCCACTCCCAATATACTCTTGCTATTCCCCTTGGGGAATCGTTTTTGGGGGGCTGCAGCCTAACAATTTAAATTTAATTTTAATTTTAATTTCAATTTTTAATATATTCACCTTATTGGAACCTACCGGACACTGGCTCCACACCACATTTCCCTAGTGTTTTATTCCACTGTACCTGTAACAGCCTTGGTGGGTCCTAAGCGCGGTTTATTTCCTTTTTTCTCATGTCCAAATCATGCCGCCTTTTCCAGAATACGCACTTTTTTAACTAATGACACCACCAAGCTTCTAATTCACTCCCTGGTTATCTCTTGCCTCGACTACTGCAACTCCCTCCTCATTGGATTACCTTTACATAGACAATCCCCCCTTCAGTCCATCATGAATGCCGCTGCAAGACTCATCCACCTTACCAATTATTCAGTGTACTCCAACCCCTATCTGCCAATAGGCTCTGCCAATCACTCCACTGGCTCCCACAAACCCAACGAATAAAATTCAAAGTACTAACAATAATTTACAAAGCCAACCAAAACTCGGCCCCCAGCTACATCACTAACCTAGTCCCAAAATACCAACCAAGCTGCTCTCTTCGGTCCTCCCAAGACCTCCTGCTCTATAGCTCCATTGTCACCTCCTCCCATGCTCGCCTCCAGGATTTCTCCAGAGATTCTCCCATCCTTTGGAACTCACTACCCCAGTCTCTCTGACTGTCCCCTAGTCTATCCATATTTAGACCCCCACAGCTATTACCTTTTGTATCAATTGACCCTCCCTTTTTAGATTGTAAGCTCTAATGAGCAGGGCCCTCTGATTCCTCTTGTACCAAATTGTAATGTAACTGTAATGTCTGCCTTTATTTTGTTAAGCGATGCACAAACTGTTGGCACTATATAAAACCTGTATAATAATAATATAATAATAATAATCTATGTATGCAGGCATCAGGGGTAAAGCTGCCCACATAGACCATCCTCCGCACCACTAGCTCTCACCGCTGTCAGTCTGCCATCTTGACCAGGATGACTACCATGCAGTAAAGCAATCTGAAAGCGTGGCTTGATGTGGACAGCTTTACCCCAGATGCCTGCATACTTAGATGTGCCTCTTTTAATCATCAACCATGTGAGTTGCTAAATGTTGTACCTTCATTAAATGTAACCATATTGCTACACTTAGAGGCGCCTCTCTTCTTTTTAATACTCAGTTGTGACATGACTACTTGTATATCAAGACATCGCTTGTTTATCAGGTCAAAATTTATAAAATAAAAAAATAAGTGCTTGTCTTGCAAAACGCTCTTAAACCAAGTTACTCTCAAATCAAGGTTTTACTATATCTTCATATTGATTTCCCCTTGCATTCACGTTCTTTTGTCTGTGTTTGTCAGTTAACAGTAAACTATAGGACAGGTCTTTTATTTGAGAATGTGTTATCTGATTAGAAAAAAAATCACACACCCAAAGCTACATTAAACACATAAAGAAAACATTCTTCACAGTGACCTAAATTTGAGAAGATATATGACTATAGTCCAAATTCGACTGCTCACTTTAGTTTTAAATCTTTAATGAAAAGGACAGTCTAAAACTGCAAGTCAATAACAAAACAATATAGGGTTTTTACATATACTGCATATTTCTTTTTAACTGCCTGTAAGCTCTTGAAATATTGACTGTGAAATAAAACACTAATGCCCCGTACACACGATCGGTTTTCCCGACGGAAAAACTCAGATGAGAGCCTTTCGTTGGGAATCCTGACCGTGTGTATGCTCCAACTGACTTTTTCCCACAGGAAAACTGCCGGGAAAAAAAACTCCCGTCAGGGAAAAATCCTAGCGGGAAAACAGTATAGAATTCCGACGGGAAAAAAATCACGCATGCTCGGAAACAATTCGACGCATGCTCGGAAGCATTTAACTTATTTTTCTCACCTCGTCGTAGTGTTGTATGTAACCACATTCTTAACGCTTGAAAGTTCCGAGAACTTTTGTGTGACCGTGTGTATGCAAGGCAGGCTTGAGAGGAATTCCGTCTGGAAAACCATCTTTTTTTTTTCTGATGGTAAAACCGCTCGTGTGTACGGGGCACAAAGCATGACATGAAATAATTCTGAGTGAACAAAATCGCAGCGCTAAGTTCAGTGAATGAACAAAAGTAAATATGTAAAAAAATATACCCCTGTGAAAGAGTGTATCATACATATACTAAAAAAAATTTGCGTATATATATAAATATATACGTATGAACATACACATAAAAATAAACTAAAATAGTTGAATAAATATAATTGAATGTTCAAAACGTTCATCCAGTGGTCAAAAATAAGTAGTAACAAGCCATAAGTGATTACATTTTAAGTGATTAAACTTTCAAGTGTCCACTTAGTCTTCTTGAACAATCTTGCTTAAGACCTTCCACCACACCATAAGTGCTCAGTGACTCCACACCCTAAGGAATTGCGCTTACCAATAGGACATGCCTCGCACTCACATGCAATACAGCAAAGTCTCCAAAGGCATTAAACGACTCCACCATTGTTCCAATACCTCAATGTTGCTCCACATGTAAAAATAAAATGGCTCCAATAGTGAAGTATATCAAAACTATTTATTAAAAACAACACAAGAGGCCTTCACACATTGCACTCACATCTATTAAAACAAACAGAGGCACTTCAACAGTAAATTCGGCAGTGGGCTCCAAAACCAGAGACAAACTTGCGGAAAAACGTGCAGGAAAACCTTGATGTATTATGGTCTCGGCAGACACAACGTTTAACCATAAGTCTCACCCCCCCGCTCCGTTCGTTCTCCTCTTTACTTTAAAACACTGCACACTCGGTGGTCGGTGGTCCGAACGTAATGGAACGCTGTGTAACCATTCCCAGACCAGTTTCGTCTCTCCGGACTTCTTCAATGGGATCGGTTTCACAGTCTAATACCCGCCCCTATATACCCTGTCCGTTCGTAAAGCATGCTGTAAACCTACTGCAAAGAAATCAAAAAGTTTAAAGACATACGTATTGTGCAATAGTGTAAGATTATTTTGCTTTGTGTTAAAATCTTGAAAAACAAATACATACATGCAGATAATATATCACATTTCCCTGTCACCAAGTATGGCATCAAATATTGTTCTTTCTCATTAAGGATTTATCCATCGGATTAGATTCCATCAGATATCCGATCGTGTGTACAGGGCTTTAGAGTCCCTACAGTAAAGTAAATATGTTATTTTATCCAGCATGGATAACTTTGAGATTTTAAACTGAAATGGCAGTTGCTTTCCCATTATTGCAGACCTCCCTAAATGCTCTGGATAAACAGTAATCTCCTTTTTCACCAAACTTATGCCGCGTACACACGACCGTTTTTCGGGTTCTAAAAATTACGTTCTTTTTATGTCATTAAAAACTATCGTGTGTGGGCTTCAGAGCATTTTTCGGGTTCTAAAAAATGGGCAATTTTTTTTTTTCCGAACATGCTCTATTTTTTCACAACGTTTTTAACGTTGACGTTTTAAGGTTGTAAAAAATGGTCGTGTCTGGTAAAACTACCGTTCGTAATGGAGTAAGCACATTTATCAAGCTGTAACAGACAGAAAAGCGCAAATTGTCTTTTACTAACACAAAATCAGCTAAAGCAGCCCAAAGGGTGGCGTCATCCGAATGGAACTACCCCTTTATAGTGCCATCGTACGTGTTGTACGTCACCGCGCTTTGCTAGAGCATTTTTTTTTCACACAGGGCTTTGTATTTCATATGTTATGATGTTGATTTTCCCAAAATGATCACATAAAGTGACAACATTATCCTCCTCTACTGAAATCACCACATTCTTTGACTTCTGACACTGAACAGAACAGAGGAGGAGAAAAAAAGTTAAGTATATGTTGGATGCTGATAATGGGGAGATTAAAATAAACCCATTACTTGACCCTGAATATGTTAAAGTACAGGTTTGAATTAACAAAAGTAACAGTACTTTTGATACCCTTGCTTTATTTAATATTATCCATTAATCAGTGTCTTATGATCTTTGAAACTATCCAAATTCTTTAAAATAAAACACATTTTAATCCAGGCTTTTACTTTATTGAATTATTTTGTGTGCTTTGGAAATAGGCAGTGAAAGAAAGTATTGCACATTTTTAAGTCAGTCTATATACACATTCAAAATCGATAAAAGAAAAAAAAAATACATGTGGTCTCAAAATGTGAATTTATGCTCTCATTAGAAAAATGTAGCTCCTGTAATACTATATTACAATGAATACCTACTTTCTTAAAATCTTCTGCGGTGTGCAACTTTTCATGAAATGCTCCACCCATACATATTTATACTCATTTATGGGGTCTGGTAGACTAAGTACTGCAGCTTGCTTTGATCTTCATGGTCTTTTATGAATCACAGCACTGAAAACTCTTTTCCTGATGCCAACATGGCAGCATACTAGTGATAGAGCTCCACCTCTTGACCACTACCTCAGGATCAGTGAATAGCATAAAAAAGAGCCGTTGGACGCCCCCCCCATTCTTCTTTTTTTCCTTATACCTCCACGCACTAGTGTCAAAGTAATCAGTATTATGTCCCCACCTTTGTAGTGGAGCAGTAGCTGTCTGGGTTCAAGCCTCTCCCAGTGAGAAGTGCCTGGGCTGCTAAAGGAGCTTAATGGCCTGGGAGCCCTCATCTTGGGGTCTTAATGGACCCCTGCAGCGTTTCCTATTTAGGAATGAAAACTGCCATCTAGCCTGACTAAGTTCTGGAGCTTGGGGGTCATTATGTGTTATTTCCTTATTTTTATGGGCTCCCCAGGCTATGGGCCAGATCCACAGACGAAGTACGCCGGCGTATCTACTGATACGCCGGCGTACTTTCAAATTTCCCGCGTCATATCGTTGTTTTGAATCCTCAAAACAAGATACGACGGCTTCTGGGTTAGATCCGACAGGTGTACGTCTTCGTACGCCTTCGGATCTAAGATGCAATACTTTGGCGTCCGCTGGGTGGCGTTCATGTCGTTTTCCGTGTCGGGTATGCAAATTAGCGATTTACGACGACCCACGAACGTACGCGCGGCCGTCGCATTTTCTAACGTCGTCTGTAATCAGCTTTTTCCGGCGTATAGTTAAAGCTGGTATTTTGCGGCGTATAGATAGACTTGCCATGTTAAGTATGGGCATCGTTCCCACGTCAAAATATTTTTTTTTTTTTGCATAAGTCGTCCTTGAATAGGGATAGACGTAACTCACGTCTAAGTTTAAAAAGCCTTGCTTTTTCTTTGTCTTTTTTCTCTAGCCTCCTTTCCTTCTATTCCTAGTCATGGCCTAGTCATGGCAGGTGGCGTGCTTCCATGGCTTCTATTTACTGGTCCGGTGGGAGAGGAGCGAGCCGTCTCATGCAGCAGGAGTCCTGACCTTCCTATAGGTGTGGGGCAGCCGCCGGACGCTATATTTACTGGCCTATGACTCTTCCAATGATGTCACCGAGCCACACCCTGTCAACACTGGCCAACGGAAGCTTTATCTGCCATTTTAGAATGGGGCAAAGTATACAATTGTGCCCTCAACACTAGGAGGAGCCTGGGAGCGGGTGGCTCCTGACTTCCAGTTAATCTAGACCCAAACTTAGAAAGCTTCTGTGACACCCTCTGCTGGTAGGAAGCTTTTTTTAACAAAAAAAAATATAGAGAATGGGGGGGCATATCATGCTAGAGGATTACTGGCTGTCTCCACCTTTTTTTTTCTCTGTTTCAGCTATTTCTATTTTACGCTGACCATCCCTTTTTCTCTACTACCATGAGTCAGTCACCACTTATGCAAGACCCTCAATGCTTAAGGTAGGGGGACCATCAGTTGGTAAGTTTGCAGGACACCTTAAAAGAGTGCCCTCTGATGAGGTTTGCTGTGATCTGTTTCAGCCCCGCACGTTCACGCTCTCTGAGTTTAAGGACAAGAGAGAGGACAGGCGCTCCTCAAGGGAGCATTGTTCTAGATGTCACTCCCGGTCAAGAAAGAAGTCCAAAATAAGACATCACACCTCCTCTTCTCCAGAGTTCCCCTACCCAACAAATTGGTGTGCACAAATTGCCATGAAGAATTTGCAATTTACAGGGAACAGGAAACTGCACAAGTCTCATCATTACTAAAGAAGGTAGTGCGAGAGTCCTTATCTGAATTTACATCGCTGGTGCCATCAGCCCAGCCACCTCCTAAAGAGGTCCCATTGAAAGATCAGCCGGGGACTTCAGCATGCAGTATGACCCTGCCCAGTGCGGCGTCCTTACAGTCTGATCAGCCTGCAGAAGAAGATAATTCCTCCTCCACCTGAGGAGGAGCTGGAGCAGCTTGGGTTCAGTCTTTCCCTGATAGAGCCCTTCATTCAGGCAATAAAACAGGCAATTGCATGGAAGGAGGAGGAGGTGCCTAAGAAGACTAAATTCTGCTTCCCTTTTCTCCAGAAACGGCAAGCCTTTTTTCCATTCTTGGATGAGATCAAAGACGTCATAAAGCAGGAGTGGCAAAAAAATAAATTAAAAAAGGTTTTCTCTCAATGTATGCAGAAGTTGTATCCCCTACAGGAAACAGACCACCTATGGTCGATGTGGAAGTTGTCCACCTAGCAAAGACCGTGACTCTCCCTATGGAGGACTCAGCATCTTTCAAGGACATAATGAATAGGAAAATAGACTTAGATCTTAAGAAGGCCTACCAGTGGCTAGCTCCCTGAAAGTCTGGACTCAAAACATTGAGACAGCGCTGAAAGACAGGGTGCCAAGGGCATATATCATTTGGATCTCGAGCAGGGCCATCTTAATAGCATCATGGGCCCCTGGGCAAAGTAATGCTATGGGGCCCCTACAAGCCTGCCCCAATTTACGCACTTACTCTCAAGAATGAAAGTACAATATTTCTACTTTACCGCGTGTCACTTGCCACCGTCACCTGCCCTCAGATTCAGTGTGTCACTTGCCACCGTCACCTGCCACCAGATTCAGCATGTCACTTGCCACCGTCACCTGCCACCAGATTCAGTGTGTCACTTGCCACTGTCACCTGTCATCAAATTCAGAGTGTCACTTGCTACTGTCCCCTGCCACCAGATTCAGCGTGTCACTTGCCACTGTCACCTGCCTCCAGATTCAGCGTGTCACTTGCCACCATCAACTGTCATCAAGTTCAGCGTGTCACTTGCCATTGTCACCTGCCACCAGATTAAGCATGTCACTTGCCACCATCACCTGTCATCAAATGTAGCGTGTCACTTGCCACCCGTCCCCTGTCACTAGATTCAGCGTGTCACTTGTCACCAATCCGTCACCAGATTTAGCATGTCACTTGCCACTGGTTCCTTGTCACCAGATTCAGCATGTCACTTTCCATGTCACCTGTCACCAGATGCAGATTGTCACTTACCACACGTTGCGGATTGTCACCAGCCACACGTTGCAGACATGTTGCGGATTGTCACTTGCCACATCACCTGACACACGTTGCGGATTGTCACTTGCCACAGGTTGCCACATGGGGAGCTGACAGAGAAGATGGGGGTCTGGCAGAGAGGAGGGGGGAGTACTGGCAGAGAGGAGAAGGGAGGTCTGGCAGAGAGGAGTGGGGGTCTGGCAAAGAGGAGGGGGAGGTCTGGCAGAAAGGAGGAGGGAGGTATGGCAGATGGGAGGGGGGATCCGGCAGAGAGGAAGGGGGGTCTGCCAGAGAGGAGGGGGGGTCTGGAAGAGAGGAGGAGGGGGGTCTGGCAGAGAGGAGGAGGGGGGTCTGGCAGAGAGGAGGGGGTCTGGCAGAGAGAAGGGGGGGTCTGGCAGAGAGGAGAGGAGGTCTGGCAGAGAGGAGAGGAGGTCTGGCAGAGAGGAGGGGGGTCTGGCAGAGAGAAGAAGGAGGTCTGGCAGAGAGGAGGGGGAGGTCTGGCAGAGAGGAGGGGGAGGTCTGGCAGAGAGGAGAGGAGGTCTGGCAGAGAGGAGAGGAGGTCTGGCAGAGAGGAGGGGGGTCTGGCAGAGAGAAGAAGGAGGTCTGGCAGAGAGGAGGGGGAGGTCTGGCAGAGAGGAGGGGGAGGTCTGGCAGAGAGGAGGGGAGGTCTGGCAGAGAGGAGGAGGGAGGTCTATCAGAGAGGAGGAGGGAGGTCTGGCAGAGAGTAGGAGGGAGGTCTGACAGAGAGGAGGAGGGAGGTCTGGCAGAGAGAAGGGGGGTCTGGCAGAGAGGAGGGGAGGTCGGGGAGGGGGGGTCTGGCAGAGAGGAGGGGTGGATTTGGCAGAGAGGAGGGGGGGGGTCTGGCAGAGAAGAGGGGTGGTTTGGCAGATGGGAGGGGGGTCTGGCAGAGCGAAGGGGGGGTCTGGCAGAGAGAAGGGGGGTCTGGCAAAGAGCAGGGGTGGTCTGGCAGAGAGGAGGGGGTCTGGCAGAGAGAAGGGGGGTCTGGCAGGGAGGAGGGGTGGTCTGGCAGAGAGGAGGGGTGGTCTGGCAGAGAGGAGGGGGGGTCTGGCAGAAAAGAGGGGGGTCTGCCAGAGAGAAGGGGGGTCTGTCAGAGAAGAGGGGGGGTCTGGCAGAGAGGAGGGGGTCTGGCAGAGGGAAGGGGGGTCTGGCAGAGAGGAGGGGGGGTCTGGCAGAGAAGAGGGGGTCTGGCAGAGAGAAGGGGGGGTCTGGCAGAGAGGAGGGGGGTCTGGCAGAAAGGAGGGGGGGTCTAGCAGAGAGAAGGGGGGGTCTGGCAGAGAGGAGGGGGGTCTGGCAGAGAGGAGGGGGTCTGGCAGAGAGAAGGGGGGGTCTGGCAGAGAGGAGGGGGGGTCTGGCAGAGAGGAGGGGGAGCGTGCTGCCTTGCTGATCGATCGGCACATTAAGGGGGAGGCGATCCGACAATGAGGGACTCAGGAGCACTCACCACTGAAAGCATGGGGTGCTGGTGGTGCCCGGCGCCTATCTTCTGGGACTATGTTTCCCATGATGCTTCCCCAGTGTCTTCGGATTGGCCCTCTGCTGTGGCCAATGGGGATAGTGGACAGGAAGGTGGGCGGTGTCGCTGCAAACAGAGCTGCTCTCTGTTCTTTGCTCGGCTGAGAGGAGAAAAGGGTGGGGGCGAGCGGTGGGGGGGGAGTAAGATACATCCACAGCCCGCCTTTCCCCTGTGTCACATCGCTGATCGCTGCTGCTGGAAAATCAACCCGCTCCCCCGCCAGCCGCTGCCGCCGCACACCCTCATAGGGATGCTACCGTCTGTTGCCAGTAGTGCATCCGCATCGCATCCACCTAGATCAGAGCGAAGCCGGCCCCGATGGGGCCCCATGAGCACTTGGGGCCCCCGGCCATGCCCACTGGTGCCTGCTCAATAAGACGGCCCTGGTCTCGAGGAGCTGAAGGTGTTGACTGACTTCATAGGCAAGGCAGCAATAGACTCGGTCAAGTGCTCTGTCAGAGCTATGTTGCAAACAGTCATAGCAAAAAAGGCCCTATGGTTAAAACCATGGTTGGCGGATCCTTCCACAAAACAGTCTTGGTGTAAGATACCTTTCGATGGCAAGTTCCTCTTTGGTTCCAAGATGGAGACGGCTATCTCGAGAGCGTCGAGAGGCAAGTCTGGTTTGCTCCCACAAGACAAAAAACAATGGAGGTCAAAGCCTTTTTCCAGCAGGTTCCAGCCCTCCAGAACCAGAAACTCAAGATTATCTCAGCAGTCCAGACCCCCAGTCTGCAGCTGGAGGGGGACACAAGCAACTTTCTTTAGAGTTTGCAGAAAATGCAGAGTGCCCCACAAGAACCTAATAAGTCTTTTGAGGGTGCACAGTCCCGGATGCTCCTTATGGAGCCAGGCTGGCACACTTTGTGAACATCTGAGCAAAAGACTGTACAGACTCTTGGGTAAAAACCACAGTCACCCAAGGTCATTCCTGGAGGTTCCCCAGTACACTTTTTTTCAATTTTTTTTCAAATTCCAGAGACGCATCTGAAATAAATGAGTGTTTTGACTTTGAATTGTGTAGGATGCTCTAGTGCGTTTTGGGGACCTATCCTCACTATTAGACATGGTCATATTGAAATACCCTCTTATTAAGTGTGAAACCTGGGGAGTACTCAGAAGCTGTTCTGAGAGTTTACTGAAGTATCTGGTGAGTTTGGGGCATAGATATTAGTAATCAACAGTTCTTTGGATGGGAGTTTAAGGTGAGCTGAAATCAATCGGCCCTCTTTTAGCCAGATTCAGATAGAGATACGATGGCGTATCAGTAGATACGCCGTCGTAACCCTGAATCTGTGCCGTCGTATATTTAAGCGTATTCTCAAATTGAGATACGCTTAAATGTTGCTAAGATACGACCGCCGGCGCCGTCGTATCTTAGCTGTCCATTTACACTGGCCGCTAGGGGCGTGTACGCTGATTTACGCCTAGAATACGTAAATCAGCGAGATACGCCTATTCACGAACGTACGCTTGCCCGTCACAGTAAAGATATGCCGTTTACGTAAGTCATTTTCAGGCGTAAAGATAAACCACCAAAAAGTTGGCGCAGCCAATGTTAAGTATGGACGTCGGAACCGCATCAAATTTTTCACGTTTTACGTTGTTTGCGTAAGTTGTCCGTGAATGTGGCTGGCCGTAATTTACGGTCACGTCGAAACCAATGAATCTTTGCGGCGTAATTTGGAGCATGCCCACTGGGTTACGTCCACGGACGTCTCTTACACCGTCGTATCTTAGGCTGCATATTTATGCTGGCCACTAGGTGGCGCTTCCATAGATTTACGCAAGGAATATGCAAACTTGATAGATACGCCGATTCAGAAACGTACGTCCGCCCGGCGCATTTTTTTATGTCGTTTACGTAAGTCTTTTTCCGGCGTAAAGTTACCCCTCATAAAGCAGGGGTAAGTCATGTTAAGTATGGACGTCGGAAACGACCGAACAGCGTCGTATTTTACGTCGTTTACATAAGTCGTTCGCGAATAGGGCTGTACGTAAGTTACATTAATGTCGAAAGAATTGACAGTTTGCGGCGTAATTTGGAGCCTGCGCACTTGGAAACGTTCACGGACGGCGCATGCGCCGTTCGTAAAATAACGTCAAATACGTGGGGTCACATGTAATTTAAATAAAACACGCCCACATCATCCACATTTGAATTAGGCGGGCTTACGCCGGACCACATAGGCTACGCCACCTTAACTTAGGGCGCAAGTTCTTTCTGAATACGGAACTTGCGCCCTAAGATACGTTACGCCCGCCGATAGATACACAATTGTATCTGAATCCGGGCCTAAGTGTTTTCTTTTCATACAGTATGTAACTTACTTAATACATGTATATTCTATTGCTTTATGTCTGAGTCTATTCCTCTTCTAGTTATGAGTAGCTCAAATAAAAGCTCTCCTCCCAGCCCTTTGACAGCGGGATATCATTTAGAATTTTCTACTAACTGACAAAACTCCTACAGTTTTACAGCTCATTATACTTCCTCTTTTGTCTCTAGATAAATGCTTACTTATACCTATCATACTCTTGACTTTTTTTTTTCTATTTTATTTTACCATCACTTCTCACGTATAAATACTCTTATGTTGTTTCTTTTCTGTGGGGCATTTTTTAGCATGGCTACATGTAGAGCTGCATGATTAATCGTTAAAAAATCATGATCTCGATTCAACCCCCTCACAATCTTAATCAGCCATTTGTTTGATTCTCTGTAACAAGTGCAGAGCCGTTCTCTGTTCAGAGCTGTTAACAAAAAAAACTAAAATCTGCCAATTTTATCAACATTTCTAAGTGCGGAGATAACTATAAACAAAGTATAATTTAGTTATTTTAGATCAAAGGGACGAACTTCGGTCTGTAAATGATGTCTGTTTAACCACTTAAAGACTTAGGCCCCATACACACGGGAGGATTTATCCGCGGATACGGTCCAGCGGACCGTTTCCGCGGATAAATCCTCTCGAGGATTTCAGCAGATTTCAATGCGATGGAGTGTACTCACCATCGCATTGAAATCCGCGCTGAAATCCTCTGGCGATGACGTGTCGCGCCGTCGCCGCGATTATGACGCGGTGACGTGCGCGACGCTGTCATATAAGGAATTCCACGCATGCGTCGAATCATTACGACGCATGCGGGGGATCCCTTCGGACGGATGGATCCGGTGAGTCTATACAGACCAGCGGATCCATCCGTTGGGATGGATTCCAGCAGATGGATTTGCTTGGCATGTCAGCAAATATTCGATCTGCTGGAATCCATCCCAGGGGATGAATATCCGCGGAAACAGATCCGCTGGAGTGTACACACCATAGGATCTATCCGCTGAAACCCATTTGCTGGGATTTTTCAGCGGATGGTTTCTATCGTGTGTACGGGGCCTAAGACTGTGGCCCGGATTCACATACTTGGCGCATAGTTATGCTGGCATAGCATATCGAATATACGATACGCCGACGTAGCACAGAGCGGCGAGCACAGTATTCACAAAGCACTTGCTCCCTAATCTATGCTGGGTTCCCTCTGCGTAACTCGTCGTAAGTGGCAGTGGGCGTGAGCCATGCTAATGAGGCGTGACCCCATGTAAATGATGGGCCGCGCGCCATCAAGATACGAATAACGAACGGCGCATGCGCTGTCCCATGGACGCTTCCCAGTGCGCATGCTCAGAATCACGTTGAAACAACTGCCTAAGTTACGTCGAATCACTGCCTACGACTTGAACGTAACCTACGACTAGCCCTATTCACGTACTACGTAAACTACGTAAAAAACGACGGCTGTGTTCCCTGGTGCAGCCATTTGCATTGATGCTGCTGACTTACACCTGCTTTATGAGTCGTACCTTTACGCCGGACGTACGACTTACGTAAACCGCGTATATTAATGCGCCGGGCGCAAGTACGTTCGTGAATCGGTGTATCTCACTCATTTAAATATTCAAATTGTAAATCAATGGGAGCGCCCCTTGCGGTAGCGTAAATATGCGCCCACGATACGACGGCGTAGGAAAGTTACATCGGTCGGATGAAGCCTATTTTTAGGCGTATCTTGCTTTCAGAGTCAGGCGCATAGATACGACAGCGCATATGTGCACTTACACGGCGTATCTCGATATACGTTGGCGTAAGTGCTACGTGAATCCGGGCCTAAGCCTTTTTCTAACACTTGTTACTTACAAGCTAAAATATGTATTGTTTTCTAGAAAATTACTTAGATTCTACAAACATTGGCCCGGATTCACGTAGCACTTATGCCGGCGTATCTCGAGATACGCAGCGTACGTGTAAATGTGCGCTGTCGTATCTGTGCGCCGTGCCCACAGAACTAGATACTCCTGCAAATAGGCTTCTTCCGACCGACGTAACTTTCCTACGCCGGCGTATCTTGGGCACATATTTACGCTGGAGGCATATGGGAATTTCGATTCCAATATGCAAATGAGGGAAATACGGCTATTCACGAACGTAGTTGCGCCCGGCACATCAGATACACGGTTTGCGTTAGTCGTACGTCCAGCGTAAAGTTATTCCTCATATAGGAGGCGCAAGTCATGCAAAGGTATGTACCAGGGAACACAGCCATCGGATTTTACATCGTTTACGTAGTACGTGAATAGGGCTGGGCGTAGGTTACGTTCACGTCATAGGCAGTGATTCGACGTATCTTAGGGAGTATTTTCGACGTGATTATGAGCATGCGCACTGGGATGCATCCACGGGACGGCGCATGCGCCGTTCGTTCGGCCCATCATTTGCATGGGGTCATGCTTTATTTAAATGGATCACGCCCACTTCCACCTACTTTGAATTAGGCTGGCTTACGCCTACAAATTTACATTACGCCGGCGCAACGTTGGGAGCATTTGCTTTGTGAATTCCATGCTTGCCTCTCTGCGTTGCGTCGGCGTAGCGTAAAAGAGATACGCTACGGCGGCATAAATATGCGCCGATGTATGTGAATCCGGGCAATTATATACATATTTTTAGCATAGACCCTAAAGAATAAAATGACAGTTGTTGAAATATTTTATGTCACACTGTATTTGCGCAGTGGTCTTTCAAATGCAATTTCGGGGGAAAAAATACACTTCAATTAATTAAAAGAAACTATAAAGTTAGCACAATTTTTTTGTATAATGTGAAAGATTATGTTACGCCACGAGAATCGTGATCTTTATTCTAAGCAAAAAAATGGTGATTCTCATTTTATCCAGAATCATGCAGCTCTAGCTACATGTATTAGCTATTCCTCCTCTTCTTGAAACACAGGCCATAAATTGTACCATTTCATAAAGGAATATAATCTTGATTTATAACTTTCTTTGTTCATGAAACATTTCTTGACTTCTCCAATAATGTATTGTTAACACAATTACTAACACAAGACCTCCCTTACATTATAGGGTTGTTATCCTAGGCAAATAGGCTGTTCACTTTGCAAGGTTATATGCCATTAACATACTGTAGTGACTGTGGTGAAAATTCACTTTTCATAAAATACCCGATCAAGTTCCCCCCCCCAAAAATCTGTATTTTTACTTGCACATGATTGAATGATAGAAGTCAACTGAGCTTCATCTCATTCATTAAATGAGGGGTAATTCCCTTGCAAAATGAACAGAGTATTTGCTTTTAGCAAATAAACCATTACAGTATGTGTCCATCTAGTTAGCATGTAAGGGCCAGATCCACAAAGCAGATGCGCCGACTTAACTCGAGATACGCGGCGTAATTGAAATTTACACTGCGCGTATTTTTGCGCCTGATCCTCAAAACGAGATACGCCTTAAAACCAAGTTTTTCCATCCTACCTAAAATAATTACACCGGCGCTTCTTCACAAGCAAAATACGCTAGACACGCCACTGTTTTGATAGGCAAAGATGCAAATGAGGGAGATAAGGCGATCCACAAAATTAAGTGTGTGCGGCGTAGATTACGCCCTGTGCGCTTCTGTTAGTTTCATTGTGTAAAATTACTCTTTATAAAAGCAGCCCTAATTTTACACCTGCCGTGTAAATGTCAGCTAAAGCAACACCAATAAGGAAGAGCTGAGCACACACACTTGCAGGACAACAATCTGTCTAGTGACTTTAGTAACCGAGGGTACCCCCTCTTCTGAGGGAACAGCAGTCAGGAGACGCCTCGCAGAAGGCATCTTTGCACAGTAAACACACACATTAATTATGTCACAATGAGAATGCATGAATGCACACCACTGTGGTCCCTAGCACAGACACATCACATGCACATCTAATTGGATTAGATCCAAGTACCCCCCAATGGTACTTGGGAGCAGTAACGCCCCGCCACGGCTCCAATTATGTCACTGTGCATTCATACACCATTCACGGACCTGGGATCACTTCTCCCTGGTCCTGGGGATCCCTACTACACCAAAACTGAGGGTGACACCCTTATTTAATCAGGAATGCCTCCCCCACATTCACACATCATTCACACACATTAAACAAATCATAAGTACAGTATACAAAACAAAATCATAAAAATAAAAAAACAAAAGTACCCTGCAAAATTAACAGCGGCGGCGATTGCTACGCCTGGGCCGCCCACAGGCACGGCCACGGCCATCCAGAGGAGCCTCCTGGGGGGGGTGTGAGCAGGGGAAGGAGGATCTTCATGGGGGGGTGTGAGCAGGGGAAGGAGGATTATCCTGGGGGGGTGGGTGAGCACGGGAAGGAGGAGCCTCCCCTGGTGACTGTCCTCCTGCTGGCCTGCCCTCCAAGGCCACTGCTATCCTGGTCAGACAGTTTGTGAGGGCAGCCGTATTGGCCTGGCCAGCCCGGGTATTGTCCTGGACAGCCTGGGTCAGGGCACTCACCTCCTGGGCCACGCCTGTTGTTGTGGTCTGCAGGTCACACAAGCATGTGATGACCGCCAAGGAGTTTGTGGCCCCATCAGTGATTGCCTCCTTCATTGCACCCAGGCTTGTCTCCATCTGGCTCAGAGTCTCTTTGATCTGAGCCAGATTGCGGGTCTGCCGGGCATTGTCCCTCTGCAGACTGGTCGGCAGACGCTCAGCCACCCCCCTGGTCTCCTGGGTCGCCATCCTGCCTGCAGCTGAGGCTTGTGGCCCTGGAGGAGGGGAGAGAGAGACCCTTGTGGGTTGAGGCCTGTTAGGGGAGGAGTGGGAGGGGCTACCCCTGATGGTGGCCTGACTGCTGCCAGCCTCAGGGGTAGCCTCAGGGGTAAACAAATCCGAGGCCAAAAGGACTTCCCTGCCAATCTGCATATCTTCTTCCTCAGCCTCCACCCCCTCATCCTCCTCCCCCTCAACCTCCTCATGAGGGGAGGTGTGGCCACTCCCCTCCCCTGGGGACTCCTGCCCTTCTTGGGACTCCTCAGCAGCCTCTTGTCCTGGGGATGGTGCAGCAGCCTGGCCTGATGGGCCAGCAACCTCCTGGCCTGATGGGCCAGCAACCTCCTGGCCTGATGGCCCAGCAACCTCCTGGCCATCTGTGGAGGACACAAAACATTCACAGGTTGGAGGATCCACACACTTGGCACATCTTCCCTTCCCCCACCCACACATGCTAATCACCAGATAGAAAAACCCCCAAAATTACCTGTCCTCACAGGAACATCTGATTGATAGCCACGCAGGCCCACCACCTGCTGTGGGTGGAAACACCGGGCCACTGCCCATTCCTCCTCAGTCAGCCTGATGGGGCAGGGTCCGCCTCCTCCAGTGCCCGTGGCATGGGCATTTATTTTGGCCATCTTGTCCCGGACCAGGCTCCTAAGATTGTTGATCTTCTTTTGTATGCCACTGGTGGTCCTCGTCTCCCCCCCCCCCCGCCGCATTGATCTGATCCATGATTTTTTGGATCATCACCTTCCTCTGGGCCGGGGAGGTGTTCCGGCTCTCTGGGCCATGTAAATAACGCCCATATTGGACGATGGCCCGAGCAAGTATCTGCTTCTCAATGGTTGAAAAATTAAGCTTCCTACGCTTCGGTGCCATCACACCCACCACTCAGCACCAACAAAAAACAAACACAACAAACAAACAAAAATACTCACACAACAAACAAACAAAAATGCTCACAGAAGAAACACACACAAAAATCAAAACACACAAGCAGACAGCTACTACAAATTCAAAAACAAACACGCAAAAAACAAACAGAAAATACACTCAGAAAAAAAAAAAAAAAATACACTCTAAAAAAACAAACAGAAAATACACTTAGGAAAAAAAAACACCAACTACACTCTACTACTCCTCCAAAACTTTTATCTCACACACAACTCACCAACACACACCAACAAACGACAGAGCAGAAGCAACTTGCTTTAGGAAGGGTAACACAGGGATATACTTTTGCAAGGGAAGTGTGTTTGTCTGTGGCTATTTATACACAGGGCGATCCTCAAACTAAGTACGCTTGGCCTTTTTCCTATCTCACTGATTGCGCCGAGCAAAGTTCTGCACATGCCCAGTGAGGAGCAGATTCGTGCGCGCATGCGCAGTACGGCCGGCCCTTCATTTGCATGGGGTCATGGCTCATTACAATGAAGCACGCCCACTTCCTTCCCACTTGCAATAACCCCGCCTTACGTCTCGGAATTTAAGTTACTCTTGCGCAATTTTGGACGCAAATGCGCTGTGGATACCGCACTTACGACACAAAATTAGGGTGCCGTAACTTAAATGACATAAGTTTTGAGTAACTTAATTTGCGCCGCTGTTTGTGGATCTGGCCCTTAGTTCTTTTGGACAGACTTCTCATTCCCAATTTTTCCCATTGTATCTGTGTACTTTGAACTTATTGCTATAGCCACAGTTTATGCTTATTTTTCTGTGCTAAATGATGGCACTATGGATGGAGTATTAATGGCAATGTTCTCAATTGTAGCCCAGTGATTTTCATACTTTTATTTTTACTGATAGATTATTTCCCTGTAACCATGGTAAAAATGATATTAGTAATTGCAGACATCACAGTAGCTGCCCTTTTCTTTTCAACGTTCTTCATTAAACCAATTGCCAATACAACTGTTTATTTTTTCTAATAAAAACATAACAAGCACATAGATCTATACACAAAGAATACTGATCATATGGTTCCAAATGCTCATACTAACACAGTATCCTTCCCTTACCTGCTATTCATATAAAATATTCAGTAAACATTAGGTAAGCCTCCTGAGGGCCCTCGTTGTTAGTAATACATAGCACTGAATTAGTTCTGCTCAATCAACAAATTCTCCAGTTCTTTAGATGTTTGCTGTTGAAGTCATACTGGCACTACATTAGTTATCCATATACTGTGGATATTGTCACAATATTATGCTGGCATTGTTTGTTTCTAACAATTCAGTTTGTTTATTCAGTTAAAGAGAAATCATTTTTATTTTTTCATTTTGTAAGTTTATGTTTTTTTCCTTGAAGTTTATATCTTTTTTTTTTTTTACATTTTCTGTTTCAATAATTTTTATTCATTTTAACGAGTAGCTAGCATGTTATTGTTCCGCCCACGCAGGGGCTAGCGTTCACAGTGGTGACAAAAGGTTGCTAACAAAATAGATAAACTGCAGCAGTATGAAACCAGAACTGATGTCACAACAGGAAATAATACTATGAGGTACAATAGATCCAGGGGAGGTTCCCTACAACAACAATGTGTCCACTAGGTCGACCAATATCCACACAATGGTGCAATGTATAGCCTATACAGATTTAAGAAGAAGAGATAGGTGGCGCTAAGGAAAGAAAGAAGACACGCCAAATAAGAGGGGAGCCAGGGAGAGGCTGAGGAAAGCTAGAGGGGAAACAGGGCCTGGTTTAGAGGCCTAGAGTGGGGGGAGGTAAGGGCCCCTGAACATCAAGGCCGTCCTTCACAGGCTACTGAAGCTGGTTGGGGGAAGAGTAGAAAAGGCATAAGATAACCATGGTTCTCAAATTTTCAGAAACGTAGCATGAGTGTCATTGTGGATGCTAGACATCTGTTCGTTAAGCATCAACACGGTCATGCGATCTCTTAGCCCCTGAAAGGGAACTGATGGTTTATTTCAAGCTTGGGCAATCGTTCTTTTGCTGACAAAAATAGGTAGGAGGCAAGCTTCTGTTGGTAGGCAAACAGGCCCGGAATTTTTTTAACAATTTATAATTAACTATAGTTAAAAAACCGACTGGATGCTAAGTTCATTATTGGGTTTTATAAAGAGAAAACAGGGGGTACATGTTTGATTTCATACTTTCTCTGTCTAACTTTAAAGTGCCCATGTTGTAAAGAAGTTTTATTGAATAATGTCAACATTGCAGTGTTGAGTAGAGGTAAGTACAGTTTTAAGAAGGGTGAGAGTGGGATACTTTAGGTTGAGAGGCAAAAAATATAAGTGCATTTTATGTGAAAAGTCCCCTTCATGTCGATGCAACGCATATATGCGGCCTCACTGCACTGGGATTTTTTTACGTGGAGCCACATATATATGATTCTCCCTTTGTGCTGGGAGCATGCCACACTGCATGCTCTCAGCACAGAGACCAGGGTCTCACGAGAGCCTCGAGCCCCGTACTAATGATCGGGACTGGGATCTCCCTGTTTCAGGTCACCTGATTGCTGTGGTAGCCTCTGATTGGCTACCACAGTGATCAGTCACTATGAAGCCCACCCCTGTGTAGAAGGATACAATGTATGTTTCTCATTCCTTGCAGAAAGAAAAAAAGTGTTTGTAAAAAATATAAAGTAAATAAATAATAAAAAATAAAGTAAAATACCTAGATTAAGGTTTAATCTAGGTCAGTGCCAGGGTTAGTGATTGGGTCAAGATCAGGGTCAAAGGTCAGGGTCAGTATATTTCGGCCAGGATTTTTTTTAAATTAACATTGTTGTCAGTTAGTGTCGGTGTGTTTTAGGTGCACTATTGCTTCTGGGCTGCACTACGGGTACAAACAACAAATAACATACACATATGTAGTAACATTGCGATTGTCAGGAGCAGGACAATTTTTTTACAACTTTGGGCAAGTTTTCCTTTAATATCAATACAAAGTAGTTGTGATGATATGTACGGTTTTACTAAAACATGTCAAAATTGCAAAATTGAGCTTAGGCATTTAGGGCCAGATTCACAGACATTTGCCCTTTGAAATGTGCATGCTCCGTTTTGAAAATTTCCCGCCGTGCTTTGCGCGAAATTACGTCGCACCGACGTAATTTTTTGAACGTAGACGTGAGTTACGTCCTTTCCTATTCACGGACGACTTACGCAAAAAAAAATAATTAAAAATTCGACGCGGGAACGACGGCCATACTTTAACATGGCAAGTCTATCTATACGCCACAAAATAGCAGCTCTAACTATACGCCGGGAAAAGCCGACTAGCGACGACGTAAGAGAAAAAGCTAATTTGCATACCCAACCCGGAAAACGAAGCGAACTCCACCCAGCGGGCGCCAAAGCCGTACGCCTGTCGGATCGAAGCCAAAAGCCGTCGTATCTTGGTTTGAGGATTCAAACTAAAGATATGACGCAGCAAATTTGAAAGTACGCCGGTTATCAGGAGATACGCCGGCGTACTCTCACTGTGAATCTGGCCCTTATTTTTTTTTTAACCCTTAGGTGTGAAGGGGTTAAAATCAGACAGACAATCACCAAAACAGGGAAACAGACAACATATAAATCCTGACATAAGATTTAGGTAAAATTAGGTTTTAAACAAATAAACTGTATTTAGAGAAAATATAAACTACACAGTGACTATTTGCAGGCTTTATTCATAAATATCTTTTTACAATGTTGCAAATGAAACATAAATTGTTTTTATTCTACTGCTTATGAATAAGCCAAAGACTCCAGCTAATGTGCAAGTGTAACAAAAATTATAAATTAATGCTGCTTCTATTTGACCTAATATTAACTAAATTCTCCCCTTTTCTCCTTAGCTTTTATCTTTTTTGGATCTCTTTTATTTTTGCAGTTTTGTCATTGTTTTATCATTCATTTGTAAACTTTTTTAGTTTTTCAAAATCAAGCTTAGTTCCCTGTTTATTAGAATGTTAATGAAAATCTAGTACCGTATATACTCGAGTATAAGCCGACCCGAATATAAGCCAGAGGCACCTAATTTTACCACAAAAAACTGGGAAAAGTTATTGACTCGAGTATAAGCCTAGGGTGTCCATCTGCATGCCTCACTGTGCCTCACTGTGTCCATGTGCATGCCTCACTGTGTCCATGCCTTACTGTGCCCATGCCCCACTGTTTCCATGCCTCACTGTGCCCATAGCTCACTGTGTCCATGCCTCACTGTGCCCATGCCTCACTGTGTCCATGCCTCACTGTGTCCATGCCTCACTGTACCTCACTGTTTACATGCCTCACTGTGCCCATACATCACTGTGCCCATGCCTCACTGTTTACATGCCTCACTGTGTCCATGCCTCACTGTGCCTCACTGAGTCCATGCCTCACTGTGCCCATGACTCACTGTGTCCATGACTAGACTTACGTTCAACATGGGAGTATACAGAAAGTGTGCCCGGCTTTGAAAAATCGGTGCTCCAAGGACGTAGGTCCCCCAGACAGCAAACTTTGCACACTTGTAGAGGAGAACTGGGGCTAAGTGTGCCAAGTTTCGGGTCATAAAGGTGACTCGAGTATAAGTCGAGGGGGGCATTTTCAGCACAAAAAAATGTGCTGAAAAACTTGGCTTATACTTGAATATATACGGTATGTTTTGCAATGCCCATATGCTTTTTATGACTACATTATTCTGATTTAACCACACCATTTAAGCCATGCCCATATTACATTAGCCACATCCAGTTTCTCAACCTAACAACACCCTTTTCTAATCCCCAGTTTGCATTTCTATGGAACCCCTATTCAACCCTAATGCCCACATTATTTACAAAAATGTACATGAATGATTTACAAAGATTAAGATGGCTCATTCAAAGCACGATACATTTTAAAAAAAAAAAAAAGATTTGTACATTATGTCAGTTATAATAATAAGGTAATATTATTTAAGTATAACAGGAAAATTTGCGCATACCCTATGTGTAAAAAATAAAGCTGTGACTCAAAAATGTTATACAACATCAGAATACATAAAAGAAAAAAGGAGGAGTCACGCTATAGAAAAAAAGGACAAAATGCCTATTATCCAATATGTTTAAATTGAACACAATAAAGCTAAAATGACCAAATAACATACAGTGAATGTCTATGACATATATACAAATATAAAATTGAAAAGTTAATAAAAAATAAAAAAGCAAAGTCCAATTGTAGACAAAGCTAAGGATAGTCTGCCCAAAGTGCAAATGATCCACAAAACGGTATAGTAGATGACGAACAAGAACCTCCACCAACAATCAAACACTGACCCTTACCAGAGCCAAAGATCTCAAAGAGATCAAACACAGCAGGGATGCAGGAAAACAGCCATCATCCACAGTGGGAGTGTGATTGCAACATCCATCAGAATAGATAAGCCAAGTCTTCACCAGTATCTCAATCAGTCAAAGGGTAGCAGCACTCCAGGATATGAAAAAGGAACCAAGGAAGACTCGCATAGTGTAAAATCTCTCAGATAATTTAATAGGTAAAAGAGAATGCACACTTACATCAAACATGTAGTATTGGAGCATAAAAACAAATCAGCCGGCCGGCTCTCAGTAGCGTGTACCCGTCTCTTCCGGGTCCTCACACGTGATGCGGTGACGTCAGAACGCCGCCTCCCAACGTTTCGTCTCTAATGGGACAGATAGATGAAAACTTTGAGCTTGTTACCGGGCCGGTCTGCCCTTAGATGTTTTTCTCAAGGAACTTGATACACAGATCGACTGTTGAATCCAGATCTGAACACCGTTAGGATAGCTCCTACTCCTGCTCACAACTCGGAAGCCGGTAATCGCTTTTCAATAGGCTGGTGTGCTCTCCACACTTCACATTATGATTTCCACATAACCTTCAATGATTTGCTTCTGTAGCTCGGATGCCCACAGCCAATTACCAAGGAAAGGGAAGAAGAAAAAACTCCACGGTGCAGTATTTCTTTGTAGGAATCTGTTTTTGCACAAACTTCATGAAACACTGACATCCATAAAAACAGAATCAACTTTTCAAAAACAGCCGTGGTTCACACCAGCTGCTACATTATTCTGATTTAACCACACCATTTGAGCCATGCCCATATTACATTAGCCACATCCAGTTTCTCAACCTAACAACACCCTTTTCTAATCCCCAGTTTGCATTTCTATGGAACCCCTATTCAAACCTAATGCCCACATTATTTACAAAAATTTACATGAATGATTTACAAAGATTAAGATGGCTCATTCAAAGCACGATACATTTAAAAAAAAATGATTTGTACATTATGTCAGTTATTCAGATAATAAGGTAATATTATTTAAGCACAGCTATTTTTAGGATTGCCGCGTAGACACGAAAGAACATAAACATGTCTAGCTTTCCTGAAATAGTCTAGATAGCACTGCTTAAATGATTACTATTTAATACTGAGTGACTGGGCTTTCTGCCATATGTGCATTTTATTAGTCCAGGCAATCAAGTCTTCCTTCTTTCATGTAGAAAGCTGCATTATCATATTAATTGTACATCTAATTAAGATAAAATGTACAAATCAAACAGCCTCAAAATATTGATTTGCATATCAACAAATGTAGGAAAAGAGACAGAAGGGAATAAAATATGTTCAAAAGCAAGCAGAAGACTTACACAACTATTGGTGATAGAATATAGGACTACGGGGCAATAAAGATAACAAATGCTGGTTGCATGTCATTTCAGTCAATGCAGGTGAGTAAATGAACTTGCTTACTGATGACACACCTTTACTTTATGTATGCAGTTTCATATGCAAAGACATTAGAAAGATGGATAGAAACATTAGGCAAGTCCTTGTATGTGATTTAATGAAGTGTGAGGTCAGGTGCAGTGAAGTGAATTTGTGATCACTTTGGACGTCCTATCATGTACAGGGAATTTTATAAAAGGTTCACATCACTTTGCTGTATTTTACCTCACTACAATTTAGTAAAACAAGCCCATTGTGTATGAATATTGGGGTTCATTTACACCAGTGAGGATATGTTATGATATGCATAAACTGCACATTGGTATGGGCTGTGCACTCACATTGCCATGGCTGACATGCATTGTTAAAATGCATTGTTGTGCTAACTTTGTTCTTTTTTTAAATGTTATTCATTTCTATGCGTGGCCGCACAATGTGATGCATTACAGCCCATAACAACTCTGTGGGCTTCACAAAAATTAAACCATGTGCTTTTTTAAAGCACACCAATGTTGATGTGTACTGAATCAACATGTTGATATGTACTGTGCAATAGAAGAAATCACCTTGTCTATGCATTGGAAGTTTGTTGGGCAACACTGCTTAACACTACCCAACCGGGCTGGTGTGAATAGGCCCTTTGGCTGAAGCAACATAGCAAGTAATGTTGATTTACTCAAGGTAAATATGCTTCACCCTTTAAGGGAAGTTGCACGTTTCAAGGGAATTTTCCCCCACAGCTGCTAACTTCTATCATTCAATCATAAATGCAACAAACAAAAGTCACTGCCCCTACCTATGACTGGTCTATACAATAAGGAGCGCTGGAATGGGCGCATATACATACAAAAACATAGAGGGCCAGATTCACAAAAGAGATACGACGGCGTATCTCCTGATACGCCGTCGTATCTCTGATGCCCCATACAGACGGTCGTTTTTTGTGATGAAAAAAAAATGACGTTTGAAGTGATGAAAAAAAACGACATTTTTGAAACTTCATTTTCAAAAACGATGGAGCATACACACCATCATTTTGAAAAATGATGAACAAAGTGACGGCACTCTAAAGGGGAAGTTCTATTCGCCTTGAGGCTGCTTTTAGCTGGTTACTTGTTAGTAAAAGATGATTCGTGCTTTTTTGTCTGTTAAAGCGTGATGAATGTGCTTACTCCATTATGAATGGTAGTTTTACCTCCCGTCTCAAAACTTGCTTCTGGGCATGTGCGGGTTTAAAAACGTCGTTTTGCCCACACACTATCATTTTCACTGACACAAAAAATGACATTTTGAAAAACGACACAAAAAATTCGAGCATGTTCGAATTTTTTTTTGGTCGTTTTTCTGAAGACATAAAACGACATTTTCCCCACACACTATCATTTTAAATGACGTTTTCAAAAACGTCATTTTTTTTCATCACAAAAAACGATCGTCTGTATGCGGCATGAGAGTATCTATGCGGCTGATTCATAGAATCAGTTACGCATAGATAGCCCTAAGATCCGACAGGTGTAATTGACTTACACCGTCGGATCTTAGGATGCAATACTTCGGCTGCCGCTGGGTGGAGTTTGCGTCGTTTTCCAGCATCGGGTATGCAAATGAGCTTTTACGGCAATCCACAAAGGTTTTCGCGTTCGTTACGTCGTCGCTAGTCGTTTTTTCCCGTCGCAAAGTTAGGCCTGCTTTAACATGGCTTAAATTTAGACGAGCCATGTTAAAGTATGGCCGTCGTTCCCGCGTCGAATTGCAATTTTTTTTTTTTTGTGTAAGACGTCCGGGAATACGAAAGTACGTTGCGCACGTCACCGTTCAAAAAAATTACGTCACTTCGTGCAAAGCACGGCGGGAATTTCAAAATGGAGCATGCGCAGTACGTCTGGCGTGGGAGCGCTCCTAATTTAAATGGTACACGCCCCATTTGAATTAGGCGGGCTTGCGCCGGACGGCTTTACGTTACATCGCCACAAGTTTATAGGTAAGTGCTTAGTGAATCAGGCACTTACACTGAAAACTTGCGGCGGTGTAACGTAAAGATGATATGTTACGCCGCCGCAATTCTTTCTGAATCTGGCCCAGAATATCCAGGCTCAAACTTACCGACCAATCAGCAACCAACCAAATTCACCTGTCTAAATGTGTGCGTTAACCACTTAAGGACCGGACCAATATGCTGCTAAATGACCCAAGGGGTTTTTACAATTCGGCACTGCGTCGCTTTAACAGACAATTGCGCAATTGCCGTCGTCCCAGATCGCTCCCCGCGGGACCCCCGACCCACGTCTAGGCAGGGACGTACAGGTACGCCCATGTGCCTGTACGTGCCATTCTGCCGACGTATATCTACATGCGGCGGTCGGGAAGTGGTTAAAAACAAAGGTTTAGTTGCACGCATTTGCAAATGCATGTGTAAGCTGCAGGCCCCTTCAAGGCGCTCTGTATACTGCAGTCCTAACTATAACATTGCATTTTATGTCTCCTCAGTAGGAGACATAAATCATGTGCTAGCAAACATGGTATTTTTTTCTTTGAAAATGATTCAGTATTCTTTGCAAAGTGAAATTTACTCACTTTCAAAAAGTTCTGGGGAAAATCCCCTTGTGAACAGCCTACTTGCCTTTAGCAAATCAACCCCAGTGTGGGAAGCGAAACCTGTCATGAAAGGATCATGAAGGTTGTCATTGCTGATCACTACTTTTGCAATTGCTACTTCCCTGGATGCTCTGTTGACTCTATTCCTTCAATATGTGAGTCACTTACCCAGATTAAGCTTGCAAATAGGAATATATGACTCCTCTGTAGCTTTCTTGATCAGAAAATGTGTGGCAGATTAGGTACTCAGGTAGTATGTGGAGCAATGGGTCAGCAGAACATCCAGACCACTAGCGTTTTCAAGCATAAGGTATGATATTATTTGTTTATACTTTTGAGTATTGTATCTCGCCCATGGAATTTCATTTTTTCAGATGTCCAGTTCATCTCCTACGTATCCTTAGGAAAAAAATGTTCATGGTCTTAAGAAATTTATCTGAGAACGTGGATTTATCCATTTCTTGAAAAACAAAAAAGAAGGGGCAAAAGCTTCAATCTGGTAAAATAAAAGCTAACCCTCTATTGGATAGTTAAAAACAGTATCAAATTCGAATTTTCTTAAAGAGGTTGTAAACCCTTACAGTGAAGTGACTGGCCTCAGGTTGTCACGTCTATCCCAAAGCAGGTTGTCAGACATTATAGCTGGCTACTGTGTTCTTCACCTATAGCAGCCCCCTTTCCAATAAGGCAAGCAGGCTTACCGTTACTCGGTTGCCCCCCAGGACATATACACAATGCTATAGTGCCTGGTAGCCACACCAGGGAAGGCGTGAATTGAGCAAAGCAAGCAGATACTTTGGATTGACAGACAAGCAGAGTGGTTATATGATAGTCCAGGTAAAAGGCAGGCTGAGTTCAAAGAATAGTCCAAAATGTAATCCAAGGTCATTCACAGGGAAATCCAATCTAGCAGAGCAGGTCAGACAGACAGGGGGCTTGATCAGAAATAATACACGTATATCTCTCTCTATCACAAGTATGTGAGTGAGGGTTTGGCTGTCTTAAAACAGGTTTGGTTTGCACCCAGAGACTGATCACCTTACAGGTGGACAGACAGACAAGTGCCATAGCCAAAACCCTGGATGCTGGAGTGAGGAGCAGGAGAACTAGATGCTCCTGACACAGGTAATACACAGAAATTAAAAAAATGTGTGGTCAGGTTTAAATTTCAGTACCATTAGCAGTAGCCCCAAGCCACATTCGTGATTGCATTGCAGGATCCTGGTGCAGGTTACTTACCTTGTCCCCAGGATCCTGCGATGTCCCCCTGCTATGTCCACAGGCTGTGTCCCCTGCCCAATGCCTCTGTGTGCCAGCCTCCATTCTCTGCGAGCAGGGGGATGCACAGGGGCGGAGCCTGGCTGCAAATTACAGAATTACAAAATTCATAACACATGCAGTACACTGTAATCTTATAGATTACATTACTGTATGAAATCATTTCATATCCCTTTTGTCCCCACTGCTTTGTTCAGTGCCCTGCATGAAGTTTTTATAGTATATATACTGTTCTTTCTGCTTGGAAACTTGAGATTGTCCATAGCAACCAAAAAGTGTCCCTTTACATCAAAAGTGGTTTAGACCAGCTAGAAAAAAATATTTTTTATAATTATTTATAGTTATTTATTATATTATAATTTATGATTTTGTGTTTCAAACTTTATCATGTCTACTAGACTCTTGATTGGACAGATTTAAGTGTGCTATTACTATGAATTACAGGCCTAAAATATAAAACGTCACATTTCTATGCAAAACATTGTACCAAGAATATTATAATTTGATCTTTGGGGCATACCAACAGGGAACTATTGACCTGGGAACTTGGAACTTTCTAAACACTTATTCATTTCCAAGTGCACAAATCACTGGAACATTCACCTCGACGACCCATTGGTTCAAGCTGTTAAGGATTGACTGAAAATGCCAGTGCATTGATAGACAAATATCTGCATCCACATGATCCCTCTTTTCTTATGTCAAGGATATTATTGATTTGCTTTGCATTATTGATGGAAAAGTGATCCCTCCTGGCGCTTGGTTAGTAGCTCTGGATGTTTATATAACTCGATACCACATACCAGAGGTATTGAAGCCATTTCCACCCAATTAAAAGAATGTGGTCCAGCTTTTGATTCTTATAGTAGGTTTGTTCTTCAGCTACTGGAATTTATTTTGACTCGGAATGTATTTATGTTAGGCTCCTCCCACTTCCTCCGGGTACAGGGTGTAGCTATGGGGACCAAATGTGCCCCCAGCTGTGCCAAACTGTACCTGGGGGGGTGGGAGAGAGAACTTTTTCCGATGATCGTTTAACACAATTACTTCTACATGTGATTGCCTGGCATAGGTACATAGACGATATTTAGATTTTTTTGGTCTGGTACCAGAAATAAGCTTTTGCATCTGATGAACATGCTGGCTAACAACACTTACAACTTAAAATGTACCATGGAATGCAGTCAATCCAAAGTAAATTTTCTGCACCTGCAGAATCATGTTGACTCTACAGGTTGTCTACATTCTTCTCTTTATCGTAAACCGTCAGCCAGTAACACTATCTTGCCCGCGACCAGTGCACATCCGGAATCTCTATTGGAAAGCATTCCATACAGTCAATTTTTGAGACTTAAGAGAAACTGTACTCAGGATAATTACTTCCATATAGCAGCGAATGAGTTATATCAGAGGTTACACTCATAAGGGTATAGTCATTCTCTCCTAAAACGATCCTTTAATAAGGTTGTTAAATTGGATAGAAAAGATCTTATTCATTCCAATAAGAATCGTAAAACCACCAATTTGGTTCAAATTATAACTCAGTTTTCAAAACAACATGTACAAATGCGAGGGATTTTTAAGACATTTTGGCCTCTACTTATTGCTGACAATACCATCAACAAATATATCAAACCCTATCTGGAAATTATGTTTAGACGGGCACCATCCCTAAAGGACCGTCTGTTTACTAGTCATCATGTTCGTAAAAATACCCAAGTGTCCATTTCTACAGGGACTTTTTCCTGTGGACATTGTGACATTTGTTTGTTTCTAATAGCCAAGAAACTGTTCTTCCAAATGGAATGACTCACAAATTAAAATATCGGTTCACTTGTAAAACTATAGGAATTGTATACTTGGCAAGCTGCCAATGCAGCTGCTTTTATTTTGGCAAAACGAAACGGCCCTTTTTTAAGCGCATTAGGGATCATGTCAACCCCCTATAAACGCTTGATGACTACTGCTTTAAACAGACATGTGGGTTGTTTATATGATTTTTATTGCAACTCCATAAGCTTTGCTGCTTTGGAGCATGTGGCTACACATGTCTGTGGTGGTCGTGGTATTGATAAAACTATTTTACAATTGGAAACCAAATGGATACATATTCTAGATGCTGTTAAATTTCCAGGTTTAAATGAATACATTTGTTTTAAATCCTTTTTATAATCTCATATGATATATTATTTCTATTTTAATTAAATGTAATCTATTGGGCATCCTTGAATATGCTTCCTTTTGGTTAGATTTGTGATGTGGTTATTGGATACCTATCCCGTGGATTTTTTATTTTATCCCCCTTTTCCCTGTTTCTCTGCACTTGGTATTTCTTTGCAGCTATTTACCCCCTAAGATCTTGGAGGTACACAGCACTTAGGCAGGCAGTTGGCTTGTCTCTACATATATAACATTGAAGGCACAATTGAATGTATAATAATGAACTATTGTATAATGAGTCTGTATATATTCTTCTGGTATGCTAAATGTATTATTATTATTTCTTTATATTTGGAATCCTTATTTATTGTTATTTTTGTTTATTTTTGATACCTAATGAATATTTGTCTTATCTATTATGGCTTGGATACCTGTTAGAACTTATTCGCCTTATTTTGTTTTTTGTTCTGGTTTCGGGAGCCAGACATCAATCTATATTGGCTCAGTATTTTCCCCGATCTGTCTACCTTCCCCAAATCCCATTCCCATCAATCCTGTTCCCTCCCCTCGGGTCTTCAGCGGAACTGTTGGCCCCTGGGATGACATTGGGTCCTTTAGCCTGTGGTCTGTATGGACACCCAAGGGATAAGTGTATATTTACATTTGGCCCCTCCCACGTCCACCGTTTTCTGCCCACAGACCTATCCGCCTCCCCTCAACACTCTTCACCTGCTTACGCAGGTTGACTGCCCATTTCTGCTGTGGTATGGGTGGATTGCTGCACGCCCCATCGGGATGACGTGATCGTACAGCCACTATGCATTATGGTCAATGTAAGCTACGGCAGTGTCTTGTGTGCATGCATGGTGCGCAGCATGGTTTGCTGTTTATTTGGGGCACTGCTGTGATATATGTTATTTTCCTCTGTAAGACGCTTTTTCACATTTCTTGCTTTATAGAAAACTCTTTTGTTTTAAAGCAGTTTTGGAAGTTGTCCTGATCTCTTTTCTTTCTGTTATTCCCAGAGACCTGGACATATTGTCATCCCTATTGGCATTGTGCAGATTTGGCTATTTGCAGTGCCATTCTGCTTTACCTGAGTTCATTTCACTTTAATGCTATTTACATTGTAAGTTGTCACTATCTTAGTTCATGATATTGAAATATATATCTTTGACCTCCATAATAACGACATTTTATATATATTTTTTAAATTAATATTTAATCCATCTATGCTTTTTTTTTGTTTTGTTTTTTTGATTCTAGATAGTTTACATCTAAATATCACAGCGCCCCATTTTTCCATTACCATTTCACTAGTTCCCTAGGTATGTTTTTTTTTTCCTTCTCTTTTGAGGCTTTCTGATAAACATGATGTTTTGATAATAAGTTATGAGCTTTATTTTCCCCTAGGGGCCTTTCACATCAAAAACTCTGGTCCTATTTATTGCCCTCTACAGCCATGCTTGGGCTTTGTGGATCTGACTTAAGCTCTTATGGGGTCTGCATTTTCCTGATTGATCCCTGCGGGGACATGGGGTAGGTTTGAACTTTATTCCATCTAGACTTGGGCAGTTGTGCATTTAATGGATATCAACCCTAAAATATTTGAATGTATGTGTAATCTGTAACCAACAAGACTGGGGCAATTGAAGAGGGGGGACCTCATCAATAGGGAATATCCAGGATTGTGTTCAAGTGACTATTAACCCAGATTATTGTCCAAATTGCTGAATGAGATCTAATGCAGCTGGAACACTTTACATGGAATCTGAGAGATAGAGCAGTATGTCATTCACATATAAGGATGCTCTTTCTTCCAATGGGCCATTCTGAACACTTTTGAGCAAGGGAGAGACTCAGAGAAGTTCTGCCAGAGGGTCAATTGCAGGAGCAAACTACAGGGGTGACAATGGGCACCCCGCCTAGTGCCCCTCTGGATGGAAAAGGGGTCAAATATACATCCATTTACCCATATGAATGCCTGGGGGTGGGTATAAAGAATTTTTATCTAAGAAACAAAAGTTCAAGTGAGTGAAATACCTTGTGGGTGTCTAGGGCCACAAGGACTCTAGGAAAATCTGAGGTGTTGGGAACCAACAAGTTAATAAACAGTTTCTGCAAGTTTATGTAGTTGGATCTGCCGGGAATGAAGCCAATATTATCAGATTTTTTTACAATGAGGGCTTCTCTTATAGAGGCAGGAAGAGTTTTCTCTTCCAAAATATACGTATAAAGGAACCGTAAACGAGGTAGAACATATTCTTTATGAGCTAAATACCCCTCAATAGGTACACCATTGAGACCAGGTATTTTCTGTTTAGAAATCTCATCAGAAGTAATGGGACTATCCAAATATTCTCTATCCTCTGCGGAAAGAGAGGGGAGATGGACATAGGCTGCAAGTACTCCAGCAGGTCGTCCGGTGTATAGTGTAGGTGGGACATATACAAATACATGTAAAACTGTAGAAAGATTGCCGTCAGTAGAGACTTGCAGGCAACCAGTACCATCTAAGATCCTGGGAATAGTAAAATGTTCATGGACTGGTTTGGCGAGAAAAGCCAACAATGTACCATTTTTATCCCCTTGTTCAAATATATGTTGTGCTGAGTAAAGACGTTTTTTGTGTGTCTTATCAGTGAGTGCTAGAGCATATACTGTAAGCTTTCGGCATGTTTCCAGTGTTTATAATTTGATTGGGAAGTATGAAGTATTAGAGGCATGCTGAGATTCCAAATCAGTCACTCTACTAGACAAGGTGGACAGGTTAGATTTGTTAGCTTGTTTAAGTTCTTGCACACCTTTCATGTAAGATACTCTCATAACAGCTTTAAATGTATCCCGCTGAAGGCCTTCTGAGGCCCCCTGATCAATTTCTGGCCAATAAAGTCTCATATCATCTCTGCATTTGTATAAGACTGGGGATTGGAGAGCCAAAATGGGCTCATACACCATGTGCACATACCAGAGGGAGGTGTCACTTACAGTTTCAGCTCCAAAGGGGTGTGATCAGATATAGCTTAAGGTAAATATTGTATGGCCAAGACTTTACCCAAGGTCTCTGGCTGCATGAAAAACATATCTAACCAAGATAGAGTCTTGTGGAAATCAGAATAGCAAGGAAATGATTTATGATCTGGGTGCATCCTTTGTCAAGCCTCCACCCATCCATAGCTCTTACAGTCTGTTCATGCCATCCAGCCAGTCAAAAGCCTTCTCTGGAGAAGTAAAGAGTCAAGCTTTACTGGTGGCAACCACTCTCAATTATGCAGGGTACAACATGCTCTATGGAAGGTTTTTATCACATAGTCTGTGCTTAACCACCGTGAATGCAGCCCGTTGCTTTTAAGTTGCTGCAAAAAAATCTGGGAAAATAGAAATGTGCTTTCCACTGTAGGATAGGTCACCCAAAGAATGAGCAGAATCAAGAATGGCTTCCTTATGCTTTAAATTAAGTAGTTTCAGCAATAGCAGATGAGGAGGGGCAAATAGAGAGGAGAGATTACCAGGATTTGTAGTGGTTTTAAACCAATTTTCCATAAAGCATTCAGGCTCCCTGCCCTCCAACCACTGGGGGAATCCAATAAAAAATGTATTGTTTGATTTCGAAGTAAGATCTGCTAGATGATGTTGAGCAGTGCAGACCTCAACATGTAAAGAGCTAAGTGTGTGTTCCATATCACAAACCCATTGTTCTGCCATGGACATTCTACTGTGTATATTTTGCATATGATGCCAAAGGCAGTCTGCCAAGTTTGAATGGCTTCCATAATGTGCTTCAGTGTTTACTCAGCATCCTCAGTTAGAGCTGTAGAGGCAGAGGCACTTGCAGTTTCAGGATCAGTGAGAGAGTATGCAGCAGCCACACTCCTCATCTCACCACCCCCCCTCCCTACACTGGCAGGAAACAGTTTTCTCCCATGGCATGGGTGCTAGATGTGTACAAGTAGAGATCATTAATGGTGCTGGCAGACCTGTCTTTATGTGCAGAGCTGGCTGAGGAGGATTGTTTAGCAGTGTCAGAGAGAAAAGCACTCCCCGCTGTGTTCTTATTCTCCCTCTGTGTCAGAATGCCAAGAGTCACCATACCGCCACCATCTTTGGAGCTATGGGAGCGGTCCTGTGGAGAATCAGTCCCCTGTCTCATTGGGAACAGGAGGGTTATGGGGAGCTGCAGGTAGTAAAATCATCACTCTGTAACCTGATGTGCCATCAGGATTAAAGAAGATAGTTATTTTATATATGTAACTTCTGCATACTAATAATGTAACAAATAATTACATTGCATTTATGCTGGTTTGACAATCATTGCAGACCTTTGTTTTCTTATGACCTAAGTATTCTTGCTATAAAAATTCATTCAAACATAAAAAAAAACTGACTGTAGCTTTGTTTGCTTTGTTAGGAGCCTTGTAAAGGTCTGTTTTTTTGTTTGGCAGACAGATTATTTGTCCTATTTTCTGTGCTCATCTTGACATATGTGATTATCTCTCATAGTTTGCATTTGTTAATAGATGATTCTTTGTGCATTTATATGCCTATAAATGCAAAGTGATGGTCTCTGCACACGTTTTTGGGGAACCGATATAGATGCGCTCCAAGGTAGAAGAATTGGGAAGAGCCACACAATTCAGCAGAAAAGTTTAACGCACGGCCAATATTTAGTTTTTACTTTCTTGTTTACTTAGAAAGGAGCCTTTAAAAGTCTGGTTTACTTCTCAGTTTGTATTTGTCCCAAATAAAAAACATAAAGGACATATTTTCTAGTGATTTATTGATGTCATATTATTCTTAGCCAGCAGTTATGGTTCAGTAGCCTCTTTTACACATTTTACTAGCACTAAATTCTTTTAAGCAATAATTCGATCGTTATGTTTATCATCGTGTTGTGAACTTATTAAATATGCTCTCTCAGGCTTACTGAGATTATCAAGACTATTATAAATTTTCAGTTGACCAGCTTTGTTAGTCACTGAAGATGCAAATATGTCTACACTTAAATATCAGGCCATGCTTAAAGATAGACTTGCTCCTAATTCATCCTTCTTTTTACTATTATTTTCCTAAACCTGTATGTGCATACTTTTGAAGCTTACAATTAATAATATGCAAAAAGGTCAGCGGAATGCATTTCAATGCCACTTAAAGAAAATTTTAACAGATAATTTTGTAGATTTTCTCTTGAAAGTCATGAACAGGCATGCTGGTCACATAAGTTTACTAAGGCAAATAATCTTCTTTTAAGCCAATGATCACTTCAAATACTTAGCCACATGAAGCTGCTTTTATAAAGATCATTATCCCTTGAAAGTTGTTGCACTTGAAGTGTACAAGTATTACTTGCACATTTTTCAGGGACTATATTCACATTCTAAAAAACCTGATTGACAAGAATTAAGAGAAAGAAGTGAAAGTGTAAATAAAACTGCTGTTTACTACAGTGATGATATCGATTGGTTCACAGTCATCACGTGCTACAGAGCCACTTGGATTGGCTCTTTTGATTTTGCCTGTGATCGGCACTGTCTAATGTTTTTAAACATCCAGTTTGAACAACAGTTTCCCTGACTGGGTATTTCACTGCAATGGGTAGTCAAGAGGTAGTTAAACAGCGGACACTCTGCACCCTCTATTTATCATTGTCCTGGCAGAATTGCATGTATTCGATTATATCAATGGCAGCTGAGCCCAAGGTACCAAGAAACATTAATTCAATAAAAGCAGTGTAATACAAACGATTATAAAAAGCATCTAATAAAGCTAAGCAGTTTTTTTTTTCTTTAGAATAGTGGCCCCAAGGAATTGTATATGGTCATCACCTGTTATACTTTCAAACACAGTTAATACCTGCCAAAATTCAAAAATTATATTCTTATGTACTTAAGGCAGATTACAGGGTTACTAATACTCCAGAGGTTATTTACTGGTGTGCTACATAAATAACAGACAAGTTAGGAAAGAGACCTTAGTTGAGATGCAAACAGGGAAAAACAAAGGGGAACATATACTGTAAATGTGGGCCTTTGCAAATAAATAAATATGTCAATGACTCTGTGCACTTTGTCCTACCTAACAGGTAGGCTCTTTTGAATAGACATTATGTAATTTGTTTACTGCCTCGTAAATCTGGGATGCTCTATGTGTGCAAGACCAAATGAATGCTTTGGCAAAGGATGTTGGACCACATTTATTCTATAGAGAATAAAGACATGCTGAGCCCCATAGGCAGACATGCCTCCCTAATCTGGCATTACAAACCCACTTATAAATCCTTTGTAACCCTAGATGGGATTAATCAGGACCAGGGGTGGTGACTTTGACCATACAGCAATATAATGTGAAATGAGATGTATCTACAGATGAACGCTGTTTGTTTTAATTTTCTGGATGTGATTGGGTATTCTTTGTGAGGTGTATTTTCACCACACACTAAGGGAAATTTGCCCTGCAGAGTGAACAACCTATTTGCCTTTAGTTAACCTCTTCAGTCCCGTGCCATAGTAAAAAGATGGCCACAAGGTGGCTCTAAAAAGCCTTGAGGCCGTCTTTTTACGGCCTTTAAATTGGGATATTTATTATAGCAAAAAGTAAAAAATATTGTGTGAGAAAGCGCTATTTGTGGGAAAAAAAGGATGTCAATTTTTTTTTGAGAGCCACGTCGCAGGACCGCGCAATTTTCATTTAAAGCGACGCAGTGGCGAAAGCTGACATTTTGCCTGGATAGGAAGCGGGTATATGTGCCCAGTAAACAAGTGGTTAATAAACCCCAAATAATCCATACATTCAAAGCCATTCCTGTAGTAATCACCTTTCGATTAGAATTTGTTTACTTGTGTCCTATGTTACTTTCTTATCGAATTGTAATTTATTGACTGTGTTTTGTGTCACAATTAGGATGTATGAACACTCTATATGCACAGCTCACATTTTAAAGGATGGTCATGTGGGTTATCCCTTTCTATTTTGAGGAGGTCAACATGGTCCTGGCTTTTCCACTGTCTGAATGTAATGCCACCTACACACAATTGGAAACTCCGACAAGAAAACAGTGGATTTTTTCCGACTGAATTATGGCTCAAACTTGTGTTGCATACACACGGTGACACAAAATTCAGACCGTCAAGGACACGGTGACATACAACACTACGACGAGCAAAAAAAAATTAAGTTCAATGATTCCGAGCATGCGTAGGATTGATTCCCAGAATGCGTAGGATTGATTCCGAGCATGCATTGGATTTTTGCGTGTCAGAATTGCATACAGATGATCGGAATTTCTGACAAGAACTTTTCCCATCGAAATTCCGACAGACAAAGTCTGACAGGCCTACACACGGCCTAAATTTCCGATCGTGTGTACGTGGCATAACAATCTGCTTTTAACCTCCACTCTCTCTTGTTGTCTAGGCTCTGTTTGAGCATGGGGCATGGCTGAAAATAGATGGATAGTTAAATGGGTGGGACTGCTGGAAGACACAGCCACTGCCTTTAAGATTATGATGTAATTTGCATGTCTGTGCAGTGCCATGCATCATGATGTCACATCAGGGTGTTTGCCTTTGCCGGGGGGCATGACTATGGTGTCCACAGGGGATATAATAGGAAGGACCCATCAATATGGCCTCTGCCTCTATGGAAATGCTGGTGTTCTGAGCCTGTGGTAGTTATCCACAGGCTCCACTGTGGTAGTTCTCTTTAATCTGTTAATCTGTTTTGTCAATATCTTTGTGGTGAATTGGGCACATAATAGATGTAATGTTAAATTCATGGGGACGACATGGTATATAATGCATAGCCCCTTAATTTTTACCCCCTTTTCTCTTATATCCTTTATCTGATTGTTTTTTAGATTTGTGAACATTTCATAGGGTGTTAAATTGGAGCAGTTTTCCTTGTTGGGGCTTGGCCTGCCATTTTCTGCTCCTCCTCTCTTTTTTTTAATCCTTCTTTGTGGTATAAATATAGGGGTAGACCCGCGTACAACGGCGCATTATTACGCCAGGCGTAGCGTATCTAAGATACACTACGCCGCCGTAACTTACCCTTTTTTTCCGAATCCTCAAAGAATTTGCGCCGTAAGTTACGGCGGCGTAGTGTATCTTTGGCGGCGTAATGGCGCAGCATTCAAATCTCTGTGATGGGAGCGTGTTTTATGTAAATACGTCGTGACCCGATGTAAACAAAGTTTTTTTTTAATTGCGCATGCACCGTCCGTGGGGGTATCCCAGTGCGCATGCTCGAAATTAACCCGGAACAAGCCAATGCTTCCGACGGTGATGTCATTCTACGCAAATCCTTATTCGCGAAGGACTTACGCAAACGACGTAAAAATTTCAAATTTCAAATTTCTACGCGGGAACGACGGCCATACTTAACATTGAGTACGCCACCATATAGCAGCTTTAACTATATGTCGGAAAAAGCCGAACGCAAACGACATAAAAAAATGCGCCGGCCGGACATACGTTCATGGATCGCCGTAACTAGCTAATTTGCATACTCGACGCAGAATTTGACGGAAACGCCACCTAGCGGCCGCCGAAAAATTGCATCTTAGATCCGACGGCGTACTAAGACGTACGCCTGTCGGATCGACCCGAGATGCCGTCGTATCTTGTTTTGTGGATACAAAATAAAGATACGGCGTGGGAAATTTAAAATTACACTGGCGATATGCCATTCTTTTGTGGATCTGCCCCATAATATATATTTGATCCAAGATGATAGTGTGATGCATTTTTTGGGAGTCAGTCGGTACGCTAATGCCGTGTACACATGACCGTTTTTTGGGGTTTTAAAAAAAAAAAAAATAATGGTCTAAAAAAAAGATTTTTTTTCAACTCGATCGTTAAAGCGGCCTTGCCTACACACAATCGTTAAAAAAAATGCTCTAGCAAAGCACGGTGACGTACAACACGTATAACGGCACTATAAAGGGGAAGTTCCATTCAGATGGCGTCACCCTTTGGGCTGCTTTTGCTGCTTTTGTGTTAGTAAAAGACGATTCGCGCTAGTTTTGCCAGAACGAGGGCTCCCGTCTCATAATTTGCTTCTGAGCATGCATGTTTTTTTCACGTCGTTAAAGCCCACACACGACCATTTTTTACGATGTTAAAAACGACAACGTTAAAAACGTAGTGAAAATTTAGAGCATCGTGAAAAATTCTCTGGAGCCCACACACGATCGTTTTTAATGACATAAAAAAAAAAAAAAAAGTTTTTCAGAAGTGAAAGGACCAAGTTTCACAATTTGTGATCGGTTTTCCAAGAAGGAGGAGAACCAAGATAAATCACATTCTGCGACTCTGGCTACTTCAGCTAGCCGAATCAGTAATAATTTGTGGTCTACAGTATCAAAAGCTGCGCTTAGGTCCAACAGTACCAGAAGACAAGATTCTCCTTCGTCTGCTGCCTCAAGAGCATCATCCCATATTTTGAGCAGTGCTGTTTCTGTCCCGTGACCAGGATGGAAACCCGATTGAAACGGATCGAGTAATTTGTGGGTGTCTAAATGATGTTGTAGCTGTTGTACAACTTCTTTCTCCATTACCTTGGAGAAGACATTTAGGCCTGTTATGGGTCGATGGTGGTTTGGGTCTTTGGGGTCGAGTGTGTTTTTTTTTTTAATTGATTTGATTAGGCCTTGTTTCAGCCAGGTTGGCACATGCCCTCCTTGAATGACTGGATTATGAGCTGCGTGATAGCTGGTGCCAAAATATCGGCACATTCTTTCAGCAGTTTAGTGGGGATGATATCATTAGGCGCTGTGCTATTTCGCAGAGTACCAATGATATTTTTAGTGGCATCGATGGAAATGGGTTTTAGAGTGAAATTAGTTGATTGCGGCGGATTTATGTGGGTATTAGGTTTGTGATTTAGGGGGGGGGGGGTTGATGAAGGTTCTATTTTGCTGAATACTTTCACAGATTTTTTCAATTTTGTTAATGAAATAATCCGATAATTCATTGCAAAACTCTTGTGAATCAGAATTCGGGGCCTCTAGACAGACTGGGTTCATGGTCTGGGAGACTAGATTGAAGAGTTTGCGGGGGCGGTTTAGGGCATTTGCGATTTTTTTTGGCTTTAAAGATTTCTTTGTGGTATTTCTTAGTTATTACCTTGTAAATAGTATGGTTTTCCTCTGAAGAGTTTTTTTTCCAAGCTGCTTCCGCTCTTCTGCGCTCTTGCTTCAACAATGACAGCTGGTCATTAAACCAGCTGGAGTTGTTTTTTCCGGATGCACGTTTTGCGTTTTGGTGCTACTAAGTCTGCTGACTGTAGTAGAGCCTTGTTGATGGCGTAAAGTGTTTTTGTGGCTGTTTGATGCTGTTGGATTGTTTTTATTTTGTTCCCTACTGTAGTTTTGAAGAGTTCCGAGTGGAGCTTCTTCTGAGATCTAGTCCAGTGTGTTGTCCACCGGCGTTATCATTTTTTTAGGGGACATTTTTAGTAATTATGAATTTAATTGCATGGTGATCTGTCCATGCTTGCATAATTGCATGGTGATCTGTCCATGGTTGCAGCTCATTTTCCAGAATGTTAATTTCCAAATCTTGTCTGAAGATGAGATCAAGCGTGTGACCTGAAGCATGTGTGGGCCCACATACTAGTTGCTGCAGACCTAATCCTTCCAAATGGTCAATGCAGGCGTCGGCGACGGGGTCCTGTGAGGAGTTGGCCCACAGGTTGAAATCCCCGAGCAGCAGGAGGTGTTTGATGTTTAGGGTATAGGTGGTGATGAACTCTGTGAGTGATGTGAGAAGGTGCGTTTTTGGACCAGGTGGTCTATAGCAGAGAAGTATGTGAACGGTGTCCTGGGGATTTGTTTGCAGTTGCAGAGTGAGGGTTTCCATGAATGGAAGTGAGTTCTGAAGGTCTGGTTTAGTGATCGAGAGGTGAGTCTTGTGGATCACCGCCAGGCCTCCTCCTCTTTGCCCCACTCTGTTTTCTGTTAGAATGCGATAATTCTCTGGCACCAGTTCTCCTAGAATGGTGTTACAGTCGGCTGTTAGCCAGCTTTCTGTGATAAAGAGGCAGTCTAAATCATGTTGTAGGATGAAATCATGGATTTCTTGTCAGTGTTTTACTGCCGATCTTGTGTTGACCAAAGCGCATGATATGTTCTTTGGCTGGGGAGAATACGTGTAATTTTTGACTATCGATCGTCGATCGCTTCTTAACAGTTGCTCACTCCTTAGAGCTTTTTTGGTGACGGCTGGTAATATTAAGGCAGATGGCTTTAGACCCCAAATGGTTTTTGCAGAGTATCTCAGATTAGCCATAATCGCAGAAACGCCGGGGATGGTGATAGTGGTTAAATGTTGATCGGGGAGGTATTCAATGACAATGGGAAGGAAGATTTTCAGGTGGGTCCCCAACTTGCTAAACCATCCCTCCCCGTTTGATCCAGAGGAAGGCGAAAATAAACCCTAGCCGTGCAATGCCAATCAGCAGCGACAGGGGAAAAAATTCCTTCCTGATCCCTCAGGGGCGATCGGATAAAACCATGAATCAACTGAACTATGGCGGTGGAGCGTGGGTTCTTACCAGATTGGTGATCCTGCTTGTCCTATGTTCTGCGACCGAGCGACTTGCGGAGTGAAAAATTGGCCAGTGAATTGATTGCTTGGAAGGGCTGGAGGGGCAAAGAAAGGGGTAAGCGGGGAGGGTAGTCTCTTTGCTGTGCTAGGAGGCTTTCCCAGGTAGATGCAGTAGTATGGTTTGTGGAATGATGAGGGGGGATGGGGGAGGTGAAGCCAGATGAAGCCAGGGACCATAGGCTGGAAGCTGTGTGTGGAGGATCCGTAAAAGGAGAGCTTGATCCTGATCCTGGGAGCTGGGAGCTTGGATGCCATGAGCTTACCTGCCTAACCTTCCCCTGGCAGCAGGTGCTACAAACCTCACTGCAAGCCGGGCAGAGGAGAAATAACAATTGATTGATCCTCTCTCCAACAACTTCAGTCATATGACCAGCAGTTGCAATAATTTAATTTGTAAGCTTCATATGAGATATCCTTCCGTTGGCCCTCCCCTATGGCTCTGCTCTGCATGTTCAGACATACCCATGCATGAATAGGGCTAGATGTATTGTTCTTGTAAGTCTCAAATTTGGTAAATGCCTATTATTTGACAATGTTTTATTATTATTATACAGGATTTATATAGCGCCAACAGTTTGTGCAACGCTTTACAGCAGCCGTCACTAAATGGCGGCCCGCGGTCCGAGTCCGGCCCGAGTGACACTTTTCCCTGGACCGCCAGTACATTTACAAATTGCAGCGCTGGTTTGCTGGGATCGCGGGTTTCCCCAGCAACCAGTGACGCTGCCAGTGTGTGCCCGCCCCCCCGCTCCTCACCGCAGGTCCTTGAAGTTTACGGCGGCGAGAATGGGCGTGACGTCACGTTCCTTCCCCTGCAGCTCGCTGTCCAATGCTTGATTACATTGCGAGTAGGGGCCACGCCTGTCTCACGCGTCACTTGCGTGCCCCGCCCCCTGCTACTCCTGGTTCCCGGGTCCACTCCTGGCTCTCCTAGAGGCGTGACGTCCCGTGCGCGTCCCGCCCCCTGCTACTCATTCCCGGCTATTTGACTTGCAGTATCCGCCCCTGCATTCACGGTATGTGGCATATTGTTAATCACTATTAAGGGGCTAATAATTTATTGTCAACACTACTGCTAAAGGTCACGCTGATGGGCACTTTTTTTATTTTAAGGGGAACTCTGATGGGTATATTTTTAATGTGTACGCTGATGGGCACTTTTTTATGTTATGGTTCACCCTAAAATCCACTTTCTGTCACTAGATCCAGCATACTGCTGACATCTGCAGTATGCTGGATTTTTTTTTCTTTTTTTTGTACTTATCGTTTTATCCGTATGTCTGCTCCGGCTCCGACCGACGTATCCTTCCGGGTATAGGTGTTCCTAAGTAAAGCGCAGTTGATTGACGGGCTTGGATAGCGCGTCACACCTTCCGGAAATAGCCGACGTGACTCTCGGCAATTTACGGCGCCTGCACAGTCAGCTCTACACGGCAGGCGCCGTATAGCGCCGTAAGCAGCCGAGAGTCACGTCGGCTATTTCCGGAAGGTGTGACGTGCTATCCAAGCCCGTCAATCAACTGCGCTTTACTTAGGAACGCCCATTCCCCGACGGATTCCCCGCTCGAGCCGGAGCAGACATACGGATAAAACGATAAGTACAAAAAAAATAAAAAAAAATCCAGCATACTGCAGATGTCAGCAGTATGCTGGATCTAGTGACAGAAAGTGGATTTTAGGGTGAACCACCGCTTTAAGCGGCACTCTGATGGGTATATTTTTAATGTGCACACTGATGGACACATTTTGTTGTGCCCATCAGAGTGCGCCTTAACATAAAATATGCCCATCAGCGTACACATTAAAAATATACCCATCAGCGTGCCCCTTAAAGCGGAGGTTCACCCAAAAATCCACTTTTTCACATTAGCTCCAGCATACTGCTAACATCTGCAGTATGCTGTTTTTTTTTTTTTTTATTATTGTTATATGAGCCCTTGTTTACCAGCGCCGAGCGGGGAATCCTGCGGGGAAGGGGCGTTTTCTAAGCGAAGAGGAGTTGATTGACGGCTGCTAAGGCACGTCACGCATTCCGAAAATACACAAAGTCACACTCGGGCGTTTACGGCGCCTGCGCCTGCCGTGTAGAGCTGACTGCGCAGGCGCCGTAAACACCCGAGTGTAACTTCGGGTATTTTCGGAAGCCATGACGCGCTTTAGCAGCCCGTCAATCAACTCCTCTTTGCTTAGGAACGCCTATACCCGGAAGTAATCCCCCGTTTGGAGCCGGATAACAAGGGCTCGATAAGTAAAAAAAAGAAACAGCATACTGCAGATGTTAGCAGTATGCTGGAGGCATATAGCTAATGTCAGAATGTTTAAAGCGGGGGTTCACCCAAAAATAAATTTTTAACATTGCATTCAGCCGAGTTGTCCTAATGACAATCGGCTGCTTTTTTTTTTTCCCCCCCGTACATGCTGTATTTTCACCGCCGCTTCCGGGTATGTCTTCTGCAGGACTGGGCGTTCCTAATTGATTGACAGGCTTCCGACCGTCGCATACAGCGCGTCACGAGTTGCCGAAAGAAGCCGAACGTCGGTGCGGCTCTATACGCACCGACGTTCGGCTTCTTTCGGCAACTCGTGATGCGCTGTATGCGACGGTCGGAAGCCTGTCAATGAATTAGGAACGCCCAGTCCCGCAGAAGACATACCCGGAAGCGACGGTGAAAATACGGTATGTACGGGGATAAAAAAACAGCCGATTGTCATTAGGACAACTCGGCTGAATGTAATGTTAAAAGTTATTTTTTTTGGGTGAACCTCCGCTTTAACATAAAAGTTTTGTTGTGCCCATCAGAGTGACCCTTAACATAACATGTGCCCATCAGCGTGACCCTTATTTTATGTTAAGGGGCACAATGATGAGCACATTTTATGTTAATGGGCACTGTGATGGGAACACCTGATGTAAAGGGGCGATGTGATGGGGACACATGTGTGATGGGGCACCTGATGTAAAGGGGCACTGTAATGGGGACACCTGATGTAAAGGGGCACTGTGATGGGGACACCTGATGTAAAGGGGCACTGTGATGGGGACACCTGATGTAAAGGGGCACTGTGATGGAGACATTTGTTGTAAAGGAGCGCTGTGATGGGGACACCTTATGTAAAGGGGCACTGTGATGAGGACACCTGATGTAAAGGGGCATTGTGATGAGGACACCTAATGTAAAGGGGGGCTGTGATGGGGACACCTGATGTAAAGGGGGGCTGTGATGGGGACACCTGATGTAAAGGGGGGCTGTGATGGGGACACCTGATGTAAATTAGTGCTGTGATGAGGACCCCTGATTTAAAGGAGCACTGTGATGGGGACACCTGATGTAAAGGGGCACTGTGATGGGGACACCTGATGTAAAGGGGCACTGTGATGGGGACACCTGATGTAAAGGGGCACTGTGATGGGGACACCTGATGTAAAGGGGCACTGTGATGGGGACACCTGATGTAAAGGGGCACTGTGATGGGGACACCTGATGTAAAGGGACACTGTGATGGGGACACCTGATGTAAAGGGGCACTGTGATGGGGACACCTGATGTAAATTAGTGCTGTGATGAGGACCCCTGATTTAACGGAGCACAGTGATGGGGACACCTGATGTAAAGGGGCACTGTGATGGGGACACCTGATGTAAAGGGGCACTGTGATGGGGACACCTGATGTAAAGGGGCACTGTGATGGGGACACCTGATGTAAAGGGGCACTGTGATGGGGACACCTGATGTAAAGGGGCACTGTGATGGGGACACCTGATGTAAAGGGGCACTGTGATGGGGACACCTGATGTAAAGGGGCACTGTGATGGGGACACCTGATGTAAAGGGGCACTGTGATGGGGACACCTGATGTAAAGGGACACTGTGATGGGGACACCTGATGTAAAGGGGCACTGTGATGGGGACACCTGATGTAAAGGGGCACTGTGATGGGGACACCTGATGTAAAGGGGCACTGTGATGGGGACACCTGATGTAAAGGGGCACTGTGATGGGGACACCTGATGTAAAGGGGCACTGTGATGGGGACACCTGATGTAAAGGGGCACTGTGATGGGGACACCTGATGTAAAGGGGGGCTGTGATGGGGACACCTGATGTAAAGGGGGGCTGTGATGGGGACACCTGATGTAAATTAGTGCTGTGATGAGGACCCCTGATTTAAAGGAGCACTGTGATGGGGGACAACTGATGTAAAGGGGCACTGTGATGGGGACACCTGATGTAAAGGGGGGGCAGTGATGGGGACACCTGATGTAAAGGGGGGGCAGTGATGGGGACACCTGATGTAAAGGGGGGCTGTGATGGGGACCCCTGATTTAAAGGAGCACTGTGATGGGTACACCTGATGTAAAGGGGGGCTGTGATGGGGACACCTGATGTAAAGGGGGGCTGTGATTGGGACACCTGATGTAAATTAGTGCTGTGATGAGGACCCCTGATTTAAAGGAGCACTGTGATGGGGGACAACTGATGTAAAGGGGCACTGTGATGGGGACACCTGATGTAAAGGGGGGGCAGTGATGGGGACACCTGATGTAAAGGGGGGGCAGTGATGGGGACACCTGATGTAAAGGGGGGCTGTGATGGGGACCCCTGATTTAAAGGAGCACTGTGATGGGTACACCTGATGTAAAGGGGGGCTGTGATGGGGACACCTGATGTAAAGTGCACTCTGATGGGCACACCTGATGTGGCAATGTAATGAGGGACACTTATGGTGACATCTAATGTAAGAGGGCACTCTGATGAGGACACGCTATGTAAGGGGGCACTGATGGGGGAACCTTATAGAATGGGTCAAATGATATAAGGGGGCACACTGATGGGAGTAACCAGCTGTAAGGGGACCTTCCATTGCAGAAACCTGATGTAAGTGGGTACTGACAAGAATACCTGATGTAAGGGAGTACTCTGACGTTGGCAACTGATTTTTGGGGGTAGTCTAATGGGGCACCCAATGTAATGAATTACTCCGATAGGGGCAATTGATGTAAGGGGGAACACTAATACCCCTTTTACATTTACAGAGTATTACCAAAGTGTGTGGAGGAAACCGTAGAAAAGGCACCAGAGAGCATGGCTTGTGCCAAGAAAAGGAAGGTAGATGCTGAAAACAGAGTCTTCAAAGATGAATGGACAGGCCAATATATGTTCATTCTTCCCATTGGAAGTTTAAAACCAATTTGTCTCATTTGTTGCGAAACCGTGGCATTAATAAAAAGTAGCAATGTGAAGCGTCACTACGAAACAAAACACAGTTCGTTTGCGCAAACATATCCACAGCATTCCGAGGTGAGGGCACGTAAAATAACGGAACTGAAAGCTCAGTATGACAGATCCACCAAAGTCCTCTCACATTCATTTACCGCCCAGCAGCGTGCAAATGAATGTTCACTTAAAGTAGCGTGGATTTTGGGACAACACAAAAGGCCATTTACCGATGGTACATTTGTAAAGGAGTGTTTGAATGCTGTTGCTGAAACTTTACTCGAGGGTAAACAAAAAGATGAGCTGTGTGGAAAAATCAACCAGATCCCACTGTCGGCGTCAACAGCAACAAAAAAGATGGAAATATTAACTGAGGATGTATTGGGACAACTTGAGGCAGCTATTCAGAGTGCAGCATGCATTTCTTTAGCCATTGATGAATCCACAGATATAACTGATAATGCCCAGCTTTTGGTGTATGTAAGATTTTTTCACAGAGAAACAAAAGAAATCTGTGAGGACCTGTTGGGTGTAACACCACTTGAGACACACACAAGAGGACAAGACATATATGAGGCCATTAAGGAGATTTTGAGAAAGAGGAAGATTGATCTGAAAAAAGTGGTCTCAGTTACCACAGATGGTGCCCCTGCCATGGTAGGAAAGGAGAGAGGAGCCGTGGCATGACTGAAAGAGGACAACCCTGACCTTATTTCTTACCACTGCATCATTCACCAGACTGTCCTGTGTGCCATTCTATCAGACCGGTTTGCAGAAATCATGAACACAATGATGAAACTCATCAACTTCCTCAGGGTATCCTCATCCCATCAACATCGTTTACTAAGAGAGTTTCTTAAAGAAGTTGAGGCAAATGCAAATGACCTTTTACTTCACAACAATGTAAGATGGCTGAGTAAAGGCAATGTATTGGAACGCTTTTGGTCCATTCGAACAGAAGTAGCGGCTTTCTTAGTGCAACTCAAAAGTCAGAAAGCAAGACCGTTTTTACTGTTTTTACAGGATGAGAGCACACTGGATAATATCGCTTTCCTAGTGGACATAACCTCACACCTTAACGAACTAAATTTAAAGCTCCAGGGCAAGAACAACTCCATCTGTGATTTGATGACCGCTGTCCGCTCCTTCCAGAGAAAACTGGATTTGTTCAAAGAAGATCTGCAAGGAGAGTGCTTGCATTTCACAAAGGTGAAAGGACAGATTGAAGGAAAGAGAGATGTTTCTCCTTTTGTTGAGTTCATCAATAAACTAATTGGAAACTTTAGTAAAAGGTTTGATAGCTTCAGTCTTGGACAGCAGATCCTCCTGTTCATCCACAATCCATTCCTCATTAAAGACGTCAGAGTTTTTTCAAAGGAGGTGACACAGACCTTCAAGTGGGCACACGAGGGATCTCTACAGACGGAAATGATCGACCTGCAAACAAATGTTGCACTAAGAGAGCACTTTGGAGGAACTGATCCTGCTAACTTCTGGCTACAGACTGTTCCTGAGACTGATTTCCCTTGTCTAACGAAGGTAGCACTACACACCTTGACCATGTTTGGATCTACGTACAGCTGTGAGTCAGCGTTCTCCACTATGAACATTATTAAAACAAAGTATCGTTCCAGGCTCACCAATGAGCACCTTCATATGTGCATGAGAATGGCAGTAACTCAATTTAAGCCAAGATTCAAACTACTGGCAGGACAAGCAAAAGCCCATTTTTCTCACTAGACAGGGGAGGTTTTTGCATGAAAAAAAAAAAGATAATTTGTGCATTTTTTCAAATTGACACCTTTAGTTGTTTAAGTTAGAAGGTGCTTATTTCTTTTACTTGAAAAATGGAGGTGCTTTTTATGTTTTATTAAAGAGTTATTGATTTATTTCCATATTGTTTTTGTTAAAAATAGTTGTTTGTTTTCTATACAAAGACAAGAGCAAATGTAAAGCTATCCTAGTTTCAACTGTCCACATGTTTAATGTTGTAACTGAAACTTGACAATAAAGTTTGTTGAAATGCTAAGGAAATTGTACTTTTCTCATATTTTGATGGACATACAGTGACTACAATCTTTTTGAGTCATAGCACAGACTTGAGGAATCGGACCTCGGCTCAAAGAAAATTTTGGCGACCGGACCTCCTTGAATTTTAATTCAGTACCCCTGTTTACAGCATGAGGGCATACAGTACAGTTACAATACAATTCAATACAGGAGGAATCAGAGGGCCCTGCTCATTAGCGCTTACAAGTTAGGTCAAGTTAGGTCAAGTGATACAAAAGGTAATAACTGTGGGGGATGATCTGAGAAAGAAAAAGTACAGTTGTTAGGTGGGGGCCGGATAGGCTTCTCTGAAGAGGAGGGTTTTCAGGGATTGTCTAAAAGCAAGCAGAATAGGAGATAGTTGGACCGATTGGGGTAGGGAGTTCCAGAGGATGGGAAAGGTTCAGGAAAAGTCTTGGAGGCGAGCATGGGAGGAGGTGACAAGAAAACTAGAGAGCAGGAGGTCTTGGGAGGAATGAAAGGAACAAGTAGGTTGATGTTTTGAGACTAGGTTAGTGATGTAGCTGGGGACCGACTTGTGGATGGCTTTGTAAATTATTATTGGAATATTGAATTTAATTTGTTGGGTGAGTGGAAGCCAGTGGATGGATTGATAGAGAGGAGTAGCAGACACTGAGCCATTGGAAAGGTGGATGATCCTGGCAGAAGCATTCATGATGGACTGAAGGGAGATAGCCTATGTAAAGATAATCCTGTGAGGAGGGAGTTGCAGTAGTTGAGGCAGGAGATGACAGGGAGTGAACTAGGAGTTTTGTGGTGTCATTGGTTAGGAAGGGGCGTATTTTAGAGATGTTGCAGAGGTTGAGATGGCACGATTTCGATAATTTTCAGATGTGGGGCCGAAAGGATATTTCAGAGTTTAGGGTTACACTTATAACCTTGGCATGCAAGGGACAGGTTGATAGTAGTGGTATTGATTTTGACAGAGAAATCAGGGGGAGTGGCACGAGGGGGGGGGGAATCATGCGCTCAGTTTTGGATATATTGAGTTTGAGGAAGTCGTGTGACAACCAGGCTGATATGTCTGTTAGTAAATTGGACTGGACCTCTTGTAAAAAAACTTTTTGGTATACCAGGAGGGTTAAAGGGGTTGTAAAGTGGTTAACACAAGATAATATAAATAGTTTGAAAGTAGATAACATTTCAAATTAGGCAACTTTATAGCTCAACAATGTTTCTTTTAAAATTCCATTTAAATGGGTTGTAAAGGTTTGTTTTTTATTTTCTAAATAGGTTCCTTTAACTGCTTGCCGACCAGCCGCCAGTTATACGGCGGCAGGTCGGCTCTGCTGGGTGAGAGCACGTAGCTATACGTCACCTCGCCCAGCAGCCAATAGGGGCACACGCGTTAAAGAGCAGGGAACGGGAGCTGTGTGTGTAAACACACAGCTCCCAGTCCTGTCAGGGGAGAAATGCCTGACCGTCTGTTCATACAATGTATGAACAGCGATCAGTCATTTCCCCTAGTGAGTCCACCCCCCCTACAGTTAGAACACACCCAGGGAACATACTTAACCCCTTGCCCGCCCCCTAGTGTTAACCCCTTCCCTGCCAGTGGCATTTTTATAGTAATCCAATGCATTTTTATAGCACTGATCGCTATAAAAATTCCAATGGTCCCAAAAATGTGTTTTTCCGCAAAAATATGTAGAAGAATACGTATCGGCCTAAACTGAGGAAAATTCGCATTTTTTATATATTTTTGGGGGATGTTTATTATAGCAAAAAGTAAAAAATATTCATTTTTTTCAAAATTGACACTTTATTTTTGTTTATAGCGCAAAAACTAAAAACCGCAGAGGTGATAAAATACCACCAAAAGAAAGCTCTATTTGTGGGGAAAAAAGGACGTCAATTTTGTTTGGGAGCCACGTCGCACGACCGCGTAATTGTCAGTTAAAGCGACGCAGTGCCGAATCGCAAAAAGTGCTCTGGTCTTCGACCAGCAATATGGTCCGGGGTTAAGTGGTTAAGCTAGTGCATTTATATGTAAAAAGGTACTACAGCGCTATTACTAAAACCATATAAAATACTAAAGATAAGCTGCAGACACGTGAGGTGCACAAAACCAAAGTGAATAAATAAGAAAATATTGTGTTGCGCTGATAATCAAGTAAAAAATTGCATACATATATATATACCATATACATAAATAAGAACCCCCTACACCTCAAATCAGGGAGGTATATGTGCAAAAGATAAACAAAAACCACTCAAAAACTATAATGTGAAAAAATTCAAATAGAACCAGCAAAAATAGTTCATGGAAAAAAACACAGTTCAGTACATAGGCTAATAGGAGACAGGTGTGAGATCCACAGTCCTCTGGTGTGCAGCTGTCATTATAGCAAAAAAAAGGAGACTGCCATATATAATGATTCACCGGACTCTTTAATAGTTTACAAAAGATTTATAGATGACTGCATTGTGTTATGGAAAGGGGATGACACCTCACTGAAACAATTTTTTGAAAAGTTGAATAAGAATGGAAAAAATATAAAACTCACTTATACTATAAGCGATAAGATTATCCAGTTCTTGGATTTAGAAATCTCCTTGGAAAATCAGAAAATAAGTACCAAAACGTTCTTCAAGCCAGTAGACCGTAATAGTTACATCCCAACAGACAGTTGTCATTATGACCCGTGGCTGATCAACGTACCAAAAGGGCAATTGACGCGGATCAGAAGGAACTGTACGGATGATAATACATTTATGGATCAGGCCAAATTTGTAGGCTCTAAGTTTACACAAAAGGTAAAGATTTTATTCAACTAAAGATTGAGGAAGTTAAGAATGTATCAAGAGAGAACCTGATTTCAGATAAAAAAAAGTTTGCAAAAGTGGAACAAGAAATACCTATCATCCTAAATTTCAATGTACAACACAGGCAACTAGAATCAATATTCAGGAAACATTGGCAGATTTTAAAAGCTGATAGGCAGCTCCAGGATGTATTGCCTGTCGCACCTAAAGTTGTGTATCGAAGAGCTCCCACTTTAAGGGATCTAGTTGCAAAAAGTGTCCCAGACCCCCCAAATAAAAAGGAGGTTCTGACTTTTTGGCAAGGAAAAGGTTTTTTCCCTTGCAAACGCTGTTTTGCATGTAGGAAGACAAATCAAAATGGCCAAAAATGTTCCAGTTTTTCATCTAATGTGACCAAAAAAGACTATAAAATAAAAGAGCTAATAACGTGCAGGACTGAGGGGGTGGTGTATGTGCTCCAGTGCCCGTGCTCTTTGCAGTATGTGGGACGCACTAAGAGACCCATGTGGAAAAGGATTAGGGAGCACGTACAAAACATTAAAAAAGGTTGTGATGAACATAATGTCTCACGACATTTCAAACAATGCCATAATAATGATCCAAGAGGTTTAAAATTTTGGGCCATAGACAAGTATATACCCCACTGGAAGGGGAGTCACAAAGTCAGGGAGCTGAGTAAATGTGAATCTCGGTGGATTCACGAGATGGCTACCCTGGCACCTAATGGCCTTAACATCGAGTTTGACCTCAATTGCTTCATCGCAGATTTCTAATTAGGGGCATTTTATATACATTTTTATATTTTTTTTATTTTTTATCCATATATATATATATATTTTTTTATCAATATATTTTTATCATTATATATTGTTATTAATATTTTTTAATAATCTTATGGACTGGGTTTATTATTATAACCTATTGATCAGCTGATCATGTGGTTTTTTTGGTGAAGATTCACCAGTATGCGGGATTTTTATCCCCTTCCATTGTATGTCATGTCTATAGTAATTCTTGTAATATTACTATCACCCACTAGGGGGGGTGATTATCTATGCCTTCTTTTATTTAATTTTGAAAGTGGTTGAGTAATATTAGGTGTATTTATTCTTCTCACCACTGGAGGCAGTGACGTGTATAGGCTATTAGTTGTTCATAATGAAGGTTGCATAAATGAATTTTATAATGTATTTTAACATTTAATTTGTTGCAAATGGTCTCGTATATATGTATTTTATTTGCTTGTAAAGATCACATTAAAATGTTGTGGCTAAAGCGCACCAGTCAGCCGGCAATGATGTGAAGGATCCACCCCTCTGCTCTTGCCTCCATTGTCAGCTTGTATAAATAGACTGCTAACATGGTCACATGGCAACCCATGAATAAGTCAAGTGGCTATTGACGATACGCGTGGGGGAGAAGCCGAGTGACGCGATCGACGGTCGAATCCGTCCTTCTGAGGAGATCGTAGCACTGAGCGGTGTTCAATGACTGATTGCAGTTGAGCCTTTTTACCATCGAGGTTCCGTGAGTGCAATCATTGTATTGCAGGGTTCATTTCCCATTTTATTACGTTATTTGCACCATATATCTTTCTTTTCTCCTTATGAGCGGCTGATATCCTGTGTTAATCGGGGAGTCCAGAAGGAAAAGGTTTTATATTTTATTTTTTTTTGCTATAATGACAGCTGCACACCAGAGGACTGTGGATCTCACACCTGTCTCTTATTAGCCTATGTACTGAACTGTGTTTTTTTCCATGAACTATTTTTGCTGGTTCTATTTGAATTTTTTCACATTATAGTTTTTGAGTGGTTTTTGTTTATCTTTTGCACATATACCTCCCTGATTTGAGGTGTAGGGGGTTCTTATTTATGTATATGGTATATATATATGTATGCAATTTTTTACTTGATTATCAGCGCAACACAATATTTTCTTATTTAAGCTAGTGCATTGTTGGTCCACTTACCTTTTCCTTTGATTTCCCGTCTAAATGTTTTTTTTCTTTGTCTGAATTTCTCACTTCCTGTTTCTCCTCAGTAAACTTGCCACCGTCATCCAAGCGGTGCATAGTCAGCCAGAACAGCTTACTGAACAGCTTACTTAGGAGGAACAGGAAGTGAGAAATTCAGACAAAGAAAACAAAGAAAAAAATATATTTAGAAGAGAAATCGAAGGAAAGGGTAAGTGAACCAACAATGCACTAGCTTAAAGGAACCTATTTAGAAAATAAAAAAACAAACCTTTACAACCCCTTTAAATGGAATTTTAAAAGAAACATTTTTGAGCTATAAAGTTGCCTAATTTGAAATGTTATCTACTTTCAAACTATTTATATTATCTTGTGTTAACCACTTTGTAGCTCATCAAAGAAAATGATCAAAAACTGGAACTTATTTTACATATATGATGCAGAGTTAGAACTTTAACACCACTAACTGTCAAAGTTGTTTTTTATTTAATGTTCTAAAATAAGGATACTTTCAGGCTTGAAAACTTGCCAAGCAATACTACAATTTTTCATTATAATTTCCACATACAATGATCTGTGACATTGTCATAGATGATACTTCATTTTACTTTGCTTATTAAGTTTGCTGAGAAAGATCATCAGTTAAAAGTGACATGGTCATGACTGTTCCTGCCCTTGTTATTTTCAAGAACAAAAATGGAAGCAGGAAAAGGACCTGACACAACAAAACCATAAGTTGCTCACTCAAGCCTAATTTGTACATTTGTGCAAATGAAAATAACTCTAAAAAATCTATTCAAATTGATCAGTAAAATTTAGTAAGAGGATAAGTAAATGTTATATATATCTACAGCAGATTTTCAGACACCTCAAACACTTACTTAGAGGTCTATTTATAAATGTTTTCACACAACTTTCATGCTATTGAATCCAATTAGAAAAACGTTTGAATCTTGGGTGAAAACATTTATGGTGTAATTCAACCCTGCATTATTATTATTATTGATATTATTATTATTATTATTTCTGTTATTATTATTTGCAATACAATTATAGTTATAATTATATTTAATCATAGACATTGTATGTTACAGAATAGATAATCAGAGGCAGTGATCACAAACCCAACACCTTACTTTATATAAGCTATGCATACCAACAATGCTTTCTATTCACTGTAGAGAGTCAGTCTGGGGATGGGCTAATAGGCACGGCTGGTATTTATTCTTCAGGCCTGTCGATTAGGCACAGCTAACCTCAGAGATGGTTGGTGCTGGTGACATAGAGGAGGAAGGTTTTCTGTAGCTGCTAGGAAGCAGGAAGATCTTTCTGACAACCAGTGTGAGGCAAAAAACAGCTCAATAAGAACAGGGTTATGCAAATTGTTGTTTGAACTTGTTTTCCTTGTTGCTGAAGTTAATCCTTTTTTATTTATTTTTTGATAAAGAAAGCAGTTTTAATTTTTCTTGGTCTGACATAAAAAGCTCTGTTTTGGCCATGAAGTTCTCATTGTGGGTGGCTAGTCATTTTATGATGGCAACCTTCTCGTTCTAGGTTGTCTGGGTGGTTATTATTCTATAGGGCCTGGTTCATCTTTACTTACAGTATGGAATCTCTTTCTTGGACAATCAATAATACTTTGTACCACCTTAGCCGCAGTGGTGATATGCTGGATGCTCCTCCCCTCATGGGATACTATCATGGGTGGGTCCCTGTATTGATTACCGGATCTTAAATATAAATATATTAATAAGAAAATATCTAAACTCCATGAACAGACAGAGTTTGAAATTACTTTGTTAAAAAAAGAAAACAAACATACTTAGGCCCCGTACACACGGTCAGTTTGGTCCGCTAAGAATGAACCGAAGTTCAGTTTCATCGGACCAAACCGACCGTGTGTATAGGCTAGCGGTCTGGTTTCCTTCGGTCCAAAATTTCTAAACATGCTTCAAAACCAAACCGCTGGACCGCTGGGCGATCGGACCAAACCGATGGTTAGTACAGAAAAGCATCGGTTCAAAACCCGCACATGCTCAGAATCAAGTTGACGCATGCTTGGAAGCATTGAACTTAGTTTTATTCAGCACGTTGTGTGTTTTACGTCACCGCGTTCTGACCCGATCGGATTTTGGACTGATGGTGTCTACACATATCAGGCCGTCAGGCCACTTCAGAGGTGAACCGCTGAAAACGAACCGACGGACCAGTCTCATCTGTTTGGTCCGACCGTGTGTACAAGGCCTTAGAAGTCAATAATGCTAAATATCTTCTATTGATTTGCTTTTTCTTGTGGATTACCATGACTGTACTGTTTATTCAAGAATGAGCGGTAGTTACTTAGGGGATGTTGTACAACCAGAAAAATGTATTGTTGCTATAGCGATCAATCAGTTTCCAACTTTCCTTTCTGCAAGCAAGTTTGACAATAAAACAACTTTACTCATCTCCTTTTGCCAACAAGACATTTTTCCCATAGCACAATTTTCATATATCAAAGCTATTGTCTTTATTTAGTGTCTATTCTTGAAGTACCTGTGTAACTTGAAACACTGAATATTACACATCATCTCAAGAGAGAGCAGACCACAAACTCCAAAAAACATGTTGGATGTAGGCAGTGTACAGAACTATAATAATGCATCTGATATTTTGTCAGACTTGTCCTAATTTGTATGTTTAAGAGAACCATATAATCTTGCTGAATGTTGTTGTTGGTATTAATGGTTGATATCCTATTTCTTACAGACAATATATTGTTGCTTCCTTGAACCTTGATGAGAACATGCTTATTTGTTTATACACTATGGCCCAGATTCTCAAAGGAGATACGATGGCGTATCTCCAGATATGCCGTCGTATCTCTGAGGCTGAGCGGTCGTATCTATGCGCCTGATTCTTAGAATCAGTTACGCATAGATTTATATTAGATTCGACCGGCGTAAGTCTCTTACGCCGTCGGATCTTAACTGCATATTTACGCTGGCCGCTAGGGGCGTGTACGCTGATTTACGCCTAGAAATATGTAAATCAGCTAGATACGCGAATTCACGAACGTACGCTCGGCCGACGCAGTACAGATACGCCGTTTACATTAGGCTTTTCCCCGCGTAAAGTTACCCCTGCTATATGAGGCGTACATGCGGCGTACCAATGTTAAGTATGGACATCATTCCCGCGTCTAATTTTGAAAATTTTACTTGTTTGCGTAAGTCGTTCGCGAATAAGGCTGGGGGTCATTTACGTTCACGTCGAAAGCATTGGCTTCTTGCAGGTTAATTTGGAGCATGCGCACTGGGATACTTTCATGGACGGCGCATGCTCCGTTCGTAAAAAGCGTCATTTACGTGGGGTCACATAAAATTAACATTACAACACGCCCACATCTACCACATTTGAATTGGGCGGGCTTACGCCAGCCTATTTATGCTACGCCGCCGCAACTTTCGTTTGAGAATACGGCACTTGCCTGTAAAAGTTGCGGAGGCGTAACGTAAATAGGATACGTTACGCCCGCACAAAGATACACCGTTGTACGTGAATCTGGGCCTATGTTACCAAAAGTATTGTGACACCTACCACACATGAACTCTAATGGCATTCCAGTTTTAGTCCGTAGGGTTCAATATTGAGTTGGCCCACCCGTTACAGCTATAACAGCTTCAACTCTTCTGGGAAGGCTGTCCACAGGGTTTAGGATTGTGTCTATGGGAATGTTTGACCATTCTTTCAGAAGCACATTTGTGAGGTCAGGCACTGATGTGGACAAGAAGGCCTGGCTCGCAGTCTCCGCTCGAATTAATCCCAAAGGTGTTCTATCAGGTTGAGGTTAGGACTTTGTGCAGGCCAATTAAGTTTCTCCAACCCAAACTTCCCCATCCATGTCTTTATGGACCTTGCTTTCTGCACTAGTCCAAATCATTTGGTGGAGTCAGGCTTATGACATGGTGTTGTTTTTCAGAGGTTGGGCTTGGCCCCTTAGTTCCAGTGAAGGGAACTCTTAAGGCGTCAGCATACCAAGACATTTTGGACAATTTAATGCTCTCAACTTTGTGAGAACAGTTTGGGGATGGCCCCTTCCTGTTCCTATATGACTGTACACCAGTGCACAAACAAGGTCCAAAAAGACATGGATGAGCGAGTTTGGGGTGAAGGAACTTGCCAGGCCTGTACAGAGTCCTGACCTCCACCCGATAGAACACCTTTGGAATGAATTAGACTGAAGACTGTAAGCCAGACCTTCTGGTCCACATCGGTGCTTGACCTCACAAATGCGCTTTGGAAGAATGGTCAAACATTTCCATAGACACACTCCTAAACCTTGTGGACAGCCTTTTAATAATAAAGCTGTAAAGGCATCAAAGGGGGTAGACAACTGAATATTGAACCTCTACAAACTACTAAGACTGGGATGCCAATAAAGTTCAGGAGTCCTAATACTTTTGGTCAACTAGTACATGTTGTTATAATAGTCCTTTATATGTGCACAGTAACTCAAGCATTCATATCTCTGCTTATGCAATTTACCAACTTGTGGGTATGCACTGGCTCATCATTGATAGTCCCAAGATATCTAATAAAGCTTGATATACAGGCTGTTCTTCTGTGGCTTGAAGGTTATTTTTATTTTGAAAACCACTTAAGGACCGCCTCCTGCACATATACGTCGGCAGAATGGCACGGCTGGGCACAAGCACGTACAGGTACGTCCTCTTTAGGTGCCCAGCCGTGGGTCACGGGCACGCGCCCGCGACCCAGTCCAAAGCTCCGTGACCGCGGGCGCGGGACCCATGGACCCGATCGCCGCTGGAGTCCTGCGATCGGTCCCCGGAGCTGAAGAGCTGTGTGTAAACACAGCTTACCCGTTCTTCACTGTGGCACCATCACCGATCGTGTGTTCCCTAATATAGGGAACCACAATCAATGACGTCACACCTACAGCCACACCCCCCTACAGTTAGAAACACAGATGAGGTCACATTTAACCCCTTCAGCGCCCCCTTGTGGTTAACTCCCAAACTGCAATTGTCATTTTTAATGCATTTTTTGCTGTGAAAATGACAATGGTCCCAAAAATGTGTCAAAATTGTGCGAAGTGGCTGCCATAATGTCGCAGTCATGAAAAAAATTGCTGATCGCCGCCATTAGTAGTAAAAAAAATAATTAATAAAAATGCAATAAAACTATCCCCTATTTTGTAAACGCTATAAATTTTGCGCAAACCAATAGATAAACGCTTATTGTGATTTTTTTCACCAAAAATAGGTAGAAGAATACGTATCGGCCTAAATGTATATATGTTTTTGGGGGGTATTTATTATAGCAAAAAGTAAAAAATATTGTATTTTTTTCAAAATTGTCGCTCTATTTTTGTTTATAGCGCAAAAAAATAAAAACCGCAGAGGTGATCAAATACCACCAAAAGAAAGCTCTATTTGTGGGAAAAAAAGGATGCCAATTTTGTTTGGGAGCCACGTCGCACGACCGCGCAATTGTCAGTTAAAGCGACGCAGTGCCGAATTGCAAAAACTGGCCAGGTCCTTTACCTGCCTAAAGGTCCGGGTCTTAAGTGGTTAAAACAATGTTTGTATTTGCTGAATTGATCTGATAGTTGACAATAATGTTATGCTGTTATAGCAATCACTAAGAGAACAAAGTTTTGAAGTTAAAGTGATACCATTTATTGACTTACTCATAATTTTATTATTTAAATATCCCTTTTTCTGCAAATGTTAATGGATCATATTATATTGGTATTATTATTCATTAAGCATCTAGTCCTAGGATAGTTTCTGAACTTTAGTTCAAGCTACTGTATATTTAATCCTATACAGAAGAAAAAATAAGGATAGTTCTGAGAGCAACATTATAAATGCTTTTAGTCAGCAAAGAGTCCGTGAGCCAACAGGGAGTATAGTCTGCAGTTTTATAGAAATCCTCACTCTCTATCTTGGCTGTAAACCCTCAAAGGCCTCTGTAAATCACACTTTGACAGAATTATATATAATATTAAAATTTTTCAGCAGAGAATGTTACTGCTAGGCTAAGAATTATGAATAACAAAATTACAAAATGAAGACCACTTTGTACTTACAAATGTATCTGTTTCAGTTTCATATTTTACATAAAATAAAAATGCAATGTTACATAGTAATTAAATGTTATACGTTTATTTGTATCCCACACTATAAAAGCACATTTTCTACACCAAATTTATGAATTTACCTCTTGGATCTGTCACAAATTTTACATCCGTAATTAGGTGTATAATTTTTAATCCTGTATCAGCAATTTGCTCCACAAAAGCAGGTTAAAATATTTGCCAGATGTTCTAATGTACATTAACAAATCTAACGCTTGGTATTGATTATGTCAAGGTTCAATTTATAACATCAAGTGACAGCTGAAAAAATGATCTCACGGAAATGTTTAGCTCTTATTGATCCTTTTGATTAACATTTCTTAGAGAAGTATTTACAATTAAATGTCAGAAACTGTCCTAAATACTATAGTTAGCAAATTTCCCTGCAGTTACTCAAGCAGTTAGCTGTGGGATTAAAAAATGCAACCCAGAAACTTTTGGATGACCTTCTAGAACATAATTTATTGAGGTAAATGGAGCTTCAATTCTGAAGTAAACTAATGTGCTGGCAAAAGCAATTTTAGTGTGTTTTTGCCATTTTAACCATGTAAATGAAAGGGCTGATTGGCCCAGAGTAATCACATGGAGTAAGTCACATGTTCATCCAAACCTGGATGAACATGTGACTCCAACAATGAACAAAGAGGTGGGGGATTGAAGGAAAATTAAAAATACATCTGGACGGTTAAAACATACGTTTGCAAGTATTTTTTCTTAAAATGGCTCTTAATTCCCCTGATTGTACTTATACTATTTTTGTATGTATCCTAAAGTATTGTTTGACTACTTTGCTTCAATAAACCTTTTTCTTGATTTAAAAAAAAACATACGTTTGCACCAAACTTTTAATGCAATTGGTTCTTGTTATTATCACCATTTTTAGAAGACTGAAAATCGAAAGTTGACAATATGTTCAACTGGTAAGAAAGGAATTTGTGATTAAAACTGATCTACATTGGTGGAAATTGTGACTTGGATGATTTCTACCACTGAAACATGTGCAGTTAAAAGAGTGTTATTTTAATGATCCTGAATCATTTAGAAGATGTCTATGAGCTAAAATGATTAATTCCAAAACCCATGCATGCCAACGATTGCTTGACAGCCTAATCATCGCAAGGAATGCTTGAAATAATTGTACCACTTGTGAAAATAAAGCAGTTTATAACTACCCTGAGAAAATCTGGGTTAGTTAAACTTTTTTCTATTTATCTTTGAACATTATTAAAAGTTATTTTATTTATGTTTGTTTTGTTTCCATCTGCTGAACAACCAATAGATAAGCTATCCACAATAACTATATATACAATTTTACATGTGCGGTGCTCAGCTGCAACGGTGAACATAACAAATGACCTAATATACCTGATACATTTTGGAAAAAAAGCAAAGCACATCTACGAGTAATGCTATTCCAAACAAATGACATGGATCTCAGTAACAGGTCTTAAGCAATTTATTACACCATCTGCAGCACGACAAGGATTAACAGAAGACCATCAACATCAATAATACAAGGCAACACAGGATACAAAAAATGTGGGTCGGTTAGGGACAACAGTAATAAAAGCAAAGCAATATATTATTTACAAAAATAAATGCTTACTGCGGAATACTGCATGTAGTATGCTTTCATATTTTATGTATGTCATTAATCTATTTACATACCAGTTTTCAGCAAAAATATTGTTATCTAGTACACAGTTCTGTCATCTCAGTGGAAGGCTACACTATATTATATCAGACATCATGCAGTATTTCATGTTCTAAAGCAGCTTTACCATACTTCTACACACATCTGATTAGTGATTAATACAAATTAGTTTTAATACAAAGAAAACGTTGTTTAACCGCTTAAGGACCATCCCACATACTGCGGCAGGGCGGCCCTTAGGCACAAAGTGTGATCTTCTCCTCTGGCTCTGGGGCGATTGTGTCCAATCACAGTGGAAGCCAATCAGTGGGAACCCGGCAAATGGCATTCTGCCTATGTATAAGAAATGTATTATTTTCCAATATAATATAACATATCTCTTAATGCATACTTAATTTCACAAAGTGTAAATTATTCCAAAGATGTATAGACATAAGAGCCATTTGCAAATACCATATTTATCTCCGTATAACAAGCACTTTTTTCCCCTGAAAATTGAGTGCAAATAATATGTCCGTGTTATACACCAATACTTGATTGGGCTGCCTCAGGGGGGACAGGGGAAGGGGGGGGGGCGGGATGAGTGCTGTCAAATTACATGAGAGAGCGAGGATCTTTTGTTTACTCAGGGTCTCTGTAATACAAAGTCCTGTCTCCTGTACTGGCATTGGATCAGTGCTCTGAGTATCCAGGAGGCGGGACTTCGTATTAAAGAGGCCACCGAGAAACAGGAGATACAGACATAAACATAGAGATACACTCTATGTAATCTGATGTGAGGCTGCAGATGGGCATGGATCAGGCTGCATTGATGGGCAATGGTGTGGCTGCAGATGGGCATGGATCAGGCTGCATTGATGGGCAATGGTGAGGCTGCAGATGGGCACTGATCCGGCTGCAATGGTGAGGCTGCAGATGGGCACTGGTCAGGCTGCAATAAATAGGCTGCATATGGGCACTCATCAGTCTGCAATGGGGAGGCTGCAGATGGCCACTGATCGGACTGCAATGGTGAGGTTGCAGATGGACACTGACCAGGCTGCAATAATGAGGCTGCAGATGGGCCTTGATCAGGCTGCAATGGTGAGGCTGAAGATGGGAACTAATCAGGCTGCATTGATTGGCAATGGTGAGGCTGCATTGATGGACACTGGTGAGGCTGCGGATGGAAACTATCCTCTATTTCATAGTCGCTATAACTTTTGCGCAAACTGCTTATTTCGATTTTTTTACCAAAAATATGTAGAAGAATATGTATTGGCCTAAACTGAGGAAAACATTTTTTTATACATATATATTTTTTTGGGGGATATATATTATAGCAAAAAGTTAAAAATATTGAATTTTTTTAAAAATTTACGCTCTATTTTTGTTTATAGCGCAAAAAATAAAAACCGCAGAGGTGATCAAATACCACCAAAATAAAGCTCTATTTATTGGAAAAAAAGGACGTCAATTTTGTTTGGGAGCCACGCCGCACGACCGCACAATTGTCAGTTAAAGCGACGCAGTGCCGAATCGCAAAAAGTCATTTGGCTGCATAATGGTCTGGGGCTTAAGTGGTTAAAATTTCATTTTTTCCTGATATTTCCCTCTTAAAATGAAGGTGGGTGGGTTATATGCCAATAAATACGGTAACTAAAACTATTCCCTGGCCAGTTTTTACTCCAATCCTCCAGAGTACTGGAGAAAACATTGCTCATATTAGCCACTAATACATATTAAATCTGTGTTGGGGGGACTTAAAAATAGTTAATCACATAGCATATAAAGCTTCCACAGTTATCGCTACCACATGTTTCACCAAAAACGCAGAGAATATATCAGATCCAATTCATTTTATCCCCCAACAAACACAACACCAAAAGCATCATGCACAGTTACAGATGTCAGCGCAAGTACCAAATTTCAATAGTACAAAAAGTTCTTTCATACATAGGATCACCCAATTAAATGTCACCTTCATCTTCTATGAATGAATGTCTTCTACCCATCAAATGTGCACAGTGCATGGCAGATAAATTATTGTGGTCACCAGAAACAGGAATTGGGGACATACTCTTCATAAGAATTTTAACATTAACACTTCTAAATAGCAGCTTACTGGATTTCACAGCTTCCTGAAGTAACCTACAGAAGTGTCCTTCTGTTTCAGAACTCATACAGTTTCTGTTCTGGTGTTATTAGAAGGCCTGTGCATCCATCCTAATGCTGAACCTTGGGGAAAATAAGAAACACATTTGTAGTGTGGCTTCCCCTGCACTGCAAGAGCTAAATGCTCATTTTTGCCTAGAGTACTTTTATTTACCTTATCCCTCATTCCTGCAGGTTTCTCCTCTCTATTCAACTGCTCCCTCAAAGTTGCCTCTCTTCAGCAATATATATATATTGGTCACCGCCTGATGTCATCCTGTACAATGCAGGATCAGTAGTCCTGCAGGTTAATAAAAAATATAAGGGCCCTCCCTACAATCTGGAGCATTGGAGAAAAGGAAAGAGTGCTGGCTGCCAGGGATGTGAGGGTTAAGGTAAGTAAACGTCCTTTTTAATGCTACTTAGGTGTAACGTTCGTGCAACCTTTGCAGTTTTAGGAGGAGCCCCACTGCAAGGGTAATTTTCCAATTTAAATATCAATTGACAAAACCTTCTTAACTTCTGTATGTACTGTGTTGTTTGTTATGTATAGTGCTTTGATAGCCAGCCCCAAAAGTGGAGTTTCCACCAGCAAAAGTCTGATTTGAGCTTTTCATCGGAAATTCTGACTCTGTGTTTGCTCCATCAGACTTTTGCTGTCGGAATTTCCACCAGCAAAAGTTTGAGAGCTGGTTCTCAATTTTGCAGACGGAAAAAAATTCCTATCGGAAAATCCATTCGTCTGTGAGGAATTCCAACAGAAAAAAAATACCCATGCTCGGAAACAATTCGACACATGCTTGGAAGCATTGAACTTATTTTTCTCGCCTCGTCATAGTGTTGTACGTCACAGCGTTCTTAACGCTCAAAAGTTCAGAGAACTTTTGTGTGACCATGTGTATGCAAGCCAAGCTTAAGCGGAATTCCGTTGGAAGAACCATCCAACTTTTTTCCGAAATTCCGCTCGTGTGTACAGGGCATTCGTTCTGAAGTTATTATATTGAATCTCCAATAAAGGTTTATTAATAAATGCTACAGCCTTAACAAGTCATAAACTAGACTTTGGCATCGGTGTATTTACACAGTTTATGATGTGCATTGTTTATATTATGTTTTACTCCCATGTGCCATCCCAAATGCCTTGTACTGAATTTATTTAGAAAAAGTAAATGATTGAATCATCAAGAGTAGGGATGAGCCGAACACCCCCCCATTCGGTTCGCACCAGAACCTTCGAACGGACCGACCGTTCGCGCGAACATTTAGAACCCCATTGACGTCTATGGGACTCGAACGTTCGAATTCAAAAGTGCTCATTTTAAAGCCTAATATGCAAGTTATTGTCGTAAAACGTCTTTGAGAACCCGGGTCTTGCCCCAGGGAACATGTATCAATGGAAAAAAAAGTTTTAAAAACGGTAGTTTTTTCTGGAGCAGTGATTTTAATGATGCTTAAAATGAAAAAAAAAATTCCTTTAAATATCGTACCTGCTGGGTGTCTATAGTATGCCTGTAAAGTGGCACATGTTTAGAACTGTCCCTGCACAAAATGAGATTACTATAAGAAAAAGGTCATTTAAAACTGCTTGCGGCTTTAATGTAATGGCTGGTCCCTGCAATATAGATGAAAAATAGCACAGACACAGACAGTACACACCACGTAGCTTTAGGTGCACACTGCAGAGGACACAGGCAGTACACACCATGTAGCTTTAGGTGCACACTGCAGAGGACACGGGCAGTACACACACCACATAGCTTTAGGTGCACACTACAGAGGACACAGGCAGTACACACCACGTAGCTTTAGGTGCACAATGCAGAGGACACAGGCAGTACACACCACAAAGCTTTAGGTGCACACTGCAGAAGACACAGGCAGTACACACCACATAGCTTTAGGTGCACACTGCAGAGGACACAGGCAGTACACCACGTGAGAATACTGAGGCTAGCACAATCACCTGCCTGCCAGTAAATTAGGAAGTGCAGATCTAGCTAAACTATACAGTGTATAAATATATATACAACACCTGGGATGCATATATATCCTCTACACACTGTTTGCTGGATTCAGAGAGATTTAGGCGGGCGTAGCGTATCTCAGATATACTATGCCGCCGTAAGTTAGAGCAGCAGGTCCTGTATTCACAAAGAAGTTGCGCTCTAACTTACGGCGGCGTAGTGTAACTGGCCCGGCGTAAGCCCGCCTAATTCAAATGTGTAAGATGTGGGCGTGTTGTATGTAAATTCATTGTGACGCCACGTAAATTACGTTTTTTACTAACGGCGCATGTGCCGTCCGTGGACGTATCCCAGTGCGCATGCTCCAAATTACCCTGCAAAGACTCATTGGTTTCGACGTGAACGTAAATTACGCCCAGCCCCATTCACGGACGACTTACGCAAACAACATAAAACGTGAAAAATTTGACGCGGTTCCGACGTCCATACTTAACATCTTTTTGGTGGTTTATCTTTACGCCTGAAAACACCTTACTTAAATGGCGTATCTTTACTGTGACGGCCGTGTGTACGTTCGTGATTAGGCGTATCTCGCTGATTTACAAATTCTCTAGGCGCCCCTAGCGGCCAGCGTAAATAGGCAGCTAAGATACGACGGCGTAGGAGGTCGAATCTTAGCAACATTTAAGCGTATCTCAGTTTGAGCATACGCTTAATGTTACTACGGCGCAGATTCAGAGTTACGACGCCATATCTACTGATACGCCGTCGTAACTGCACCTGAATCCGGCTATGTAACTTTAACTAACTAGCCTGCCTGCCTGCCTGCTCTATCTACCTACTAAAATGACACTCTCTCTCTGTCTTCTCTCTTTTAACCTCTTGACCACTGGGCACTTAAACCCCCTTCCTGACCAGACCAATTTTCAGCTTTCGGTGCTCTCACAATTTGAATGACAATTACTCCGTCATACAACATTGTACCCATTTGAAATTTTTGTCCTTTTTTTCACACAAATAGAGCTTTCTTTTGGTGGTATTAGATCACCTCTGGGTTTTTTATTTTTTGCGCTATAAAAGAAAAACGACCGAAAATTCTGTAAAAAAATAAAAAAAATAACTTGTTTCTGTCATATTCGCAGGTTATTTCTCACACACAGCATATGCATACCACGAATGACACCCCAAAACACATTCTGCTATTCCTCCCGAGTATGGCGATACCCCATGTGTGCAACTTTTACACAGCGTGGCCACATACAGAGGCCCAACATGCAGGGAGCGCCATCAGGCGTTCTGGAGCACCCAGGCCAATTCTGACATTTCTCTCCTACATGGAAAAATCACAATTTATTTGCTAGAAAATTACATAGAACCCCAAAACATTATATATGCGGAGTATTGGGGTATTGGGGTATTGGGGGTATTGCAGAGTATTGGGGTATTGCGGAGTATTTGGGTATTGGGGGTATTGCAGAGTATTGGGGTATTGCAGAGTATCGCGCAGGGTATTGGGGTATTGCAGAGTATTGCGCAGGGTATTGGGGTATTGCAGAGTATCGGGGTATTGCAGAGTATCGTGGTATTGCAGAGTATGGGGTATTGCAGAGTATGGGGTATTGCAGAGTATGGGGTATTGCAGAGTATCGGGGTATTGCAGAGTAACGGGGTATGGCAGAGTATCGGGGTATGGCAGAGTATCGGGGTATTGCAGAGTATCGGGGTATTGCAGAGTATCGGGGTATTGCAGAGTATCGGGGTATTGCAGAGTATCAGGGTATTGCAGAGTATGGGGTATTGCAGAGTATCGGGGTATTGCAGAGTAACGGGGTATTGCAGAGTAACGGGGTATTGCAGAGTAACGGGGTATGGCAGAGTATCGGGGTATGGCAGAGTAACGGGGTATGGCAGAGTATGGGGTATGGCAGAGTATGGGGTATGGCAGAGTATTGCGCAGGGAGGGATGGCAGAGTATGGGGTATGGCAGAGTATTGCGCAGGGAGGGATGGCAGAGTATGGGGTATGGCAGAGTATTGCGCAGGGAGGGATGGCAGAGTATGGGGTATGGCAGAGTATTGCGCAGGGAGGGATGGCAGAGTATGGGGTATGGCAGAGTATTGCGCAGGGAGGGATGGCAGAGTATGGGGTATGGCAGAGTATTGCGCAGGGAGGGATGGCAGAGTATGGGGTATGGCAGAGTATTGCGCAGGGAGGGATGGCAGAGTATGGGGTATGGCAGAGTATTGCGCAGGGAGGGATGGCAGAGTATGGTGTATGGCAGAGTATTGCGCAGGGAGGGATGGCAGAGTATGGGGTATGGCAGAGTATTGCGCAGGGAGGGATGGCAGAGTATGGGGTATGGCAGAGTATTGCGCAGGGAGGGATGACAGAGTATGGTGTATGGCAGAGTATTGCGCAGGGAGGGATGGCAGAGTATTGATGGTACTGCAGAGTATTGCGCAGGGAGGGATGGCAGAGTATGGGGTATTGCAGAGTATGGCTGGTACTGCAGAGTATTGCGCAGGGAGGGATGGCAGAGTATGGGGTATTGCAGAGTATGGCTGGTACTGCAGAGTATTGCGCAGGGAGGGATGGCTGGATCTGTGACTGCAGTTGTCACAGATCCAGCCCACAGCAGCTGCTGACACCCCGTGCTCCCCCCCCTCCTCTCCTCTCCTCTCGCACTGTACCGAACGGTACAGAGAGGAGAGGGAGGAACCGGCGTCATCAAATGACGCCGGTTTGTTTACAAGTGATCGCTCCGTCATTTGACGGAGCGATCACGTGGTAAACAGCCGCGATTCGCGGCAATTTACCGTGATCCGTGATGCGCCGGGTCTTCTAGACCCGGCGAGCACGGACACTTCCGCGAGCGCGCCCCAGGGGACGCGCAAACGCGGAAGTGCACGAGGTCGTCCCAGGGACGTCCTGTCACAGTAACTCGACCGCGCTGTAGCAGTATTTTTGCTATAGCGCGGTCGGCAAGAGGTTAACCACCGCAACACACTACACAAGGCCGACCTGCAGGCAGCCTTTTATAGTGTAGGGCGTGTACTAAACCCCCTGAGCCATAATTGGCCAAAGCCACCCTGACTTTGGCCAATTATGGCTCTCTGTTTTTTGCAAGCTGTGATTGGCCAAGCATGCCGGTCATAGTACATGCTTGGCCAATCATCAGCCAGCAATGCACTGCGATGCAGCAGTGAATTATGGGCCGTGAGACGCAACTCGAATTTGGCGCGAACGGCCCAAAAACGTTGGTAATTCGACGAACGATCGAACATACGATGTTCGAGTCGAACATGAAGCTCATGCCTAATCATGAGTATTTTCTCTTAGGCCGGGTACTCACGACCAAACATGTATGGTGAAAGCGGTCCGTCGGACCGTTTTCACCATACATGTCTGCCAGAGGGCTTCTGTACGATGGTTGTACACACCATCGTACAGAAGTCCGCGCGTAAACAATACGCGGGGCGTGTCCGCGGTGTCGCCGCGTCGATGACGCGGTGTCGCCGCGTCGATGACGCGGTGTCGCCGCGACAATGACGCGGCGACGTGGGCGGCCCGCCTTTAAGATGCTTCCACGCATGCGTCGAAGTCATTCGACGCATGCGAGGGACGGCGGGCGCCTGGACATGTACGGTAGGTCTGTACTGACGACCGTACATGTCCGAGCGGGCAGAATTCCAGCGGACTGTTTTAAAACAAGTCCAGGAATATTTGTCTGCTGGGAAAAGGCCCGGCGGGCAAATGTTTGCTGGAATTCGGCCCGCTCGCACCCACACACGACCAAACATGTCTGCTGAAACTGGCCTGCGGACCAGTTTCAGCAGACATGTTTGGTCGTGAGTATGGGGCCTCAGTTCCATTTGCTAAATGCATGAAAAGATGGAGTATATAATATAATGGAAGCTACAATCTATCGCTTGGCAGATATAATGCAGCTTTATAATCTTCTTTGTATATCTAGAAAAGATTACCCACTGATAAATATGTTGTTTTAATTGTGAATATCATAATTCTAAGACCTAACACAATCATTTTTTTTTAATTTGTACTTATATGCAATACTTCATTCCTTGCAATGCAGCTCTAGTAGCTTGATTACCTAAGGGGTAAAATTGGTTTGCATATGTTATCTTAGCACGGTTTTACATGAAAACTTTTCTTTATTTTACATGATTTGCTAAACTATTAGCATTATTTCATGTGTAATTTGTTTCTTTTTTCTCAAAATAGGTGCATAAAACATATTGCATGCGAATTAGCACACATGCAGCTGAGAGCCAGTAGTATCTCATAACAGCACCTAGAGCATTTATGGTGTGTTAGTGGAGCATTCATAAAATGTTAGCTGGGCATTGGAGGAGAGGCAGTGGTATCCCAGAATGCAGTGGAAAATAATAGAGAACTAGGACAGAACAGCTCCAGCCACTTCCTGGTTGTACAGCTGTGTGGTAACACCATTTACTTCTGTGTGCAGACAAAAGCATCACATTAGACAACAATACTGACAGTGCCAAGCAGGAAATGTCAACATTATAATATGTCACTTTACAGCCAAAAAATGCTAAAAAATTAATATACTAAGCAGCTGAACACAAAAAGATGAATCCACCAAATATTCTAACACCAAATGGTTATAAAAATAGTTGTGCAGTACTATAAGTGAGACTCCCTCAGGGTGTCTCTGTTGTGTGAAACAATGTATCTGTACGTACAATAGATACTGTGGAGCGCACACGTGGGTTGAGTACACCGACCACCCGCGATTGCGGTACAGAGAGACAGAACGTGGATGTAAACGGATCCCCGTTCTGACAGGGGACGACATTGAGATCTGCTGTTCCTAGTGATCAGGAACAGCAATCTCTGTGTTGTCCCAGTAAGCACAGTTAGAACACACCCAGGGAACACAGTTAACCCCTTGATCGCCCCCCCAGTGTTAACCCCTTCCCTTCCAGTGTCATTTATTCATTGATCAGTGCATTTTTTTATCACTGATCACTGTAATAATGTCACAGGTTCCCAAAAAGTGTCACTTGGAGTCAGATTTGCCCGCTGCAATGTTGCAGTCCCGCTAAAAATCACAGATTGCCACCATTACCAGTAAAAACATAAAAAAGTCCATATATCTATCCGGTATTTTGTAGATAATTTAACTTTTGTGCAAATACAGAATACATATTGGCCTAAACTGATGAATACATTTTTTGGAGAAAATGTATTATAGCAGAATAAATCACAAATGTGTTTGTTTCCTCTAAGTGGGACTTTAAAACGGGGCACCGCTTCACCAAGAATCAAGTAGTAATTATCAAAAGATATATAATAATAGATTTTATTAGAAAAAGTAAAAAAAAATTATATTAAATAAATACACAGCATGAAAAATACAGGATGCAGAAATGACAATGCAATAATGAAAATACAGTACAGTACAGTAACCAAAAACTCTATTGAGACCTTTTATAACAATAGAGAGACCCAACGCATTTTGAGTTTGTTGTAATAATTCTTCTTTAGGGGTGAGTGGTTACATGAAGACGACATTACGTCTATAGTTGAGAAAGACAAGAATATAAAAATATAAACAGCATAACATTGCATTAGCAAAAAGCCTTTTCACAAATTGCTTTGGTTTGTATTTGAAATTGAACACTAACCGTATACATTGCATAAGGATTCGCAACAGTGTTGCTTCCAATTTAAAAATGATTGAGAAAAGCTGCAGCCTCAAGACGGTCGTAAGCCGGGCGGACGTGACACAAGGACGACGCCGCCCCGCGTCAGAGTCTCGCGGGGCATTACCAGTGTCACGGTAACCATGGGAACCAGGATCCAAAACTGCCGGAAGGGGAAAGTGGCCGAACACGTCACAAGGACGTAGAACTGCCCCCCTGCACCGAGTGAAATGACAGTGTGGGCAGACATTAATAATGTAGACACTTATCCCAGCCCAAAAGATATGTATTAGAGGCATACAGGTCATGTAATCACAGAACCCTCAACATACAAAACCTAAAGGTGTAAATCACATTTGAACACAATCAAGACAATTGTTACACAATATGGCTTCTAACAGAATATACAACCTATATATAGATACATATATATCTATATATAGATACTGTGTATGTATATATATATATATATATATATATATATATATATATATATATATAAAATCAGAAATACATGTTTGATAATCCATAAATAATTGTTTGATAAATAAAATGGATATTCCATTTACCCTATCAATTCAGCCAATCAGGGTTTCCAATACACTGTGTGGCGGCACAGTGCATTGTGGTAGTTTGTTGAATGTCCTGATAATTCATGTGTTCATCGAACGGGCGAACAGCTAATGTTCGGTTTAAACTCATGCTCAGGCCGAACCGTTCACTCAACTCTAAAGTCCAAGCTAAAAAATTATCTATGTGGTGAAAACATATGTCAATCAAATTGTAAAATGTTTTTTTCAAATAAATTGAATCAGTTAGGGACATTGGACACATTACACAGGTACATGGAAACTTTACCTAAGTAACTTTGGTGTGTGTGCAATACACCCAGCCCTCACTTTTACTGGCAATACTGGGGCATTGTATTTACACAGGAACACATTTTTTTTTGTACTGCTGTAGAAACTGACACTCACAGAACAGAACATTGTCTGCTGTGACTTTCTGGAACTTTACTTCATGTTCTGTGGTCCTGTAGAGTCTTAGTAGCTATTGACACAAAGTGTTTCAGAAAATCTCTGAAGTGACAGAGGTCTTGTCTTTACCCAACCCATCCCTAGCTATTTTAACTCTTAATATCAATAAATTCCCTGTTTGCTACAGAGTTATTGTTACGCATATATTTTTAGCTGCATATCTAGTTATCACTAGACACTGGAAACAAGATCTCACTCCCAACCTCTCAGAAGTTATTGAATTAGTTCAAACCCACTATACTTATGAAAAAATGTTAGACTCCCACAGAGATAAAACTGACGATTTGATAATCTTTGGAAGCCGTGGACAGATTGGTTTCGTACTAACAGAGAGTACTGACTTTTTCTTCTCGTTCTATTCTTTGCTTTCTATGATTGTTAGGTTTCTTTTCACTACCTTCCTTGTATGATAACAAATGCCTTCTACTTGATTGTCTTGGCTACAACAGGCGTACCGCTGTATATCTTATGTCTAGAGATGGTCTACCTATACATTTCTTATGTAATTTTCCTACTGTCTATCTGGTGCCAGATATTCTGTATTTTGGTAAACCTTTTCTGTATTTTTATACTTGACAAAAGTAACTTTGCAAGTTAAAGAAAATAAGTAAATAGATAAACAAAATGTGCTCCTATATGTCCCCTTAGCGACCCTTTGTTAACCCTAAATAACCCTAAATATCTCCTCATTACTAGCCATTTTTTAGCCATTTTTTTGCTGCTGGCTTATTTTTATTTCTATTTTTTACCATTAATATATAAACATTTGCGTAATTTTCTTTCCTGTGTTCCTTTTTTTGGTGACACGTTTAAAAAAAATGCTGCATTGAAAAAAAAAACAAATTTAAATAATTTTGCTATGCTTTGTAGAATAAAAAACATGTATGTGTCATTATATATGTTAGAAATTATACAATAAATTTAAATTGATATCTGTATTCCAACTTACATTCTATTTTACATTATTTGTTTCATTTGGTATGTAACACAGATGACCTCTGCTTATCATAGCTCTTAATAACTTTCTTATCTACCTGAATTAGAGACCAGCAATCACCTTTTAGGAACCCTTTCTCTTTGTTATCACTTGACTCTTGACTGTACACTTTCTGGCATTTCAGCATGAAAACTGTGAACACAGAACCATTTACATTTAAAAATGTTTACACACAAATTCCTTTAGGCGGACCGTTTTCATCGGACAGTCCGTCCGTGTGTACGAGGCCTTAGAGTGTAGTTTAATATTGGCATCCAATGCTAGATGGGTTTCTTGTAACAATATTATTTATGCACCCATTCGTTCTAATTCTCGTAGCACCATATGTCGCTTCTGTGGAGAGTTTAGCCCTCTGTACGTTATCAACTTTATCGAATCCATTCTTTTTTCCTTTCCTCCTCTCTTCCTTTCTTCCCATTATACAGGGATGAAAAGACCCCAGGCCACTTCTGGGGACAGCAGATCAACTGGAAAATCTTTTTTTTTGAACAAACCATTTTTTTCCCTCCCCCAAATCCTCCCCATTTCCCTCCCTCCCTCCCTCCCTTCAGATGTTCTAGACCCATGGTCTTCAGCAGGCTACTATGACCTTTCCTGGCCAACCTGTTATATTACACCAAGGTGGTGTACTGTCTGGCGCTAATGCCTACCTCCTTTATATAATGAAGATGGCTCCAGTTTCATTGTTCTGATTGCTGTCAATTTTTTTTTTTTTTTTTTTTTATTTCATTGGTTGAGAAATATTGCAGCATTTACAATTGCTGTCATGTAAAACAAACTTACATGTTAAATGCATTTACACACCGAATGATTTAACAACATAGGATTGATTTACTAAGGATTTTTTTTTACATATTTAATACATTTAGTGTAATGGTAAAAAAAATCTAAATCTGACAATATTTTCGTTTGTAAACCAGCCACAGTGTTTCAATGTAATACACAAAACATTACAATCAACAAGGTATAAAGTGGTCTCTTAGGGCAGCCTGTATCACATTACGATCTACAGCACTAGAGAAAATATTTAGGTTGATCCCATGGGATGTAAAAAAAATACATGTAAGCACTAAATACTAATGTATTGTATGGGAAAATGATATGTCCAAATGACTTATTAGTATCTTCCAAATGATAGAAGTTACTAGGTAAAGACTTTAAATCCTTTTTAAATATAGGTACCGCATTGGCCTAACACCGATCTAGTGGTACTAAACCAAGTCATTAACCACTTCAGCCCCTGAAGGATTTATCCAATTCCTGACCAGGCCATTTTTTTCACTGTGTTGCTTTAACTGTAAATTTTGCCATTGTATGATGCTGTAACCAGACAAAATTGGCATTGTTTTTCCCACAAATAGAGCTTTCTTTTGGTGGTATTTTCTCACCTCTGCGGTTTTTATTTTTTGCGCTATAAACAAAAAAGTGTGACAAATTTGAAAAAAAAAATTGTTTTACTTTCTGCTATAATACATATCCCCCAAAAATATATAAAAAAAACAAATGTGGGGCGTGGCCTGGACATGGCCGTGTGAGGACGCTTTGGCTTTGAGCTCCTGACCTTCTCCCGGCCTGCGGGGCCTATTATGCTCGAGTACCCCACTGACTACCCCTGGAATGTACTCAAGGAAGAGGAGAACGAAGGGGAAGACTAAGGCGGTGAAGCCGGGGGATTTCGGAGGAGCTATAGATCAATTCCTGACTCAGCCGCGGCTCACCTCCCCTGGATCTAAGATGGCGGAAGCACGTGGGGAGACGAGCGGAGAGCGAGCGCTGGGGAGCCAGTCCATGTCACCAGCTGCGTCTCTGGAGTTTGACTCCTTCTCAGAAGATCCTGCCGCTCTACAGCCGAGCGGAGCGGCTCCGCTGCTGGCATCATCACGACCCGGAGGGGAGGATGAGATGTGGGCAATTCTGAGGTCTCTCCCCACTAAAGCTGACATTGAGTCGATAGTCAGCCGGCTGGAGACTCAACAGCGCAAGGACATACGAGAGGTGAGGGGGGAGCTGGGCGCTCTAGGTGCGAGGCTTGCTACAGGGGAGACCTCTGTGGCGGACTTGGAGCAGAGAGTGTCGGCCCTGGAACACCTCCAGGACGCACACATTGACGCCGCCACGATGCTGCAACTCCATATGGAGGAAATGGAAGACAGAAGCAGGCGGAACAACCTCCGCCTGCGGGGCTTGCCAGAGGCGACGGGCCCGGAGGACCTGACAGACACCGCCACGGCTATTTTCCGCAGCCTCCCGGGAGACCCACTCCCTGCAAGGCTGGAGTTCGACCGCATCCATCGGGCACTGGGGCCGAGATCCCAGGACCCTAACAGACCGCGAGACGTGATTTGTCGCCTCCATCACTACACACACAAGGAACTTATCATCCGCAGAGCCTGGGAAACAGGGGACATTGACTTTGATGGAGCGGGGGTGAAGATCCTGCCGGATGTTTCCCGCGCCACACTGCAAAGAAGAGCCATGCTCCGCCCGGTGTTGGATCTCGCCCGCCGGAATGGTGCCACGTATCGCTGGGGGTACCCGCTATCTGTGACGTTCCGAAGAGACCAGCGCGCCTACACCCTCCGGTCCCCGCGGGACCTACCGGGCTTGTTTGAGTTCCTGGCTGCTGACCCCATCAGGCTTCCGAATTGGCTCGTCTTCCTACCACAGAACGGCGGCAGATCCGGTCCGCGCCCCCCAAGGGGACATCCTCACCCTGGGTCGCAGGGGCAGCGCGGGAGAGTGAGAGCGAATACGCCGGAGGGAGCACGTGAGTCATAACCTGCCTCCCCCTTGGTTTTTTCTCCTTTTTTTTGGTTATTTTTTATTTTTGGCTGTTGACCGCCTTTGCCCCCGGGTTTTTACCCTTCGCTTGACAGTTTGGCCCCCTCCTTGGGGACGGCGCCCCATCTTGACTTTCTCCACGCCTGGCCCGGTCTGATATAGGTACCCCGCTATGAGACGATCTCAGCTGACGCTGGGGGCCCGCCGCAGACGGGAACCGCGGTCCTATGCGCCTGATTACGCTGTGTGCCTCGAGGATGTATGGGATGGGGTGGTGGGGGGACGCTGAGTTTTGAGGTTGGCTGTTTCCCCGGGCTTAGCCGGCCGCTCGGCGGCGTAAGGTTTTCTCTGATGGGTCCCATTGGTGTCACGTCCCCCCGGTGTCGAGACCTTGCGGGGGGTGCCCCCCCTCCCCCGGGTGGGTTTTACTGGAGCGGTGAGTTTGGGGGGGAGCCAGCCGGCCCCCTCCCGTGACCTGGAGATGGCACGGATGACTACGTCTATGCAGCGGACTAAGATGAATGGATCGGGACAGCCACCCTGGTATAATGCACACTGAACCTCATTGCCTACGCTGGATCCCTCAGGCGGGCTATAGAAAATGTACTCTGACTCATGATGCAAGCATATGATATGTCCCAATGTTTAGAGTCAGGTAACTGTCTGGGAAAGTTGATTAGGGGTGGGGGTGGTGGGCTGGATGGGTGCCTGCCCCCCCGGGGGGCGGGCTACGTGGGATGACCTTATGTGGGACGCCTGTCTGGGATGACCTGGGGGTGGTGGTTTGTGGTTGTGGGGCCCCCGGTTTCTCCTCCCCCCTCCCGGATGGGGGGGGGGTGGGGAGATCCGGGCTTCTTAAGATGTTGGTTTATGGTTCTCTGGGCCTTGGTGGGACGGGATGGGTCGGGGGCGTCGCTCTATGGCCTGTTCCAGTTACGCCCCCACATAGGAAGGCACACTCCTTGGCCTTTTTTTTTTTGGCCGAGTTGTGCAGTAGTGAGCAGACAGTCTGCTATTAGTTGGGTTTCCCCCTGTATTTCCCTTTCACTCTTCTCTCTTCCTTTCTCTGTGTGTGCTTTCTTTCTTCGTTCTTCTATTCTTGCTCTCCTCCTCCTCTCCTTCCTGAGCCCCGTGCTTACTTTGGTCCTTTCCCCCTCTCTTTCTCTTTTGTCCCGGGCGCTAGGGGTATCCCCCCCCCCACGCTGGTTGAGGATGGACGGTCTTACTGTGTATTCCCTTAACGCAAGGGGCCTTAACATCCCAGAAAAGCGACGAATGCTGATGGCCGACTTGCGGAAGGCCCGGTTAGATGTCGCATTCATCCAGGAAACTCACTTTAAAGATAACCGACTCCCGGTTCTCAAAAATAGATTTTTCCCCACAGCCTATCATTCCACCAACAAAACTAAATCCAGGGGCACGTCTATTCTTCTTTCCAGTAGAATACCATGGTCCCTTCGTGACTCAATGGTAGACAAGGAGGGGCGTTACACATTTATTAAGGGCTCGATTGGGGACACAATACTGATGTTTGCAACCATATACGCCCCGAACGATGGCCAAGACACCTTTTTGCGCCGGGCTATCGCGAGGCTATCTCGGTTTCGGGAAGGCCAACTCATTCTGGGAGGGGACTTCAATGTTCCGCTATCCCCCAGGGTAGACACGTCCTCGGGAACATCCTCTCTGTCGACAAAAAGCCGCAAACAAATAGCCAAAGACCTCCACGAGGCACAATTGATCGACGTATGGCGTCTCCAGCATTCGGGGGAGCGGGATTATACGTTTTACTCCCCCCCCCCACAAACTGTACTCCAGGATAGACTACTTTCTCATACCACATGGGCAACTGCATGCAGTACAGGACTCCTCCATAGGGCTACGGACCTGGTCCGACCATGCCCCTATTACCCTGACCTACAAGCTCTCCGATCAACACTTACACAGGAATCGCTTTTGGCGGTTAAATGAAAGCCTTCTGCAGAGCCCGGAAGTACTAGAGGAGGTCAACAGGGAACTAGAGTTCTATTTTCAAACAAACACGGAAGGGGACTGTACCCCCGGGGCAATATGGGAGGCGCACAAGGCGGTCATCAGGGGCATCTTTATAAAACACGGATCACGCATTAAAAGGGAAAAGGGGGAACAGCTGAAAACACTCCTGGCCGGTCTCCACGTTGCTGATACACGGCATAAGAGCGCCCCTGATCCCCAAGGGGAGGCGGAACTGGCTTCCATTCGCTCCCAAATTAACGAGCTCCTTAGCTACAGAGCCAAAGCCGCGTTACAGAAATGTCGTCTGGTATCCTATGAGTCGGGGAATAAGTGTGGGAGGGTTTTAGCCAGAGCGGTCGCTGACCTTAAAATGCAAACGTATGTCCCCCACATTAAGACTGCAGCCGACGTGAAAGTCAGCCTACCACAACATATAGCTAACACTTTCAAGGAGTACTATGCCAATTTATATAACATTCCAGCCCTCCCCAGAACGCAACCCCTGGTGGAGGCATATCTAGCCTCCGCCCATATTCCCTCACTGGCACCGGAAGCTATTGCCGAATTAGACGCCCCGATTACGTCAGAGGAACTAGAGGCGGCTCTGGCCACGACTAAACAGGGTAAGGCTCCAGGGCCAGATGGCCTTACCTCACAATACTATAGAACGTTCCTTTCGCCCCTGAGTCCCCATATGGTGTCCTTTTATAATAAGTTAGGGAACACGGCGGCATTCACCGGAGATACCTTACGGGCACATATCACGGTCATTCCTAAGGAGGACAAGGACCCCTTGGTTTGCGGCAGTTACAGGCCGATTTCCCTCCTAAACACGGACCTCAAGCTCTTTACCAAGATCTTGGCGACCCGCTTAGCCAGGCATTTACAAACGCTAGTTCACTGGGATCAAGTAGGCTTTATTCCCACTAGAGAGGCTAGGGATAGCACGACTAAAGTACTAAACCTTATACACGTGGCTGGCCAGACCCAAACGCCTTCGGTCTTCCTGAACACTGATGCGGAGAAGGCCTTTGACCGAGTCAACTGGAATTACATGTTCTCGGTCCTTAGACATATTGGACTTGGAGATACCATGATTAGATGGATAGCGCAGATTTACACTACCCCCTCAGCACAAGTTAAAGTGAACGGAATCTTATCTGACCCACTCCCGATTAAAAACGGAACTAGACAGGGCTGCCCTTTATCACCCCTCCTCTTTGCCCTCTCGTTGGAGCCATTCTTGTGCAGGATTAGAAATAACCCAGACATCACGGGTCTTGAGGTGGGGGAGTCTCAGTATAAAGTGTCGGCCTACGCGGACGACCTGATGTTTTCCCTTACTAATCCATTAATCTCCCTCCCTAATCTTGTCCGGGAATTTGACACTTATGGAAGCATATCCAATCTTAAAATCAATTATAGTAAGTCAGAGGCCATGGGGGTGGGGTTGCCCCAAACTGTCATGCAAACATTGAGGTCCAATTTTAACTTTAAGTGGACGGACACTGCTCTGAAATACTTGGGCACCAGGGTTCCAGCTGACCTTAAACAGACCTTTACCCTGAATTTCCCTCCCTTATTGATTAAGACCCAGACTTTACTGGACTCCTGGCACAAGGGCCTTCACTCATGGTTTGGCCGCTGCAACCTGATAAAAATGTGTATTCTGCCCAAATTCCTCTACTTACTACAGGCACTCCCAATTCATGTTCCAGCGGTATTCTTTAAACAAGTACATAGTCAGTTCACTAAATTCATCTGGGCGAATAAAAAACCGAGGCTTCCTCGGGCCCTACTATCCCAGCCAAAGCTGGAGGGGGGGCTAGCGATTCCGGATTTAAAGAAGTACTCACAGGCTGTACATTTGGGTAGGATGGTGGACTGGTGCCGCCACTCCGACCTAAAACTGTGGACACACCTCGAACAGTCTCAGACACATGTGCCCCTACGGGGAGCTGTCTGGTGTTATGAAAATCTTCCGGCGGACATCAAAAAGCACCCGACCATAGGAACAACCCTCCGAGTGGGGACGCGGGCACTTTCCGCACTGGCTTTATCTACGCCTAACTCCCCCCTATACCCTATTATAGGGAATCCAAAATTCCCGCCGGGACTGTCCCCCCAGGCCCGGACAGTCTTTCAGGACATCCACTGCACGCAAGCTAGACACTTCCTAGTGAATAACCGCTGGCCCTCACTGGACTTGCTGAGGGAAGAGGGGGGTGCCTTTCAACTGACGTTTTGGACAGCGATCCAACTGAGACACTTCTTTGAGTCATTGCCCAACCCACAAGAGTACATCAGACCACTCACCCCCTTTGAGAGCCTCTATTCGGAGGAGGGTGTGCTACCAAGGACACTGTCCACCATGTATGCTCTTCTGATTTCCCGGACTGAACCTGCAAGACCGGCCTATCTAATTAAGTGGGAAAGGGATCTAAACTGTTCATTCACCTCCACCCAGATTCAGCGTATTATAACGTTGGCCCTGAAATCTTCCATATGTACGAAAATACAGGAAACTAACTACAAGCTCCTGACGAGGTGGTATTTAACTCCACATGCCCTACACACCTTTTACCCAGACTCCTCGGAGGTGTGTTGGAGGTGCCAAGGAGACAGGGGTACGCTGTTACATGTATTTTGGTCGTGCCCGCAGCTGTCCCATTTTTGGTCAACAGTGAAGCTTATAACCCAGAAATTCACTGAATACAATATACCGGATGACCCGGCGTTTTTTCTCCTACACGTCAACACTATGTCAATTAAGCGATATAAAAAGTCGCTAGTTTGCCATTTACTGAATGCCGCAAAGGCTTGCATCCCACTCCAATGGAAAAGTACAACAGCACCTACGGTGGCTAGCTGGATCCGCCGAGTGGAGGATATTAAGGCAATGGAAGACCTGGTGCTGTCTGCAAGACAGCAGCAGGAAAAATTTAAAGATACGTGGGAGCTGTGGAACCATTTTATCTTCTCCTCAGAGGGTATTGCCCTTAGGGCTACATGAGGAAACAAAGGCCCCATATACTGATCAACCCGGGAGCCGTCCTGACTCAACCAGAGTTTCCTGATGACTTTCCTATACCGACCCTTCCTGCCCCGCCCCAGCCCTGCCCTCCCCCCCCCTTTTTTCTTCTTTTCCCCCCATCCATTCTGTTTTCTTCTTCCCTTTCTCCCCCTTTTTTTTTTTTTTTTTTTTTCTTCCTTCCCTGTGTAGAGCCCCCCTCTCCTTGTGCCCCCCCCCGCTCCGCCCTAAGGGCGGGCCCGGTTTGGGTGGGGGGGTAGAGGGGGAGTGGGGCCTAGGGGTCCTTATCGGGATGGTTTGGAGGCTTCAATGCTAGAGGAGGCCTATGGCCCTGGAGACGGTATTTAAGGGGGTCTAGCCGACGGATATATTACGAGCTAGTGGCTTGGGCAGTAGGGCTGGACCCCCAACCCCGCCTCTACCTTCGGATGATAAGTTTGATGATGTCCCCCCCACCCCTCCCCTTTATTTTCTCTCTCTTTTTCTCCTTTTCCCATCCTCAAGATATGTTGTTGTTACATCTTGTATGTCCTCCTGTATTTGTTTGTAATGCTTTGGCCCAAGTTGGGCCTTAATAAAAATAAGAGAAAGACAAAAAGAGGGAAGCGCCTCTGAGTATGCTGCTTTTAATTTAAGACATAAAAATATAAATCCAGCACTTACATCATAATAATATGGTGCAGTCGTGGAAGCTGGCGTGCATCTGTAGCAGACAGTCCGCAAAGCGTCAGAGCTGGGCAGCCGGAGAGAGCCGGGGAGAGAGACGGCTGAGTCCTGGTTGTTGTGCCGCTGCTGGGCAATGGATTCATCAGCTGTTGCGTGACGTCAGGTCGGACGGAGGCTGAGGGGGACCACAACGCGTTTCAGAGCCGGCGCACGGAAAAGACCAGCGCGCTCCTTTTTCAAGTGTAGTGAATGGAAGACAGGGCTCATATTTTAAACAGTCATGTGATCAGTGCCGACCAATAGGCGTACAAGGATAACGAGCAAACGAAAGTGAATCGAATTACTTGATTAAAACTGACAGAGGGATAAGACTTATATATATATATGTATATAATACAAATGGAAAAGTATAATCTGAGGAGGGTGGATATTGAATGATTATCTACATATGTGTAGTCAAAGTGACTGTGTATACATATGGTAGGGGAAACATGATTAAAAAGTTGAGGCAACGTAATATAAGCTTTGGGCACTAGAGGGCCACCAGAGTAAGGATATATAAACGGTGCCTTAGTTTAAAGTGATATTATAATGGGAATGCCAATAAGGGGTGATGCTTCGGGCAGTGGCAATAGAACCACAAGGCTATGATGAGGCAGATATAGCCATAACATGAAATTAAATATAAATATAAACATACAGATAATAAAAATAAAGGTAAAAATAAGGATTGATCATATCAAAAATAAAAATAGAATTAAATAATGAAATACAAAACAAGGGCAAGTAGGAACAATCATTGAATATATCAGGCCCAGATGTAAATGGGAACTGATAAGTAATAGAGTATAGGGGAGGATAGGGGGGGTGGGAAAAAAAGGGGGGGAAGAAGAATGCGGGTGTATGTAGGACTGCATACATAAACACACATATGCATGCATCCACATACACGTGTAGATATGTGGTAAAAATGTAAAGAATATGTATATTTGGATATTTAAAGAATGGCATTGACATCTAATTCTTCGTTGAGGCCGAGAGGAGAGAGACAATCAAGGGTAAATATCCAGAAGGTCTCGCGTTCGCACAGTCTGGATATTTACCCTTGATTGTCTCTCTCCTCTCGGCCTCAACGAAGAATTAGATGTCAATGCCATTCTTTAAATATCCAAATATACATATTCTTTACATTTTTACCACATATCTACACGTGTATGTGGATGCATGCATATGTGTGTTTATGTATGCAGTCCTACATACACCCGCATTCTTCTTCCCCCCCTTTTTTTCCCACCCCCCCTATCCTCCCCTATACTCTATTACTTATCAGTTCCCATTTACATCTGGGCCTGATATATTCAATGATTGTTCCTACTTGCCCTTGTTTTGTATTTCATTATTTAATTCTATTTTTATTTTTGATATGATCAATCCTTATTTTTACCTTTATTTTTATTATCTGTATGTTTATATTTATATTTAATTTCATGTTATGGCTATATCTGCCTCATCATAGCCTTGTGGTTCTATTGCCACTGCCCGAAGCATCACCCCTTATTGGCATTCCCATTATAATATCACTTTAAACTAAGGCACCGTTTATATATCCTTACTCTGGTGGCCCTCTAGTGCCCAAAGCTTATATTACGTTGCCTCAACTTTTTAATCATGTTTCCCCTACCATATGTATACACAGTCACTTTGACTACACATATGTAGATAATCATTCAATATCCACCCTCCTCAGATTATACTTTTCCATTTGTATTATATACATATATATATATAAGTCTTGTCCCGCTGTCAGTTTTAATCAAGTAATTCGATTCACTTTCGTTTGCTCGTTATCCTTGTACGCCTATTGGTCGGCACTGATCACATGACTGTTTAAAATATGAGCCCTGTCTTCCATTCACTACACTTGAAAAAGGAGCGCGCTGGTCTTTTCCGTGCGCCGGCTCTGAAACGCGTTGTGGTCCCCCTCAGCCTCCGTCCGACCTGACGTCACGCAACAGCTGATGAATCCATTGCCCAGCAGCGGCACAACAACCAGGACTCAGCCGTCTCTCTCCCCGGCTCTCTCCGGCTGCCCAGCTCTGACGCTTTGCGGACTGTCTGCTACAGATGCACGCCAGCTTCCACGACTGCACCATATTATTATGATGTAAGTGCTGGATTTATATTTTTATGTCTTAAATTAAAAGCAGCATACTCAGAGGCGCTTCCCTCTTTTTGTCTTTCTCTTGCATACACCGAGCTGACTTCGCTCCTGGATAGCAGCCCTGAATTACTGCCTTCAACCACATCAGTTCCTCATTTTCATCAACTACAACCTCTTTAGGCATTTTTGCTGGGACTGAACCTATCATGGATTTTTGAATATCACCAGTCACACTGTATATCCCCAATGTGCTTTGTGGTTTTTTTATATCAAACCAATCGATCCTTTTTAAATCAACTTTATTATCATTATTTTTATTATTATTATTTTTATTTTTATTTTTATCTATTGTTAACCCTTTAGTTGATTGTTCTGTGCAAACACCCTGAGCGCTGTACTCCACCCATTATTTTCTTAATAAAAATAAAATTATATATTTGAAAAAAAAAAAAAAAAAAACAAATGTATTCATCAGTTTAGGCCGATATATATTCTTCTACATATTCTTGGTAAAAAAAATCACAATAGGCGTATAGTGATTGGTTTGCGCAAAAGTTATCGTCTCTACTATCTATAGGATAGATTTGGGGACTTTTATTTATTTTTACTGGTTTTACTTTTAATGGCAGCAACCTGCAATTTTTAGTGGGTCTGTGACATTGCGGTGGACAAATCTGACCCCAAAGTACACTTTTTGGAGACCAGTGACATTATTACATTGATCAGTGCTATAAAAATGCACTGCTCAATGTATAAATTACACTGGCAGGGAAGGGGTTAACACTAGGGGGTGATCAAGGGGTTAAGTGTGTTCTAACAGTAGGGGGATGGGCTGCCAGGAACATAAAAAAAGGTTGCTGTTCCCGATCACTGGGAACAGAAGATCTGTGAGGCCTTGTACACACGAGCAGGCATGTCCGATGAAAACGGTCCGCGGACCGTTTTCATCGGACATGTCTGCTGGGAGCTTTTGGTCTGATGTGTGTACACACCATCAGACCAAAATCCCCGCGGACAGAGAACGCAGTGACGTAAAAGACACTGACGTTCTCAAACACGCAAGTTCAATGCTCCCACGCATGCGTCGAATCAATTTGACGCATGCGCGGGATTTCGGGCCGCTGGTTATACGTCATAACCAGCGGACATGTCCGATGAGTCGTACTAACCATCGGACATGTCCGACGGACATGTTTACAGCGGACAAGTTTCTTAGCATGCTAAGAAACTTTTGTCCGCTGGAAACCTGTCCGCTAGGCCGGAAAACTGTCCGCTAGGCCCTACACACGGTCGGACATGTCCGCGGAAACTGGTCCGCGGACCAGTTTCAGCAGACATGTTCGGTCGTGTGTACAAGGCCTGACATGTCATCTGGCAGAACTGAGTTCTGCCTTGTTTACACTGGCAAATCCCCATTCTGCCTCTGTACACCATGATCACGAGTCGCCGGCGGACATCGAGTCCGCCAAACCCACTACGCGCAGTAGGTGCGCACACGCCACTGCCGACACATGTGTACCCACTATCTCCCATACTCAGACCACCGACCTGCTGCAGTATGAGAGCGGCTGGTTGGCAAGCAGTTAAAGAGTCTTTAAAAATTTAAAACAATGACTTGGAAATAACAGAGCTCAACTATTTGAAAGCATTTGAGTGTAAACTATCTGGTTCAGGTGCTTTATTCACCTTTATTTTGTCTGAAAGTTTCTGAACCATATACATTTTGAGCCATTGTGGATTAAACAGGGTGTTGCTTTTCTGATATTAATATTTGTTATTATATTAATAATTATTATTATATTGTATATTTAAGATTTAATATCTCGCATATACGATATATGGTTAAAATAAGGGTTCTGTGACAAGAGTGAAAAGCTTTAACATAACACATTTATTTAGAGAAAAGATATTAGCTATCTAACATACTGCATACATATACAGTTTTAACGTAAGGGAAATAAAAGTTAGTTTCAAATACAAGATAAGCACATCACACTAAAAGTATTAAGAAAACAAATTATGACAAAGTAAATAAGTGCAGGGGAGAAGATAGATTCTGATGTTACCTTGACATCCCGGGCCCGGGAAGTTCTCTTCATCTCTCTCTAATTCTATTGATGAGACCCCCTGACTTTATAATCCTGATGTCACTTCTGATTGGCTGAAATAGCCTTTTCCAAATATGGGCAATTTCCTTCTATCTTTAGGGATGAATAGGCTTGAAGTTTAAACTAATTACCTCTAGCTAGTTAGACCTCCTGTCTTTCATGAAAGAGTACAGTCGTTTCCAGGTGACACCATAAAGTGCAAACCTTTCCCACTGTGATTTCTTCCTGACTTGCTTTGTATGTCAAAAGATGTAGTAGACTGGTCGTCTCCGGCCACCTTCATACAAAGCAATCATGCATATCAAATACAGGGAGTGCTAAATAGATATATGCAATCCCTAACTGTCAGCCTATTTAAAGTATCTATCAGAACTTCTCCCCCACCACACATATACTGTTATCGTAATATATATTTATACCTATGTACAATAATGGCGATTAGACATTAACAATTCACCCAGGGCAACAGATGACCCCTTGTGGCCAGTTGAGACAGATGAGACTAGGCCACACTTTAAGTGAGTAATTGTTTATGTCTGATATCCATTAGAATGTTAAGTTTCTCCCTCTGCCATTATTTTTAGAAGTCAGCCAAGATATATCACCATGCCCGTCATAAAAATCAATACCCCACATTGCAATATGAGAAAACCTTTTCATCCCATTTCCCTCCAGGTTCTAGTGGTGACTAAGCTAAAATCCCCATCATGTAAAAGTTCATTTAACCTTTCCTCGGTTTTCACCATATCATTACTAATTTGATTGTGGAGGTTTACTGACAAAGTATACATTTTTACATCAACATGGGGTATGTATGTGCTAGGATCTGGGACCTCAGGGGTCCTCTCAATGATGTCAACACTGGTATGGGGTTTCTATAGTTTGCCCAATAGTACTGTACTCATGTGGAATGAAGCAAAAATTTGGATAGGGTATTTGGACACGACTGACCCCCATAGAGAAATGTCTGGTGATTGGTAACGACACAGTACAGTCCATCCATGTGGTAGGTGATCCTTGTGCTTGGTGTTCTCCATTTTGACCACTTCACTGGGCAGTTAGCCTCCATTTCACGTGGAATGGTTTCTTGAGGTGGTTGGCGTGGACTTTCCAGTTGGGGGTCCCTTGCTACGTTGGCTGTGGGATCCGGGTCATTGTTTAGACCACCGACTGGGGTGTCAGTTTCAAACACCTCACAACGGCATACGTATCTATTGTCTTTGACAGTGCAGCAGGCAGTGTGCGGTGCTTTCCATCGCCCTTGAACTTGAATGAGCATTTCGGGGAGGTGCAGCCTTTCCTTGTACACGTCATTCTTGAGGTATCCGAGGGAGTGTATGGACGCCATTGTATAAAAAGTAGTCCTCTTGTGGATGGAACACGGGCAGCGACATTGTGAAGGATATGTACATTAGGTCACGGTAGGTGCACAGTGACTGGCTTTTCTTGCAAGAAAATGGCCCTCTATTTGGGTGTGGTGTCACTATCCCTATGCTTCAAATTGTGGAAACTGGCAAAGGTTTGCACGTGTCTCCAAAATGTACATTCATTCCACCACTAGTATTAGTGTGAGTACAATACCATTGTGTAAGATCTGTGTCTCTTAAGATAAAATTTCCATACGCAGTGCATATTACCTCTTGGCCCATACCATCCTCTCTAGCTTTATGTTATAAACCGTAAAAAAAAATTCAATAACAAAAACCTTTCCTCCCCTGCAAGCCCCTCAACACCCTGCAGAACTGGTTTCAGCACTTGCCGAACCTTTTTATTCACCATTTCCGATATGCCGGCGAATCGCTGTCAAATCGGCTTGGTTCCAAATTGACATGTCAGTTTCACAAAGTTCTGGGATGGATGCTAGTATGCTGTCCGTGCCCTTTAACTTTCTGGATCTGAAAATGCCCCTGTGGTTCTGCCAATGGATCCTGAGTTTGCTTGCCTGGGAGGTAATAAAAATCTACTAGCAAGGAAGAGTAAAACAAAGATACATTTGTCCGGGCACATGAGCCGAATTCGGCCATGTTCCACTGGGACAAATTAAGTACCACCTGCACATGAATAAACTTAACGTTATTAAACATTATTCCAGGGATTGAGTTTTCCGTTAGGCTACTTGGTGGTTCCTCTTGCAGTGTTGGGCATTCCAAGGAGGTTGGTTTGTAATAGGGGATTGCAGCTGTATTTTTGGACAAAGTTGTAGGAGTAGGGGTGTTAGTCTTTGGGGACACCTGCAAGGTAATTTTCCCTGGGACGTACTGAAGAGTGGATGCATGAGTGTTGCTGGACAAGAGGATGGAGATAACGAAAGAATATTTCCACTCTCCGGCATCCCTCAACCGTGTCTCTTGAATCAATAAACAATAAAGATCCGTTGTGAAAGCTCATGGCTCTGTTCTGGTAGTCCGTGATTTTCCCAGCAACGCCATTCATCCAAACTAGATGATTATCAATGGGACTCCACCAATAAACTTGCTTCCCTGCAGTCCCTACAATGGCCACAGGCAATAAGATGGATTCCCCCTCTAGACAGTAGACCGGATTCTGGTCAACGATCACGCTGATGAGCGGTCCAGTCTTCTCTCCCTTGGTATGTCCGATCAGAGCAGGATCACAATCCACATCGACTTCATGGCTCTAAAAGGGAAGAAAGCAAAACATTTTAGTTGCAGAATTTTGTGAAGGCACAAACAATGGGGCACAAAACTGAGCCCAGTAAATTCAAAGGAATTTCCCAGATCTCCCCCCCTTGTGCTCCTTGTTTGGCCAAGCAATCTGCTACGTCATTTTGTTCCCAGTATGGGGCAGTGCCTATATGACCTTTTACTTTGCACCCCCATGTTTTGACTGGCAACTTTTGCACCAATGTTACAATATATTTCACCAGGAATACGTGTTTACGTGGAGACCCATCTGAGGACATGTACTGGTGGGTGTGCCAGAAGGGCAGAAATTCTGTAAGAGTCTTACAGACCCACGCAGAATCTGTGTATAAAACAATTTCTTGATCCCCTTTCATCATTTCTAGGGCATGCGCAATCGCAGCCATCTCAGTGAATTTTGCTGATTTGACTTGACATGACCGAAAGATTGATGTTTGGGTCTTTGCATGCGGATCGATAATGTATATTCCAAATCCTGCATGTGGGGAACCCTCCACATAAAAACATGATCCATCTGTGAAAATTGGGACTGCCTTTTCCGGGACCTTTTCATTTGCTGACAAAGGTCTAGAGAAATGTTGTGCCGCTGATTGTGGGGTGATAGCACATTCATGCGGTGTTCCTTGGAAAAGGAGGCCATGGGCGATAGTGGAACGAATATTTGTTTGTTTGACTTTAATGTCTTGATTTTGGAGCAACAGAGCCCAATGGGCCTGTCTGGCATTGAATACATTGCCATCTTCCACTCTGTCTGTGAGTAGAAACTTAGTGGGCATGTGCAGAATGACTGTGTTAAGTCCTATGATGTATGTGTAGTATTTAACTGCCCACAACGTGTCAAGAAGGTGTTTTTCACATAGAGTGTACTTCCTTTCCACAGGAAATAATGTTTTAGAAACATATAATATGGGTCTTTGTTGCCCATGGATTTCCTGTGCCAGAACAGCTGACCGGGCTGTCTCTGATATGGCAGTCTCAATGTGAAAGGGCAGTTGGTACTCTGGGTTGGCTAATACTGGCGCTTGTGCTAAAGCTTCTTTAAGCTTCTGCACTGGATTGGTGTGTTGCTTCTTTTTCCCCCAAACATACAGTGGTGCGGACTTATGCGCACCATCAGGGATGATATCCCACAAATAATTTACCACTCCTCGGAAAGATCTGAGAGTGGGCATACTCACTGTTAGAGGGAATTGTAGGATGACTTTTACCTTCTCCGTGGCTATCTTACTACCGTTTGCTGCCACTGTAATCCCCAGAAAAGACACAGATTCCTGCGACAATTGTGCCTGGCCAATAATGGGATTACATGTCTGTCCCGTTTTTCCTAGGATTCGTCGGAGTTCCTCCAATAGCCGCAAATGCTTTTCTTTGTCGCATGTGGCTATAAGCAAATTGTCATTGTACTGAAAAAGATTCTTAGTAGCAGAAAAATCAGTTAAAATATCTCTCATGGTTACATGTGAAGTACTGTGTTCATGGGATCTAATTTTGCTAATGACATCAGCCATACTCATAATGATTTGTACCGGTTGAATGGGGTATACATTGGAAATCATCTCATTCCCTTCACTATCAAACCCTAAAAATGTTTGATTTCCTTCATTGGAAGATAGGATCTGGGGAGTACCCATGCTGGGGAGCTTGTCCTTCTCCTCATTTCTGGATAGCTGGTCCCCATGGTCTGGTGAGTCTATGACAATGGGACCTTCTCGATTTTCCTGTGGCTTTGCGATTTCTCCCATCACCACAGGCAAAGTCGAACTAGGATCCATATCTTCCTCAATTTCAAAGGCACAGGTATTACTATGTTCTCGTATGCTAGCCACAGCCTGTCCTTTAAATTTTTCTTTGTTAGGTTCATGTAACTGATCTTGCAACACTTTGTATGCAATAGTTACATGGTCCAGTTGTGTTTCAACTTTAATTAGCATGCTTTTGTATTGTACCAGTTCTTTTTGGGCCAATTGGTACTTTTTTAAATTTTCCTCCTGTGAGGCATTAAGTATTTGATTAAGGGTAGATAAGGATTGTACTTGGCTTTTTAAAGCTGTATTCTCCTTTTCTCTTTCAGAAATTGTAATATTTTTATTACAGACTATACCTTCCAATTTCTTTATTTTAGTATGCATAGACATGCAAGCCGCATACATGCCTGCTAAGGCTAGATTTTTAAGTTTTTTGTTATTTTTGGTTGCTTTTGCTTGTTCTTCCAATACTTTAGTATCACAGGCAAAATCCTTGTTCTCATGTTTATGCGTAAACGTTGCTACAACACTTTCTAGCCAGGAATCCATTACGAACAGCTAGTATGCACAATTTGTGAGCTGAATTAAAGTAATTGTTCCCTTCTACTGTAAAGTCATTTACAGTAAAGGAGAAAAATGCCAAGAGAAAAACAACCAAATAAAATATATTCCCCAAAAATACAGTTTAAAAAAAAAATATATATTTTCAGCTGTCCCTAACACAGTCTTTTTTATTTTTTTTATTTTTTTTAGATTAGAGTGGAAACCTAATTATCCTTAACAAAGCATTGTGCCTATCTTGTCTGAATAGTAGACAAAGGAAACAATAGAAGCCCCCAAGGATCAATTAGGATGAACACCTCTAAGCTATCAATAGCAAAGGTAAATAACTGAGTGTTTACACTGTGTAACACTCAATTCAGTAAAAACTGAACTAATCCAAAAAAATAAAATAAACCAAAAATGCAAGATATCACTTTCAGTATTAAACATCCACTGTTTTGTACTGAACTAACAATAATGAGAATGTTACTACTTGTAAAATTTCCTCATAATAAAAAAAGTCAAATAAAACTACATAAAATTAGAACCAACTCTTTTGTAGATTTGATTTCAATGTTAGTGGACATATAATTCAACTAACAAAAACTCATTGAACTTTTTGAACATCAAAGTCTAGTCAGCTTTTTCTTTTTTTTTCAGTGTCTTTCTGCAGACAACAGAAAATAAGCACGTTTTTTTGTATATAAAAAAAAACAATCCATAAAAATAAAAGCTAAAACTAATACAAAAAAAAACAAGAACAAAAAAAAAAATCTTAACAGCAAAAATTGTGTAATTTGCAAAAAAAACAATAAACATTTATTTTTTTTTTCCACAAAAACCAATTGACAACCCTTTCAGTGTGTCAATATAAATGATATTTAAACAAAAATGTGTGATCCCTTCCTTATCTCTCCCCAATACATTGACCGGTTATAATGGTACATCCGAGATTTTTTATCAATTATGATTTTGGGATATTAATGAAACACAAAAAAAAATAAAAAAATAAAAATAAAAAAAAATCAAATAACCTTAGAAAATATTAACATATATTTTCCCTAGCTAGGATAGGATAAACTGACTCAGTTTGAACTCCTACTAACCTTAAAAAAAAAATAACTTGTGGGTAAGCTGACTCAGCTTGAATCCCTTAGTTAAAAAAAAAAAAAAAAAAAAAACTTGGTGTATTATCTCTGCTAATACCCACTAAAAAAAACAAAAATATTTTACTTATCTTTTCCTTAGATATTTGTTATTATTAAATACTTTCAGTCTTGTTCACAACGTCGTGGTCGCCACTGTTGCTTTTCTGATATTAATATTTGTTATTATATTAATAATTATTATTATATTGTATATTTAAGATTTAATATCTCGCATATACGATATATGGTTAAAATAAGGGTTCTGTGACAAGAGTGAAAAGCTTTAACATAACACATTTATTTAGAGAAAAGATATTAGCTATCTAACATACTGCATACATATACAGTTTTAACGTAAGGGAAATAAAAGTTAGTTTCAAATACAAGATAAGCACATCACACTAAAAGTATTAAGAAAACAAATTATGACAAAGTAAATAAGTGCAGGGGAGAAGATAGATTCTGATGTTACCTTGACATCCCGGGCCCGGGAAGTTCTCTTCATCTCTCTCTAATTCTATTGATGAGACCCCCTGACTTTATAATCCTGATGTCACTTCTGATTGGCTGAAATAGCCTTTTCCAAATATGGGCAATTTCCTTCTATCTTTAGGGATGAATAGGCTTGAAGTTTAAACTAATTACCTCTAGCTAGTTAGACCTCCTGTCTTTCATGAAAGAGTACAGTCGTTTCCAGGTGACACCATAAAGTGCAAACCTTTCCCACTGTGATTTCTTCCTGACTTGCTTTGTATGTCAAAAGATGTAGTAGACTGGTCGTCTCCGGCCACCTTCATACAAAGCAATCATGCATATCAAATACAGGGAGTGCTAAATAGATATATGCAATCCCTAACTGTCAGCCTATTTAAAGTATCTATCAGAACTTCTCCCCCACCACACATATACTGTTATCGTAATATATATTTATACCTATGTACAATAATGGCGATTAGACATTAACAATTCACCCAGGGCAACAAGGGCTATGCCAATATTATTCTCATTATGTATTTGAGCTCCCCCATTTTCCTCATACATATGAGCTCCCCCATGTTCCTTTATATTCAGAGCTGAACAAGGTTTTTATTACATTACTCTTTGTCCCCAGTCATCAACTTAAAACTATCTTGTGAACCACCTAGATGCTCAGACCTGACTTTTTTACTATTAATATATTTAAAGAATTATGGGGGGGAGTTTTCCTACTCTCTTTTGCAACCTGATGTTCATTTAGAATTGTTGCATTTTTATATTTTCTAAATACTCTTTTTAAAATTTTCATAGTTTTTTTTTTTACTTTGTCTCAATTTTTTTTAAGGTATTTAAACCTATTGCCCATGGGAATATATTTTGTACTGTGGTTGCATATGGTCAATTTGAAGCTTTTCCATTTTTTTGTGTTCTTCAATGACAAGCGGCCCCTAGCCTTGGAAAATTTGCTCCTTAGGCTTATTTTCCATGGACGTTTTTGGACGTTTTTACAGCCACTTTTCTGAGCTTTTTTTGCAGCTTAAAAACGTCTCTCCATGTTAGTCTATGGCCTCATGCCCACCATGACGTTTTTGAGCTGCAAAAAAAAAACCAGGACCAGTGCGTTCTGAAGCTCCAGCCTTAGAGCTGTAAAAACGCCAGATGTTAAAAAATGCTCAAAGCCGCTCAAAAACGCTCAAAAACGCTAAGAAACTCCACGGCTGCGCTTTTGAGCTCCAGCTCAAAAAAATAAAAATAAAATAAACATGGACAGGCATTTTTAAGCTGTAAAAAAAGGCTAAAAAAGTGGCTGTAAAAACGTCCATGGAAGTGAAGCCTTAAAATTAAGTTTTTATGTTTCCAGTATGTGCTTGTTGTTTACAGTTGGCTTTATGCACACTAGACAACTAAAAACTGCTAAACTCAGGGCCATCAGTGTCTTTAACAACCAGTGAATAACTTCAAGAAGTTCAACCTGCTCACATCTGTCATAGTGGTATTCACCCTGGAGCTGTTGCTCTATTATTTTATACATGCGTCTCACAGGCAAAAACCTTCAATCTTGTTAGCACTTATTTTCCAAGTTACAGATAAAAGGGGTTGTAAAGGTTTGTTTTTTATTTTCTAAATATGTTCCTTTAAGCTAGTGCATTGTTGGTTCACTTACCTTTTCCTTCGATTTCCCTTTTAAATGTTTTTTTTGTTTGTTTTTTTTTGTCTGAATTTCTCACTTCCTGTTCTTACTCAGTAAGCTGTTCAGTAAGCTGTTCTGGCTGACTAACCACCGCTTGGATGATGGTGGTAAGTTTACTGAGGTGAAACAGGAAGTGAGAAATTCAGACAAAGAAAAAAAACATCGAAGGAAAAGGGAAAAAGGGAACCAACAATGCACTAACGTAAAGGAACCTATTTAACCACTTCAGCCCCTGGCCAATTCTGATACTTCTCACATAGATGTAAAAATCATCTTTTTTTGCTATAAAAACTTAGAACCCCAAACAATATATATTTTTACGCAGAGGCCCTAGAGAATAAAATGGTGCTGCAAATTTTTATGTCACATTGTATGTGTGCAGCGAATTTTCAAGCACAAATTGTTTGGAAAAAAATACACTTAAAAAGCCTTTACAGGTTACCAGTTTAGATTTAGAAAGGAGGCCTGGCACTAGAATTATTGGTCTCCCTCTGACATTCACGGTGATGTCTGACATGTGTGGTGCAATCGCTGTTTAAGTATTAATGCGGGGCCAACACATGTGTTCACCTTTTCATGTGAGCACAGGGGGGTGGGGGCACTTTAAAGATTTTTTTTATTACGTTTTTTTTTTTTAACACGGTCACTTTAAATTTTATTTTTTTCATCAACTTTTTTGCTATCAGAAGGGATGAACAACATCCCATGTGATATCATGGGCAGGGCAGTAGTGTATTTATGTTTTGTGCTGCCATAGGCCTGACTAAACTTGTGCACCCCCTAATTTAAATATGACCCACCCCTTCCTGTCAATGCCACACCCCTTGCTGTTGAAGACCCGCCCTCCCCTTACTCTATCCAAAATAGAAAAAAAAATTGTTGCCTATAGTTCTACTTTAGGCACAAAATTCACATAATTTTATGGAGAGGACTAAGAAGATATAACCATGTCAATGGTGCAGAAGAAAATACCAAGCACATTGAGGAAGGTTTGTGGTCCAGGATGATAGGACAGTCAAAATTAGAAGCACCACCCCCCCTACAGTTACGAAATGCTGGACGTCCGCATACCAGAAGCAGTACGGCCGCTTTATGGGGGCGCTATACTAATTTGCCTCTCTGCCCAGAGTCCTCCCCATAAGACTGGCGCTACACTAACAGTGTAGCGCAAGCCGACGGGGACTCTTGCTGTGCTGCCCCCTACAACATGCTGCCCTAGGCCTTGTTGGCCTAGGCCAGGATACAGCGTTGGGGCAGGGACAAATACTCTTCACTGAGAGATATGGGGTCTATCAGACCATAGATCTCTCCTCTGCCCTTAAAAACATCAGATCAAACCAAAATTGGTTTGATCCAATGACTTCACAGGCTGTTAACAGCTTGTTTACATTACACTGAAACGGGAAGTGACCAAATACTCGTCGGTTTCAGTTTTTTAGACCAGAGAATTGATCTGGCATGTTACAGTCTTCAGTCATCTCTATGGTCAGCCAGTAAAACTGCCTGCTTCCCATAAGGATGGGAAAGCCAGGAAAGGCAGCAGGAGAGGAGGAACCCCATCCACCTCCTGTGAAAGCAATCCAGCAGCTAATTAGCCACTGGGATCACTGATTCATTACAAAGCAACACCGGCTAAGAAAAAAAGATTCCAGGATGATACCTGTAGCTGCAGGCATCATCTCAGTATAACCCCTTCTTAAAGAGTGGAGGCATCTTCACGAAGGTACCACTGTACCAGTCCTCATTTTGACTGACAATAAGAATCTCACATTCTTGTCTGAGGCAAAGCGCTTATCTCCCAGAAGGGAATAATGGGCTCTTTTTCTGTCAAGCTTCAATTACATAGTTTCATTTTTACCTGGTACTAAGAATGTAAGGGCTGATGCGATGTTGCAACAGTTTTCCTCCACTTCCAAGATGGAGTCAGTTCCTGCTCCTGTGATACCTCCCAATCGTATTCTGGCCACTGTTCATACTAGTCTCACTTCACCTTTGGGTGACAGAATTCTGGCCGCTCAGATCCATTCTCCTCCCAAGAAACCTTGTGACCGCTAAGAATCTCTGCGCTGCTTTGCACCAGACTTACCATTCTCCTAAGGCAGCTGGCCACCCAGGGAAGAATCAACTAATTTGGGCTATTTCTTAACAATTCTTGTGGCCTAGTCTCCACGCTGATGTAGCCGCCTTCATAGCCACTCAGTGCTCAGAGTAAGACACCACATCACCCTCCAGTGGGCCTCTTACAACACATACCTAATGGAGAGAGGCCTTGGACCCACCTGTCTATGGATTTTATTGTGAAGTTACCCAACTCCCAGGGCAACACAGTTATTCTTATGGTGATTGACCGGTTCTTCGGTTCTTGAAAATGTCACATTGTATCCCACTTAAGAAGTTGCCCACATCCAAAGAACTGGCATCCATTTTTGCTCTGGATCTTTCGCTTACTTGGGCCACCCAAGGTTATTATCTCAGACAGGTGTAGCCAGTTTGTTTCCAGGTTTTGGCGAGCCTTTTGTGCACAGTTGGGAATTCAAATTTTCTTCTCCTCTGCGTATCACCCACAGTCCAATGGGGCCACAGAACGAGCCAACCAAGCCTTGGAGCAGTTTCTACTTTGCAATACTTCTGACCAACATAACAACTGGTCAGACCTCTTACCTTGGGCAGAATGTGCTCACACTAGTGCCGTCAATGTCGCTTCTCGATTGTTTCCATTTATGGCGAATTATGGTTTCCAACCATTCATGTCGCCTGACTCATTTGTTCCTCAAAGAAATCCTGTGTTAGAAGAACATCACTGTGAACTTTGTTCCACTTGAGTACAGGTCCAAGATTCCTTTGTGACCTGACAGTGATAGTTACAGACTCAATGCTGACTGCAGACGCCTACCTGCGCCTTCCTACCAGGTTGGGGAGAGGGTGTGGCTGTAATCTTGCAACTTCCGACTCTGTGTTCCCTCACTGAAACTGGCACCACGCTTTATTGGGCCTTTATGTATTCTCCCTAAGATCAACCCAGTGGCTTATGCATTAGAACCTCCTTCTAAAATGTGTATTTTGAATTTATTTCATGACACCTGATTAAAACCTTTGGTGTGCAACTGTTTGACCACCTCGGTACCACCTCCTTGCTCGATTCAGGTTGAGAACCATGAAGAGTATGAGATACAATTGATCATTGACTCCCATAGGTTTCATGGGCATATACAGTACCTGGTTCATTGGAAAGGGTACAGTCTGGAGGAAAGCTCTTGGGTCTCATGCTCGGACGTACACGCTCCTGTCCTCTTCTGTGCTTTCCATAGACATTTTCCCCTCAAACCGGGTGTCCCTCTGAGGAGGAGGGGTTGTTAAGGAGGGGATACTGTCAGGACTAGTGTCAGGACCTGGACGTGAACCTGGTACCTCAGCTGTGTCTGGCAATGAACCTTCTCACTGAGCTATCTGAGATGCTGAACAGCGCCTTGTCAGATCCTTTAGACAACCCTGCCTTGTACCCTGATTTCAGCTGAACCTTGAACTCTTTGCTCCTCCCACGAACTTCCTGATATAAGCCATGTCTCTGCACTTCCTCCTTGCCAGAATATTGTGCTATCTCCAGCCAGTATCTCGCTCCTGTCTTCCCTGCTGCCATCCATATTTTCTACTGCTCATTATTGACCCTTGGCTTGTTCCTCGACTACGCTTCTGCCTGATTCCAACCTGCAACTACCCATTACCGACCTTTTGACTTGTTTTCTGACAATGCTTCTGTTTAATCCTTACCTGTTCATCTGCTACTGAACCCCGGGTTGCTCACCTCCTGGAGGGGCGATCCTGAGGACCGCGACCTGGTGCTAACAACCAGCAAAATCCATCTCCACCATCAGGAACTCTGGTGAACACCGGTTAGCACTTAGACTCCGCACCTCAGATGAGCCTGTGTCATCTGCTGGCTTGTGTACCTATCTTGCTGGTCAGTGGTAGTCCTGCAACTGCTATAGCTATTGGTCTTCGAGCCTGATGCCTGATTGTGACAACTAGGCTCAGCCCTCCCTTCTCAGTGCTCAGGTTGCTCAGCTGTCGGTTAATTGTCAGCACTCATAATTCATGCCAGTGGCTCATCTGGTGATCCTTTGCTGCTCGTCACCCAGACCCTTCTGGCTATTTAAACTGCCTGGTTCATTCCTTCCGTGCCTTCACCTTGGTCAAACATATCTGGAGACTCTCTGCTGTGTTCGTGTTGAAGATTTGCCTGGCTGATGTCCCTTCTGGTTCCTGATCCTGTCTGCTGCCTTTGACTATGCTGATCTCTGGCTTCCTAATTTACTGACTTGTTCTGACTACCCACTTTGGCTATCATACCCTGGCTATGTGTTGACTACATTTACTGATTTGTACCATTTTTACCATTATATTTAAAGGTGTGCTTTTTACTGCATTTTCTGTCTCTGTCTGATTCATGGTTCCTGGCAACACGTCAGGAGTGGGATCAGATTAACAATTGTTTCTATGTGGTAGCTGGGATTCCCAATGTCATGACTGTCATAGACTGTACCCATGTGTCTTTTGTTGCCCCTCTGAACACATCTACCATAACAGGAAGGGGTACCACTCTCTAAACATACAGGTTATCTGCAATGTAAAAATGTTCTTCTGAATGTGGTCACTAGCTTCTTGGGATCTGTCCACAATGCTCACATATTAGGACAACCACAGCTCTACCACCATTTTGACACTAACACTAACAGAATAACCAAAGGCTAGTGTGAGGGGGTTAGCCCGTCAGCGGGTGTGTGTGACCCCCTGGACGGGTTCAGCACACAAAAACAATTAGGCACAGCAGACGATGGTAGGAAGAAAACAAAAAGGTGTGGATTTTATTTGAACTATATACAAAACAAAGGTGACAGAAACAAAAGAAATACAAAAAATAAATCCTGGTCACTTGACCGCTTACTAAACACATCGGTGTCCCTAGGGTGGAAAGTCTGTGAGTCTCTGGAAGAGGCAGTCAGGTTCTCTGTAGCCAAGTACCTCTCAACAAGATCCACAAGCTTATCGGACGCTTCTGGGTCTCTTTGGCTTACCCACTTTTGGATGGGAGTAGGAAGAGCTCTTGGTGCAGACAAAGTCTCTGGCTGTAGCCACTTCCTGCTCAGATGAATGAGATCATACATTTGAGATCTGGGGGTTTTCCAAGCCGGAAAGTCCAGTTATGCACACGCTGAGCCCGGACAGCCAGGGTGACACCCAGCCGCGCCAATATTTCAGTTTTTAGCACCACATAGTCTTTTGCTTGGTTAGGCTCTAAGTCATAATAAGCCTTCTGCGATTCCCCAGTTAACAGGGGCCACCAGTCCAGCCCACTGCTCCTTGGGCCATTTTTACCTTTCAGCAGTCCTTTCAAATGTGGTCAAAAACACCTCTGGATCATCCTCTCCAGTCATTTTTGTCAGTAAACGACTCACCTCAAAGGATGTGGTATTAGTGGAACCACTTGCCTCACTGGTCTGAGGACGTTGCTGTATTAAAGTCTCCATTTGTTGTAGTCTCTGCTCTTGCTTTTGCAACAGGTCTATGAAGCGGACCTCAGATTGCTGCTGAGCTTGTTGGTGAGCTTGCTGCTGGGCTGTGAGGCTCTTTTGCAAACCTACATTTGTCTGCTGCTGATTGGCATTTGCTAGAGCCATCTGTTTCGGTATCTCCTCCATGCTGGCCGTTAAAAAAAAACTGCCGCTGGTTCTCCACCATCTGTGAGGGGGTTAGCCCATCAGCGGGTGTGTGTGACCCCCTGGACGGGTTCAGCACACAAAAACAATTAGGCACAGCAGACGATGGTAGAAGGAAAACAAAAAGGTGCAGATTTTATTTGAACTATATACAAAACAAATGTGACAGAAACAAAAGAAATACAAAAAATAAATCCTGGTCACTTGACCGCTTACTAAACACATCGGTGTCCCTAAATAACGCCTGGGTACAGCCTAGTGCTGCTCCAGTTCCTAACTCCCTGCTGGTTAGAATTTTGGTAATAGTAGCCACACAGGCTTTGTCTCACCGCACAAAGATCACTCCCCAGACTATTCACACAGGTCTGGTTCCAGGTATGAGCATATCTCTTAGGCCTCGTACACACGACCGAACATGTCTGCTGAAACTGGTCCATGGACCAGTTTCAGCAGACATGTTCGGTCGTGTATACGGCCGACCGGACAATTTTCCAGCGGATCGGACAGGTTTCCAGCGGACAAATGTTTCTTAGCATGCTCGTCTGTACGACTTACCGGACATGTCCGCTCGGCCGAAAGCCCTCGCATGCGTCGAAGTGATTCGACGCATGCGTGGAAGCATTGACCTTCCAGGGTCAAGCACGTCGCCGCGGCGACGGCGTGGCCACGTCACCGTGTATCCTGTCCGCGCGGATTTCGGTTTGATGGTGTGTACAACCATCAGACCAAAATCTCCGAGCGGACATGTCCGATGAAAATGGTCCGTGGACCGTTTTCATCGGACATGTCCCCTCGTGTGTACGAGGTCTTAGCATGCTGGGAGTTTTTGTAGAGGACCTAACGAGCCCGCCTAATACAGCTGGGCTCATCAAGTCCTCCCAGGAGGACTCCCAGCACTCCCCCTAGAGGTGCAAACTGGCATAAAGCCTGAACCTAGGAGAAATATATACAGCATCTTGGATGCAACCAGGGGATTTAACCTGCCTACTGTCACACTAGATTCTTGGTAAGACACTTTTTTTTAAACTTAAAGTTTATTGAATTTCAAGGAAGACATACATCTGATTGTCCATAGTAGTTTTTCTGCAAACAGTTGAAACATTACTTAGGTCTGATTTACATAACATGTTAGAACTAGAACTAGAACTAGAACAATACTTAGTAGAGTCTGATTGTTTTAGTGTCCATCCCCCGCCCACCCCCTCTGGGTACTAACTGTGAGCAGGAAGTGGGAACCAAGCTAGGAGTATAAGAGGAATAATGAAATAAAATATAAAATATAAACATAACCACAATTAACATTGGTATTTAGCATAACATTAGGTGTCAACAGGAGTGAGCAAGATATGTCCATGAGCTAAATAAACTGGATAATAATTTGTCCACCTATTGTGAACTAGGCTGACAGAACTCAAGGAATTTAGTTGGGGGTAGTAATGACTGTTATTGGATCAGGTAATTGGTAAGTAGACCCAATTGGTAATATGGAGAACTGGAAAAATGGGGGAGGGGAAATTTGTTAGAACCATGTCAGTCAAGGGGCTCGCTTCTCTAGTAAAGCAATCCATGAAGCCCAATTTTTGAAAAAAACTTTGGTGGTCAGTTTGGATTTAGCAAATGCGTACTCCAGTTTGAAGTGCTCATTAAGCATGCGGATAGTGTCCATTATTGTAGGTGAGTTTACTGACTTCCACCTTTGAGCTAGCGCTAGGCGGGCAGCTATCAGAATGTGAGTTGCCAGTACTTTGGATTGTTTATGCCATGTGGGGGTCAATAATCCCAGCAGGAGAGCCAAAGATGTCATGGGAGGAGATGAGGGTAGATGCCTTTTTCCAAAACTTTTTGATATTGGGGCAGTCCCACCATATATATAGAGTTCCTGTCTCATCCTGTCTTCAGAGGCGCGAGCCAATCACGAAACGCATCAGGGCGTGACCACGTGACTCATCGGTCCATTCAGGATTACGGCTTCCCGGGACTCACGGCAGCAATAGTGAAATCCTTTTGACTGTTTCAGGTGAGAAAGACGTATACCCTTTATGTAACAAGTCTATTTATTTTTTATACACTGTAAGCATATTTTGTATAGGGGGGTTAAGGCTTTTCATAATAAACAGATATATACTATGTGAAGCTTCCCCTTGCTTTTCATATGACCGCACTTCTGCACTCATTCACCAACTGATTGATACCAACGCATACCCCGAGAGGGACTGTCAGCTGGGAATAGAGAGATCTTATCAGGCTACATACGAACTGATGTCTGAACCACCGCGCAACCCGAGAGGGACATTTTACTGCATCCAGAGAGATTGCTTTCAGGCAACATTATAACTACAGTTCGGTGAGTAGATTACCAAAGGGAGTGACAGCAAGTGGGAAAAGTGACAGAGTTTTGTATGCACCATCATTTTTTCAGCCGCTGAGATTCAACACAACTTTTGACTGCTAGTTTATATGGACTTCACTATACAGCAGTGCGCAATACACACAGCTGATCCCATGTCAATGGATCTAGTAATATGAATGCTCTGGTTGGATTATTTTGGATCATTTTGGATTTTCCTTTTTCCTTTTTTATATGTTTATTTAAAGAAAGTGGGTATATCTATGTTGCAGGATATGGTGACATATTAATTTGGAATTCATTATTCCAAGTATAGCGCTGTTAATATTTTATTCCATCAATTTTGAATTGTTGAGTGAAGTATATTTTTATTTTAGGTTTGAATGTTTATAATAGCTGCTACACTGCAAGTTTTTCTTATTTGGTGACATTGAGCGCTGGGATCAGTGTAAATAACCCTTCCTAATTTGTAGGTTATCTTTTTCTGATATTTTAGACATATAAATGTATCGATTAGACCTTGTAGTTGAGCTGAAAGAAAGGTTAGGGGAATAGTACGGAACACATGGAGTATGAGAGGGAGTAGCAACATTTTTGACTGAGCAATTCTACTAGCCCATGAGTAGTGTTGAGCAGAATATGCCATATTCGATTTCGCGATATATCTCGAATATATATTCGAATATTCGAGATATATTCGCTAAATTCGAATATTCGTGATATTTTATCGAAATTAATTGATTGCGATTGTTCGCTATTGCGAATGCGAAAATAATTGCGATTTTTTAATAACTGCGGTAGGAGCGCTCTGATTGGCTTAGAATATTCGTGATATTTTATCGAAATATCGCAATATGCGAATGCGATATTTATTGCGGAATTTCGAGATATGCTGGAGGAGCGCTCTGATTGGCTCAGAATATTCGTGATATTTTATCGAAATATCGCAACATGCGAATGCGATATTTATTGCGGAATTTCGAGATATGCTGGAGGAGCGCTCTGATTGGCTCAGAATATTCGTGATATTTTATCGAAATATCGCAACATGCGAATGCGATATTTATTGCGCAATTTCGAGATATGCTGGAGGAGCGCTCTGATTGGCTCAGAATATTCCTGATATTTTATCGAAATATCGCAACATGCGAATGCGAAATTGATTGCAGATATTTCAAAAACTGCTGTAGCAGCACTCTGAAATCGAATATGTATGATATTTTAACCAAAATACATATTGCGATTGCGATTTTTCGATCGCGCATGCGCAATTGCGCGAACAACACGCGACCATTTCCTGGAGCCTTGCCAGTTTCCAACTTATGATCGCAGCGCAATCACACAGCAACATGGTTGGAAGCAATTTCACTAAGTCTGAGGAAAAGTTGCTGATTTGTGTAAGTATTTTGACCACTGTTATTTCATCATCTTCAACTGCATTTTAGTCTAGTTTAAAAGTTAGTATATATGATCAGATATTAGTATTTCACAAAAAATGTGTCTCCTGCTTTTCCAAAACTACAAGTCCCAGCATGCCTGGACAGCTGCAGACACCCTGGTTGGCAAATGTGTATTTAGGCACTTTTCCTTGTTATTTAGCATAATGAATTTAAAATTTTTTTGGACATAGGACGTATGCGAACGTCCTGACTTCAGTGTCCTCAAGGCCCAAGGACGTTCGAATACATATTGCCCTTTAGATGTTGCAGAACTACAACTTCCAGCATGCCTGGGAATGCTGGCACTTCTAGTATTGTAAGTTCTGCAGGCCCCCATTTTTCAGGCCTTTATGCACGGGTCTCTAAACTGTGGCACCCTAGATGCAGCAAAAGTAAAATTCTTAGCATGCACTGACAGACCGTGGCTGATGGGAGTAGTAGTTTTGCAACAGCTGGAGGTGGACTGGTCTTGAAACCCAGAGTTAGGTAACAAACCCGTAGTGTTTTGCAACCATTCTGCCTCCAGCTGTTTTTTTCCTGTTGAAAAGCCTGTGGCGTGCAAAACACAACCCAAAAACTCCACCCGGATGCAGTGAAAAATGTGCACACACCTAAAGAGTGACATCACAAAAAACTGCGACGGGTACATACGTCAGTGGCCCTCCGAAAAGGTCCCGTCTCTGACCCCCGGGGCGTTAGGCTCCTGACAGGGAAAAGAGTTAGCAACGCATATCTCCCCTATACGTGTATCCTGTGTTGTTAATAATATATTCATAATTATGCAAATGATAATGGCTGCTATATTTATGCAAAAAAGGTGGCGACCGAAATGGCAGGATATAAAATCTGTCATGTTACCCCTGTCATTGATTAATAAGGCGAGAATGCTTCCAATTGTTGAATAGCATACATTTACGTCATATATCCATAAGGCTGTCAACAGAAGTATTACAATATACTTTGTTCTTCATCTTGCAGAAGTTCCTGGAAACAGGATACGATAAGCTGCGGAGGCAGCCAGAGAAAAGGGCTGTGGTCAGCGCCCTAATCGCTGACTTTGGCGGCCAACACGACCACAATGCAATTGTGAAGAAGTGGTCTGACCTGAAGAGGCGCCAAATGGATCAGGTCAGACGTCTTCGGGCTAAATATCATCCAGGTAAGTTATTGTTGACAGTTATGTTTTTTTTTTAAAAAGTGTATTTTGTGCGTGAACTCGAAAGAGAGAGGAGCCGGCCTGCAGGAGTTGGGAGGCCTCCCCCAGAGGCAATCTGCCACCTTTCTCCATGCCCAGGTTGGCAATGGCGGGTGTGAGGGGGTCCTCCCAACCCAACCTCGCATAGCACACCCACCAGGGGCGGGGCTGAGACCACCAAACTCAATTCACAGGTAGCCGAGAGCGGGATCCGAACCCCTAGCTGCAGAGGTGAATCACTTGTCAGTGCAGTGGCAATCGCGTGGAGCCACCGCAGCTCCTTTGGTGACAGTTATGTAAGGTCATATGTAATTCATGTAAGGTCAGATGTTGTTAACCAAGATGCCATGTTGTGCTAACATATATCACCACCAGCCAAGGTATTCATAGTACTGTTGAAAAAAGACATGGGACAGCAGACAGGAACACAGAAGTTATGTGGGAACATAATTTTCCCATTGCTTTGCATGGGACTTTAAAGAAAAACCCCGACCATGGCAAGTGGGGGTGGGTAAGGTTTAAACCACCTATCCTATGTTTGTGGCTGACATATAAGTAACCTGTGTGCCAAGTTTCATATAAATATCTTTAGCCGTTTGTACGTGATGCTGGAACATACATACATACATACATACATACATACATTTATGCACACACACACGTTGAGTTTTATATATATAGATTACCACTAAATTCCTGTGTTAGGAGTGGGGTTGTTATAGTAATCCCGTGTGCTCCATCAGGCCCTTTTTTTAACATGAGATGGTCTGAACAAAACAAAGGAGACAAAAACAGCTCATTTTAACATGGTTGCATCCCAGCTCACGCTCAGTCCCCTGTAGTGCCCACAAGACCCTTTAATATAACATTGTCCCATTGGTTAACTGTCTATATAAATCAATTTGTATTCATATACAATACAGCAGAGTACACAGAATTTGCATACGTCATTAGAAAACATTTATATAATATATGAACATTGTGTTATTATAGGAGCTCCAATTCCAGTTGTCCGCGCCAAGCGCAGAAGGCGCCAGGCCGATGAGGAGGAGGAGGAGAATGCGGCAGAGGAGGATGCGGCAGAGGAGGAGATGCATGAGGAGGAGCAGCCAGGGCCCTCCCACTCCCCAACCCCAGCTCCTGTTGAGGAGCAAGCTGAGGAGCTTCCCCCCCCCACCACCCCAACTTCTCAAGCAGAAGAGCAGGAGGAAGAGAGCGGTCCTGTGAGCCTCATTCAGGAAGGTAAATATGTGCACAATGATTAATAACATTTCAACAACAAAATGTAGATATAAAAATGGACAACATATAAAGCGCACCTGTCAGATTGTAGAACCATAATATGGTATTGATGCTAGAAGTATACAGGTAGTGCATAATTATTAGGCAAGTTGTATTTTTTGAGGATTCATTTTATTATTGAACAACAACCATGTTCTCAATGAACCCCAAAAACTCATTAATATCAAAGCTGAATTTTTTTGGAAGTAGTTTTTAGTTTGTTTTTAGTGTTAGTTATTTTCGGGGGATATCTGTGTGTGCAGGTGACTACTATTACTGTGCAGAATTATTAGGCAACTTAACCAAAAAATAAATAGATAGCCATTTCAATGATTTATTTTTAACAGTGAAACCAATATAACATCTCAACATTCACAAATACACATTTCTGACATTTAAAAACAAAACAAAAACAAATCAGTGACCAATATAGCCACCTTTCTTTGCAAGGACACTCAAAAGCCTGACATCCATGGATTCTGTCAGTGTTTTGATCTGTTCACCATCAACATTGCGTGCAGCAGTAACCACAGCCTCCCAGACACTGTTCAGAGAGGTGTACTGTTTTCCCTCCTTGTAAATCCCACATTTGATGATGGACCACAGGTTCTCAATGGGGTTCAGATCAGGTGAACAAGGAGGCCATGTCATTACTTTTTTTTATTTAATACCCTTTCTTGCCAGCCACGCTGTGGAGTACTTTGACACGTGTGATGGAGCATTGTCCTGCATGAAAATCATGTTTTTCTTGAAGGATGGTGACTTTTTCCTGTACCACTGCTTGAAGAAGGTCTCTTCCATAATCTGGCAGTAGGACTGGGAGTTGAGCTTGACTCCATCCTCAATCCGAAAAGGCCCCACAAGCTCATCTTTGATGATACCAGCCCAAACCAGTACTCCACCACCACCTTGCTGGCGTCTGAGTTGGACTGGAGCTCCCTGCCCTTTACCAATCCAGCCACGGGCTCTTCCATCTGGCCCATCAAGACTCACTCTCATTTCAGCAGTCCATAAAACCTTAGAAAAATCTTTCTTGAGATATTTATTGGCACAGTCTTGACGTTGCAGCTTATGTGTCTTGTTCAGTGGTCATCGTCTTTCAGCCTTTCTTACCTTGGCCATGTCTCTGGGTATTGCACACCTTGTGCTTTTGGGCACCCCAGTGATGTTGCAGCTCTGAAATATGGCCAATCTTGTGGCAAGTGGCATCTTGGCAGCTGCACGCTTAACTTTTCTCAGTTCATGGGCAGTTATTTTGCACCTTTGTTTTTCCACACGCTTCTTTTGTTTGATGATCACGCTTCAGAAGCTTTGCAGCTTTAAGAGTGCTGCATCCCTCTGCTAGATATCTCTCTATTTTGGACTTTTCAGAGTCTGTCAAATCCTTCTTTTGGCCCATTTTGCCAAAGAAAAGGAAATTGACTAATAATTATGCACACCTGATATAGAGTGTTGATGTCATTAGACCACACACCTTCTCATTACAGAGATGTACATTACCTAATATGCCTAATCTGTAGTAGGCTTTCGAGCCTATACAGCTTGGAGTAAGACAACATGCATAAAGAGGATGATGTGGTCCAAATACTCATTTGCCTAATAATTCTGCACTCCCGGGATGTGTTAGACACATAACAAGTGTATACACATGATAATGATTGATTAATAAGCAAAAAAAAATATTTATTTATTTGGTAACGTTATTTGAAATCCAAATGTTTTTTTATTATATCCTAAAAGCATCAAGAGATATGAGGAGGCAGAACAGACTCATCGAAAAGACCCACCAGAGGATCCTGCAAAACCAGCGGAAGATGAGCTACCTCACCCAACAAAATGCTCTGCTAGAGCAGCAGCTATCGGGTCAGATTGCGGAAATGCACCGCATTCAGAAACGCATTGAGAGCTATATTTAAATGTATTTTTGTATTAAAAAAACTTATTTTTTGGAAATGTTTCATTTCTTTTTGAGATAGAGTTGTAGGTTTTTCAACACATCTAACTTCACATCAAACAAATCAACATCAACACATTTAACTTCATAATAAGCAAAAACATTTTATACTATTATTTTATTTAACATTAACCTAGGACAAACTAAAGCACACGACACAGACACGACGAACACAAAATAAACTGTTGAAAAATGAACATAACAAAAGCAACAATATATATATATATACAAAGAGAGAGAGAGGGAGAGCAAGAAAGAGAGAGAATGCAGATGAGCTCTTGCAGACAGCCCAATGGTTGCAGTATAAATGCCGCAAAACAGGGTTTAACATAAGGTTCATTGTTATAGTTACACTTGCTGTTTAGATCCGGTCTGGTAGTCCGGTCTGGTAGCTTGTAGCGGAGGCTGTTGGTGGATCCGCTGTGCCAGAGAGGTCATGAAGCTTTACTCAGCATGGAGGCAGCAGCAGGAGTATTAAAATATAATATAACTAGACAATGCATTTCCTGAGGAAAATGCGAGTGGGAATGCTGAATAGCTTAATTGGTGAGCCCCTTGCCAAAGACATTCACCATAACCACTACACTATCTTTAGGACACACAGCTTCTTTCTCTATCTGCAAAGTATAGAGTATGCTGACTTCCTGGTCGCCCCTCCCCCCTCAATAGGTTTCCCCTCCCCCCCAGGTCAGTGAGAAGGAATATTGCACTGAGGTCAGGAAAGTTATTTATGGAAAGAAATAACATTACAAACGCTTTTAATTCACAGATCTAATACATGATTTAAGCCTCCAAACAAAGCTTAATAAATCCTCAAACGTACATGCAATTGATACAACGACTACACCGTTTGAAATACACGGCCCTTGTAAACGCATCGATATGAAATTTATGTAGATAAACTTAAAAATGTGGCCATGTCTGCGATTTAGAAAAGAGCGTCTTTGTGAGTTCTGCAGCAACATTTTTTAGATAATTTCACATGAGAGTCTATGAGACATAATTTCTGGCTGTTGCTCCAATAACTAAAACTAAAATACGTATCGCAGAATTGGTCACATTGCCATAAACCAGACAAGCATAGCTACGTTTTGATATAAAAATTGTGTATGAAAAGTAGATCTTGTGGGCGTGAGACCAATTTGTTTCCCCTTTTTGTAAAGATATTTTTAATTACAAAGATCTCCAATGTTAAGGTCACATGACAGACTCTAAATCCCCTCCATAGGATTACATTATAACCTATTGCATTTTTGTGAAAAATTCGCAAAACGTAAATTGCGTTTTCACCAAAAAATTGTAAACGATAACGATCTGGAAAGTCATAGCCGGATAGCTAAATATTTTGTGACCGCTTTAAAGTTTTTTCAGTGTCTGTAAGTGAAAGTATGAAGTAGCTGAAACTTTTGGCATGGCATGTGAATTCAAAGGGGAAAAGGATGTTCTCATTGACTTCAATGTTAAAAAAAAGGGTCTAAAAGCTTAAAATTTATAAAAGTGTAAAAAGTAGAAAAAAACTTGAAGAAGTCCCATCATTAGCTGAACGAGACGAACATTTTTACAGTTGAATGGTCTCAATAGCTGAAAGTATGCCGAAGTTACGCATAACCAAAAAACGTAAGGAATAATAAGATTACTAAATTTACGGATATCAATACTGGAAATGTTTATTAAAGCATTCACACTAATTAAGATTAATACATTTACGGGTATCCATACTAGGAATGCTTGTTAAAGCATTCCCACTAAGTATCACACAGGCATGATTTACAAGCAGTAGTGGTAATAGTAATACATAGCATAAAAACACTTGGGGAATACTTTACAGCATCAGTAGTGGTCATAGTAGTCAATAGTGTACCAAAAAATTGGGACACAGGTGTCTTGACTGAGCTGTAATAGTAGTAGTAGACATTGACAATACAGTGTCAAATCACTCGGGCAAGAGGTGCCATGATGAACAGCAGTCTTAATAAGAGTATATAGGGTGTGAAATAACTGCTGACATAGGTGTCTTGACTGGGCAGCAGAAGCAGCAGTAGTAGTATTAACAGTAGTAGTTGATACAGAGTCATATCACATGGGCAGGAGTTGCCATGATGTACAGCAGTCTTAATAAGAGTATATAGAGTGGGAAATAACTGCTGACATAGGTGTATTGACTGGGCGGCAGAAGCAGCAGTAGTAGTATTAACAGTAGTAGTTGATACAGAGTCATATCACATGGGCAGGAGGTGCCATCATGAACAGCAGTAGGAATAGGAGTATATAGAGTGTCAAATAACTGCTGACATAGGTGTCTTGACTGGGCAGCAGCAGCAGCAGAAGCAGCAGTAGTATTAACAGTAGTAGTTGATACAGAGTCATATCACATGGGCAGGAGGTGCCATGATGAACAGCAGTAGGAATAGGAGTATATAGAGTGTCAAATAACTGCTGACATAGGTGTCTTGACTGGGCAGCAGCAGCAGAAGCAGCAGTAGTATTAACAGTAGTAGTTGATACAGAGTCATATCACATGGGCAGGAGGTGCCATGATGAACAGCAGTAGGAATAGGAGTATATAGAGTGTCAAATAACTGCTGACATAGGTGTCTTGACTGGGCAGCAGCAGCAGAAGCAGCAGTAGTATTAACAGTAGTAGTTGATACAGAGTCATATCACATGGGCAGGAGGTGCCATGATGAACAGCAGTAGGAATAGGAGTATATAGAGTGTCAAATAACTGCTGACATAGGTGTCTTGACTGGGCAGCAGCAGCAGAAGCAGCAGTAGTATTAACAGTAGTAGTTGATACAGAGTCATATCACATGGGCAGGAGGTGCCATGATGAACAGCAGTAGGAATAGGAGTATATAGAGTGTCAAATAACTGCTGACATAGGTGTCTTGACTGGGCAGCAGCAGCAGAAGCAGCAGTAGTATTAACAGTAGTAGTTGATACAGAGTCATATCACATGGGCAGGAGGTGCCATGATGAACAGCAGTAGGAATAGGAGTATATAGAGTGTCAAATAACTGCTGACATAGGTGTCTTGACTGGGCAGCAGCAGCAGCAGCAGAAGCAGCAGCAGTAGTATTAACAGTAGTAGTTGATACAGAGTCATATCACATGGGCAGGAGGTGCCATGATGAACAGCAGTAGGAATAGGAGTATATAGAGTGTCAAATAACTGCTGACATAGGTGTCTTGACTGGGCAGCAGCAGCAGCAGAAGCAGCAGTAGTATTAACAGTAGTAGTTGATACAGAGTCATATCACATGGGCAGGAGGTGCCATGATGAACAGCAGTAGGAATAGGAGTATATAGAGTGTCAAATAACTGCTGACATAGGTGTCTTGACTGGGCAGCAGCAGCAGCAGAAGCAGCAGCAGTAGTATTAACAGTAGTAGTTGATACAGAGTCATATCACAGGGGCAGGAGGTGCCATCATGAACAGCAGTAGGAATAGGAGTATATAGAGTGTCAAATAACTGCTGACATAGGTGTCTTGACTGGGCAGCAGCAGCAGCAGAAGCAGCAGTAGTAGTATTAACAGTAGTAGTTGATACAGAGTCATATCACATGGGCAGGAGTTGCCATGATGTACAGCAGTCTTAATAAGAGTATATAGAGTGTGAAATAACTGCTGACATAGGTGTATTGACTGGGCGGCAGCAGCAGCAGAAGCAGCAGCAGTAGTATTAACAGTAGTAGTTGATACAGAGTCATATCACATGGGCAGGAGGTGCCATCATGAACAGCAGTAGGAATAGGAGTATATAGAGTGTCAAATAACTGCTGACATAGGTGTCTTGACTGGGCAGCAGCAGCAGAAGCAGCAGTAGTATTAACAGTAGTAGTTGATACAGAGTCATATCACATGGACAGGAGGTGCCATGATGAACAGCAGTAGGAATAGGAGTATATAGAGTGTCAAATAACTGCTGACATAGGTGTCTTGACTGGGCAGCAGCAGCAGCAGCAGCAGTAGTATTAACAGTAGTAGTTGATACAGAGTCATATCACATGGGCAGGAGGTGCCATCATGAACAGCAGTAGGAATAGGAGTATATAGAGTGTCAAATAACTGCTGACATAGGTGTCTTGACTGGGCAGCAGCAGCAGCAGAAGCAGCAGTAGTAGTATTAACAGTAGTAGTTGATACAGAGTCATATCACATGGGCAGGAGTTGCCATGATGTACAGCAGTCTTAATAAGAGTATATAGAGTGTGAAATAACTGCTGACATAGGTGTATTGACTGGGCGGCAGCAGCAGCAGAAGCAGCAGTAGTAGTATTAACAGTAGTAGTTGATACAGAGTCATATCACATGGGCAGGAGGTGCCATCATGAACAGCAGTAGGAATAGGAGTATATAGAGTGTCAAATAACTGCTGACATAGGTGTCTTGACTGGGCAGCAGCAGCAGCAGAAGCAGCAGTAGTAGTATTAACAGTAGTAGTTGATACAGAGTCATATCACATGGGCAGGAGGTGCCATGATGAACAGCAGTAGGAATAGGAGTATATAGAGTGTCAAATAACTGCTGACATAGGTGTCTTGACTGGGCAGCAGCAGCAGAAGCAGCAGCAGTAGTATTAACAGTAGTAGTTGATACAGAGTCATATCACATGGGCAGGAGGTGCCATCATGAACAGCAGTAGGAATAGGAGTATATAGAGTGTCAAATAACTGCTGACATAGGTGTCTTGACTGGGCAGCAGCAGCAGCAGAAGCAGCAGTAGTAGTATTAACAGTAGTAGTTGATACAGAGTCATATCACATGGGCAGGAGTTGCCATGATGTACAGCAGTCTTAATAAGAGTATATAGAGTGTGAAATAACTGCTGACATAGGTGTATTGACTGGGCGGCAGCAGCAGCAGAAGCAGCAGTAGTAGTATTAACAGTAGTAGTTGATACAGAGTCATATCACATGGGCAGGAGGTGCCATCATGAACAGCAGTAGGAATAGGAGTATATAGAGTGTCAAATAACTGCTGACATAGGTGTCTTGACTGGGCAGCAGCAGCAGCAGAAGCAGCAGTAGTAGTATTAACAGTAGTAGTTGATACAGAGTCATATCACATGGGCAGGAGTTGCCATGATGTACAGCAGTCTTAATAAGAGTATATAGAGTGTGAAATAACTGCTGACATAGGTGTATTGACTGGGCGGCAGCAGCAGCAGAAGCAGCAGTAGTAGTATTAACAGTAGTAGTTGATACAGAGTCATATCACATGGGCAGGAGGTGCCATGATGAACAGTAGTATTAATAAGAGTATATAGGGTGTGAAATAACTGCTGACATAGGTGTCTTGACTGATCCAGAGGAGTCATGGGAGAAAATCATGTGGTCAGATGAGACTATAATATAACTTTTTGATCATAATTTCACTAACCGTGTTCGGAGGAAGAATAATGATGAGTACCATGCCAAGAACGCCATCCCTAATGTGAAGCATGGGGGTGGTAGCATCATGCTTTGGTGGTGTTTTTCTGCACATGGGACAGGGTGACTGCACTGTATTAAGGAGAGGATGACCGTGGCCATGTATTGCGAGATTTTGGGCAACAACCTCCTTCCCTGAGTTAGAGCTTTGAAGATGGGTCGAGGCTGGGTCTTCCAACATGACAATGACCCAAAGCACACAGCCAGGATAACCAAGGATTGGCTCTGTAAGGAGCATATCAAGGTTCTGGCGTGGCCTAGCCAGTCTCCAGACCTAAACCCAATAGAGAATCTTTGGAGGGAGCTCAAACTCCGTGTTTCTCAGCGAGAGCCCAGAAACATGACTGATGTAGAGAAGATCTGTGTGGAGGAGTGGGCCAAAATCCCTCCTCCAGTGTGTGCAAAGCTGGTGTAAAACTACAAGAAAGGTTTGACCGCTGTAATTGCAAAGAAAGCCTACTGTACCAAATATTAAAATTGATTTTCTCTGATGTTAAAATAGTTATATTCAGCACTGTAAATACATCAGGTCCGGGGCTTTATCAGGGAATGCATGACAAGGGACCCTTCAGCGCCCTGAACCGACGACGGGTGCCAGAAAGTCACCGCCGATCCAGGACTCATTCATCTTTATGAATGTGAGTCTGTCCACGGAGTCTGTGGACAGACGGGTCCTCTTGTCCGTGACCACCCCACCTGCCGCGCTGAATGTCCGCTCAGATAGTACGCTGGAGGGGGGGCAAGACAATAACTCCAGCGCATACTGAGCGAGCTCGCGGCAGGTGTCCAATCTGGCAACCCAGTACTCCATGGGGTCGTCGGTGCTCATACTGTCAGAAGCACCGACGGACGCCATGTAGTCTGCCACCATGTGGGCCAGCCGCTGGTGGTGACTGCTGCTGCTGCTGGTGCTGGTACTGGGTCGCTCGCTTTGGAAGAACATCCTCATATCTTCCATTAGGTCCCCTGCTCGGCTGCAGCTGGGTGCAGCCACCTGCTGGGTGAGATGAGGGGGGACAACTGGAGGCCGGGGAGTTGCCTGCTCCAACCGTCTGACAATGGCTGCCTGCAGTTCCTCCATCCGGTGCTGCCTCCGGCTGGCTGGGATGAACTGCTCCAGTTTCCCCTTGCACCTGGGATCCAAAAGGGTGGCCATCCAGAAATCATCCCTCGTCTTGATGGTCTTAACCCGGGGGTCCCTCCTGAGGCATCTCAGCATGTGGGCAGCCATGGGGAAGAGCACAGCCCGCTGTGACTCCTCAATGCTGGCCAGGTGAATGAGGTGCGACTCTTCATCCCTGAGGCGCTGCTGGTCAAACTCAGACATGCCCAACCCCCGGACTATCGGTGCCCCCAACACCGGCTCTCCCTCCTGACCAGGCCCTGACTCCGGGACGACACCAGCAACCACCTCCTCCTCCTCTTCATCATCATCCTCCTCCTCCTCCTCCTCGTCCTGGCCCTGGTCTCGGTGGAGCATTGCTGACTCCTCCTGCTCCACCAAGGCACTCTCCCCAGCCTCGAGCAGGCGATCTAGTGTCCTCTCCAGCATGAACACTATTGGCAGCACGCTATTGAGGCCGATTTGCTCACTGCTGACCATCTTGGTCGCCTGCTCGAAGGAGGACAACACTTGGCAGACCTGGTTTATCTGCCCCCACTGCGCACAGGCGATGAAAGGGAGTTGTGGTGAAGCCCTCTCAGTGCCTAGTTCCATCAGGTACTCCCTCACCGCCCTTTGCTGCTCCCACAACCTCTTCAGCATGTGGAGGGTGGAGTTCCACCGCGTCACACTGTCCACAATCAGCCTGTGAAGGGGCAGATTGTACTTCCGCTGCAACTTGGACAGGGACGCGGTAGCGGTTGGGGAGCGCCTGAAGTGGCTGGCAATCCTACGCGCCTTTGCCACAATGTCACTCAACCCTGGATAAGTGCGCAGGAACTTCTGCACCACCAGGTTGAGGACATGTGCCAGACAGGGCACGTGGGTCAGACTGCCAGCACTAAGGGCGGCGAGTAGGTTGCTGCCGTTATCGCAGACAACCATACCTGCCTGGAGCCTTCGGGGTGTCAGCCACTTCTGGACCTGAGCCTGAAGTGCTTTCAGCACTTCTTCTCCAGTGTGTCTCCGGTCCCCTAAACTAACAAGCTGGAGCACGGCCTGACAGCGCACGTGCCCCACACTTGAGTAGCTACGGGGGCGCTTGCTGGGAGGCTCAGCAGCTGCGGAGACAGTGGCTTGAGGGAGACCAGCAGTTCTCCCCTGGACACCCCGGGGCGGCACCACAAGATCGGTTGCCGCCGATCCCTCACCGACGCCTCGGAGGGAAACCCAATGGGCCGTGAAGCTGATGTAGCGCCCCTGCCCATGCCTGCTGGTCCAGCCATCCATTGTCAGATGAACCCTGTCGCTGACAGCGTGATCCAGCGACAGGGTTACATTCTGCACAATGTGCTGGTGTAGGGCAGGGACACCAGTCCTGGCAAAGAAATGGCGGCTGGGGACACGCCATTGGGGTTGGGCCTGCTCCAACATCTGCCTGAAGGGGTTGCTGTCAACTATGTTGAAGGGCAGCAGATGTTGGGCAATAACCCTTGCCAGGAGCCCATTGAGGGAACGCACACGTCGGTCTCCAGGGGGGAAGGGAGTGGTGCGGTCAAAGGCGTCTGAAATCGACGCCTGGCGCCGGACGGCAGTGCGGGACACAGACGTGGAGGGTGCTGTGGAAGTAGAGGTCTGGCTGCCGGTACCAGTACCTCTACTAGAGGGAGCGGGGGGCATGACCTGCTGGAAAGAGATGAAGATGTGGCAGGGGCTGCTGTACCCTGCTCACTTGTGGTGGTGGCGCTGCTACCACCACCATGCTTCATCTCGTCATACACCGCCCAGTGGTTTATCCTCAGGTGCTGGTTCAGGGCTGTGGTACCCACCCGAGCCAAACACTTCCCTCTCTTCACCCTCACTTTACAAATCCGGCAGATGGCCACGGTAGGGTTGTCTGCCACCAGGGTAAAGTAATTCCAGACAGGTGACTTCAGCACCGCCCTCCTGTCAGATGGGGTGACGCTTACTTGCACCTGCTGGGACTCACAGGTGGAGCTGCCTGCTGCCTGCTGCTGCTGCTGCTGCTGCTGCTCCTCCTCCTGACACCTCCTGCTGCCATCACCAGTGGAGACCCTGACGATGGTCTCCCTGGTGGTGACCTGGCGCACCGTTTCACCAGGCGACGCGTCAGATGGCAACCATGTTGGGTCACCCTCTTCGCCCCCAGAGATGTCAGACCAAGGGCTGAAATGTGTTGGTCTGAGGGAACCACCTGACATGGAGCCTCTAGCCTGGCTCCGCTGTCCCCTCACCCACGCCTGGGTCTGACTAGGTGCTGCTGTTTCCGGCACCAAAACAGCAGCACCAGTTTGAAGGGATGTCTCTGGGATACTGCCAGCAGGTATCCCATCCTCCTCATCCATCCCTTCAAAAAGGTCCTGACCATCAGGACAGAGCTGGAGGTCTGCCTGATGCATGGCCTCCCCCAAGAGATCCCTCTCACTGTCGCTGTCGAACAGTAAGATGCTGGACTCTTGGGGGCTGGGGGGGGTACTACAGGCACCGGTGTAATGGTGGTACTACTGTGAGTCGGGACCGACGACTCAGTGGCACTGCTGTGCCCCATGTAGTCCACCACTACTTGAGCCTGAGATGGCAATATCGGGCGGCTGCCCGATGGGAAGAACTCCCGGATCAGGCGTACTCCCCTTGCACCCGATCCTCTACCACTAGTAGGGGCACGAGAGGTACCCCGTGCTGGCAGCGATCCAGCACTGGGAGTAACTCCCCTACCCCTGCTGCCACGGCCACGGATGCCGCTCATTATTGCTGATATGTGTGTGGGGGGGGTAAACTTTATTGGGGGGGGGGGATGTGAACAAAATGTGTTTTTGTGTATTTTTTACAAGACAGGCACGCAGACAAAGACGTACACAGACAGCTACTAAACTATAAGAAAAGTAGTACACCAGACAAGGACTACAAAATTAAAGAAAAAAAAAAGCACTAAACAAACACTAACTTTTTTTTTTTTTTTTTTAAACACAAAACACAGACACTAAACACACACTAAGCTAAGCTAGGTGAAATAAATGTACACTAACAGTGTGTACACTTACTACACAAAATTTAACTAAACTGAACACAAAACTTAGCTTTTAGAAAAGCTCTTTAGGAAAAACTAAACAAAATGTGAACTGAGAATGCCTAGCAAATATCACTGAACAGCGAACCTGCAAGATCTAACAGTAACACAAGATGAACAAAACTTAGCTTTTAGAAAAGCTCTTTTAGAAAGCTCAGCAAAATGTGTTCTGAAATCTCTAGCAAATATCACTGAACAGCGAGGATTGCAGGATCAAACAGTAACACAAATGAACAAAACAGCACAAAACAGCACAAAACGTAGCTTTGAAAAAAGCTCTTGGGTCTATTGCTTTGAAAAAAGCAGTTGATATACTGGAAAAGATCCACTGGAATCACTAAATAGCAATGCTGGTGATGATCTAAATCAATCAGGAACAAAGACACAGGAAAACAGGAACACAGAAACAGCCTCCACACTCTATAGCCAGCTTCTGAATCTGCAATGAAATGGTGCTGGGAGTGAGCTTATATAATGTCCATGCAGGCAGGTTCCTATTGGTTGCTAACCTCTGACGAGTGTGGAAGGAGAACTCTGATTGGCTCTGATGCAAAAGGGCGGAGCAAATAATCGCGCAATATTCCTATTGCCGAATATTCGCATTGCGAATATTCGGCAATATAAAATGATCGCTTCAGCTAATCGGCCCAATGGCTCTAATCATACCAGCAATGCTTTTAGACGTCTATGGAGATCACTAGGATGTGATCTGTTTTAAAAATGAAACTGTAAAAATCGCTCTGATGCGGAAGATCGGGGCGAGGAAAGTAATCGCGCGATATTGCGTTTGCCGAATAATCGCATTGCGATCTTTCTGGAAAATTCAATGAACGCATCAGCTACTCAGCCCAGGGTCTCTAATGATACCAGCAATGCTTTTAGACGTCGATGGAGATATCTAGGATGTGATCTGTTTTAAAAAAAAAATTGTAAAAAATTGAATATTCGGAATTGCGAATATTCACCGCGAATTTCGAAATATAGCGCGATTTCTCGAATATGCTATATTCGAGTCGAATATTCGCAATGCGAATATTCGTGAGCAACACTACCCATGAGACGGGGAAACTGCTCAGATCCTTGGATAGGCGCAAAAAGCTTCTCCATGCGGTCGTCATAATTTACTTTTGGTTTTGGTTTTGGCTTGGGTAGGTTAAGGTAAGCAGATTACAATATAGGGGAGAGAGGAGTTGGTGGACAATGTAAAAGGGGTTGTCGCTGTTATTTCTTGTTTAGTTTGCAGATCTATGCCCAAGTTTATCATGGTGGATTTGCTATGATTGATTTTATATAGGGAGATCAAACTAAATTTGTCAAGTATGTTTTGGATGGCCAGGATGGAGGATTTGGGATTGGTCAAAGTGATGATGACATAGTCGACGTATAGCCCAATTTTATGTTCTGTATCTTCAATTCTGACTCCCATTATTGATGTTGCCGAGCAGATGGATTGTGCCAGTGGTTCCATGATCATGGCAAAAATCAAGGGAGAGAGTAGGCACCCTTGTCTAGTACCGTTGGTGATTATGAATGGGTCTGAGACTATTCCCGATGTCTAGACTCGTGCAGTAGGAGAGGAGTAAAGGCCCAACAGGGCAGTTAAAAATGAATCGGCGAAGCTGAATTTACAAAGCACCCCCCCATGTATGTCCAGTGGACCCTGTTGAACACCTTCTCCGCATCCAGGGAAAGAAGCAGGGAAGGGGTTAGATTATGCTCCACCCACTGCATGAGGTTGATGAGTCGCCGGGTGCCATCCGATGCTTGTCGTCTTGGGTGTGGCTGAAGGATCAGAGTATTTTAGGTTGTATAAATTAGCTTCAAATGAGCTAAATTCATTTGAAATGTCTAGAGGATTTTGAAAGCGTTTGCCCAGGGGGTTTGCTATAAATTGGATCTTCTTTTTGGAGAATTGGTGTTTTGATTGTTTGGCTAAGAAGACTCTTGATTTTTTGGCGGAAGCGTAAAACTGAAGTTTGAGTCTTTACTGTAATAATCAAATTTCTTGTGTAAATGTTCACTAAGTTGGTGTCTGAGGTTTTTTATAACTCTATGGAGATCTGGAAATCGTGGGGCTCTGGGATTATTTGCTAGACTGTTCAAGGTTGCGTATCTTTTTAGTAGGGTCTTCGTAGTTATGAATGTGATTTTTTTGTCTGAGAGACCATTTTTATAAATAGGCCGCGTAGAGAAGCTTTATGCGCATTTCAAATGATGGAATGGTCATCAATTGATTGGGAGTTGTGATGGAAATAGTTCTCAATCCTGGATCGAACCTGCCCCTCAAATAAGGGATTGTTAAGCAGGGAGGAGTTTAGTCGCCAGACAGTGTGTCTTGGGGATTGCTTGTTGGTAAAAAGTTTGATAGAGACTGGCGCATGATCAGACCAAGGGATCGTAACCTATTTGCGCTTCTGTAACTGATTGCAGCAGGTATTTGTCAGAAAGAAAGTAAGAACTCTCGGAATGAAAATAATAAGTGTAGTCTCGCTCATCGTGCAAGAACCTCCATGGGTCATATAGGTCTTCATTCTTAATCAGAAAGGCTAGAGCAGATGGAATTGGATGTTTTGAGGGTCGTGTCAATTATGTCATTGAAGTCCCTGCATATAATCACTGGGTTCGATCTATATGGTGCTATTTTGGCGAGTAGCTTTGTGTAAAAGTGTTTTTGACCTGTGTTTGGCGCATATAGATTAACTATAGTGAGACAGTGATTTTCAATTGATGCTGATAAAATCAAATACCTACCCTCCTCATCCACTTCACAATGATGAAGTGTAAATGAGACAGCTGAACTTATCGCGATCATAACGTCTTTTTTTTGGGTGCATTGGCAAAGAAGTAATGTGGGAATCGCTTGTGTGAACACCAGGGGGGTTTAGTTTTAAAGAAATTTGTTTCTTGAACACAGAGTATTGCCCGGATTCACGTAGCACTTACGGCAATGTATCTATAGATATGCCACGTAAGTGTAAATGTGCGCCGTTGTATCTGTGCGCCGTGCCCACAGAACTAGATACGCCTGAAAATAGGCTTCTTCCGATCGACATAAGTTTCCTACGCCGTCGTATCTTGGGCGCATATTTACGCTGGCCGCAAGGAGCACTCCCATTGATTTACGAATCGAATATGCAAATGAGTGAGAAACGCCGATTCACAAACGTAGTTGCGAGGGAGAGGAATGAGAGTACACTTGAAATAATTGACAGTCAGGTGCAATAAAGGTAGTAGATTAGCTATAAAATTATAGAACGATGCTAAGTTTGCAAGTTAACACTTATATAATGAATAGGAATAAATGTTGCTTATCTATTTAGGTAATACAAGGTATTTCTGAATAGTGTTGCTCACGAATATTCGTATTGCGAATATTCGGCTCGAATATGGCATATTCGAGTATTCGCGGTATATTTCAAATTTCGCGGTGAATATTCGCTATTCCGAATATTCAAATTTTTTCAATTTTATTTTTAGAACAGATCACATCCTAGAGATCTCCATCGACGTCTAAAAGCATTGCTGGTATGATTAGAGACCTTGGGCCGAGTAGCTGAAGCAATCATTTTATCTTGCCGAAAAATCGCAATGCGATTATTCGGCAATCGGAATATCGCGCGATTATTTTCTCCGCCCTTCTTTTGCATCAGAGCCAATCAGAGGGCTCCTACCGCAGTTGTCGAAATTCCGCAATAAATATCGCATTCGCATTTTGCGAAATTTCGATAAAATATCACGAATATTCTGAGCCAATCAGAGGGCTCCTACCGCAGTTGTCGAAATTCCGCAATAAATATCGCATTCGCATTTTGCGAAATTTCGATAAAATATCACGAATATTCTGAGCCAATCAGAGGGCTCCTACCGCAGTTGTCGAAATTCCGCAATAAATATCGCATTCGCATTTTGCGAAATTTCGATAAAATATCACGAATATTCTGAGCCAATCAGAGTGCTCCTACCGCAGTTGTCGAAATTCCGCAATAAATATCGCATTCGCATTTTGCGAAATTTCAATAAAATATCACGAATATTCTGAGCCAATCAGAGTGCTCCTACCGCAGTTGTCGAAATTTCGCAATTATTTTCGCATTCGCAATAGCGAAATTTCGCAAACATTTCATTTCGATAAAATATCACGAATATTCGAATTTAGCGAATATTTCTCGAATATTCGGCTATATATTCGTGATATATCGCGAAATCGAATATGGCGTGTTCTGCTCAACACTATTTCTGAACAGTAATATCAACAAGTTTGAACACAATAGCGTGCTTAGCACACTGTAACCTGAGGGTGTGGAACAAGATAGTAACGTCGCCCGCACTGGATCCTAGTTATGTGGAACACGTGGCGATAATAGCGCCAAGCCTCAGTCCTTGTCAGGCATAGGAGGACGGTCGGCGGTGTGGATTGATCGCGGTCCCCTATTCCCTGGGTTATTGGTGTGGAAAAGGAAGTAACCCCCAGTTGGTTAACTTCTTGTACCCTTCCTTAGGGTTCAGGATAGGAATCAGTCATTGTAATTTAGCCAGAAAACCCCATCTATATATGATTTTATGCTCTTGGAGTATTGATGTGACTGGGACGAAGGCTCTACGCATTTCCATTGTTGCTGGGGAGAGATCAGTAAACATTAGTATATTGGAGTGGGGAGCTGGTAGCGGTTCAGTGTTTTTGGCGGCAAAGAGGATTTGTTCTCTTACGTGACAGTGCATCCGTGCCAGAACATCCCTTGGCACCTCGACGGATAGGTGGGCAGGCTTAGCGATCCTATGAGCCCGATCAATAGCGAGGTCCTGTGCATTTAAGCATGGGAGCAATTTTCAAAAGAGTTGCTGCAGGTATTGAGTGAGTTTGTTCGGTTTGACCGATTCTGATATGCCTCTAAATTTAATATTGTTGCATCTAGAGCGGTCCTCTAAGTCCGCCAGTTTCACTTTGATGCGTTAAATTTCTGCCCCATGATGATCATGAGCTTCCAGGAGCTCATTATGAGCCTTGGAGTACTCCTGCATTGTCTCCTCTAGAACATCAGCCCTTTCCTCTAGGCAGTCCACCCTGTCATGTATTTTAGATATAGACAGTTGCAGCTCTCTGTGTAGGTCCCTCTGCAGGGTTAACAGCATGATTGTGAGCGTAGTTTCTGTGACAGTGTTATCTGAAACTGGCATGGCTGCTATATATAAAGCATATACAGTATAAAGCTCTGGGGAAGGTACACAAAAATTATTGAGATGCCACATACCGGAAACACAGTCCAAATACAAAAAGTAAGATGCAGCTTCAGCCTGGCTCCCCCTAGTCCTTCCCCCTCAGGATTTACACTGCTGTTTTAAATTCATAAACTTTTTTACTGTGCCACATGATTGTATCCATGCTTTTTTATGCTTGATTAATAATTATTTTTCATGCAAAAAAAGTACAACATTTCAAAAACGTTATTTCATTTCTAAATACTGATTCAATACTTTTTTACCAGAACCATCATTACAGTGTAATTTTAAACAGAGCAAATGGCACGTATCCTTTTTGTCTATAGTAATATTATTTATGCTTTTTTTTAGTTAGTTCAGTTGAGTTAGTTCCTCTGTAAATTATGGACATGAATGATATCAGTGTAACAAGGGTAATACACAGCCTGTTCTTTTTTCCTCTCAGAGAATACAGTTACATATATTTTTACAATTTTCTTAAGAACTGTAAAACAGTACATTTTACAAAAGAATTGTAATATGGATTAATCTTCATTCATAAACACAATGCTTTATTTAATTTCCAGTATTGAGCAGCCTTACTGGTCATGGTTACATTTTGATCCTTTTATATTTTTGATCCTTTTATATGGAGTGAATCAGATGGTTTAATATTTATGTGCCCATCCTGAGCTTTTAATATCAGCCAGTCCACCATTGTGCATACATAACTCACCTTAAAAGGTGCATATAAGCATATTGGCTTTTTTATGGTACTATGACCTGCTATTGCCTGTTTTTCTAGAAGATTACAAAGGCCTTGGAACTCATAAAGTTTCTTTAAATTATGTGACCCATAATTATTGTAGTGCAGTCTTTTGCCACCAAATTTCCCAAAAATCGTTAACAAGTCTGGGGGTGGATCAATCCTGCCTTTTACATAAAACCACATGTGTTTATTGTATACATTGACAACCTTGGGCACTGTGTGGGTCAGTTGCCAGTGTCCTAACAACACAAGATTGTCATTGGTTGATAAAAAGGACTTCTGGTGCCTACCCCTATACTTTAGCACTGGGGTCCCATTAACTGAGAGAGGGTGAGAAACCTAGGGAGAAGAGACATAGTAAAATACTAGTCAGTAAAGGTGTATTTGCTTTTTAGAAATAATATTGTGTGCCTTACATGCATGGATGCTTCTACAATGTTTAAAACCATTAGTCCAGCGTTTTACATTTTTGAATGGGGTGTCTTAAAGCGGAAGTAAACCCATCTATTTGATAGTTTAAAAAAACAGTTAACATTCCCGGCATGCCGGAAATGCTAGATGTCACATTTGCTTGTGCTCTCAACCAAACTGTCAAACCATCCAATGGCTGGTTTCATAACTGATCACATGTGCAGCACCGTGGCAGTTGCAGATTAAACAGAGGCCAAGATGGCAGCTTCCTTGGCTGAAAAGAATAGGAGGGTTTACTTCCACTTTAAGTGCAATATTGTGGAGATAGTTCTATCTCTGCACTGGCTCCATCATCCATGATTTTTTAGCATACTTGGAGGGCAGAGACTGCGAGCCAGGCCTTCTGGTCCAACACCAGTGCCTGACCTCACAAATTCACGTCTGGAAGAATGGTCAAACGTTCCCATAGACACACTCCTAAACCTTGTGGACAGTCTAACCAGAAGAGTTGAAGCTGTTATATCTGCAAAGTGTGGGGCAACTTAATTTTGAACCCTACGAACTAAGACTGGGATGCCATTATAGCGCATGTGTGTGTAAAGGCAGGCATTCCAATACTTTTGACAATATAGGGTTCTAGGTTAAAAAAGAAATATGCCACTGTGTGTATTTTCTCTTATTATATGCTAATTAGATTTTTGAGTGTAAATTTTTTATGACTTGTATAAGTCTTTGTATAATAGCTCATTATTACAATGCTATTACATGATTTGTGTATGTTAGTTTTTTCCAATCTCCTAAATAGAGACACTGGAGCAATAAAACACTTATGGAGGTTTAAACCATTTCCTACTCTATGCACATATGAAAAAAAATCTGGGGCAAGAGTTGGACTTTAAGATGATGGTATACCCATACATTTTAACTTTTTTTAAAAACTACACTGAAGAACGGAAACTAACTGTAAAATATTGTACATAACCCAACCTCGGCAAAGGTAGCGAGTCAGATTATACTGGCATCTCAATGAATGATTATCACTGCCAACACAATGAAATGACCATTTTTTGCTCAGATGTCTGTAGATAAATTAGTATTTTTTTTTTTTTTGGAGAGAATAAATACTGGTTAATAATTTAGTATTCTTTTTGGCTGAATGAGGCTGTCCAGAAGTTAAAAATTGAAGTCCAGAATAATTGTCTTGATATATGTAAGAACAATAGCACAATGCAATTGCTACATATGGTTTAGCTAAACCATAAATACCTGGAGTTGAACAAAAATCATAGATGTCTCCATTTAGAGATAGATGTCAATCCAGTCTCAGCTGAAATTGCCTTGGTCCCTTTCATTAAACTGACTGAGGTAGAGTGTGAAACAGGCATAATAGTAACTCCTGTGTAATTTAGCTCACGCTGTGATAACTAATTTCTACTTGGTTGCTATAAAGAAGGAGATTTGACCTGTTAACAAAAATACTGTTTCTATGACAATCACCTCTTCTTCAGCAGACAAACAGCTTTTTACAACATTATTGGTAAATGGACAATAATACACTCTGCTAAAGATATTACTTGCTGGATAACAAGAAAGTGATAAGGAGAAAAATGTCTCTTCACCTTACTCAACAACCATCATCTTACATACTTGACTTGATTAAAGGAACCATTTATGTTAAGCAATATATAGTGGATAGTAAAGGCACATTCCTAGTACAATGCACATCTGGACCCCCAAAAGTCCATTTACCATGAACGGTGTAAATATGAAAGTGTGAATGCATATATATATATATATATATATATATATATATATATATATATATATATATATTTTGCAATGAACATTATGTTGTAGTCTCCAATAAAACCTTTTTTTTTGGTAAAAAGTTATTAGACACTACTAGAAATAACACAGCGAGCATTATTCATAGCAAATTCAATTTCCATTAATGCTTATGAATGGAAAACTATTTATTCTCTCCACATTAGAAAGTCAAAAGCATTTTCATTTTTAAAGTCTTGAGTTTCTGGGGTTCCGGCATACAATTGCAAATGGGTTTTAGGCCTCTGGCTGAGTCAAATGTATTTCAATGCATTTAATGTGCACTTTGTTCCAATAAGATGTCACGGAATATAGTGTTAAACTAGAAGTTTTATTAGTTGAATAGTAAAGGGTTTTCATTCTGAATGACTATTGTTTTTCAAATGATGCTTTATTATTCATGTGTTATTGTACAATCAGAAAGGATAGTTTGCAAGTTGTAATTATTTTGATGAGGAAAGCAACATTTCATATTTGTGCAAATTTGTACCTAACAATGTCTAAATGTGCTATGGATTTGTGTCTGCAGAATAACAATTATTCACATTGATCAGCAACGTTAAAAGGTTGAAAATGAGTAGCATAATAGCTGTTAGAATTTATGTATAGGATTGGTGATTATACAATTTCTGTCCAAATTAACAGCATACGGGTTACATGGAGTTTAAATGTTAATAATTAAAGTCGATTTAGAAAATTAAGTCACTTCAATATATTTATATATATATATATATATATATATATATATATATATATATATATATATATACACACTGCTCAAAAAAATAAAGGGAACACTTTTGAATCAGAACTCCTGGGATATTGATCTGGTCAGTTAAGTAGCAGACCCTATAAAGGTTGCACAGGCAGTCCAACTCCTCCAGTATGGCACATCAATACGTGTCATTGCCAGATGGTTTGCCGTGTCTCCTAGCACAGTCTCAAGAGCATGGAGGAGATTCCAGGAGACAGGCAGTTACTCTAGGAGAGCTGGACAGCGCTGTAGAAGGTCCTTAACTCATCAGCAGGACCAATCTGCTCCTTTGTGCAAGGAGGAACAGGGTGTGTCACGTACCTGATGGTTGTGACCCCGAATTGCAGAGGACGGCCTCCCTTGCGGCTCCCACTCGTGGCCCCCTGGTAAGGTAACAGTAGGCACAGGAGTAAAGAGTTGCACTGGTGCCTGGCAGGATCAACAAGGGTGAGGAAGTGGATCAGCTTAGCAGACTGGATCAGGAGCAGCTCAGCAGACTGGATCAGCTCAGCAGACTGGATCTGCTTAACAAACTGGATCAGGAGCAGCTCAGCAGACTTGATCAGCTCAGCAGACTGGATTAGCTTAACAGACTGGAACAGCTTAGCAGACTGGAACAGCTTAGCAGACTGGATCAGGAGCAACTCAGCAGACTGGATCAGCTCAGCAGACTGGATCAGCTTAGCAGACTGGATCAGGAGCAGCTCAGCAGACTGGATCAGCTCAGCAGACTGGATCAACTTAGCAGACTGCAACAGCTTAGCAGACTGGATCAGCTTAGCAGACTGGAACAGCTTAGCAGACTGCCTCCGGATGCCCATCCTGGCAAACTTCTCAGGGTGAGATCTTTTAAAGGACTGTACCAGACTCTTAGCGTGGATGTTCCCTTCGGGCTCCCACTAATTTTCTTCAGGTCCGTACCCCTTCCATTTAATCAAAAACTGGTTCTGGTTCCTTCTCCTCCTATAGTCTAGGATAGCCTCCACTTCGAATTCCTCCTCCCCATCTACAATGACACAATCAGGGGGAGCAGTACTCTGATTTGGAAAAGGATTTGGAATAGAACGTTTCAACAGTGATACGTGGAATACAGGATGGATCTTTAATGAATCTGGAAGTTCCAGTTCATAAGCCACTTTGTTGATTCTCCTCTTAACCGGAAATGGCCCTAAGAATTTGGGGCCCAGCTTCTTTGAAGGACATGCCATCCTCAAGTTCATTGTGGATAACCACACCAGGTCACCAGGTGACAGTATTAATTCACCTTGTCTCTTCTTGTCTAAGGTTGTCTTGTTGTGTTCCTAAGTCCTGGTCATGGTTTCTTGCAAAATTTGGTTGTTAGTAGAGAAGAAGTTGCTTGGTAGCAGAGTGGATAGAGTTATTGTAGGCAAATTTGGCCAATGGAAGCAAGGAAATCCAGTCATCTTGTGCGAAAGAGGAAATACATTGTAGATACTGTTCGAGAGTTTGATTCGTCCTCTCAGTTTGCCCATTGGTCTGGGGGTAATAGGCAGAGGAAAAGGACAGTTCAATGTCCAGAGCCTTACAGAGGGACCTCCAGAATCAGGAGGTAAACTGCACCACCCGATCTGAGACGATGTTGGCTGGTACACCGTGGAGTCTGATGATTTCCTTAATGAATGCCTGCACTGTTTCAGGAGCTGAGGGAGTGCCTTTCATTGGAATGAAGTGTGCCATTTTCGACCGACGATCAACTACCACGAAGATAGTGGTATGATCTTCTGCTGGAGGTAATTCAACGATAAAGTCTATGGATAACATCCTCCATGGTCTGCCTGGGACAGACAAGGGTTTTAGTAGTCCCCAGGCTTTGGTTCTGAGTGAGTGAGTGAGTGAGTGAGTAACTTGTATAGCGCTGACAAATGCGAATCGAATCGCCTCAAGGCGCTTGTATTCAGAGTCGTGCTGATCCTTCAGAAGAGATGGGTCTTCAGTTTTTTCCTAAAAGCCCAATGGTTTTCTTCTATGCGAATGGTCGTGGGTAGAGCATTCCAAAGCCGAGGTCCTTGGACTGAAAATCTACGTTCTCCCTTAGATTTGTAGCGGGCTGTGGGGATTTCGAGAAGGTTTTGGTTAGTTGATCGGAGCACCCGATTGGTGACGTAGGGTTTAATTTTCTCGTTTAAGTATTGTGGAGCGCTTCCTTGTGCGCATTTTTGAGTGAGGCAGAGTGTCTTGAATGTGATCCGATCTATACGGCTAGCCAGTGGAGGGACCTTAGCAACAGATTCCCATGTTTTTTTTACCTGTTACCTGTTACCAGTCTGGCTGCCGTGTTCTGGATGACTTGTAGACGCAAAATCTGGTATTTGGGTAGTCCTAAGTAAAGGGAGTTTGCGTAGTCGAGTTGGGAATTGATGATTGTACCAACCACTACTTCTTTATCCTCTTCCGCGATGAAGGGGATGAGTCTACTTAGCATGCAGAGAAAGTTGTGAGAACCGCTGACTACTTCTCCTATTTGTGCGTCCATAGTCATGTCTGAGTCAAAGATGACTCCAAGGCTTTTGAATTTGTTGGTTGGGTTGATGGTTTGTCCAAGAATGGTGGGTGGTGTCCATGTGGTCCTAGAATTCGATTTCCAATTTGCGTGAAGCATAAGGAGTTCTGTTTTCGATCCATTGAGTTTGAGTGAGCTCTCAGTCATCCAATTATCGATCAGTGTGAGACATTTTCCTAGTTCCTGATATTGGTGTTTTTTTTGGTGATTCAAAAGTAAAGTTGCGTGTCGTCAGCATAAGAGTGGTAGCGCAGGTCCTGTTTGCTGATGATTTGAAGGAGTGGGCGGATGTAAATGTTGGGTTTTGTTTCTGATACAGGTAGTGCAGGAATCTACATTCCTTTTACAATCTTCCCATACTAGAGGCCACCAAAAGGTACGCTGTTAAGGTAACAGTAGGCACAGGAGTTAGGAGTGGCACGGGTGCCTGGCAGGATTAACAAGGGTGAGGAAGTGGATCAGCTTAGCGGACAGGATCTGGAGCAGCTTAGCAGACTGGATCAGCTTAGCAGACTGGATCAGCTTAGCAGACTGGATCAGTTCAGCAGACTGGATCAGTTCAGCAGACTGGAACAGCTTAACAGACTGGATCAGCTTAGAAGACTGGATCAGGAGCAACTCAGCAGACTGGATCAGCTCAGCAGACTGGATCAGCTTAGCAGACTGGAACAGCTTAGTAGACTGGATCAGTTTAGTAGACTGGATCAGCTTAGTAGACTGGATCAGCTTAGCAGACTGGATCAGGAGCAGCTCAGCAGACTGGATTAGCATAGCAGACTAAATCAGCTTAGCAGGCTGGATCGGAACCAGGAACAGATAGGACCAATACAGGAGTAGTCAGACAGGCCAGGTCGGATATCAGGCGGACAGCAGAGGTACAGGGGTTCAGGCGAAGAGGAGTCACAAACAGGCCAAGGTCAGATGCAGGCAGATAACTGGATGGTCAAAGGTAAGCCGGGTCTTAATTCAGGTAACAGTCTCAGATCAGGTTTAAAGGCACACAACGCTGTAAAGTAGACAGCGAAGACTGCATGTGACAGGCAGGCTTAAATAGCCCTCTTGACGCCCTCTTGACGCCAACAGAGGTGCGCGCACACATGCGTGTGCACCCGTGAATGCTCATGCACACGCATGCGCAGTTGCACCCGCAATCGGGAACCGATGAGGCGCCTGATTCTGGCAGGATCTTCATGACAGGATGAGCACTGCCAGAGCCCTACAGAATGACCTCCAGCAGGCCACTGGTGTGAATGTCTCTGACCAAACAATCAGAAACAAACTTCATGGGGGTGGCCTGAGGACCCAACGTCCTCTAGTGTGCTCTGTGCTCACTGCCAGACACTGTGGAGCTTGATTGGCATTTTCCATTGAACACCAGAATTGGCAGGTTCGTTACTGGTGCCCCATGCTTTTCTCAGATAAGAGCAGGATAACCCTGAGAATATGTGACAGACGTGAAAGGGTCTGGAGAATTCGCAGAGAAATTTATGCTGCCTGTAACATCGTTCAGCATGACCGGTTTGGTGGTGGGTCAGTGATAGTCTGGGGAGGCATATCCATGGAGGGAAGCACAGACCTCTACAGGCTACACAATGGCACCCTGACTGCCATTAGGTATCGGGATGAAATCCTTGGACCCATTGTCAGACCCTACACTGGTGCAGTGGGTCCTAGGTTCCTCCTGGTGCACGACAATGCCCAGTCTCATGTGGCAAGAGCATGCAGCCAGTTCCTGCAGGATGAAGAAATTGATACCATTGAATGGCCCCCACGCTCACCTGACCTAAAGCCAAAAGAACACCTCTGGGACATTATGTTTCGGTCCATCCGGTGCCGCCAGGTTGCACCTAAGTCTGTTCAGGAGCTCAGTGATGCTCTGGTCCAGATCTGGGAGGAAATACCCCAGGACACCATCCGTCGTCTCATTAGGAGCATGCCCTGATGTTGTCAGGCATGCATACAAGCACTCTGAGGCCATACAAACTACTGAGGACCATTTTGAGTTGTTGCAATGAAATTTCAGCAAAATGGACTAGCTTGCTGCATAATATTTTCATTTCGATTTTTGGGGAATTTAGCCCTCTGTAGGTGGATAATTTTCATTTCCATCAAATGATGTGCAATCCTTTCATTCCTAACACATTACCTAGTCTATATCAGTATAGATATCCAGCATTAGGGATGAGCCGAACACCCCCCCGTTCGGTTCGCACCAAAACCTTTGAACGGACCGAACGTTCGCGCAAACATTTAGAACCCCATTGAAGTCTATGGGACTCGAACGTTCAAATTCAAAAGTGCTCATTTTAAAGCCTAATATGCAAGTTATTGTTGTAAAACGGGTTTGAGAACCCGGGTCTTGCCCCAGGGAACATGTATCAATGTAAAAAAACGACCCGCCCATAGACAAAATACGTCTACAGGGCCCTCCGTATGTGGCCACGCTGTGTAAAAGTCTCACACATGTGGTATCGCCATACTCGGGAGGAATAGCAGAATGTGTTTTGGGGTGTATTTTGTGGTATGCATATGCTGTGTGTGAGAAATAACCTGCTAATATAAACATTTTGTAAAAAAAAATCTTGATTTTGCAAAGAATTGTGGGAAAAAATGACAACTTCAAAAAACTATTTCTAAATACCTTGGAATGTCTTATTTCCAAAAAGGGGTCATTTGGGGGTATTTGTACTTTTCTGGCATGTTAGGGTCTCAAGAAATGAGATAGGCCGTCAGTACTTCAGGTGTGATCAATTTTCAGATATTGGCACCATAGCTTGTGGACGCTATAACTTTCACAAAGACGAAATAATATCCACCAATTTGTACTTATTTTTACCAAAGATATGTAGCAGTATAAATTTTGGCCAAAATTTATGAAGAAAAATTACAAATTTGCTAAATTTTGTAACAGAAACAAAGATAAAAATTCATTTTTTTACAGAATTTTCACCCAACGGTGATAAAATACCACCAAAACAAAGCTCCATTTGGCCCCAGTGGGTGACAGGATGCACACTTTGATACCATCTCACATATTCTTCCTCTCCGCACTCCCACGAAAAGGGCCAGGAGGCTTATTCAAAGGGAGGAGGAGACCCAGGCCCTGATTCGCGAAGCAACTGCGGCCCTCCGAGAGCAACCCAGCAAAGAAGAGGGTTTTGCAGCATTTATCGCAAGCAAGCTCCATAATCTGGAGAGGGGCCAGTGTGTGCGCTGTGAAACCCTCATCTTTAAGGCCGTAAACATGGCCATGTTGGGGCAGCTCGATGACGACACCGACATTTTGCGGATCGCTCCTCCTGTCCTTGCTGCTCCTCCTGCTCCTACTCCTGCTCCTGCTCCTCTTCCTGAGCCTGCTCTGGGTCCTGCTCCTGGCACAACCTCGCCACCAGAAACCCAGCCTCTGAGGACTCAGTCTGCAGGGAAGACTGCAGGGAAGACTGCAGGGAAGAAGACAGGCAAGTCAAAGCGATGAGAAATGCGATGCTCCTAATGGAATTTTTGTGATCACATCCTTGTTTGTTTGCTTTGGGGATCTGTGTCTTTACAAATGCAAGTAGGCTCTCCAGTGCTGCTGTGGGTTGCTGCATTTTAGGATTACTAAATGATTAGATACACTCAAATATATTTTTAGGTTTCCCAACGAGGTGCCTGTTACCTGGTGTAAGCAGCTTATGCATGTTATAATATTAAATTGACAATAAACTTTGTGTCTGAGGTAATATGTATCATAAGCCTGTCAAAGGCCCATCCATTTCCTTTACCACCTGAGGGCAATTGTTATAAAAAACAAAAAATAAATAAATAATAAAATAGAAAAACCAAGCCAATATGCTTATATGCACCTTTTAAGGTGAGTCTGGGCATTGTTGTGTGAGCTGAGGAGTAGAGATGAGAGAGTGTGTCTGGGTTTGCTTTGTGGAACCCATTGTGAATCTTTAAAACTGCACACTTCAATTTAAACCCTATTGAAGTCTATGGGTTAAACATTGCAAATAATTTTTGAACGATTTTAAAGCTGATAGGCAAGGCCTTGTCAAAACATGGCATGGGATGCTAGGCACTGCAACGGGGGACACGTACCAGGGAGTATTCAATTAAATATCCAACCCTGATGATGGTCTGGTTTTCCTTTACATTTACTACTTAGCACAGCTATAAATCCAGGACAACCTGCCAAATCAGAATTTTTAGGTGACTGACAACCTCTACCTCCTAACTCCCCTTTACAACAGCCATCTCATTGAGTCTTCCAGATCATCCTTCAAGGCATTAAAGTCCCCCAAGAACGACCAATGTTTTGGAAACCAACCCCCCAAGATTTGTAAAAATGAAACAAGTGAAAAAAATATGTATGTTATATTAATGTCTGTAAAAAATGTTTAGAATTATATACTATCCTATGTTTTCAGAAGAAGTAGATTTATGTTGTCAGAAGAAGCAGATTTCACCTGTAAAATGCGTAACTATATGCCACCAGCCTATCATAGAACCATCCCTAAGTTTGTGTGAACAAAGTTGTTTAGCTTAGACTACAAGCACTGACAACTCGATGGTAGATGGTAACATACATTATAATGAGAATGACATGTGTATATGAATATATGTTATATAAATTGTATATAAAAGGTGATACAGTATTTTATAAAAAAAAATCAAAAAAATTATTGTGTACATTATATGGCATATTGAAACCTCACAAATACCCCAGTAGTTATGTTCTTTTTTCATTATTATATACAATTGGGATCGTGTGTACGTGGCATAACAGATTTTCTTTTAAGATTGCCTGTATTTAGCTCCATTCATCTTTCTATCAACTTTGACCAGCTTCTCTGCCCTTTGCTGAAGAAAAGCATTCCCACAACATGACGCTGCCACCACCTGTATTTATACTGAGATTAAATTACACACAGGCGGACTCTACTTAATTTAATCTAATCTAATTAGGTGACTTCTAAAGGCAATTGGTTCCACTAGTTAGGGCTATCAGAGTAAAGGGGGCTGCATACAAATGCACGCCACACTTTTCAGATATGTATTTGTAAAAATAATTAAATAATTAAAAACGTATTTATCATGTTCCTTCCACTTCACAATTATTTGCCATTTTGTTTTGGTCTATCCTAAAATCCCCAAAAAATACATTTACGTTTTTGGTTGTAACATGACAAAACGTAGAAAATTTAAATGAGTACTTTTTCAAGGTGAAGGGTGCAGGATATGGATAATCATCAGACTATGTATCCACACTCTGCCTGTGCCCCCAGTCGTAGAGATTTTCTAAACATTAATGGTAACAGCCAATATATATCCATTATGGTGGTTAGTTTCTGATTTTCAGTGATAGTACATACCCATGTTATGATGTGAGTGTAGTGCTAAGCAATATTCTTAGATTCCAAAGCCAACAGATGTAAACCTGAAAAGGACCAAATGCTATACTGGGGATAACCATGCCTCAGACAACAATGACACAAATACTTGACATGAGTTTGACAGTCCTCTACAGGGATCACATACCTTAGCCCTTCTCTGCACCCGACTCCTCTCCCATTCTACCCAGACATCTGGTGGCCATATTGGCCATAGTCCTCTGCTTAAGTCCCCCCAATGACCCTAACCCCATGCATGCTGATGCATGCTCAAAGACAAGATGACATCACACACATTGGCCACTCCCACTATCATGATGATATCATCTCAAATGGTGTGGACATCACAATGCTGTAAAATACAACATTCTCAGCACCCTCTCCCCCCCCCCAGAAACCCTTCTCTCTAGTGGCTGGGACATAAATTACCTCACTTCTTTTCACATGACCATGGCCTGCTGTGATAAAGGGGAACTCCAACCAAACTCCTGTTAAAGATCAGAGTGAGGAGGGAAATGGGATCTGAGGCAATTCTGACAACCTGACATAGGGCTGTTTGGGACTAAAGGTGTCTCAACACCTGCACATCATTGGAGCTTCCAACCGAGGGGGAAATGACAGTGTTGGCAGTTAGTCATCTTCATACAGCCCTCCATCTTAGCCTAATAGCACCAAAAAGGAAACAAGCCCAGCAGAATACACAGGTTACACAGAAAAAACAGGTAATGTAATCCAACAATTATGCCAGCCTAATAAAATCACAATGTACATTGTAATCAATACAATATTGTACAATATATTATTCTAAAATGTAGGATTTTTACAGGCATAACACTACTACCCAATATTACAAAGATTATGCTAATTACTTCTTTAAAGCCAGGTGGAATAGTTTCTCTTAGTTTGAAAATCCATTCCGTTTTTTAATGAATTATTTTCTTACCAAAATTGCCTCCTTATGGACTGTTACTCACAGCCAGGATCGAGAGCTACTAGCCATGCAAAGTATTGGCTGGTGGCTTTCATAGAGGAGAACAATTTTTTATGTGTCCCCAGCATGATGCCAGAAAGCATTAATATACAGACGGCAGCAATGGTAAGAGCTTAAAAAAAACTTTTGCCCAGTACAAAATCATATTTTTTATTGAGATATATATATATATATATATATATATATATATATACAGTATATATATATATATATATATATATATATATATATATATATACAGTATATATATATATATATATATATATATATATATATATATATATTGTTCAGGCATAACTAGAAATTAAAATCATCATATATTCCTGTAAATTATTTGAATAGGATCTCCTGGGTTTTTTCTCTGCAGCTTCAACATTCATACAGTACAATATCATGCTCTTTAGTCACAAGGAAGAATAACAAGATGTAACATATGCACTTCTGCTAGACTTGACAGTGATCTGGAAATAAAAGAGCTGACTTAAGTTATACACGTTGCATTGTATAAATGGTCACAGAGCCTAAAATAGAAAATGCCTTTTAGGGAATGGTCTAGAGAGTTAACCAAAAGAAATTGATAAAAGCCATGTGAAGGAAAGAAAGGTAATGGAACAATATACACAAGACCAGTGCCACTACCACATCAGAAATATACACAAATTATAGGGCAGGTTTGTTTTCCAGGAAAGAGATGATTTACTATAAAGGTATTTTTTTAGTTTGACAGTTTAGTGGTTCTGTGTTTGCGTTCTATAAATAACTGGGACTTTGTTAATCTAAAACTGTAACGTATTCTCCCATTTTTTTCTTAGAAGAAACAATAAATCAAAGCAATTCGGTGAAAACCTTACAAATGTGTGCTCCTATTGCCCTTTTACCTAATTTCTTAGGCTATGTCCAGAATGCATAAATGCTTGATTAAATAATCATGCATAATTATTTGACAATGCCTTTGCAGAATGATTGTTCAGGGGTACTTAAGGATAGGAGGGTGGAGAGAGGAGTGTATCCAGTAGAATGTGCTGCTAAGGGTTCTCTATCACAATGGCCTATAATCCATAGCACCTCATAATTTGTGAGTACCTTTGAATGAAGAACAACCCTTAGAAATAGGAGAGTTAGGATACAAATTAATCTATTATTGACGCTGATTTAACACTGTGTCATATCTAAAGATATGTAACACGTGTACAACGTGTACACCCTGGGACGCAGACGTTATCACGGGTCAGCTGTTTGATCAGTACATAGTCCACAACACTGTTGTTCATTGCGGGCACTGCTTAATAAGGCCCCCCTTGTTTAGGGCTATTTTGCTTGCCGTTGCTGACACCTGCTGTCCCAGTGGGCCCAGGACCACATATGCTAGTATAATTTGATGCACAAACCCTCCTGTGGTGCCCGTTCTTCAAGTCTGCGATTTATGCTTTGACCTTGTTCATTCCAAGATCTCGGTTCATGGAAAACGGTGCTCAGGTTCTTTAATGATCTTGACCTCTCCCTGCCCTTTGCCGTATATGCCTTATGAATGCATCCGTTGGAGGACCATCTGTCATATAAATTTTCTGTTCTTTGTCACTCATGTATTCCTCGTCTTCATCCTGAAGAAGCCCCACGGCGAAACGCGCGTTGGCGACTTCTGAGGATTGTGCATATAGTGGTCATTTGTTGTAAATCATATTGCTTTATTATTGTTTGTAATCTAACATGCTATTAAACTAATTTTTATTATACTTCCTTGGCCTGAAAGTCTGACCATCAATGTCTACCTTTGGTGTTGTTTCTCTCTAATCATTTTGGAGTAAAACTGAGTTTTTTATTTATCTTAACCCAATTGGACATTATTTATTTGGCCTTCTGAGATGATGCGAATAGCCAAAGTAATGTTTAGCATTGGTTCAAGTTCTGAGGGCTGGTGGACCTGATGTCCACTCTGTTAAGAGTATAGAGAAATATATTTATGAGATGCCTGGAATAATTTGTCTATACAATCCCTGAAGTTATTTAGAGGGAACCAGAGGGAGCCAGTCTATGGACATTGAGGATGTTCTGAGAGAAGGAGCTCCCTTCCAGTAGACTGTACCCTTTTTATGAAAGTGAGTTGCAGTAGTGGACCTTTTGCTGTATACATTTGGGAATAACCTTTGACCACCCATTTGGTGATCTAATTCTCAAGCACTTAGGGGAGCAAATCTACCATCCATTAACAAATAGGTACACTTGCTCCCCTAAGTGATTTCTGCACTATGGAGTACAGGTAACTTAATAGTCCTCCTGCTACTATGCCACACTAGGCGTGTCCGATGACGGCTATTCAGCGCTGTCTCATATGGATGAAATAATTGAAATATATTAAAAACCTATACAGTTGTTTGTAACATAAAACCCTCTTTGTTTTCTTGGAACCAACAGTTCCAGTTGACATTCACTGGCTTTGCACACAATACACTTACAAACGTCCCTTAGCCAACCAAGAGATACAAAAATATTTGTTATGAATCACTGTGAGATTCTTTCCTCCTTTCCTTGGGGCGAATGGCATTTTGATTTAAGCTGTGTATTTGCTGGATATACTGTATATTGAGTGCTATAATGAGGATGCTCTGCAGCACACAACCAGAGTTGCTTATTACTAGATACAAATTCATTTTAATACACTAAAGTAGGGTATACACTATAAGACAATTGGAGGAAAAATATCATACAAGGCACAGTCATTTGATTTTTGTATAGTGTGCACACAACTTTACATGACCAAACACTATTCAGACTGGAAAAAGGGGGGGGGGGGAGGTGGTCATTTGTAGATGGTGTTTCTTAACTAATATGTAACCCAAGTTTCATGCTGAATCTTCCTGTATGATTATACGCTATAATTTATGCCCTTAGGTTGTATTTTTTTATTGATAAAAAAAAACATTTTCAATACAAATCTATTCAAATAAAAAATATCTCCTGTAATTAAAGTGTCTAAAAGTGACACAATGACATATTCGAGAATTTACCTATTTTTAGATGCTCAATGCAGTGATAAGTTCAAATATAGACATTGCAACCTTTTCAGACCACATAGTTACATAGTTAGTCAGGTTGAAAAAAGACACAAGTCCATCCAGTTCAACCACAATATCGCCAATATCAATAAAACTAAAAATAGAGGATGTACAAAATAGGACCAATGTATGGCGACTTAATGAAGAACTGATACAGGATGTAAAGGTCACAGACAGGAATAAAAAAGAGCTAGATCTGTACTTTAAAACAAATAGTTCAGTTGAGATATCAGAAGCCACCATATGGGAGGCCCATAAGGCCTACATTAGGGGGATTTTGATTCCAATAGGAACAGCAAAAAAAAGGAGAGCAGACGAAAAGACAAGGAGTTATATAAAGAAATCCATGATCTCAAGCATAATCACAAAAATACAGAAGCCCACGGAACAGCACTGGAAGTTATCAGAAAAAGAGAGGAATTAAAAGAAATTAAAGGAATTAAAAGAACTGATTGGAAAACAGAACACAGTTTTTTCGGCAAAAGAATACCAATACCAATACCAATAGGGAGACACGTCGGCTAAATTCCTATCCAAATTGTTAAAAAAAACATGGCGAATTTTATCGATTGTATACAAACAGGTAATGGGGGAAAGGTATTTTCAACCCCTGAGATTGCGCAGGCTTTCCAAGACTATTATGGGAAACTATATTTGATAACTCAAAAAGATCCCCCAGAAAAGGTTAAAAAGAGACTAGATAACTAGATAACTCTAGAGTTCTGCTAAAAGAAGTAGGCCTTAAAAAATACCCCCAGATAAATGTAGTTCTTTAGAGGATCCCATAACAAAAGCAGAGATATTTAGAATCTTAAAAGAATCACCAGCCGGGAGTCAGCCGCGCTTCTGAGGAGCTCCTCCAGGCCTGGCAACAATCAAAGGCCATCCTAAGCCAGCCTGCATCGTAGGAAGCACCAAATACCTCAGCCTGACTCCACAACATCCCCTGATCGTTTGGGTACCTGTATCGGGTCTCCAGACCGGCCGTGATTCCGGTGGATCAGCGCCAAAGCCAGCTTCATCCGCGGAGTCCCGCCGCCATCTTGCGGCCTACGAGGCCTCGTAGACCACCGGGCTCGAGTTGCGGGGCCTGGAGCGACCTGAGACAGTCCCGAACATTGCACAAGCTGCTCCCCCGAAAGCGGAGACCCCCGGTCGGCCACCCACTCTACAACTTCGGCGGTGACCGGCTCCGTTCCGTCCTGCGGGGACCCGCTGACGTCCTGAGGCCTGTGAAGCCTCCGCACGCACCGCACTCGGGTACCGCATCCGTGGGCCGAGCTTCAGCCGCCTCCTGGGTCTAGCTACACCCGCTTTTCGGGGCGGGAAGGGAGATAAGGAGACCCCACAGACCGCCAGAGGTGCCTCACAGTGGACAGCGTGCCGTGCATGAAGGTGAGCAGCGGCCATCTTGGCACACCCAAACCCCTCAATTCACCTGTCTCACCAGAGCCCTACAACACACACCTATAGTCTCTTGCCCGCAGGGAGGGGGTCCAGGGACATTGTTAATCAAGCTCCATTGCCAGTAGTAACCCTGCCTCCTCACCGGCTACTCTGTGACCCCCGGGGTGTGTTTGAACTATCTGTTCTGGCCGTCAACACGGTGACCATTTTGCTGCACCCGACCAAGTAAGCAGTATTAATCACCACCTCCATAGGCCTCCTCACACCTAGGTCTCATTTGAAACAATTTGTTCTTGGGGCGCATGCGCGCGAGTGAAGGAGATGGTTGCCTGATTCCTTAGCTCCGCGCCGTCGGAACCTATTAACCAGCCTAATACAGCACAGAATCAGCAGGGCTGCTACTCTTTAACCTCACCTGGCGGCTATGTACCGCCCCGCGAAAAATAAACAGCAGAAGAAGCAGCCCAGTAAACATTCCCTAACCTCAGGCAGAGGCCGGAACAAGATGGCGCCTGAACCTCCCGAGCCTGATGACGAAACCCGGCTCTCTGCTACGGGTTCGGGATCCCCAGCTGACAGCCTTCATCTGTTCCCCATGGATGGGGAGAGCTCCCTCCTTGCGGATTCGGAGGCTATGCTGGCCAAATTCCGCAGCATTGTGAGGGATGAAATCACCGCTGCCTCTCGTAAGCTCTCCTCAGACTTTGTGCGGGGCCTTAAAGAGATAGGCCATCGCACTAATCAGCTGGAGCAACGTATGGACTTGGCCACCACAGTGCTTGATGGTCATGAAGACGAGGTCTGCAGGTTATCAACTGAGTTGGAAGCTTTGAGGGACAAGTTGGAGGACGCGGAAAATAGGGCCCGCAGAGATAACTTACGCGTCCGCGGTATCCCCGAGGTCATTACTGACTTGCAGGGCACAGCTACTGCTTTCTTCCAGGAACTGGCGCCTGACATACCGCCGGACAGGCTTGAGTTTGATCGCATCCACAGGTCTCTGGCCCCCAAGCCCTCTGAGGGGCCCCCGAGGGATGTGATTATCAAGTTCCATTATTATCGCACCAAGGAGAAGCTTTTGCAATCTGCAAGGGAACGCCAAGACCTCTCATTTCAAGGTAATCCCCTTCAGTTGTTTGCTGACCTTTCACCGGCCACAATTGCCAGGCGACGGGGCCTAAAGCCTTACCTTCAAATTCTTCAGTCCCGTGGGATAAAGTACAGATGGGGATTCCAGTTCAAGCTTTCTTTTTCACATCTGGGTCGTCACTTCCAAGCTACCACCCCTGCCGATCTGAAGCGTCACTTCCTGGATCTCCAGTTGGACCTCCCTCCATCCCAGCATGATGCTCCAACTTCATCCTCTAGGCCTGGACCCTCTGGACCACCCCGTCAGCTCTCCAGGGCCTCTCAGGGCTCTCAGTCTGGATCCCAGGCCCTGCGGGAATTGCAGGCCCAACGTTTTCAGCAGTCCAACAATGGTTGAAAATACCTGTTTTTTTTTTTCTCTTTTCTCTTTCTCACCCTGATTACACCCAATTTATTTTTAATTTTTTTTTTGTGGCCCGTCTGATCCTGTGTTGCACTATCTGAACGTTGCTCTCTTGTTAACCTCACACATGGATCGGGTTGGCGGTCTTTGGTTTGTGTCCCCTTGCTGTTGCCTTGCCCCGCATTGTCCATGCCTGTCTAGCAGGGGGGGGACGTCCTGTTGGTCGCCCCGCTTGTGAGATGGTGGCCCGGGACATTGAATGCCCTCCCTTTGTTGCCCTACGGGGCTTTGGCCTGGACGTGCCTTTCTGTCTCCTCCTCCGATGATGTCCCCGCATTTTGCCCGAGCGGGTCGGGCTGTGCTTTGATTTTTTTTTTTTTTTTATTTTTTTTTATTTTTTTTATCATATTTTTTCAGTTCATAAATTGTTTGTTTTGCTTATTTGTGATCTGTTGGGGGGCTGTGGAGGAGGGGGGGGTGCATTTTAGGCCAGGGGACGCTCCTACAGTTTACCAAATTGGGTGTTTCTGGGGAAGCCATGCCACGGCCCTCCGCTCCTGTCCTGTGGGGCGGGGGGGTCGTGGTTATGGTTGTGCTGCATTGGCCCCTTTTGCATCCTCGAGTTGGCGGCCATATGATGGTCGTCCCTCGGGGCTCGGGGGGCCTGCACGTCTTATATCTTCATATGTTGGCGGCCCGTGGCAGTCGTCATTTATATTGATGTTTCTATCTGGTCTCCATTTTGATTCTGCCTAGGTTTTATTTTTGTTATTTTTTATTTTATTTTTTTTTACATATTTTACAGTTTCTGTGCTAATGTTAATTAAGTTTATCTATTTTTGTCAGGATAGGCTGGTGGTTCCGACGGACCACTGCTCCCCCCATGTGTTGGCACCTGACTAGGACGTATTTCTTAGTCACGGTCCCACCCCATTGTGGGTTCCAGTACCCACGTCATGATGCATCTATGTTCCTAGTCTTTGCTCTACTCCGAGCTCTAATTTGTCTTTTTTTATCTTCTGTTTTTCCCTTTCATTATTCTGCCTCTTCTTTTTTCCTTCTCTCTCCCTTTCCTCTTTGGTCCCCGGGGTGTGCGGACGGAGTACATCGTAGAGATATTCTCCTGATCCAATGACCCTTCGCTGGTTGTCTCTGAATGTCCAGGGCATGAACTCCCCCCATAAAAGAGTCAAGGTTTTCAAATACCTTAAACAACAAAACATTGATATAGCATGTTTGCAGGAGACCCATTTCTCCATTTCTTCTTGTCCTAAATATTTTGCTGCAAATTATTCCCAAGTTTATTTAGCCAATGGCCCTACTAAACAGAAGGGGGTTCTCATTGCCATACGTAATTCGGTTCCATTTATTTGCAGTAAACAGATCGCTGATCCGGATGGCAGATACCTCCTTTTGCAGGGTTCTGTTCAGGATAATGAGGTAACTATCATGACTTACTACGCTCTGAATGATAATCCGGGTCCCTTTCTGACCCATGTCTGCTCCCTGTTGATGACCCATCAGAAGGGCACGCTCCTGCTTGCGGGTGACTCTAATGTGTCGCTCAGCCCCTCGCTGGACAAGTATCCATCGGAACATACGTCTCCCTCTCCCGCTGCTAAAAAGTTTCTACAGGCTTTGCGTAACCACGATTTGGTAGATCTCTGGCGGGAGTTTCATCCCCTTGGTAGGGACTATACTCATTATTCTCATCCTCATCATTCCCATTCCAGGATCGACCATATGTTTGTTCTCCGGAAACATCTTCCTCTGGTCGACTCTGTTTCCATCTTAGCGGCCCCTTGGTCGGATCACGACCCTGTTTTGACAGTATGTCACTCTCTTCTCAGCAAACCGCAATTTTCCCCATGGGTCATGAACGACTCTCTCTTATCTTTTAAAGCTATCTTTGAAGATATTCAAAAAACCTCTAAGGATTACTTTAACCTCAACACGGGAACGGTCTCTTCCCCAGTGACGTTGTGGGAAGCGTATAAAGCGGTCCTCCGGGGCCATGTGATTCGCATAGCGTCGCACCGTAAAAGAGAGCGTATTCAAGCTCGTCGTGCTCTGGAGCAACGTTTGGAGGTCTTGTCTGCGACCTTTAAGCAGGCTCCCTCCCCGGCGAATCGCAGGCTTTTGGATGTGGCCCGTACGGACTTGGATCTGTGTTTAACTGATGAGGCCGAACGCACTTTACGTTGGGCTCGCCAAAAGTGGTACACCAAGGCGAATAAACCTAACGCGATGCTGGCTAATAGACTCCGAACCTTCGCCCCTAAATTTACTCCCATAAACCTGCGTACCCGCCACAACGTTCTCACTGGTAATCCACAACGGATATTAGATGAATTCCGCCACCGTCTTGCGAAGCTTTACTCCCCCCCTACTCATTCATCTACTCAAGGTCTAGATACCTTTTTGTCTGGCTTATCCTTACCTTCTCTATCAGACGCACATAAGTCTTTAATGGACCGTGATATCCAGGTCCAGGAAGTTCTTCAATGCATTAAGGATTTGAAGATCGGCAAGAGACCGGGCCCGGATGGCTTCACGGCCTTGTATTATCGGAAGCTAGCGGACGTCCTGGCCCCACATTTGGCGGCCATGTATAACTCCATAACGAAGGGCCAGTCGTTCACGCCTGATTTGCTGACCGCTAACATTGTAATGATTCCGAAGCCGGATAGGGACCATTCCTCTTGGGCTAATTTCAGGCCAATCTCCTTAATAAATATTGATATGAAAATTTTGACCAAGATATTGGCCAATCGTCTGAATTCTTTTCTCCCACGCCTGATAAAGAAAGATCAGGTGGGATTTGTCCCTCATCGACAAGCGGGGGATGTGATTAGACGGCTTCTCCAAATTCAACATGTTGTACATGCCAGGTCCCTGGAAACTATGTTTTTGTCTCTTGATGTCAATAAGGCCTTTGACACATTGTCTTGGCCTTATTTGACAAAAGTCCTTAGCCATTATGGCTTTGGTGCTTCTTTCCTCAGCTGGATTTCAGCTATCTATGGCGCCCCCCAAGCTAAAGTTCGGTACTATGGTTTTGAGTCGTCTACCTTCCCCGTTAGGAGGGGGACGCGGCAGGGCTGCCCGCTTTCCCCGCTCCTGTTCGTCCTGGCTCTTGAGCCTCTGGCCGAGGCCGTTCGATCCCACCCGGACGTGTCGGGGGTGGAGGTGGCGGGTACCTCGCACAAATTGTCATTATTTGCAGATGACATTCTGTTGACCATCACCAAACCCAGAATTTCTCTCCCCAACTTACTGTCACTTTTGGATTCTTTCGCCTTGCTCTCGGGCTTAGCTGTCAACCAGGCAAAGTCGAAGGCAATGTCTATCAATATTTGCCCCTCGGAGTTAGATTCTTTACGGTCTGCGTTTCCTTTTCAGTGGATGACCTCGTTACCCTACTTAGGGATTAAGCTTACCCCGAAGTATTCCGAACTATATCAAGCCAACTTTCCTTCTTTGTTTGGCAAGCTGACAGCTATGCTCACTTCTTGGTCCACTCTTCCGATCTCTTGGTTCGGGAGGGTGGCGACGGTACGTATGACCTATCTTCCGAAATTGCTTTATTTTTTTCGGGTTTTACCTGTTCAGGTACCCTCTCACATCCTTAGAATTCACCAACGTAAAATTATGCAGTTTATCTGGGGCCCCAAGAGGCCCAGGATTAAGAGGCAAGTGCTTTTTGCACGCAGAATTAACGGTGGCCTCTCGGTTCCTAATTTGTATGCTTACTATACCGCAGCGGGTATCGCTCCGCTGTCTCGCCTTCATGAGAAACAGCAAATGCCACTGTGGGCTACTTTTGACTTGGTGGACTCTCACCCAACACCTCTAGCCTCTCTTCCATGGCTCCCTCGAGCGCATCGTCCGTCCTCTATAGGCCCTTGTCTGGCCCATTCCCTTAGGTTGTGGGACGCGGTTAAGTATTCTGCGGGTCTGATCTCTCCACATTTGCCGTTACTTAGTCTCCTTCATAACCCGTTATTCCCACCAGGTCGGGATAATCCCTTACAGTTTGCATGGTGGACTGAACATGGTTTTGTAGATGTTCATTCTATGCTCTCCCCAACCAAGATTATTTCGTATTCACTTTTACGTTCCTCCCATGATATTCCCCTTAGGGAATACTATAGTTACTTACAACTTTGACATTTTCTCCAGAGCCTAATTAGATCACGACCTACCCCCTATACCATGACTCCCTTTGAAAGCTTATGTAGATCGCGCCCCCATTCCCCGGGACTGATATCTCTCATTTATACAGCGATTATCAACTCTAGGAGACCACCCTTGAGACCTTACCACCTTCAGTGGGAGGCTGAACTGGGGAGGCAACTCGATCCGGAAGATTGGCAGGCTATGACCGTGGCATTGTCTAAATGCTCTACTAACGTCCTCTTTCAGGAGAATGCTTATAAAGTGTTCTATAGGTGGTACTATACCCCGGCCAGACTGGCGAGTTTTATACCTTCTTATTCTCCCTTGTGTTTCCGTGGCTGCTCCCAGGAGGGTACTATGGCACACATCTGGTGGACCTGTCCCAGGGTATGCAGACTGTGGGTTAGAGTCTATGCGTTGCTCCGCAACCTCTTCGATACCAACCTAAAGAAGGACCCTTTTGAGGCCCTCTTATGGAAACCGATCACGGAGCTTCTCCGCCCTGAACGCCAACTGGCGGCGCATGTTTTTACTGCAACTAAGTTGATCATTGCAAGGGCCTGGAAGACCCCGGTTCTCAGTTTTGAAGCAGTTAAAAACTGTATTAACGATATTATGGTAAATGAGAAACTCACTGCTGTCTTAGCAGATACCCACGATAAATTTCTCAGGGTGTGGCAACCCTGGGTGGCTAACAACCACCCCTCACGATTTAATCCAACACTACTTTCTCTTTGATAGGTCTCTGTTCCCCCCGCCCCGTGGACCCCCCCTTTTTTTTTCTCTTCCTTTCTTTCTTTTTTTCTCTCTTTCTTTTTTCTATTTACTTTTCTCTATTTCTTTTTCTCTTTCTCTTCATTGCCATTTGCTCATGCGCCTTATCTAGTTGACTTTCTTTCTTTTCAAACCTCCCTTTCTATGCGGCTTGGGCCCTCAGGCTCGGTCCTGTCGGCCCTGGACGCGGGATGCATTATTTGTTTTATACTTTGAAAAACAGATATCCTTTGCTATGTGCCTGCTAGAATTTAGATTTTTTTGTGTTATTTTATGTACTATCTTAAAAAAAAAGGAAAAAAGAAAAAAGAAAAAAAAAAAAAAAGAAAAGAAGAAACATTTTTTTTTTTTTTTTTTTTTTTGAACTGTTGCGTATTGTATAGCAACTTTGCTTTTAAATTTTATAGTTACTCCGGCGTGTTAGCCGGCATGTTACCTAAGCCATCATTAGGTTAATTTAGCAGGCCACTTCTCATGAGAACGTTTTATTGCCGGTCCTCGGGATTCGCCTTGGACCCCTGGAAGCCGGATTACTCTCAGGTTTACGGACTATCTGTTCTGATGATTGATAGCTTACGGTGTGTCCACCGCTGTTTTATCTTTATTTTTCTCTTTGTATTTGTTTTTGTTTATTGATGTCTCTTTTCAATAAAACTCTTTGTACAAGAAAAGAATCACCAGCCGGGAAAAGTCTAGGCCCTGATGGGTTGATGACCGCATACTATAAAAAGTTCAGCGACATTTTAGTCCCCATGATGTGTTCATACATGAACGGGATAGGGGCCAACTGGGACATATGACGTGAAGCACTAGAGACCGCGATCACCATCATCCCAAAGGAGGGTAAAGACCCTTCACTGTGTTCGAGCTATTGGCCTATTTCTTTATTAAACGCTCAGGGCTTTTTTTCTGGGGGAACGTGGGGGAACGCAGTTCCAGCACCTTCAGCAATGAATGTATGTAATAGAAAGGAGTGCTGGGGTGTGCTGGAGGGTCTATTGATGCTGGCTGCTAGGGAATCAATTTTTGTATGGAGGTCTATTGTTGTTTGGTAGGTTTGTTGTTGCTGATGGGGAGGGGGCGTGTTATGTTTCTGGGGGGGTCAATTGTTACTGGGAGGGGTCTACTGTTGAGGGAGAGGTCTATTGTTGCTGGCTCCTGGAGGGTCTATTGATGCCAGCTGCCAGGGGTCTATTCTTGCTGGGGTGGTATTTTGTTGCAGGTGGTCCATTGTTGCTGGGGGGGTCTATTGTTGTGTGGTTGATCTATTGTTGCTGGGGTGAGGTCTATCATTGCTTACTGCACTCTATTTTACTGTCTTTCTTGTTATTAACAAATTCCATACAAATCACTTAGTAGCACAAGATGATACTTGGTTCTGTATTCTCTAAAAGGGTTGGTACTGGGAGGTGGGTAGGGGGTAGAACCAATGGACAATGCTCAGGGGTGGGTAGGCAACAGAAACGAAGGGTAACCCAGAAGGGGGGAGTTCCTGCACCTATTCTCTGAGAAAAAAAGCCCTGTAAACACTGATGTGAAATTGTTTGCAAAGGTATTAGCCGATAGAATGAAGACAGTAATGAATGACTAAGGACCAAGTGGGTTTTATCCCAGGCAGGGAAAGTAAGCATAATGGCATCAGAACCCTTTTACTAATAAAAAAGTTAAAAGATAGTAAATCCCCAGGATTGCTACTGCCTATAGATGCTGAAAAAGCATTTGACAGAGTAGACTGGGGATTTATGCGGAATACATTGGAGACCTTTGGAGTAGGCCCTACGATGATTCGATTGATAAATGCTCTATATAATCACCCCACAGCAATGGTTGAAATCAATGGGACATTGTTTGGGTCCTTTCGAAATGTTTAATGGGACACAACAGGGCTGTCCCCTCTCCCTATTATTGTTTGTTCTATCATCGGAACCCTTGCTGGCAGGGGTTAGACAAAACCCAGATATCAGGGGAATATCGATCGATGAGGAGGAACATAAACTAGTGGCCTATGCCGATGATATTTTGTTTTATATCACAAGCCCTAGGACAACCCTCCCCAACCTTATGAAAGCCTTTAAAAATCTAAAGCGAGGTAGCAAACTTCAAAATAAACCCTTTAAAATCAGAGGTCCTCAATATAAGTGTGAAGTCACAGGAGGAGCCAATATTCAATCAGGACTTCCCATTTGTATGGAGGGACACAGAGTTAAAATATTTAGGAGTTAAAATAACATCCTCATTGGAGAACATTTACCAGCTGAACTTTATTCCTCTGTTGAATTACATCAAAACCGACTTAATCAAAATAGCCTCTAGACAAAGGTCATGTATAGTAGGATAAACTGTTTCAAAATGGTAATCCTTCCTAAAATATTATACAAGATGCAGATGTTACCCATCCCAATCCCAGATACATATTTCAAAATACTAAACACGATATTGCGTAGGTTTATTTGGCAGAACAAAAAGCCTTGTATAAGTTTGGAGGTATTAATGCGAGATAAGGCACAAGATGGGTTGGGGCTACTGGATATAAAAACGTATTATACTGCTATTATAATGTCACGAGTGGTTGAATGGGTAAAAAAGAATAAAGAAAAAAGGTGGGTTAGACAGGAAAGTCATATTAGTAAGGTCACTTTAGGGAAAGTGATATGGATCCCCACACTCACACAATCACACGTATAGCTATGGCAATGTCGGACACGGTGCACAAAAAGGAAAAATGGGGATTTATCTCCCCTTTAATACCATTATGTGACACTTATTTTGCTCTGGGGAAGGAGAGCTTGTTTGGGAACTGCATCATGCAAAAAGACGCACAATTAAAAGATATCACAGTGAGTGGTAAAATATGCACTTTTCAGGAATTGATTAATAAAAAGGAGATGGAGGTATGCACAGCTGAAACACTTTGTGGAGTCCCTACCCTGTCCGATTAGGTCTGAGGGCAGACTACTCCCATTAGAGCAGCTGTGCTCGGCTTCAGACGGAAGGAGAGGGATCTCGAAGATATACAGAATTTTGACTGGATTAAAGATATCGGGGGCCCCCCATTTATTAAAAAATGGGAGGAAGAGACGGGATTAGGAGATAATGATAATTAATAAAGTAGATGTTGGTAAAATATCACGGATGACAGATTACGGATGACACATGCTATATCACCGGACTGTAGTATGACAGAAATTAATTTTAAGTGTTTGGCAAGCTGGTACATAACCCCGGATAAATTACACCGGTTGGATGCCTCCAACTTATGTTGAAGGGGATGTGCGGAAACTGGAACTATGTTCCATATATGGTGAACATGCCCCAAAATTAAAGCATAGTGGAAAGAAGTATTATTAACAAGAAATCACTGGCACCAAAGATCCTGAGGAGCCATGGGTCTGTCTGTTCCACGGGGTCAGTATGTCCATTAAACAGTATAAAAGAACAATGCTACCCCATCTCCTAAATGCAGCAAAAAGTGTAATCCCGAGACAGTGGAAAGGTACTGAGAGCCCTTTGCTGAGGAGTTGGCTATGTAAAATCAACAAAACCTACAATATGGAATTCTTAAGGATTAGTGGTGAAACATCAAAGAAGGGTTCATAAGGAGATGGAAAGATTGGTTAATGTACAGGCAATCACTGAGATATGCTGAAAGGATGGCAGAGAGAAGGGTAGAGGAGAGAGTCTGAGAGGGTAGGAACAAAAGACTGACATTTGGAGAGATCTGGCGTGGGGTGGGCGGGAGGGTGGTACTAATTTTAGACTGTTTTCATTTTGTTTTTATTTGTGGGGCCTGTAGTGGCAGCCCGGCCCGCTTGAATTTGTTTTGTATGAAATTTTGTCTAAAAAAAAACTAACTAATAAAGAAATTGAAAAAAAAAAGTAACACAATAACAGTGTTCATTTTTTTATTACCCTAAGGGATAAAGTATTAGGAAATACATAAAAACACACAAGATACCAAATAAAAAGGAGTCACAATTCCGCTTAGAGATGAAAGAAGAATTCTTATTCCAAAATAGAATGCTTTTAACGTCACTAGCAATGATGTTCAGTATAGGTACACTTAAAATGCTTCTGAAATTATATATGATAGGGTAAATTGCAAATAAGACCAAAAAGCCTTTCAACTGGAGAATAAAAATACAGACCAGGAAAAAAAAACTCTTAAGTCTATATACTGTTAGTTCAGCGAGCTGAAGATTGTTGGTTCAATTCCCAAGTTCACTGGTTTAAAATGAAAGCCTGAGGCACTCTGGAGAGCTCAGCTGGTGCAGAATCGTCACAAGTCTTCTAATCCTGATGCATATAAATACTGTCAGAGCAACTCTGACAATGATCTACTGCATTATTCTGATGTCAGTTGTCTGTGATAGGGATAGAAATGTCAATTTCTTTCAGCAAAGAAAAATGGTAGTCCCTGATGGTGGATAGGAAGATATAATTACTATCCATGTGTAAAGAAGCTGCAACAGTGAGATAGAATGTAACCCAATGGTGTTCCTTTGTCTATCTCCCAAGGAATGTCAAGGATTTCTACTGGTGCTATGCATCCATCTTTATGGTATGGTTTAGAAGTTTAGATATTAACCACTTGCCAACCAGCCGCCGTCATTATACTGTGGCAAGTTGGCTCATTCCCACAAATCGCTGTATCTGTACGTTGGTTCGTTCTACAGCTATAGAAGGTGCTGCACGGCGGGGGAGCTGATGCGCGTGGTCGGTGGTCGCGATGTCCGCTGGCCACCCACAATCGCTCCACAGAGAAGCCAGAATAGGGATCTGTCAATGTAAATAAACAGATTCCCATCCTAAAAGGGAAGTACAGAGTGACCATCTGTTCCCAGTGATTAGGAACAGCGACCTCTCTGTACTCCCAGTCAGTCCCCTTGAACACATTTAGCCCCTTCATGAACACCAGTGTTAACCCCTTCCCTGCCAGTGTAATTTACACAGCGATCAGTGCATTTCTATAGCACTGATCGCTGTATAAATGTCACTGATCATCGCCATTACTATTAAAAAAAATTATAATAAAAATGCCATAAATCTATTCCCTATTTTGTACACGCTATAACATTTGCACAAATCAATCAATATACGCTTATTTTGATTTGTTTTTACCATAAATATGTAGAAGAATACATATTGGCCTAAACAGATAAAGACATTTTTATTTTTTATTTTATTTTTTGGGATATTTATTATAGCAAAATATATTTATTTTTTCAAAATTGGCGGCCTTTTTTTTTTTTCTAGCACAAAACAAAAATTGCAGAGGTAATCATATACCACCAAAATAGAGCTCTATTTGTGAAGAAAAAAATATGGTCAATTTTGTTTGGGTACAGCATCGTACGACCGTGCAATTGTCAGTTAAAGGGATGCAGTGCCGTATCACAAAAAATGGCCTGGTCATTAAAGGGGGAAATCTTCCGGTTCTTAAGAGGTTAATAAATAAAAAACTTTTTTCCATTTGTAAGATTTTTGTCAATATTTAAAATTATGCAACAACACATGATCAAACCAAACTCTTACAAGGCAACTAAAGACCCCTAATGTTTGCACTGATTTCAGGAAGAGACAAAATGACAAGCTCCTCAAGGTATAAGTAGGTAAAGAAGTACACAATCGGATGGATAATTCACTAAAAGGAAAATACAGTGTTCTCAAAAAAGGATACTCAAGTATTTATCTTTCATTAGCAAAATAATAAAAACATCTCTGATACATATAAATACTGTATATGCAAAGCAAAACCATGTATGGCAATATACAGCTTCTGATTGGCTCCTCTGATTGGTTCTCGATTTGCTCCCGCATCACAGGCATCTGACAGCTACTCTGACAGTTTGTCTTCCTCATGGAGGCTTCCCAGCTGCCCATGATGACCTCTGAACTGATCCCTGTAGCAGACCTGTCATCTTGGTGGCTCCGTTCCTGCATGGATTCCCCACTGATTTGTTACACACTTATTCCTTATGGACATTTGTGAGTGCATCTTTTTATTTGATATACATTTTGTTACACAAAAAAAATGTATAACACTATTGGTGGATTGGTGCCTCTCTTTCCCCCTACCCTCTTCTTTTACAGTTTATCTGCTAAATATGGTCCTAGTCTATGAGAGCAACAGAAAACGATACATCCAACACTGCTTAAATGGACAGCTAATAAATAGGGCCTAATGTCATTAGTTCATATTGTTTTAATATTTTAATATGTGCTCTTACAGGAAATTACTAATACTTATTCTCACTTTGAAGCTAATTATACAGCTTGTAAATTCCCTCAAAGCTCTGGTAGTCATGCGTGATATATATTCAGCTACTGAGAATGGATTTTTTACATACTGTTGCACCATAGGGAGAAATTGGGTAGCCTTCAGATAGACTCACTATTTTTTATTACTATATACTCTATGCACTCCACCCTTATTCATTAGAGTAGGTCCACTTAAATTTGTTTGTTTGCTTTTACTGTGATAATAGGCTGTTTTCCTTTTAGCACCAGGTTTGTGTTTGAAATTAAATGTTTTCAAAGAATGGTTCTTGATTTCACACTTATAATAATAGACCCACAAGGGACTCATAACTTTAGAAAAAGAGTCATGTTTAAGAACTAGGCTTGTTGATTATATTTCTTATGGCACAGTGAGGCATGATCACAACTTTCTTGTTATTAGGATTCCAATTAAAATATACACACAAGGTCTGTCTGGAAAGTATCCAGCATTTGTTCATATAACACATATTACAGAAAAGGTTTGCATGACATCAATGTGTAAAGAAGCTGCAGCAGTGAGATAGAATGTAACCCAATGTGGTGTTCCTTTGTCTATCTCCCAATGAATGTCAAAGATTTCTACTGGTGCTATGCATCCATCTTTATGGTATGGTTTAGAAGTTTAGATATTAATCACTTGCCGACCAGCCACCGTGGCAAGTTGGCTCATTCCCGCAAATTTCCGTATCTGTACGTTGGTCCGTTCTACAGCTATAAAAGGTGCTGCACGGCAGGGGAGCTGATGCGTGTGGTGAGCGGTCGCCATGTCTGCTGGCCACCCGCAATTGCTCCACAGAGAGCCAGAACGGGGATCTGTCAATGTAAACAAACAGATCCCCATCCTGACAGGGAAGTACAGAGTGACCATCTGTTCCCAGTGATTAGGAACACTGATCTCTCTGTACTCCCAGTCAGTCCCCTTGAACACATTTAGCCCCTTGATCAACACCAGTGTTAACCCCTTTCCTGCCTGTGTCATTTATACAGTAATCAGTGCATTTCTATAGCACTGATCGCTGTATAAATGTCACTGGTCCCAAAAAAGTGTCAACGTGTCAGATCTGTCTGCTGCACTTTCGCAGTTCCCACTAAAAATCGCTGATCATCGCCATTACTATTAAAAAATATATAATAAAAATGCCATAAATCTATTCCCTATTTTGTACACGCTATAACTTTTGCACAAATCAATCAATATACGCTTATTCAGATAGGCTCACTATTTTTTATTACTATATACTCTATGCACTCCACCCTTATTCCTTAGAGTAGGTCCACTTAAATTTGTTTGTTTGCTTTTAATGTGATAATAGGCTGTTTTCCTTTTAGCACCAGGTTTGTGTTTGAAAAGAAAGGTTTTCAAAGAATGGTTCTTGATTTCACACTTATAATAATAGACCCACAAGGGACTCATAACTTTAGAAAAAGAGTCATGTTTAAGAACTAGGCTTGTTGATTATATTTCTTATGGCACAGTGAGGCATGATCACAACTTTCTTGTTATTAGGATTCCAATTAAAATATACACACAAGGTCTGTCTGGAAAGTATCCAGCATTTGTTCATATAACACATATTACAGAAAAGGTTTGCATGACATCAATGTGTAAAGAAGCTGCAGCAGTGAGATAGAATGTAACCCAATGTGGTGTTCCTTTGTCTATCTCCCAATGAATGTCAAAGATTTCTACTGGTGCTATGCATCCATCTTTATGGTATGGTTTAGAAGTTTAGATATTAATCACTTGCCGACCAGCCACCGTGGCAAGTTGGCTCATTCCCGCAAATTTCCGTATCTGTACGTTGGTCCGTTCTACAGCTATAAAAGGTGCTGCACGGCAGGGGAGCTGATGCGTGTGGTGAGCGGTCGCCATGTCTGCTGGCCACCCGCAATTGCTCCACAGAGAGCCAGAACGGGGATCTGTCAATGTAAACAAACAGATCCCCATCCTGACAGGGAAGTACAGAGTGACCATCTGTTCCCAGTGATTAGGAACACTGATCTCTCTGTACTCCCAGTCAGTCCCCTTGAACACATTTAGCCCCTTGATCAACACCAGTGTTAACCCCTTTCCTGCCTGTGTCATTTATACAGTAATCAGTGCATTTCTATAGCATTGATCGCTGTATAAATGTCACTGGTCCCAAAAAAGTGTCAACGTGTCAGATCTGTCTGCTGCACTTTCGCAGTTCCCACTAAAAATCGCTGATCATCGCCATTACTATTAAAAAATATATAATAAAAATGCCATAAATCTATTCCCTATTTTGTACACGCTATAACTTTTGCACAAATCAATCAATATACGCTTATTCAGATAGGCTCACTATTTTTTATTACTATATACTCTATGCACTCCACCCTTATTCATTAGAGTAGGTCCACTTAAATTTGTTTGTTTGCTTTTAATGTGATAATAGGCTGTTTTCCTTTTAGCACCAGGTTTGTGTTTGAAAAGAAAGGTTTTCAAAGAATGGTTCTTGATTTCACACTTATAATAATAGACCCACAAGGGACTCATAACTTTAGAAAAAGAGTCATGTTTAAGAACTAGGCTTGTTGATTATATTTCTTATGGCACAGTGAGGCATGATCACAACTTTCTTGTTATTAGGATTCCAATTAAAATATACACACAAGGTCTGTCTGGAAAGTATCCAGCATTTGTTCATATAACACATATTACAGAAAAGGTTTGCATGACATCAATGTGTAAAGAAGCTGCAGCAGTGAGATAGAATGTAACCCAATGTGGTGTTCCTTTGTCTATCTCCCAATGAATGTCAAAGATTTCTACTGGTGCTATGCATCCATCTTTATGGTATGGTTTAGAAGTTTAGATATTAATCACTTGCCGACCAGCCACCGTGGCAAGTTGGCTCATTCCCGCAAATTTCCGTATCTGTACGTTGGTTCGTTCTACAGCTATAAAAGGTGCTGCACGGCAGGGGAGCTGATGCGTGTGGTGAGCGGTCACCATGTCTGCTGGCCACCCGCAATTGCTCCACAGAGAGCCAGAACGGGGATCTGTCAATGTAAACAAACAGATCCCCATCCTGACAGGGAAGTACAGAGTGACCATCTGTTCCCAGTGATTAGGAACACTGATCTCTCTGTACTCCCAGTCAGTCCCCTTGAACACATTTAGCCCCTTGATCAACACCAGTGTTAACCCCTTTCCTGCCTGTGTCATTTATACAGTAATCAGTGCATTTCTATAGCACTGATCGCTGTATAAATGTCACTGGTCCCAAAAAAGTGTCAACGTGTCAGATCTGTCTGCTGCACTTTCGCAGTTCCCACTAAAAATCGCTGATCATCGCCATTACTATTAAAAAATATATAATAAAAATGCCATAAATCTATTCCCTATTTTGTACACGCTATAACTTTTGCACAAATCAATCAATATACGCTTATTGCAATTTTTTTTACCATGAATATGTAGAATAACACATATTTGAAAGAAGGCACTCTTTAAATACAAAACATGTTAAGAAATGCCTATACCCTATAAGGGTCCAGGTAGCAATATACTGTATGCTGATCAGTTCATTAATTGCTGTTTACATATCCTTGACATTTTAATTTATGAACTTCACTATTTACAGCAGATTGGTCTTAGTCAATGAGGGAGGAGTCTAGAGATGGCGCGGTCAGTGTGGAGGAGTAGCTAGACGGGATGCCTGCTCTCCAGCCATGCTCCGAACCCACGCTGAATTGAGTGAGAGCCGGATCCCCCGCTCCCCCCGCTCCCTCCACTAGGGCGCTGGTGCCCCCCTCCCTCCTCCCTCCCTCTCCGGAATATAGCTCCTGGCTGGCCGGAGCGGACCTGCACGGGTCTCCCCCGAACTGTTTACCTGACACGTGGGCTGTCACGTGGGCGGCTTCCCCGGTTCCCTTGACTCTCCCGGCTGACTGGCTGGTGGCGGTGCTGCGTCTCCCTCGTCTCCCCTGATTCTCCTGGCTGACAGGCAGCGGTGCTGCGTCCCGGTGTTGCGTCTCCCTGGTCTGCCCGGATCCCTGGAGCGTGCGAGTGGATGCGCTGTGGAGGCGTGCCGCGCGGCTCCGGGAGGGGGGCTCGGGGGGGGGGCGTCACGCAGTGCTAGGTGGTTCTGTGGCTCTGTAGCCTTGCAGCCCAGCGAAGTGGAGCACCAGTCCTAGACTAAGAGGACCTAGTCTGCGGCTGGCTTTACCATCACAGCCACAATAGTAGGTAGGGAAACATCCTGGAACCTATTACAGCAGCTGGTAAGCTCCTCTTATTTAGACAACCATTGGACTGGTGAGTACATACTACGAGTGCACTTCAACCATCGAAGTGGTGAGTACAAACGTCCTTTTTTAAAAAATAAGAATTAAGAAAAAGAAATATACAAATGGGACACCTCTCTCTGAGGAGACTGATAAAAGGTTGGGACTGATATGAAAGCATGAAACAATGTGACATAAGAGACATGAGTTCAGCACTGTCTTTTTGGGTTCCTGTAAGGAGGTCGGTAACCTCATAGTTTCTCCTGTGGCCCCCTCTTGATACTTTCTTTCTTTCTATGGGGATTAATTGGTGTACAAGACATACGGAACTCTTCTTGCACTATATTTGATAGACGGACACTGGAGTCGGATAGAAGAGGGGGGCCAGTATACATTCCTATGGTTCTGAATACCTTTATCTAAAGCTAAAGACAAAGAACAGAAATATTACAGCAACCTTAAACTGTGATAAATGAAACATCAAAAGACATAACGGTAAAAGCATCGGTAAAAGCATTATACACACTGCAGGTAATCAGACTACAGAGCCAGGAAAACCCGTAGGAGGAGGTCCTTGAGATATACGGGCGCTGGAGACGGGCAGGAGAGGGGAGTACACACCTATCACAAGTGCAAACGGTTTTCCCTCGGAACCTCTCTAAAGTGACGTAGTTACAACTCAGGCGCAAGGATGACCACAAGGGGAAAAATAGTGAAAGGCGGGGCAATCCCAAAGGTACCCCATTTAAGTCAAAGCCCAGGCCCGATGTGTAAATTTGTGACCCATGGGACAAATGGTGATAACCTGCACATAGAAAAACCATCGACTGGCAGAGCAGGCCAAGCAGAAAAAGAAAAGAAAAAAGATAAGAAAAAAGGGCCAGCTAATACCTTGGCGGACTCAGAAATACTCTCAGAATCACTCCTAGAGAGCAGAACAGACCAAGATAGGGAAACAGACAAAGAAATAGATCTAGAACAGAGAAATAAGGAAGAAACGCAGGATATGACACTTTTGCCAACAAAAAGGGAAATGGAAGGAATGTTCGCTGCTTTAGAAAGATCTCTCAAAACGCAAATGGAAAAAATGGAGAGAAATATGGGGCATATATTGGAAAGAGTGGAAGAAGTGGAGAAAAAAGTTGACTACAATGTAACCTCACTTAAAAAACTAGAAGATGAAATAAAAGCATTAAAAATAAACCAACGAGAACAGGCATATAAATTAGAAGATCAAGAGAACAGAGACAGAAGGAAGAATATAAGAATACGCGGAGTTCCAGAAACGACACAGGCTGAGGACCTCCCAGAAATAATAAGAAAAATCTGTAATCCAATATTAGAGAGAGAAACAACTTCCCCGCTCAGAATAGAACGAGCACACAGGATAAGACGTCCTAGGGAGAGAGCACAGGACTACCCAAGGGACATTATTGTGCGTTTTGAAAGTTGGGAAGAGAAAAACCAGCTATGGAGAAAATTGAGAGGGAAGTCGCCGTTAGAATATGATCAACATAATATTCAAATTTATCAAGATCTGTCACAAGAGACGTTAAAACGAAGAAGAAGCTTAAAACCATTGCTAGGTGTTCTGCAGGAGCATGATATTCAGTATAATTGGGGATTTCCAGCGTGCCTAATAGGCAGGAAAAATGGTGTTTCGGCAAGACTGAGGTTTATGGAGGAAACACCAGAATTTTGTCATAGTTTAGGCATCCCAATACCAAAAAATTATTAGTGTTGACCGGCCGGGGAGGGGGGGAATGGTGGGGGGGGGTTGTGGGCGGGAGGGAGATGGGGAGGGTCAATATAGTAAGCTATCGGAGTGGGACTGGGGAGAGGGGAGACCCAGAGAGTGCTTCTTCACCAGTTCCCCAGTATAGGGGGATAGGAGACCGGGCTAAAATAGAACTCCACCTCAGCCTGAGGAGCAAAAGAGCGCCAGGAGCGCCAAATAGAAAAAGCTCTAAAAATGACCAGAAGGTCAGGGATCGATGGGGGGGGAGGGGGAGGGGAGGAGAAAGCCCCAAATGAAGAACAAGGGGGCAAGGTACAAGTGGAGGGGAGGGGGGGAGGGAGAAGGGAGGGGGAGGAGGAGTTTGGGCGGGAAGGGAGAGGGGAGGATTAGGGAGGGGGGGGAAAGGGATTCAGATCTGTGTGTCATGCAGCAGGAAAGAACATATATACCCAAGAAAGTGGGAAAAAAAAAAAATATGACAAACATAAATTTCTTAACATACAATGTAAGAGGTCTCAGTTGCCCTGAAAAAAGGCATATGGTACTAAGAGAAGTTGAAAGGTATTCCGCTGAAATAGTTTTCCTGCAAGAGACACACATAACGTTGGATTCTAATGTTAGATTGTATTCTCGGGCAGTTCCCATTTGGTACTATGGGGACTCCCCAAAGAAGAGAGCTAAGGGGGTCGCCATAGGAATAGGGAAGAATATCTCTTTTACAGTAGAAGATAGGAAGGTAGACCCGGATGGTCGTTATTTGTTCCTAAAAGGAGTACTCCAAGGGAAAAAATACACGTTAGCAAATATATACTGCCCAAACAGTCAACCACATAAATATCTGAGGGGGATTTTGAATGCTTTAATGGACTTTAAATTAGGACATGTAATACTAGCAGGAGACTTCAATCTCTCAATGGACTATCAACTGGATAGCACATCCGGGGCTCAGAGGCGAAATATTAAACAGCTTAGAATATTAAGAAAAAAAATGCATAGCTACTGTTTAATAGATCCTTGGAGGATTACATATCCAAATAAAAGAGACTATACCTATTATTCTTCCGTGCACGGAACATACTCAAGACTGGACTATATAATGGTAGACCACGAGTTATTGGAAGAGGTAGTTAAAACTTCAATAGGTGTATCTACAATCTCAGATCACGCTCCTGTAATAGTGGAAATTAGATTCAAAGAAATAGAGCAAAGAAAAGGATCATGGAACTTAAATGAAGAACTTATAGAGGATATAGAGGTAAACAACACAGTGAGAACGGATTTGGATCAATATTTCACCCTTAATAATACACCTGAAGTAAGGGTAGCTACCGTATGGGAGGCCCATAAGGCATACATCAGAGGGAAACTAATCTCAATAGGAGCAGGGAAAAAAAAGATAAGGAAATTAAACATGAAAAAATTAACAACTGAGCTATTTGAACTGGAGCAAATGCATAAAGAGCGAGGAGAAAATGAAATATATCAAGAAATTATTGTAAAGAGGACCCAGCTTAGAGATCTGATGAAGGTTGAAACAAGAGACATATTCAAAAATGTTAGAAAGGAGAGGTACAAATGGGGGAACAAACCAGGGAAACATTTAGCCAGAATATCTAGGGGAAAAAAAAAAAAAACTACATCGAAAAAATAAAAAATCAAGACGGCCTTATGAAATATAAGACGTCCGAAATAGCGGAATCCTTTCGGACTTTTTATAGTTCATTATATTCAATAAGAACCAAGGAAACCCAAGAGCAAGAAAAGATGAGAAAAAGGAAAATCAGGGAATACTTAGAAGAAGTGAAACTACCTAAAATTTCCCAAAATGACATTGAATCCTTAGAGGCCCCAATAACTCAAGAAGAGGTATACAGAGCCTTCCGGGAAACACCGTGTGGGAAGAGCCCAGGCCCCGATGGCTTGCCGATTAAATATTACAAAACATTTAGAGAACTCTTGGTCCCAGAGATGTGTAACTATTTTAACAAAATAGGAGAGGAAGAGGAAATAAGAAAAGAATCTCTATTGGCAAATATTTCTATTATCCCTAAAACGGGAAAAGATGGAACGTTGTGTTCCAGCTATCGTCCAATAGCATTGTTAAACGCAGACCTGAAAGTATACGCGAAAATATTAGCAACTAGGATAAAAAGTTTAATGCCGCAATTAATAAACTCAGATCAGGCGGGCTTTGTAGCAGGCAGAGAAGGAAGAGATAATAGTATAAGGACTCTGTTACTGTTACAACGAGATCCAAAAAAGAAACCCCCAGTCGTACTCATGTCCTTAGATGCCGAAAAAGCATTTGACAGAGTCGACTGGGGGTTTATGATGGAAACTTTACAAAATATAGGCCTGGGACCAAGGTTCATGAAATGGGTAAAGAACCTGTATAGCCACCCGACGGCAAGGGTGAAGGTCAATGGGAGTGTGTCATCTGTGTTCAACATGGAAAACGGAACCAGACAGGGGTGCCCGCTCTCACCTCTCCTATATGTAATAGCTTTGGAACCGTTGTTAGCAAAAATCCGGGAAAACCCGGGGATAGGAGGGGTGAGAGTGGGAGATGAAGAACACAAGGTGGCGGCGTATGCGGATAACATACTCCTATATTTGACCAAACCTAGAGTCTCTCTCCCTAATGTCATAAAGGAAATAAAAAGATATGGTGAACTTTCAAACTTTAAAATAAACCCGATAAAAACAGTAATCTTGAATCTGGGGATAGAAAAAAAAGAAGCAGAAGAACTACAGAAAGAGTTTCCATTTACATGGGAAAAAGAAGCTATAACGTACTTGGGTATAAAAATTACATCTACAGTTGAAAAACTCTACTCGGCCAACTTTGTCCCCTTAATTAACGACATTAACCAAGACCTGAAAAACCTAGCAAAAAAACATATTTCCTGGATAGGTAAGATTAATGCGTTTAAAATGATGATATTACCGAAGATAACATACAAACTTCAAATGCTCCCAATAAAAATACCGCAAAGCTTCTTTAAAGTAATTAAAACAGTAATTTTGAAAAAAAAAAAAAAAAGGGGGGGATTAATTATGCTATGCTAGCAAGGAATGCAGTTAGACTTGTTAAGCGGGAAAAGATTAACTTAATAGTTTAAAAATGTTAAATCTGTAATGTTAAAAAAAAAAAGAGCTTAAACATATGAAAAGGAAAAAAAATCCACGAATGATGCGAAGCCGCAAGAGAGACGCTAAGGGCGGGCGAACCGTGAGCTAGCCTCTCGGCTATATGTGAGCAGAGTCTGACGTGAAAAAAATAAAAAAATAAATAAAAAAAAAAGATTGGTCTTAGTCTACCTCAGGGATATGCAATTAGCAGACCTCCAGCTGTTGCAAAACTACAAGTCCCATCATGCCTCCGCCTCTAAGCTATGATTAAGCACTAATCGATAGTGCGAAACACGTCAGCTGTTTTACTCTCGTGTTGTGTGCTGTGACTTGTAGTGCATTTTTCCTTTTTTTAAATAAAGACAACCATCAAGGTTTTTTGGAGTGCGGCTGTCCATATTTTCTTTTTCCATTTGTTGCCTTGTGCATTGCCAGCACCCTTGATCTTCTGAGACCATACTGATCATCCTAACACAATCCACCTGGAGCGGTAACTTTCTTTCCTTCCGCCTCTGGGTGTCATGATTGTGGCTGTCAATGTCTTGCTAAGCCTCATGGGACTTGTAGTTCTGCAACAGCTGGAGGTCCGCTAATTGCTTATCCCTGGTCTACCTGATTGAAGAAGAACATTTAAATCAGTTTAGTCCCTTCTATCTGCAACTATATATACTGTATATTTCTGTATATTGCTGCTAAATATAAATATGCAATACAAATAATTATGAAAGCAAATAAAGACATATAGTATATAAAAAAGTTATAAAAATAATACATTTGTTTACAATTATTTAGTTAAATGTAAGGTCTATGAATTTTTTTCCCTCTTTCTTAAAAACAAATGTATCTAGGGAGGAAGAGTCACTGTCAAAAAAGAAAGTAATTGTGGACAGTTGAAAACAGAGCCAGCGACAGCAACTGACAGAGCATCCCCATAGCCTAATGCAGAAAAAAGTGTGACAGCCTGGGGCTTCAGTCATGCGAGTGTAACTGGCATTGGTATAGTTGCCCTCATGATCTGATTTGTACCCTATCATCTTTAAAAATATAACAACGTTTATATAGGATACCATAAATAACATATAACCTGTAGAAATGTTAAAACTTGCAATTGTACAATTATTTTACTGTCAATGTCTTTTTCACATTGCAAATTTTATTTAGTGGTTCCTAAAATCAAACATACAAAGCTTCAAAGAATATATTACTTAGTTCCACTGTTGTCATTGTTTTTGTTGCCATTATCATCAGTGATACATTTGTATCTTGTATGTATTAATTTACAGTTTAAGATCTTTTAACTTTGAACTATTTTGTGCATAATCCTTGATCAATATTCATTTGGCCTACTTTTAGTTTAAAATGCAAAAGGTTAAGTAATATGCTGACCATAAGCAGTACGTTTTTGATCCACATTTTTAGCTACAACCACAAAAATTAAGGGGTATTTTTACTGGATTTAAATGAGTAAGTATTTTTTTTATAATTGTTTTGATACGTATAATAGTGCTGAACAATAAAAACCTTATGGTGAGATAAAAATAAATGTAAACCTATTTTTTTAATTGTATATCATCTGTAATCTAATTACAACACATCTGGCCATCCTGCTATGAAGGTGCTTGTTCAGGTATTTCCTTTTATGGAAAATTCTGCCCCCGTCTTGTCAGCCTGACACATATAGAGACTCTGGGGCCAGATTCAATAAGAATGGCTTAAGTTTAGGCGGGCGTAGCGCATCTCATATACACTACGCCGCCGTAACTTAGAGAGGCGAGTACCGTATTCACAAAGAACTTGCGCCCTAAGTTACGGCGGCGTAGCGTAAATGGGCCGGCGTAAGCCCGCGTAATTCAAAGTAGGCTGGTAGGGCGCGTGTTGTATGGAAATGAATCGTGACCCCACGTAAATGACGCGCCTAACGAACGGCGCATGCGTGGGCATGCTCGGTATCACGTCAAATTTTCTCCCTAAGTTACGCCGGCTCAATGCTTAGTCGACGTGAACGTAACCTACGCCCATCCCCATTCACGTACGACTTACGCAAACGACGTAAAATACGACGCTGTTCCGACGTCCATACCTTAACATGACTTACCCCTGCTTTATGAGGGGTAAAGTTACGCCGGTCGTACGCCTTACGTAAACAGCGTATTTTAATACGCCGGGCGCAAGTACGTTTGTGATTTGGCGTATCTAGCTAATTTGCATATTTGACGCAGAAATATACGGAAGCGCCCCTAGCGGCCAGCGTAAATATGCACTTAAGATACGACGGCGTGAGAGACTTACGTTAGTCGTATCTTGGACAAATTCTGGCGTATCTGATTCTTTGAATCAGGCACCGAAATATGACGCCTCACATTCGGACTTACGACGGCGTATCTGGAGATACGCCGTCATAAATCCTCTGTGAATCTGGCCCTCTGAGTGACCATGCTGTCACATATTGCACAGGCATTGTCCACTTCCACTATCAGGAAGCTGGTCCAGGGGGATGGTGAGTAGCTGACACTGAACTACCTACATGTAGATAGGAAGTGGCTGAGACTGGAGGAGATCAGCAGCACGGAGATGTTAAAATTAAGGTAAAAAGAGATAAAAAATGTAACTTTACAGAAATAGGAATTGGCTATGATACAGCAGCTTCAGCTAACTAAATGTTATCCATGTTGGTTTTAGATCTACTTTAAGTATAACATTTCTGTTTTGGTAGTCTATTGATGTATCTTTTTTATTGGGAAATGAGATAGATATTTTCACAATTACCTAAAAGATGTAACAAAGTGTCAGTTTGAAAAAAGTTGAATGACTTCTGAAACTCTAAAGGCATTGTACACTTTCAAATGATGTTATTGTTTTAACTAGACAGTAGTGCAGTTATTAGAGTTGGGCCAACACAGACCTCCCAAACATGGAAAAAGTTTGGACCTGAACTGCGAAACCTAAAGTCTATGGGACCCAAAGTTGAAAAATCAAAAGTCCCCATTTTGAAGGCTTATATGCAAGTTATTGGACATAGAACATGTATGGGGTCACTGCCCTGGGGACATGTATCAATGCAAACATTTGTTTTAAAAAGATCGTTTTTAACTTTGTAAAAAAAAAGAAAAGAAAAAAAAAGGCCACTAAAATATCCCATAGTGTGTTTGGGTACATATTACCAAAAATATGTAGAAGAATATATATTGGCCTAACCTGAGGAAGATTTTTTTTTATATATTTTTGGGGATATTTATTATAGAAAATAGTAAAAAAATGTTTTTTTTTTCAATTATTTTGTTTATAGCCCAAAAAATAAAAACTGCAGAGGTGATCAAATACCATCAAAAGATAGCTCTATTTGTGGGGAAAAAAATGACATCAATTTTGTTTGGGTAGTGAAACAATAAAAATTTAAAATTCCTTTAAATATAGTGCATGGGGGTCTTCTTAGTCTGCCTGTAAAGTGGTGCATCTGTACTATGTATAGAGCCTGCTGCAGCAAAACTGAATATATAAAAAGTAATAAAATGACATTTAAATAGATTTTACCAGCGCCAAGTCTCTGCCGGCAATACAACATTGTTAAAAAAATGCCCTTTGGGTCTGGTATGGATTTTAAGGGAAACCCAATGCCATAAATAAAAAAACATACCAGGCCACATGCCGGTGATGTCACATGGGGGTGCCACCAGGTAACATCGCCAGGTGGCTCCACCCCTTATCTATTTAAGAACTGTCTAATGGCAGAGCAGGAAGTCGGCGGTTAGTTTTCTTCATGGGTGGAGCTTTTTTTTTCTTTTTCCACGTCCTGCGATGCGGTGATTGACGATGGATCTATATCAGAGGATATTTTTTTTTTAACCACTTGCTTACTGGGCACATATACCCCCCTCCTGCCCAGGCGAAATTTTAGCTTCCGGCACTGCGTCGCTTTAAATGACAATTGTGCAGTCGTGCGACGTGGCTCCCAAACAAAATTGACGTCCTTTTTTCCCCCACAAATAGAACTTTATTTTGGTGGTATTTGATCACCTCTGCGGTTTTTATTTTTTGCGCTATAATAAATATCCCAATTTAAAAAAAAATAAAACATGTTTTTTTCTCAGTTTAGGCCGATATGTATTCTTCTACATATTTTTGGTAAAAAAAAAAAATCGCAATACACGACTGGTTTGCGCAAAAGTTATAGCGCCTACAAAATAGGGGACAGAATTATTACTAGTCATGGCGGCGATCTGAGATTTTTATTGGGACTGCAACATTATGGCGGACACATCGGACACTTTTGACACATTTTTGGCACCATTCACATTTATACTGCGATCAGTGCTATAAATATGCACTAATTACTGTATAAATGTGACTGGCAGGGAAGGGGTTAACACTAGGGGGCGAGGAAGGGGTTAAATGTGTAGCCTAGTGAATGTTCTAACTGTAGAGAGAGGGGACTGACTGGGGGAGGTGACCGATCTGTGTCCCGTATATAGACGGCCTCCAGGCAATTGGGTTTATAAATGGTCAAAAGCTTTGTGTGTGTTTTTATTTCTTTTTTACACTTTTTTAGGTGAATGAGTAGGGGTACAATTTATCCCATACTCATTCACATGGGGGGGGGGGGGTCCTATACATTTTTTTACATTAGTGAATATGGTGAAACGTCTCTTTTCAAAGAATACCCAATCATGTGCAAGAATTTTTTTTTAAAAAACAGCATTTTTGTTTGCATGTGATTGAATAATGGAAGTCAGTAGATCTTCACCCTATTCATTAACTTCTGGGACAAATTCCCTTACACAGTGCAACTTTCTTGCAAAGTAAACAGCCTATTGGCCTTTAGAAAATTAACCCTATAGTCAATTGGTGAGATAGAAAGCAATATTCCAACAGTTACCACATTTATTTTAAAAGAAACTGTTCAAGCAGCTGAGGGGAGTGGCCAGTGATGGATGTGTCCTGCTGAAGCTCTGTCCTTCTCGGCTCTTAATGGCTCTCACAGACGCTCGAATGGCAGGGTAACTACAAAATAATATACACCATATCACTCCCTAGAGCCCAGGGATCAAAACAATATGGTTTTTGGAGTAACCCGTGGAAAAACCGCAGCTAAAACCCTCAAAGAAAAGCCACTCAAAGGGAATATGAAAATGGCACTGTCAAATTCTCCTCAGGCAGTCAAACCCTGCTCTGACAAGAAACAACAGCACTTATCACAGGATTCCTTTGATACTGATGATGAACACAGTGCCATAAGCCAGTCAAAACAAACTGATACATTACAACCCAAAATATTGAAACAAATAGAGAAAATGTTTCAAAAAGCTTTGAAAGTGTCCTCTGAACAAATTACTGAGACTCTGACTAAAGAAATCAGAGACATATGTCAGCGCACTGCTGACCTTGAATACAGGATGGATGATATTGAAACAAGCATAGCAACCCATGACAATGAATTTGAAATGCTAAAAGAAGAAAATGCAGCAATGCAAGCCCGTTTGGAGGATTTTGAGAACCAAGCTCGCCGCTCAAATCTTCGTATAAGAGGTATACCAGAGTCAATCATTGACCTCCAATCATCTACGACAGCCCTCTTTCAAGAACTAACACCATCAATTCCTATAGAAAGATTGGAAATGGATAGAATCCACAGAGCTTTAGGGCCACGCAAAGCTGATGGCCCCCCTCGCGATATAATTGCTAAGTTCCACTTTTTCCGCACCAAAGATCAAATTATGGCTGCAGCTAGACTGAAAGAATCTCTTACTTTCCAAGGACATACTTACCAAATTTTTGCTGATTTATCTCCCATAACAGTAGCTAAACGTCGTGAGATGAAACCTTTGCTCCTAAATCTCCAACTCCACCACATCCCATATCAATGGGGGTTTCCATTTTCAATTAGGTTCACTTATCAAGGAGCCAAATACTCCAGCAAAACCACTACAGAACTAAAGAACACACTGCAAAAACTTCAGCTTTATAATAAGTCATCTGCAAATACGCGACGCCGTGCCCTTTCTGACTCTCCTCCACATTCATCAATCCCTGAACCTGATGGAAACAGACAGGCTACCCCAAAGAGAGGCCGTTTCAATCCTCCAGTTTCTGACCAGCAGGACACAATGGACTGACTTGACTGAGTAACTCACTTTGTGTCTCCTCCAAACTCCATGGTTAATTTAGCCATGCCTTAATTCATTCACATTTTTCCTACCCATAAGAAGATAAGTATCAGTACACTTAAAATCATTCTGCCAAATCGCCTTGTTATACCCTCATAAGTCTCTCTTCATTGTAACATCCTGTCTCTCCCCCTTCTCCTATAACTACCTCTACCCCCTCCCCCACCCCCTTCCTTCCCTCCCCTTCATACACTATGCAGAGACAGAAGTTGTATCTCCAAGGCTTTGTGTATTTATACTAATATTCTTGTTATTAACCCTATTTCTTTCCTACAGAGTGAATACTTAATTATTTTCCACACTTACAGCAGCCCTGAGGTTTATCAATCCTATGATCATAATAGAATTGAAATATGCCATTTCTAGTTTTAAAATTTATAAGGTTAATTGTTTATCTTATGTTCTTAATTGTGGAATAACTAGTCACTAGTTAAATACATGTTTGTAGCTGGTTACCTTGCCAAGTTTGGTTGTCTTAGTTTAATATGTTTTTTTTCCTTATTCTTGAATAAATTTTAACCGTTGAGAAGCAGAGAAGAGGTCACTGCTCCTCTCATTTTTCTGTCCTAGGACTCTCCCTCACTGTAGTTACAGTGTAGGGGGCCTCCTCAGACAGACTTTGTGCCTCTGAGCTCCTGTCATTTTTGAGCTCAGAAAGCCTACTTTTTATTTCTTGCTATGGATTTCAACCATCTCAATCTAATTAGATTACTGTCTATCATCTCCTTTTTTTTTCTTCTATCCTATTTTTCTTATTCTTTCTCCATTTTCCTCCCTTACTCCGGGTTTTGTCTAATACCACAATTTACATTTGATATGTACTGTTATATTTTTCTAAAAACTCTTATATGGCTCCATTGAATGTACTTACCCTAAATACACAAGGTCTAAACATACCTCATAAACGTACTAAAGTTTTCAGGTCACTTTCAGCATCAAAAGCACACATAGTCTGCCTCCAGGAGACTCATTTCACTGAATCCTCCACCCCTAAATATTTTGGTGCAAGCTACCCCCAGGTTTATACAGCCTCAGCCAAGTCCAAACACAGAGGAGTGTTAATAGCATTTCACCGAACTACACCCTTTTCCCTAGAATCCGAAATCAAGGATCCAGAAGGTCGCTACCTCATACTTATAGGCAACCTATGCGATATCCCAATAACAGTAGTCTCATATTACGCACCCAACAAAAGACCAACATCATTTTTATCCCACCTTCTTCAAGTTATTGATACACATAAAGTAGGTACACTCCTGATTTGTGGAGATTCCAATCAAACAATTTATCCCTATTTAGATAAATCACCATTACCCCCTACATCTAATTCTCAATCTAGATCATTTCAGAGACTCCTTCAACAACATTCATTAACAGATTCTTGGCGTGAAATTAACCCATCCAAACGTCAATACTCCTTCTATTCTCACCCTCACAAATCCTTTTCCCGTATTGATCACATTTTAATTTGTATTTGTATGTCCCCTGAATTGCTCACCTCATATATCAAACCCTATACATGGACCGATCATTGCGCTATAATTTCCACCTTTAACTCATTACTTCCAAAAGCACAAGACTCAACGTGGCAAATAAACAACTCTCTCTTATCACACCCTTCACTCTCTCAAGACCTAGAAAATGCCCTAAAAGAATACTTAAAAAATAATAAATCCTCAGATATATCCCCACTAACACTATGGGAAGCGCATAAGCCTGTCCTTAGAGGGTATTGCTTACGTCAAGCATCACATCAAAAGAAAGAAAAGAAAAAACTGCAACAAAAACTTGAAACTGAATTTAACAATTGTCATAATAAATTCCAATCTAGCCCTACACCGCAGAATAAAACACAACTCGAGAAAGCTAGCTTAAATCTAGACCTATTTTTATCCGAATCTGTAGATAAAACTCTTCGTAAATCCAAACAAAAATACTACTTCCAAGCCAATAAACCTGGCACTCTCCTTGCACGTGCACTTAAAAAACTAAACAACCCATCCAAACCAATCCAACTGAAAATCTCCCATGATAAATATACAAGTAATCCAGTCAATATCCTTCATACCTTCCACAAACATCTCACCTCCTTGTAAAAAAAAGAAGGCTCTTTCGACCAATCCTCAGCAGAAACTTTTTTTTCTCAAATAAAACTCCCTACTCTATCCCAAAGTCATTATGAAAGCCTTGAAAGCCCCATCACTCCCATTGAAATTGAACAAGCAATCAAATGCCTCAAACCTAATAAGCGTCCGGGACCAGATGGGTTTTCAGCCCTTTACTATAAAAAATTCTCACATATATTAACTCCCATGATGTTAGAAGCATTCAACTCCATCATTAATAACCAATCATTCAGATCTGAAACTCTAACAGCAATTATATCTATGATTCCTAAGCCACAATCTGATGACTCTTCCTGTGCTAATTTTAGACCTATATCGCTCTTAAATCTAGATATAAAATTATTAGCAAAAGTGATTGCAACCCGATTGAATAGCATAATAGGTACCTTAATAAGTAACGACCAGGTTGGTTTTATCCCAATGCGCCAAGCAACTGATAATGTTCGTAGGGCCTTGTTGCTGATCCAAGCAGCCAAAAAAAGAAGAATCCCTATGTGTCTACTGTCACTAGACATCAAAAAAGCCTTTGACACAGTAACGTGGCCCTACCTACATTTCACTTTACAAAGATGGGGCTTTGGCCCACATTTCCTTAGTTGGGTCACATCTTTATATAATAACCCAAAGGCATACATCAAGTATGCAGGGTATAAATCAGCTATGTTCAATATTAACAGAGGCACTCGCCAGGGGTGCCCCCTCTCCCCACTGTTATTTGCCTTACTCATCGAACCCCTAGCTCAAGCTATTAGAAAAAATCGATCAATTAAAGGTATAGAACTGGCTGGCCACCATCATAAACTCTGCTTATTTGCTAATGATATTTTAATTTTCATGTCCTCCCCCCATATTACAGCTCCCAACGTTATAAACAAACTTGACCATTTTGCCCATATATCTGGATTAAAAATAAACATGCAAAAATCTATAGCTTTAAACGTTTCTTTGCCCCCAGATATACTTCAACAAGCGAAGATATCCCTCCCTTTTACATGGTCCGCGACACATCTCTCATATCTAGGTATTGTACTTACCCCTGATCTAAAAGATATTTTCTCCGCCAACTACCCCCCACTGTTACGGAAAATTTCAAATTATTTAAAGCAATGGTCCACTCTCCCCTTATCTTGGTTAGGTAAAATAAATGTTATAAAAATGACTATATTACCCAAAATGTTATATCTCTTTAGAGTTTTACCCATTCCTATTCCAGCCTACTTCCTCAGAAACCTACAACGAAAAACACAATCATTTATATGGAGCACTTTAAAATCTCGAATCTCTCCACACACCCTATGCCTCCCTAAACTTAAAGGAGGTTTAGGTTTCCCAAACTTTGCCACTTATTTTCATGCTGCGCAAATAGCAAACATTCCCAAATACCATGTAAGCCACGAAATTCCACTATGGGTAGTAATTGAAACCATTGATAGCGACCCAATCTCTATACCAAATCTCATATGGTCCACCTCCTCTAACCACAAAATAATCGACAATAAGATTACAAAACATACAATCACTATTTGGGAAAGATTTAAAATGACCCAGGGTTTACAATCCCCACATGTACCCCTTATATCTTTTATGAGAAACTCAAAGTTTTACCCAGCCCTCACATTTCCTAGAACCTTCACAAGATGGATTTCAGCGGGTCTAACACAATGTTGTGACTTTTTAAAACCTGCCTCATTTAAAACATTTCCAGAAATACGTGAAAGTCATAAACTTCCGGCATCAGAAACTTTTCGCTATTTACAAATTAAAAATTTCTTTGCACCATATTTACAAGGTATAAATAATTTGAGTGACATGACGCAGTTTGAACGAATATGTAAACGAGGTCCTCATTCAAGAGGACTCATTTCAATACTATATAGCCAACTAAGTACTAAGCTTACCGCAAAATTACCTTCATATGCTGAAAAATGGATGAACGACCTTGGTTTCAATATAGATATATCTACCTGGAATAAAGTATGGTCAAATACTAAAACGTCCTCCCAAAATATACTTGCTATGGAAACAAATTATAAAGTTCTCATGTACTGGTATTTGGTTCCTGTTAGAATAGCAAAATTTGCTCCCCATTATTCCCCGCTTTGTTTTCGCGGCTGTGGTGATCCGGGAACACATTTACATATTTTCTGGGAGTGCCCTGTTACAAAAAATTACTGGAAAGAAATATTCCTCATGATTTCAGCAGTTTTCAAGAAATCCATTACTCCTGATCCAACTACCGCACTCCTAAATTTAAAACCGGATTGTATTTCCTATGCTCAATTTAAACTGTTCCTACAAATCACCACAGCCGCAAAGCAAACCATCTCCAAAGCTTGGAAAACAGCTACGCTTCTAGTTTCTGAAACCAGAAATAGAGTACATCAAGCCATGCTCCACTCAAAATCAGAAGCCATAACCAATGATTCCATAGACATATATGAAACAATATGGAGCCCATGGGTGACCTATACTATCTCATCTAACCCAGGTGATTCTCTATTGAGACCTTGGTAGGATATTGTAAGCCAGTAACATTCTGGATACAGTCCCTCTATATTATTACTATCTCTATTATGTAACGATCCCGGAGCCTTTCCTCTATCCTGTACTGCCTTTCCTATCCTATTGTTTTCATCACTTTACACTTTTTATACTCCACATTCTGTCCTTTTTCTTTCTTTTATCTCTCACTTCTTCAAATATATAGCTCAAGCTATCTCATTATATAAAATGGTAAATGTGAATATGTAAATACGATATCTAATTTTGCTCCTATTGTTTTAATATTTAACATGAATAAGATCCTTCTCCCCCCTATTTCGGCCAGTTTTTGAACCGATTCATTGCTAAAATTACAATTACTCAATAGCTATAGTTCATATCATAATTATATCCAGTTCCATTTATATCACAATATTCTATAATATTTTATATGAGTTCAAATGCAATAGACTAACATGATTGGTTTGACTATAACCTGCTTTAATGATTCCTTTAATATTCCTCATAGGATCTACAAATATTTATTGGATTTGTCTATGTTTCAAATACTCTCTTATTACATGATACCATTTTTATTTTTCTGTAATCTTTTATTGTCAATTGTATCTACTGTTTTCTCTTTACTTTAAACCCAATAAACTAATTTGACAAAAAAAAAAAAAAAAAAAAAAAAACTATTCACACTTTCAAACTTAAAATAATGTTTTACTTCTAAGAATGGATTTCTGCTTTAAAAACCTCTACCTCTTTCAGTAAATGGAAACATTTCTTGCACACTGAACAAAGGGAATTTGTGACACACATTTAATTTAATTATTTATATATATATATATATATATAAATATATATTTATATATATATATATTGACATTTTGAAAGGCGAGGTGATTGATGGATGTTATGTTTCACCTCACATGCGTTTATTTTCAGGGAACTAAGGTGGAATCTGGTTCAGGTTTTACAAGCCACCCTGGCAGGGTTGGTTCCCTAGCCAGATTTTGCGGTCCACTTGTGACCACCATCAGGGGGTATAAATAAAGCAGGCCTGGAGCAAGAGATTGCTCTTGGCCTGGGACTCAGGGAGCCAAAACCTGAGAGAGCTACTGATGTGACGTTTGCTTGTGAGAGTAATAAAAAAGTTTGCATTATCTTTGTTTTGTGGGTGACTGGGAGAAGCCCTTCACTTGTGAGTTAGGAACCTTTAGCTTGTGCTTGGATGGCAAGGATTTATTTTCTGTTTTGTTTGTTTGATTTCTTTTATACAACCTGGCTGTCTGGACTACCTTTTTCCCAGGAAAGATGATCCCCATTTGAGCTAATCCCCCACTATATATATATATATATATATATATATATATATATATATATACAGTATCTCACAAAAGTGAATATAACCCACACATTTTTGTAAATTGATTATAGGTTTTCATGTGACAACACTGAAGAAATTACACTTTGCTACAATGTAAAGTAGTGAGTGCACAGCTTGTATAACAGTGTAAATTTGCTGTCACCTCCAAATAACTCAACACAAAGCCATTAATGTCTAAACCGCTGGCAACAAAAGTGACTACTAAGTGAAAATGTCCAAATTGGGCCCCCCCCCCCCCCCCGGTGTCATATGACTCATTAGTGTTACAAGGTCTTAGGTGTAAATGGGGTGCAGGTGTGTTAAATTTGGTGTTATCACCCTCACTCTCTCATACTGGTCACTGGAAGTTCAACATGGCACCTCAGGTCAAAGAACCCTCTGAGGTTCTGAAAAAAATATTTGTTGCTCTATAATAAGAGTGCCAAGACCCTGAAACTGAGCTGCAGCATGGCGGTCAAGACCATACAGCGGTTTAACAGGACAGATTCCACTTAGAACAGGCCCCACCATGGTCGAGCAAAGAAGTTGAGTGCATGTGCTCAGCGTCATAGCCAGAGGTTGTCTTTGGGAAATACATGTAGATGTATGAGTGCTCCTGAACAATAGGAAGAAATTGATGGACACATGACACTTGCTCTTTGGTTATACAGAGACATTATTTAACTTGTTATGTAGGAGTTTGACAGTGCTGGTCACTTTTATTATTGATATAATTTTCTGTTACGGGGGAACAGATTGAAACAAGGTAAGAAACATTGATTATTACACTTTGTTTACAGTAGAGGTTGGGTTCCAGTGCTATATTTAAAAATATTCACATTATGCTACTACTTCTGAGTATGGTGATATCACATGTGTGAGACTTTTCACAGCCTACCCACAGAGAGGGGCCCAAATCCAAAAAGCACCTTCAGGCGTTCTAGGGGCATAAATTACACATCTAATTTCATGACCTATCACATTTTCTGAGGCCCTGGAGCACCAGGACAGCAGAAACACCCAAAAAATGATCATATTTTGAAAAGATAACACTTAAGGCATTTTCTAAGAGGCATAGAGAGTCTTTTGAAGAAAAATAAAAAAATGATTTACGCAAAGTTATTAATTAATAAGATATTTCTCACCCACATTATCGCCATACTTAGGAATACACCCCCAAAACACATTCTGCTACTCCTCCCAAGTGTACACATGTTTTCACTTTTTGCACTGATTATATAATGAACATTGTATATTGTTATTATTGTATATGTTTCACACAAATCAACCAATTGTATTAAAACCAATGCACTGTAGTGGGCATCTCTTTATGAATCGGGGAATATAGCTTTATGCAGTGTCACTTACAGCAGCCCAGCTCTTATAAGTCAAGCAAGCTTTGCTTACTTGTACATGGTTGCCCCCAGGAATGCCCTCTTCAATTGCCAGGAAGTACAGGAGGCTAAAGAACATAAAAACAAGAGAGTTCCTATGGTTCCAGAAGTGCAGCTGTCTGCAGGGAATGGCTGGGACCTGTGTCTGGCAGGAACATAGTCAGTTGAATGTGCAGATGGGTCAGTTCGGGACACAGGCATAGACATGGTCGGCAAACAGGCAAAGGATCGGTCCAGGAAACTGGCAGAAATGTGGTCAGTAAACAGACCAGGGTCAGTATAGTCAACAATCAGGGGCACCAGCTATGATTAGCTCCACTATTAGGGCTCGTTCACATGTGACGTTGGGGTGGTAAAACCTTGTGGTTAAGCCACAGTTTTGCCTCCTTCCAACCACTTCCCCCTTTAGCTGCTGAGTCAGTGGCTTTGGTTTGCAGCTGTGGCAGGAATTATACCCCTTGTGCACCTGCCAATTGTTACCCAATCAAGTGAATAGGAGGTGCTTGTGTGGGGTTCAAGGGGTTAAAGCAAGTGGTGAGGAGGTCGATACAATGATTCCTCGGTGCCCATATAATGCTCTTACAAACACAGATGGCTCTATAGAGAGCATCGCACATATGAACAAGTCCTTATAGTGACACTGTGACTGCTGTGGCAGTAATCAGGGACACTGTAACTGGTGTGATGGTGATCAGATATACTGTGACTGGTGTGACAGTGATCTGGGGAACTGGGACTGGTGTAGCAGTGACCAGGGGAACTGTAACTAGTGTGGCAGTGATCAGGGACACTGTAACTGGTGTGTCAATAATCTGGGCACTGTAACTGTGTTCACAGTGTCTCCCTGCAGGGATGTAGTCCCAAGGGAGGGGGCAAGCACGCTGACTAACCCTCAGCCAGAACGGCTTCGATGATGGGGGCAAGCTTACTGAGAAGGAACAGAAAGTGAGAAATTCAGGAAAGAAAAAAAACATTTATAAGGGAAATTGAAGGAAAAGGTAAGTGAACCAACAATGCACTAGCTTAAAGGAATCTATTTAGAAAATAAAAAACAAACCTTTACAACCCCTTTAACTTTCATGGCTAACAAATTATAGGGTAACGTTGCCAACTTTTATTTAAGTCTAAACATGCTGCGCATAAGAATTGGAACTGACAGGTAATCACACAGTTTGGATTGATCCATTATATTGAATAACTTAGTACACAGTGCTGAGATGTGTGTGTTACCGGCAAAGTACTGAAAAGTAAAGCCTCATACACACGATCAGACTTCCATCGGACAAATCCATGGATTTTTGTCCGAAGGGCGTTGTCCATGAACTTGTTCTGCATACAGACGGCAGAACATTTTCAGCCAACAACGTGGTTTTTCAGCTCTTTACCGCCACCCTTTGAGCAACTTCTGCAATTGTTGTGTTATGTACTGGAACGTACCTTGTAGCCAGAGCCTAGTGTGCAGGAGGAGGCCTCTCTTACAGCCCCGGCTCTGGAGCTGCTGGAGTTGGGACAGCAAGCTCGGAAGCACGGCGAGGTAGGAGTGCCTGGTGATGATAGCAGCTCGGCACGGTTGGTGGTCCTTCGGGACGGTGGTTGCAGGAGACAGCGTCTCTGGAGCTGGGACAGGCACTGGATAGCAGAAGCTGGTGAAGCAAACCGGGTAAGCAGATAATCAGGTGGGTTAAGCAAGCGTAGTCAGATTCAGGCACAGGGTCTGGTAACGGTGGGCAGGAGAGCAGAGCGGAGTCAGAGCAAGCCAGGGGTCGGAGTGGAGAGGGTCGGATGGTCAGACGGAGCCGGGTCGGTTTGAGGTAACAGGTTACAACAGGTCACAGATTTCACTGATACAACGCTGCAGATCAGACAGCAAAGTGTCACTGCAGCTGCTAGCTTTTTAAAGGCTGAGTGGCGCCAATCGTGCATCAACGAGCACGCACATTTGGCGCGCAGATGCGCGCATTTGGCACATATCCGTGTGCATGTGAGGCGCGCCTGCGCACATGAATAGGTGACTGGTTTTGATTCTGACCATTAGTATGTGTGCGCATGCGTGCACGCCGGAGCCTATTGGCAGGTCCCTGACATGTTGTCTGATGTTTAGCATTGGTTTGGATCATGCGTGTTTGTACTTTGGATTTGAGTCCGACGGATTTGTATACACACGATCGGATAATCCGACGGAACACATTTGTTGGATAGAAAAAGGTCCTGGACTTCCGCACTCCTTAAAACTATGTATTTATTATACAAATAAAATCCAAAAAACAACAAAAGCGATGCAGTCAAAATGAAGTGAACAAAAGGAAAAAAGTGGCTGACATGTTTCACATCATGTAATACTTACTTGTATCACATTTGTTGTAGGACAATTTGAGAGCATGCACAGCCAACATTTGTTGTTGGAAATTCCAACAACAATTGTCCGATGGACCATACAGACGGTCGGATTATCCGACAAAACACGTCCATCGGACAATCGTTGTCGGAATATCCGATTGTGTGTACAGGCCTTAAAACAGAGTGTGCTATAGATCATTAGAGGCCAGGGGATCAGTCCAGCTGTATACCTTTGGGGTCTTTGAGCCATGGGTCACAGATTTTGTAGACATTTTCAGTGGTGAGCTTAGCTTTGGAGAAGCCATATTCTGTTTTGAGGTTGTTATTCAGAATTGTGATTACTTCTTGGATGTTTGGGGGTTGGGTGGCTTTACATTTCCTTGCCAATGCTAGGTGTGCAGCAATAAGGACATGAGTGGCTATGGTTTGAAAACATTTGGCCCATGTGGGGATTGCCAGACCGAGAAGGAAGTCTAGTGAAGACAATTTAGTTGTCATGGGGGTGAGTGACTGAAGGAGAGTTAATAATTGGTCCCACAAGTTTTTGAGAGTTGGGCATTCCCACCATATGTGGAAGAGGGTTCCCTGAAAGCCCCAGTTCCTCCAGTAGGGGTGTAGTACCATTATTGGAAGAGCTTTTATAGAGATTCCCAGTGTGTGGTACAGGTGAAGAGTAGGGATGAGCTTCGTATTTGAGTCAAACTCATGTTCGACTCGAACATCATATGTTCGATCGTTCGTCGAAATACGAACAAAACGGGTCATTCGTGCCAAATTCGAGTTACGTTTTACAGACCATAATTCACTGCGGCATCGCTGGCTGATGATTGGCCAAGCATGTACTATGACCCACATGCTTGGCCAATTACAGTGCGCAAAAAACGGAGAGCCATAATTGGCCAAAGCCAGGGTGGCTTTGGCCAATTATGGCTCAGGGGGTTTAGTACATGCCCCGCACTATAAAAGGCCGCCTGCAGGGTGGCCTTGTGTAGTGTGTTGCGGCAGTTAACAGAGAACAGAGAGAGACAGAGAGAGTGTCATTTTTTGCAGGTAGATAGAGCAGGCAGGCAGGCTAGTCAGTTAATGTTACAGTGTGTAGAGGATATATATACATCCCAGGTGTTGTATATATATTTATACACTGTATAGTTTAGCTAGATCAGTTCTTCCTAATTTACTGGCAGGCAGGTGATTGTGCTATTTAAAGACGTTATCACAGGCATACTATAGACACCCAGCTATATTTTTTTTAATTTAAGCATCATTAAAATCACTGCTCCTGATGCAGGAGCAGTGATTTTAATGATGCTTAACCTCTTCCCCACCGAGCCATAGTAAAATGATGTCGGTGGGGAACTCTCGTCCTTCAGACTGGACGTCATATGACGTCCTGGCTTTTCCGGCCGCTAGGGGGCGTGCGCGCTCCGGCGACGACGGCCTGCCCTTCCCCCCCGCCGCATTGCTCGGAACCCGGTGCGCGTGCCCGGCGGCCGCGATGTCCGCCGGGCACCCGCAATTACCCGCAATCATGGCAGGACCATGGATCTGTGTGTGTAAACACACAGATCCATGTCCTGTCAGCGGTGAGGAGACAGATGCGTGTTCCCAGTACAGAGGAACACACATCGGTCTCCTCCCCTTGTGAGTCCCCTCCCTCCTAACTGTTAGAACACACTTTAGGGAACATTTAGCCCCTTCAGCACCCCCTAGTGTTAACCCCTTCTCTGCCAGTCACATTTACACAGTAATCAGTGCAGTTTTATAGCACTAATCGCTGTGTAAATGTGAATGGACCCAAAAATGTGTCAAAAGTGTCCGATGTGTCCGCCGCAATGTCACGGTCACAATAAAGAAAAAAATCGCAGGTCGCCGCCATTACTAGTAAAAAAAAAAAAAATCCATAATTCTATTTCCTATTTTGTAGACGCTAGAACTTTTGCGCAAACCGATCAAATACACTTATTGCGTTTTTTTTTTACCAAAAATATGTAGAAGAATACGTATCGGTCTAAACTGAGGGGAAAAAAAAGTAAATTTATTATATTATTATATTTATTAAATCAAAAAGTAAAAGATATTGTGTGTTTTTTTGTTTCAAAATTGTCGCTCTTCTTTTGTTTATAGCGCAAAAAATAAAAACCGCAGAGGTGATCAAATACCACCAAAAGAAAGCTCTATTTGTGGGAAAAAAGGGTGTCAATTTTGTTTGGGAGCCACGTCGCACGACCGCGCAATTGTCATTCAAAGTGTGACAGCGCTGAAAACTAAAAATTGGTCTGGGCAGGAAGGGGGTGAAAATGCCCTGTATGGAAGTGGTTAAATAAAAAAAAAAAAAAATGAAAAAATGTCTTTAAATATTGTACCTGCTGGGTGTCTATAGTATGCCTGTGAAAATGTCTTTGAGAACCCAGGTCTTGCCCGAGGGAACATGTATCAATGAAAAAAAGGAGTCCTGAAAAAAACGACTGTTTTTTAAAACTTTTTTCCATTGATACATGTTCCCCGGGGCAAGACCCGGTTTCTCAAAGACGTTTTCACAGGCATACTATAGACACCCAGCAGGTACAATATTTAAAGGAATTTTTAATTTTTTTATTTTTATTTAAGCATTATTAAAATCACTGCTCCTGAAATAACGACCCGGGTTCTCAAAGACGTTTTACGGCAATAACGTAACGAACGGACCGAACGTTCGAGTCCCATAGACGTCAATGGGGTTCTAAATGTTCGGTCCGTTCGAAGGTTCTGGTGCGAACCGAATGGGGGGGTGTTCGGCTCATCCCTAGTGGAGAGCCTTGATGGTAACGATAGTGCTTTGTACCATTGACTTAGTGGAGGAACTGAGGGTATATGTGCGGACCATTGTAGGATTTGGTTCTGGATGGATTCTTCTGATGATTGTGAGAGTCCATAAATGTATGAGATGCCCTTGAGTAGATGGTTGTTTGAGCCATAGAATTGTAGCTGGGGAGATAGAATCTTGTCCCGTTTTATCCACTGTGTTTTAATGAGAAGAGATCTGATCCTGGGGTAGATGTAGAATGTTCTTGGAGAGAGGTCATATTTGGCTTGGAGGTTTTCAAAGGTCATTAGACAAGAAGAGGTGAAGAGGTTTGCTATTAGACATGTTCCATTTCGTTTTGTTTCTAATTCGTTTTTTACGGAAATTCGTTAATTACGAATTTTCGTATTTACGAATTTTTTATTTATAAATTTTCGGACTTCCGAAAATTTTGAATTTACTAATTTTCGTATTTCCGAAAATTCGTATTTACGAATTTTCGTATTTACGTTTTTTTTACGAATTTCGGAAATTTTGATTTTCGGAAATTCGGAAATACAAAAAAAATTCGGAAATTCCAAATTTTCGAGTTTTTCAATTTTCAAATTTTTCCATTTTCGAATTTTCGAATTTTTCAAGTTTCGAATTTTTCAAATTTTGAATTTCGAATTTTCGTATTTCCGAATATTCGTATTTCCGAATTTCGAAAATTCGAAATAGGAAAATTCTAAAACTGAAAAATGCGAAATTCGAAAATTGAAAAATTGAATTTTTTTTCAATTTTCAAACTTCGATTTTTTCAATTTTCAATTTTCGAAATTTCAAATTTTCGAAATTCAAAAAATTTCGGAAATTCCAAATGTTCGAGTTTTTCAATTTTCGAATTTTTCCATTTTCGAATTTTTCCATTTTCGAATTTTTCCATTTTCGAATTTTTCAAGTTTCGAATTTTTTAAATTTTGAATTTTTCAAATTTAGAATTTCGAATTTTCGTATTTCCGAATATTCGTATTTACGAATTTCGAAAATTCGAAATAGGAAAATTCTAAAACTGAAAAATGCGAAATTCGAAAATTGAAAAATTGAATTTTTTTTCAATTTTCAAACTTCGATTTTTTCAATTTTTAATTTTCGAAATTTCGAATTTTCGAAATTCAAAAAATTTCGGACATTCCAAATTTTCGAGTTTTTCAATTTTCGAATTTTTCCATTTTCGAATTTTCGAATTTTTCAAATTTCGAATTTTTCAAATTTTGAATTTTTCAAATTTTGAATTTTTCAAATTTTGAATTTCGAATTTTCGTATTTACGAATATTCGTATTTACGAATATTCGTATTTACGAATTTCGAAAATTTGAAATAGGAAAATTCGAAAATTGAAAAATGTGAAATTCGAAAATTGAAAAATTCGAAAATTGAATTTTCAAACTTCGATTTTTTCAATTTTCGAAATTTCGAATTTTCGAAATTCAGAAATGTCGAATTTTCGAAATTCAGAAATTTCGAATTTTCGAAATTCAGAAATACGAAAATTCGATATTTGAAAAATGCGAAATTTGAAAATTCAAAAATTCAAAAATTCGATATTTGAAAAATGCGAAATTTGAAAATTGAAAAATTCAAAAATCGAAATTGAAAAAAATGTTTCAAATTTCGAATTTTTCAATTTCCGAATTTTCGTATTTCCGAATTTTCGTATTTACGAATTTTCGTATTTACGAATTTTTGTATTTACGAATTTCGAAAATTCGAAATTGAAATTTTTCAATAGAAACATTCGAAACATTCGAAAATTTTCGAATTTTTCAATCTTCGAAATTTCGAGTTTGGAATTTTTCAATTTTCGAAAATTTGAAATTTCGTATTTCCGAATTTTCGTATTTCCGAATATTTTTGTATTTCCGAATTTTCGTATTTCGAAATTGAAAAATTCGAAAATCGAAAATTCGAAAACTGAAAAATTCGAAATACAAACTTCAAAAATACGAAAATTTGAAAATTTAAAAATTTAAAAATTCGAAAATTTAAAAATTCGAAAATTTAAAAATTCGAAATTCGAAAATTTAAAAATTCGAAATTCAAAAATGTTAAAATTCGAAAACTGAAAAATTTGAAAATTAAAAAATTCGAAAACTGAAAAATTCGAAATGTCAAAAATTGAAAAATTGAAAAATTCGAAAATTCTGAAATTTACGAATTTTCCGAATTTCCGAAAATTCTTTTTTTTTCATTCGTTTTTTTCGTTTCATTAGGAGCACCTAGTCCACCCATTTGTGTTGGGGCCATCAGGTTGTTTTTTTTTTATTCTGTGGCGATAGTCCATAGTGCTGGAAGAAATGGAACTGGTAATGTGCTATATAAAACATGCAGAAGTATATACATTTTGACTATAGCAATTCTGCCAGCCCATGACACAAAAGGATGGTGAAGGTCATTTGATAGTCATTGAAGATTTTCTACAAGGTCTACTAGATTTGAGTGTAATATTTTTTTACTGGGTGAAATCAGGCAAATTTCTAGGTAGGGGACAGATGAGTTTTTCGACCATGAAAATGGGGAATGTTTTGAAATGTGTTGTGCGGTTTGCTTGTCTAATCCTATTGATAGCATAAACGACTTATTATGATTTACATTGTATAAGGATATAGCGCTGTTTTTTTCTAGGATGGGTTGTAGTTCAATTAGAAATTGTTTAATATATGTAAGGGCAAATATCACATCATCGGCATAGAGCCCAATTTTTTGTGTTCTATGGTACCAATGTTGACACTCTTGACTTGGGGTGTGAAGTGAATCATTTGGGCTAGGGGTTCCATAACCATGGCAAAGATTAAAGGTGACAATGGGCAAACTTGTCTCATGACGTTTGTGATGTTAAGAGTTAGATAAAACCCCCATACTTTCATGCTTCCGGACGTGTATAGGCTAAGGATGGTGTTTAAAAATATACCTGATATGCTAAACCTACGCAAGACAGCCTCCAGGTAAGTCCATTGTACTCTATTGAACGTCTTCTCTGCATTCAAAGAGAGGCGCAGAAAAGGCGTTCGATTGTGTTCTACCCATTGGATGATGTCAATAAAATGTCAGGTCCCATCTGAAGCTTGCCTACCAGGTATAAATCTGACTTGGTCTATATTTATAAGTTGGGGCATAACCAAGGTTAGACAGAGTTTTACATTTTCTGAGTACCACCAGCATGAGGATTACTGCACATTCAAGCAAGTGTCCCTGGAACATGAGTTAAGCTGCCAGCCACTGGAGATATACCCCTAAGGGGAAGGTTTATATGGACCTGTTTTATATGAGGTGAGTTTGAATGGTTAAAGGGCACAGTTGGTGACTTATGAAGAACACCAGATTCACAAAAGTGTGTTGATTCTAAGGAGTTTTCTAAAAGAAAAAATATCTGGTGTCACCGATGACCCACTTCCATCCCTGTAATATGCAATAAAAGATTTGCCCTTTTGGGACTTTAAATGAGGTGGACACCATTGGGCCAATAAACATAGTAGCAGTAAATGCAGTATAAAGTAGATATGTTTATTTAGATAAGAGTAATGCAAAGCATGCATGGACATCATCAACAGTGGCCAGTTATAAAATGACATACATATAAATGTGATACACAGGCATCTAATGTACCCAACATGAAATGTTTCGCGAGACCCAGATCGCTCTTCAGGGGTGAATGCATGTACCTAGGATGGAAAAATAAAGGTGGGTATGTGGTATAATATTGGTGGAATGAGCATGAGGTATTGGGAGCCACTAAATAGCAGGTGTGTGGTTTCCAGAGGCAGCAGCAGGTGTCTCACCCGGGAGCTGAGGAGGCAGAGCCAAACAAGACCCCAGTAGGGCAAAATAGAGGACAGACAAGGTGTGGATGTGAGGAAGTGTCCCCAGAGGTCTCATTATGTCCATGTGTTTATCCGAAAGTCTGCAATGGTTTATCAGAAAGTCTGCAATGGTAAATTAAGTAATCATGAAAAAGGGCCTCAAAATCGTCTCAAAAGGGTATATTTTGTTGTTGATTCTAAGGACTTTGTTCATGTTCATTTTTGTATTTTGAGCATTTATAACATGGAGTGCTGTCACTAAGAGATGATTATTGCCTGTGGCATTTATTTACTGTTTTTATTCTTTTTAATATGTTACTATCACGGTAGGCAGTATCTATGAGCCATTGAGTTGCTTTTTTAGAATAGGGGTTATTATCACCACGGTTGTTTAGCTATTAAGCATTAGGAGTATATTAATTTATATCAGGATCTATATTCACTATTGATTTTATTATTAGAATGGCAGCACTTCACTTATTATTTAACCCAAAACAGTGTATATTCTTTAGTCTGTAGGAAAGTTAGTCCACTAACTATGGTGTATATGTATATAAATATATATCTATATACAGCTGTATATATGAACATTGATCAATCCTTATGGACTGACACTCAATTTCATTTTATGGGTCTCAAAAAGGCCAGGACAGTACAAATAACCTTAAGTGACCCCTTTTTTGAAAATAGACAGTCCAATGTATCTAGTAAGAGGAATTGTGAGTTTTTTGAAGTTGTACTTTTTTGTCAGAATAATTTGGAAAATTAAGAAGTTGTTCACACATTTTATATTTTTTTTACATACTGTCACCAATGCAGTATAGTGTTGTAATATGACTGGTGTGGCAGTGTTCAGGGACACTGACTGGTAACAGTGTGTGTGTGTGTATATATATATATATATCTTTTCGTTTTCAATTCTTTTTTTTGTATTATTATTCTTTTTTTTTTATTTTATCTAACACACTGTGATCAGAGAAATACAGTATTCCCATAATAACTCTGTACTACTCTGGATAAGTGTTTAGGTTTTTATTTTTACACATTATGATTGCTTATAGCAGTGGATTTCATTGCTATAAAAAGCACTTTACTAAATGAAATTGTTTTATTCAGTTTGTTGTGTTGTGAATAACTGTGATTGGTCAGAGCTATTCACACTGTACAGATGGGCTGTCTGTACAATGTGAGAAATTGTATGCAAAAGATTGCATCAAAGGAAGCCATTTATTGTTTACAATTGTCATGTGATCTGCTGAGATTGGTCAGTGATAAGTTTTTTTTTTTCAATTTGGCACAGCACTTTTGATTTGTGAATATGGAGCAAAACAATGTATTTCAAAGCTAATTGCTTTGGTGCTAAAAAAAAAAAATAGTGCATGCAGTTAAAGGCACAAGATAGGCCAGCACATACTTTATGTTATTTTGAGAAAAAAATATCTTTATAGCTGATACACACAGTGCCAATGAGCCTCTCACCAAGGGAAATATGCCAAAAATGAAGGGATAGAGTAAGACTGTTGGGAGAACAAATTAAACAGTAATGAATAGAATAAAGCTTATTTTCTGTCCATAATTGTAGGCTTCAGCCTACTAATAAGCAAATTATCATAACTGCACATTTCAGCAGTCTGATGAAAAATCCTTTGATTCTAAATATGAGTAGTAACTCTTTAAGCTTTAATGTCATAATAATTATAACTGTACCTTATTTTCGACAGTTTTCATATGTCTTGCTTGGACTATTTAAGTTACCGAGGGACCCACCAGCAGGCCTAGGCTTAGCATGATGAGAGAAAACACTGTAAATTAGTTTTCTTTCATGTCTTAAAAGTACAAAGCTTATCTTACATACTGTTAGGTATAAATATATGCACTGATAAAAATATGCTTGAAGATTGTATCTCAGTTTAAAGACCTTGCCTATTTTTACTTTATTTATTTTTTATGTATTGAATTAAACTATCTAATTTGTCCTTGGATTTTTGTTTGTATAAGATCAGATTTCAAAGGTCTATATTAAAGTATGTCTGCATTTTTTTTGCAGCTCTTTAAATGTTATTTTTTAAATCAAACAATACAATTGTCCACTATTATTAGGTGGCATTTATTTGATTTTATTGTACTCACTATCCATTCATTCTGTACAAGTAAATAAAATATAGATCACATACTTCAGGAAATATAAAAAAAAATCTTATTACTTGCCATTTGGAAATGTAGACACAATGAAATACTGTATCTTTGATTATTTGTTGTTGATTATTATGTAGCAAATTAAATAGTAAAAACATACTATACCGCATGCCACAGACTACATAAAACATTGATTCTGAAGCCAAAAAGAGCCAGATAAACCTCATTATAGAAGTATTTTTTTAATCTGTTTATCATAACAGGGATCAATAAATATGTGTCCCTTTAAAAAATATGCTAATTTCAAATAATAAATTTTCCCAAAAGAAAAATTCCCTACACCTATAGCCACTCCACATACTGTACTCAAAATGAATACCATACAACAGAGGGTCCTGGCCTGTGCTCTTGCCTCTCATATGGATGGAAAACATACACAGATATGATTCCATTAAGTGCAAATGATAAAAAATATTTTAATAAATGACAAAATGTAAATAAATAAAACATTGCAGAAACATGATCCCAATGGATATTAACACCTTTATAACTGTGTGAGTAAAGCTAAAATACATGCATAGGAATTCTGTCCAAAGAAATGCAATATAGCCAAAAAGAGGAAAGAAGTGCATTGATCCATTCATGAATGCTTTTAATTAGGGATGGGCTATCTGTTTGAGTCAAACATGAGTTAGACTCGAACATTGCCTGTATGCCCGTTCGCCGAACAGCGAAAATTTGGGGTGTTCACAGCAAATTTGAAAAGCCGCGGAACACCCTTTAAAAGTCTATGGGAGAAATCAAAAGTGCTAGTTTTAAAGGTTAATATGCAAGATCTTGTCATAGAACGTGTTTGGGGACCTAGGTCATGTATCAATGCAAAAAAAAGTATTTTACGTCACCACGTTTTGGACGTTTGGAATTTAGTCTGACAGTGTGTATGCAAGACAGCTTGAACGGAATTATGACGGAAAATTCCATCAGATTTTTTCCCATCAGAAATTCCGATCGTGTGTACAGGACATAAAATGACCTTCTTTCCTTTAGAAATTTCATTTTTCTAAGCAGGGGAAACATGCGCTACTTTACAGGCATACTATAGACACCCGAAGGTACGAAATTTAAAAGAATATTTCACTTTTTATGTTTCACTTTAAGCATTATTAAAATCACTGCTCCCAAAAAAAATGCATTGATACATGTCCCCTGGGGCAGGACCCAGGTCCCCAAACACTTTTTTTTACAATAACTTGCATATTAACCTTTAAAATAAGCACTTTTGATTTTTCACATTCGTGTCCATAGACTTTAACAGTGTTTACGTGTTCGAACCAATTTTTTGCCTGTTTGGCTCATCCCTACTTTTAATGTTCCAAACATACATATACAGGCACACATACAGTACACATCATATAATGTTTAAATGTTGCCTTTACACCATATGTGGCTTTTGTTCCTTTACTCCTTTACTCTTTCTTCACACTGTTTATGAAAGCAGGACATTCATGTAATATATCATACTGATATACTGATACTGAAGTTGATATATATATATATATATATATATATATATATATATATATATATATATATATATATATATATATATATATATATATATATATATATATATATATATACATTATGCATAATATACTGTAAATAATTTCTAGTTACATTCCATTTATTGGTATGAATGCATTTTTATTGATAACACTAAAATATATTGGTGGAAATTCAATAAAGCTGCTGTGCCACTCTTCTGGTGGTAATCCCTCTTGTTCCTGAATTGCGCCAAGTTCATCAAGCATTTGCAACACTTTTGGTTCTGACAGTGACTCGTCCACCAAATTCAGGTACCTTAAAATTTCTACACTTTTACATTGTGTCACATTGAATGCACCAAGTGTAAAAGTAAAAGTGCAGCTAATTAAGATCAACTTTCTTTTGCGCACAGAGAAAAACTGTCTCAGACAGAAATTTTTGTGGCATGGTCTCTTGCAAATCCCAAAAGTGGAGTCAAATTCAAGTACAAACATTAGACAGGTATATGAATTTGGTGTATTCTTCACTATTTTAAGAATGCATGAGAGACACTTTCGCAAGATCCACCTGCTCCAGTCTTTATGAATTCCAGGGATTATAGTATATTTTTTTCTTTAGCATTTAAATAGTATAATGTAAGTTGTGTAAAGCAATACAATTAATGCATTCTATAAAATCAGCAGAAATGTTTAATACTTACTCTATAGCTCTTGAGACCCCAGTTTAATTCACACAAGAGACACCATTTGCATGCAGTTTATATGTTTTCTCTATGTTTGCGATTGCAATTTGTCTGTACGCTCTTTTAAAAAAAAGAACACCTGCAAAGTAGTTGTTGTGTATTTAGCATTAGAGGTCTATTTATTAATTCCTACTTGTATGTCTGTACTTGCAGAGCACAAAGCATATTACATTGTAATGCACTGCAGTAGCTCATACAAACACATAATGTATACACATCTTACAAGAGTGTAATGATCAACACTGGGGAGGAGTGTTGTTACTGACATTTATATCTACTGTCTATGCTGGGAAAGAATGGGGCTGATTAAATTGTTCAGAAAAACGCTAATCCGAGAAACGTATTTTATTCTTATTTCAAGTTCTGAAAATATTAATTTTTATTTTCTATTTTGCACATTACTATTCTGATCAAGAAAATTATGAATATTTAAATTACATCTGTGGTGTATTTAAACTAGTATTCTTCTCTCATTAATTAACCACTTCCTTACCGGCCCATAGTCATATGACGTCCACAGAGGGGATTTCCCAACCCGGGTGGACGTCATATGACGTCCTGGGCTTTGTGAGGGGATATCTGAATGATACCTGCAGCTAGAGGCATCATTCAGATATCATTGTTTTCCGGCAGCGATTCTGTGCACCATAAGAATGATCAAAGCAGCGGTTCTGCCGCTTGATTGTTCTTATAGGCGGTGGGAGGGGACATCCCCCCTCCCACGGCCATCCGGTGCTTCTCCGGACTCTCCTGTGCCATCGGGGGCCCAGAGTAAGAATCGTCCAGTGCCGGATGGGAAGCATAGAGATGACCGGTGACCAGATGGTCACCAGTCATCTCTATGACCGTCGGAGGCCCAGGCACGATGTGACGACGTCACAACTGGGTACCTGGAAGTAAACAAAGTCACGATTGTGGCTAGTAAGCATTAGATCTGTGAATTTTTTTCACAATCTCATGCTTTCCATCCTGGAGGAGAGATGTGGGGTCTTATTGACCCCGCATCTCTCCATAAAGAGGACCTGTCACACACTATTCCTATTACAAGGGATGTTTACATTCCTTGTAATAGGAATAAAAGGGATCAAATATTTTTTTTTAAAAAAGTGTAAAAAAATAAAAAAAGTAAAAAAAATATATATATATATATATATATATATTTTTTTTAAATGTCCCTGTCCCCGGTATTTCGTGCTCAGCAACGAACGCACACTTAAGTCTCGCCCACGTATGTAAACGCTGTTCAAACATATGTGAGGTATCGCTGTGTGCGTTAGAGCGTGTGCAACAATTCTAGCACTAGACCTCCTCTGCAACTCTAAACTGGTAACCTGTAACATTTTTCAAAGCGTCGCCTATGGAGATTTTTAAGTAACAAATTTTGGCGCCATTCCATGAGTGTGCGCAATTTTAAAGCGTGACATGTTAGGTATCTATTTACTCGGCGTAACATCATCTTTCATATTTTACAAAAAAATTGGGCTAACTTTACTGTTTTGTTATTTTTTTAATTCATGAAACAATTTTTTTCCAAAAAAAAGGTGTTTGGAAAATTATTGCGCAAATACCGTGCAAGATAAAAAGGTGCAATGACCACCATTTTAATCCCTAGGGTGTCTTCTAAAAAAACATATATAACGTTTGGGGGTTCTGAGTAATTTTCTAGCAAAATAATGATGATTTGTACATGTAGGAAAGAAGTGCCAGAATAGGCTCGGTATGGAGGTGAGTATAAAAGCCCTGTATTGAAGGGGTTAATAACAGGCACTTTCAGCTGAGTGCACATATTTCATTGGTTGTTTGAGTGAGTCACAAAATCCAAGGTGCTGTAATACACACCCAGTTAGTATCATATTTTATCATATAATATTTTGCTCTTCCAACCAAGCCTCATTATTGGTCAATGATTTTGCAATGAATATGCAATGATGATCCAACAGGGAGGCACTGTAGGTAGAAGAGGTACAAGCTTCAACTAAGGGTAAATGTGCTTTTGTCATGAATGTGTTACCTCCTAACCTAGGTTTTTGGGGTTCTCAGGTAGCTCAAGCAGCTTGCTAAACATATTAGCAAGCTCCTCTAGGCGCTTGATATTAACCACTGGGGGAAATATATTTAAATACACCAAAGGTTTACTTTAACAACCTTGGAAATACTAAGCTAAATAAAAGGATAATTATTATTGCACACAACCTATTTCATTTAATAATCTTCACAGTAAAGGTCAGCCTCTTACGCATTTCTAACAAACTATTTCATCTTTGCTGAAGTAATAATTTATCTTGTATATAATGTGGCTCTAAATTTTATTTTTAGTATAATAAATAGCGCTTTGGAATTAATCCTTTTGTAAAACAAGCAGATAAACTTTATTTGTTAACATTTAAAAAATTTGATCTCCCAAAACTACAAAGTTCATTTCCAATACCTAATTTAAATATTTTAACATATTACCTTTGAAAGTGGAGGGTAGGGGGCGCTAGTTGTGCTAAATAATCCAGTGAAAAAAATAATACTGTTCTATAAGTGAAAAGCAGCATTAATAGTGCCAATAACATATATTGGCAATCATAGAAACAAAAGTCCATGCATATATCCAATACAGGAAAAATACAAAAAGTGCTATAGATTTTCTAGTGATACGATCAATAGAAAGTCCTTAATGTGGAATGTTATATCAAATAATATTGCGTGATGAGAATGATCATCAAAGTGTGGAATCCACCTTCACCATAGTGCTAACATTTCACCTGACGTGATCAAGTAAAGGATGGCACCTTACCAACAGTAGTTGACCCTTTATTTAAAAATAAGTCAATAACGCTTGTTTTACACAAAGGCCCCATACACGCGACCGGATCTATCCGCTGGGATTGATCCGCGGATCAGTTCCAGCAGACAAATCCGGTCGTCTGTACGGCCTAGCGGATATTTATCCGCGGAGATTCCTCGGGCCGATCGATTTCAAGCGGATATAAATTTCTTAGCATGCTAAGAAATGTATCCGCTTGAATCGGCTCCAGCGGATTGATCCGGTGGTCTGTACAGACTCACCGAATCAATCCGTCCGCTCCCCTCCCTCGCATGCGTCGTAATGATTCGACGCATGCGTGGAAGTACTTACCTTCCAGCGTCGCGCACGTCGCCGCGTCATCGTCGCGGCGACGACGCGACACGTCACCGCGGATGAATTCCACACGGATTTGGATCCAATGGTGTGTACACGCCATCGGATCCAAATCCGGAGGAGAAATCGCCGCTGGAAACGATACGGCGGATCGTTTCCAGCGGAGATCTGGTGGTGTGTACGTGGCCAAAGTGTAATGCTCCTTGCAGGACCAGAGATTTGCCAATCAAACGATCATGTTCCAACAGTGAATACCACGGGATATAAAAGAAAGGACCGCAATAGTGTAATACTTACTGATTTATTAAAACGATAAATAAAAATAAAGGCTGCCAAGTGGCTCCTTACTATGTGCGGTGCCCAAGTTCGGCACTGAGGCTGCTGAGCGTGTTCAGTATGAGAGATGGTCTCCATCGCGGAGAAGTCTGGCATGCATTCCACCACCGACGACCAGCTGATTACCTTTGATAATAGTTTGGGCTAACCCATTGAACATGTTCCTTAGCCATTTGAACATATAACATAATTAAAATGTGTTTATATTAATTGCAAAACCTATTAAAGTTTTGTTGTTTTAAACAGACATTCTATTTAATAATACTTTTAAAATTGTGAGTGGCTATTTTATTTTACTTACTACTAAAGGTATTGTGCAGTCCAAAGGGGATATTTGGGTGTAATAACTAAGGCCATACATGGTTTGAATCTCAGCTAATTCAACAGAAACTGGCTGAGATTTGATCCGTGTATAGGCAGGCTGAATGTACTAAGTTGATTGATCGATCAACTTGGGTACAACCAGCATGCTGGGTTTTACCTGCGCTTATGGCTAGCAGATGCTATAGCCGCTAGAAATAATCACTGTCTTCTCCCAGCAGAGATGGTTTCCCCCACCTGGAGAAGACAATGGCCTGGTAGGAGGGATTAACACTGTCAACATGTGGTTGCAGGAAAGATATTTTCTCTGTGTACAGTCAGCCTACCTCTAAAAACATTGATTACACCAGTATCAATGTAAAATAAATAACGAGTTTAACTGTATTGTATGTATATTAAATTATTTTACATGAAGGAATGCCTTTAAACACGTGTAATCAAATTTTGTCTACATGATTTTTCATCCAAAATACATGTTCAAATCATACACATACAGATTGTTTAGCCAACACATATTCTGGAGCAGAGTAACCTCTGTTAAGGGTGTATTTTCACCTTAAAACATACCCTTGGGGAAAAACATAAACATAAGTAGGTAGATTCAGAAAGAGTTAGGCCGGCTTATCAGTAGATAAGCCGACCTAACTCAGAATCTACGCCGACTTATGTTTAAGTGTATTCTCAATCAGAGATACACTTAAACATATCTAAGATACGACGGCTTGCGCCGTCCTATCTTAGGTTGCAATATTTCGGATGGCCGCTAGGTGGCGCTTCCATTGCGGTCAGCGTAGAATATGTAAATTAGTAGATACGCCGATTCACAAACGACGCAGTACTTTTACGCCATTTACGTGAGAGATAGGCCGCGTAAAGTTAGAGCTAGGCCCTAGTTGGAATAGTAATGTTAAGTATGGCCGCCATTCCCACGTCGAAATACAAATTTTTTACGTCGTTTGCGTAAGTCTACCGTGAATCGGGATTGACGTCGTTTACGTCCGCGTCGAAATCAATAGGCCCGTGCGGCGTACTTAGCCGCAATGCACACTGAGAGATGTAGGCGCCCGGCGCATGCGCAGTTAGGAAAAAAACGTCAAAAATGTAAGGTCAAACCCCATTAACATAAAACACGCCCCCTTACACACATTTGAATAGGCGCGCTTACGCCCCGCCCGCTTTAGGCTACGCTGCCGTAACTTAGCAGGCAAGTGCATTGTGAATCATGTACTTGCCTCGCTAACTTACGGCGGCGTAGCCTAAATGCCTTAAGCTACGCCGCCGCAAAGTTGCGGCAATGTATGTGAATCTAGGCAATAGTTATTCCACTGTATTGCCTTAAAGTAGATTGCACGATATTACAGAGTTCATCACTACTGGAAAAAATACCTAATTTTGACCAAATGCATATGTACTGAACCTTAAATTCATCATAAAACCATGTGATGCCCGCCCAGAACAAGAGCACCACCGTCCAGCCGTCATTTGATGGCCGGCAGGCGGCAAGTGGTAAAGGAATATTTTATTTTTATTGTTTTACTTGCATTATTAAAATCACTGCTTTTAAAAAAAAATGGCCGTTTTAAAAACTTTTATTGTATTGATATATGTCCCTTGGGGCAGGACCCAGGTCCCCATACAGTATTCATGGCAGTAAATTGCATATAAGCCTTCAAAATGAGCACCCAAGATGCAGGGTCTAAGCCAGGGGTAGAGATGTTAAATTTCCGGAAATGTTGAAGCTCGGAAAACAAAGGTTTTTTTTTTGGGGGGGGGGGGATGACATTTTCAGAAAAATTAAAAAAAAATCTACATTAGCACTTTTTTGTCTTTTCAAGATTGAAAGTCTGTTATTCTGTTACTTTAGGAACATAAAATATGACTATGGACAATTTGACTTGGCATAAAATGATCACAACTAGCATATTAAAAATATAGTGTAGCCAAACAATTATCACAAACAGAATTTACATTGAGAAAAACTATGTGCATTGTCATCATTGTTGTCCTCTTCACTTCGATCCGTGAAGGATTTTTTAATATCTACAGGACACTTGTTACATACAAGAATGTGTTTTGTCATCCAGGTAGCAATTGGAAATGCATATTTCATCTGACAATATTTGCAAATCGCATTTTTCTTTACAGAAGAACTTGTAATGTGAAAATCCCTCCATATGCTAGATGTTGGTCTCACCATTTTTCTGAGGGGAGTAGGAAATAAGATCAAGAAAAAAATACTACTGCAAGAAGACACTTATCTATGGTTGTGTGTGGGGGAAGAACCAGGGGCCAGATTCACGTAGCCCGGGCGCGGCGTAACTTAACCGATTTAAGTTACACCGCCGCAAATTTTCTGGCTAAGTGACCGATCCACAAAGCACTTACCTGGAAATTTGCGGCGTTGTATCCTAAATCCGTCCGGCGCAAGGCAGGCCAATTCAAATGGGGCGGGTACCATTTAAATTAGGCGCGCTCTCGCGCCGGACGTACTGCGCATGCTCCCAACGCAAATTTCCTGACGTGCTTTGCGCGAAATTACGACGCGCCGACGTTTTGTGAATCGCGACGTGAAAAAAAGACTTGCGCCAGGAAAAAATGTAAAAATAATTCAAAAGCGACGCGGGAAAGACGGGTATACTTTTACATGGTGTACTAATTTTCCACTTTGTAAAAGGTGCCCTATCTTTGAGACGGCAAACTAACACTTGCGGCGACGTAACGACGGGAAAAAGTTCCGTGGATCGCCGTAACTGCTAATTTGCATACCCGACGCTGGTTTACGACACAAACTCCCCCCAGCGGCGGCCGCGGTACTGCATCCTAAGATCCGACAGTGTAAAACTATTACACCTGTCGGATCTTGGGATATCTATGCGTAACTGATTCTATGAATCAGTCGCATAGATAGAAACAGGGATACGACGGCGTATCAGCAGATACACCGTCGTATCCCTTTTGTGAATCTGGCCCCAGGTTACTGGTAATTAAATTATTATTTACACAAGTTTATACAGATAAACTAATGTAGCTAAATGATTTAGTTTTCTGGATTCAGGATCAGATAAATGTAAACTATTACCCTTTTTAATTAAGTATATACTTTCAGGTCCTTTTCGTTGCTCTGTATTCTCTTCCAATGCTTTTGAGGCCTAGTGAAGAGGACAGAACAAACCAAACACACCCACTAACATGCAAAAGCAAAACTGAAACCTTTTTCTTGTTACAATAGCAGCACAGCACCTCCTAAAGGAAGAAATGCATACTGTTCTTGCATTGGAGGGTTCAGTTTGTTACCTAAGATTTGCTTTTCCTCACAGAAATTAAAATAATCTGATATCATATATTTTTTTTAGAAATGATTTGGAAAATATTTGAACATCCCTTCTTAAAATATTTAAAATATTTTTTACATTTTTCAAAAAATATTCCAAAATGTATTTTTATTTTTTTAAATGTTTCCAACAAAAAAGCCTTCAGGAAAAAAAACTGTTTTTTTTTCTAATTTTTCCGGGGTTTTTTTCGGGCCTTCACATGGCATCCTCAGCATTCCAGCTGTAGTGAAACTACAAATCCCATCAAGCCTCTAGGATTCATGCCTGTGATTGTCGGAATCTTGCAATGTCTCATGGGACTTGTAGTTTCACCACAGCTGTAGGGCTGAGGTTGCCTACCCCTGGTCTTAGCACTAACCAGTCTTTACCATAGCTCTTGATGGTGGAAATGTGTTTGGTGCATGCTATTGCCAGGTCACAGTCTTCAGGATCACTCCACCAGGAATTTTTGATAATTGATAAGTATGTGCCACCATGGAGGGGAGGGGCCAAAACAAGAGGAGTGTCCCGACTTGAGGCTTATTGGATATATGAATTATGCACTTATGTCCCGTATGGCCTCAATGTCGAATGGGACATAAATGCATTCATCAACCAATCTTAATTTGTACGGTGATGCATCTCTCTACTTAATCATGGCTCCATATGGTTTTCATCATTTATTATCTATCTATATATATATATATATATATATATATATATATATATATATATATATATATATATATATATATTCATATATTTTTCATATTTTTATACAGATTTTAATATTTTTTATGGTTTTTATCTAATTTAGATGTTTGCCACTTATTGCTCATTTGATTGTGGCTGTAACTAGTATAATTGTATATATTGACAAGGTTTCTCCCTTTTTCTTGTCTGATACAATACTTACTGGTTTGTTTTAGAGCAATGAATCATCACTGTTTTTTACCAAACAGCTGGTATTAATTGTTTAAATTTTTGTATACTATTGCATTTTAATCCTTGACTCATTTCCTAATGGGTCTAGGTCCCCTTCTGTCTATGGCCTCTATTAGTTACAGGCTGCTTCTATTGCATACGCGCGCTGTTTATTATCCCCGCTGGCGATCACGTGATGTGGTCTCGCAGCGAGGATGAGGCTTGGTGATGGCATCGGTGCGCATGTTCGGGACCAACTACGTGACGTCAATACGTCCGGACGTTCGGCGCTGCGCTCCAACTTGTCTCTCACTGAAAGGCTTGGAACGCACGCCATCATCACGATACTCCCGAACCCGGAAGTCACCCTTGATTACCGGGTATATGGAAGCTGGAGCCCTGATTGAGGTAGGGGGTACTTGTATATATTTGGACCCATTTTAGCAGTGAGTCAGTGCCCCAGATGACGATCGATTGATCGAAACGCGTCGGGATCTATGCTGACTCTACTGCTATATCGCTACATGCTTTTTCATGACTACTGAAATGTGAGTGTAATGTTTTTATTTCTTGATGTCAAGTAAAGAATTTAAACGGTATTACACTATGTTCGCATTTGTTTTTCCTTTTCTACCTGTTACACTCTAAACCTCCGGATTTCCTGTAAGTGCCCATGGTCTTCATTGGCTACTCCTGGCATCACCATCTATAGTCTACCATCTAATGTATAAGGAGTGGATCCCTTTAGAATTCCATCTTTTGTCTGCTACCTTAAAGCGTCACGAGTTGCCAAAAGAAGCCAAACGTCGGTCCTGCTCTATACGGCGCCTGCGCACCGACGTTCGGCTACTTTCGGCAACTCGTGACGCGCTGTATGCGACGGTCTGAAGGCTGTCAATCAAATAGGAACGCCCAGTCCCGCAGACCATACCCGGAAGCGGCGAGAGAACATCTATCTCTAAAACGGTATGTACTGCATTGATTTAAAAAAAAAAACCCGATTGTGCTTTCCACAATTAGCCTCAATTTAATGTTAAAAATTTGTTTTTAGGGTGAACCCCCGCTTTAACAGTTTGGAGTCTGGATACCGTCACCTTATAAGCTTATATGACTCATTAAGTATATGCTTATTTGGGTCTACGTTTTCCAGTAAGCCTCCCATCTTCACTTTGGTGGTGGATCTACTATCAATTCTCAATCTATTTCCCACAGTAGTCACGTCTGCTTGTACTTTCTGGATTTGGAATCTATACTGAGACTTATCTCTCACTCACGAATTCATTCACTTACTTTATCACCATTTATGAACTTCGATCACTTGGTGTTATTTTTATATGACCATTTACATTGTTATATTAACCAGTTCACACATATTTTTAGCGCAACACTTTTTGTTTTTCAAGTACCCTTACTGATGGTGTGAGGCTGCTGTATAATGTTTAATGTACTGACATATATGTTTTGTTTATGCTTATGTTGTAGTTTTATAAAGTTATTCAGAAAAAAGAATACATAGAGATCTGATGTCTCACGTTTCTTGACTTCTGAATTATTGTTAATCTGTCTGACTAGTGTTATACAACAGTTTAATAACGCAAAGCAAAACACGTGTGATATTCAGGCTTGGTGATTTGTTTTCTACCACATGGTTGATTGGAGTTGGCATCTTTTGGGAGTTGGATTTATCTCCTAGGAAGTTATCTTGTTAGGGTTTACTCTATTACTATTGGGGGGGGGGTTGCTTTCCTATGTGGTGATGTATGTTGGATGGTGTTATTCCATGAATGTTCCCTGTCTATCTGCAGACTGTTGATACCCATGGTTACACCTAAATATGGGGGGACCAAAACCAAAACTATAAGATTTTAGGACGAACTGAAGGTTCAATAAATATGTGATCAGTTTAAAATGAGTTATGTTTTCCAGTACTGAAATGCTATATAATATTGTGCAATATATTTAAACTCACATACAATGGGATAACTATATTTTCACGTTTTCCGTAAGGGTATGTTTTAGGATACACATACATCCTTGCTAAAAAAGGATGCTGTTTCAGGATATGCATTGGATGGACAATCATATGTGCAGAAGTTGAACATGTACTTTGAATGAACATTCATGTGGATGTAATTTGATTACGTGCTTTAAAGGATAACATTTTAACAACCCTCCTTTAATAGTGTAGTGATGTATGTATAATCAACAGTCCTCACTGTAAGATGATGCAATATACATACATTATAATTGGACCCTTTATTTATTTTTTACTTTAATACCGGTGTCATGTTTGTAGATGTTTGTTTATTGATAAAGTAATACATATTATTTTTTATTTAGTTCTGTTGTTGTGTGTTAGTTATCACACTCAAATATTCACATTAAACTGGTTCCTTTAATAGTAAATCATTATGGGATATGGTGTGACTTTGATATACTTCCCTAATATCATGACATACTGTTTATTTGTATTGTTAGATACAATACAATTTTTTCTTTCATATTTTATATCTTCATATTTATTAATATTATTATTATTATTGTTACAAATAAATGGCAAGTATGATCAGACTTTGTATAGTACTAACTTACAGATGCACATGCCCATAGCATAGTGCTTAAAGCAGTAATAAATCCAAAGGCAAACATTTATTATACTGCAGCTTATTAATTCTTAGGCCGCGTACACACGGTCGGTCAAAACCGATGGAAACGGACTGAAGGACCGTTTCATCGGTCCAAACCGATGGTGTGTGGGCCCCATCGGTCAGTTATCCTTCGGTCAGAAATTTTAGAACTTGCTTTAAAATTGAATCGATGGTCGCCTAACCGATAGGTCAAAACCGACGGTTAGAATGCAAAAGCATCGATTAAAAACCTGCGCATGCTCAGAATCAAATCGATGCATGCTTGGAAGCATTGAACTTCTTTTTTCTCAGCACGTCGTTGTGTTTTACGTCACCACGTTGGACTCGATAGTTTTTTTAACTGATGGTGTGTAGGCACATCAGACCATCATTCAGCTTTATCGGTTAACCGGTTAACCGATGAGAACGGTCCTTTGGACCGTTCTCATCGGATGGACTGATCGTGTGTACGCGGCCTTAGATGTGATGGCTGTCTTTGTTTCCTTTTTTAGACTTTCTTTATTCTATTTTCATCTGGTAATACATCCAGCAAGTCTGTTTTTCACAGCACAAACTTTCAATGATAATGGAGTCTCAATAATACTGGTGTGTTACTGGCCAGGTCACCAGGTGAAAGCCAGAGAAAGGAAAACTGATGCAGTCACCACATCTAATGGTTGGTAATCTGCAACATAATACATTTCTGTTTTTGGGTTTAATATTACTTTAGAGTAAGTAATTCAGAATGAGCTAGTATGCCAATCATACTCATTATGCCTTTGTCTTGCAGGTTTTTATTTGTATTTATTTTTTAATTCTGGGTTTACAACCGCTTTGACAACCACAACTGCCACAGATGTAGGGAAATCTGCAAAATCCTACTATTTGTCCAAGTGCTTGAGTACAGTTTTTGACACAATTTTTTTTCAAATAGATTTCTGATCTGGTGTTTTCGGTCTATTGAACAAATTAAGACACTTAGAAATGTTCTTTCCATCAGTTATGCTACCAATTAATAGCGTGGCAGGTCACTGTCACTCAGCCTGTCTTCCAAATCCCTTGTTGAGTGCCATCAACTGGCATGATCACATTTTTGTATGACAATCTTAAGTATTAACAGGCCAAGTACATTACATTTTACACAAAAAGAATGTTCTGTACATGAGATTTAAATTTTATGGATGGTATATAACATGCACAATAAAAGGGATATTATATTTTCACAGTAAACTACTTATTCAATCATAAATATAACTCTTTTCCTCTTCCTGCCAATTTATGTTCACAAAAATGTATTCACCATCCATCATATCTGTTCAATTTACAGCATTTTGATTGGGCTGCAATATAAATGGCTTAGAGCTTTGCCAGAAATTGTGCAATTTTTGAAGAAGTTGTCTGTTTATTTGGATATCGTTTTTACTGTGTACAGAATTTGAGCAATTATTGCAATTTTAAATTAATCTGTTGTAATTCCTTGCTGTAATGTGTTATGTGCAGATGAGCTGGTGTCAGGACTAATAACTCTGTATACTGTTTTTGGCATTTTAAGCCTTGATTCATGTAATCATGGCATTGGTCAAGTCAAGGGTGTTGAACACAGTGTCTGGTGCACATTATAATGCAGTAAACAATGCATTAAACAGTAGTGTCCATTAAAGCCAAACTCTAGGCAGATATAACAAATTTTTATATATTCATTAAAGCAATCAAGTTGTAGTGTATTTTATTGCATTCAATGTATCATTACAAAGAACTACCTGAGCTTAATTTGATATCATTCTTTTAATCCTCTGTGCAGCAGGTCATTCAATGTGAAGGTTAAACAAAGTAAGGTTTTATGCTGTCTGGTAGGGCTGCCCAGATCAAAAAAAAAAACTTGCTAAACAGAATTACTAATTATTTGGCAGGAAAGAAGTTCACATATTTATATTTCAACTATCTTTTTAGCTGTTTGTCTAATTCTAAGCACACTGTAGGTGATTATTAAAAAACACATTAAATTTACAGGAAAAAAATATTATGTTGGAAAATACATCTAGTCAAGTCAGTGAATAATAACAAGCTTGGCTTTGGAGATATACAGTATAATATTGTCAGTTGGAGATGTACAAAAACACATAATTGTAATAGGATATCAGAAATAACAAGGGATTGAGAAGTGATTTCCCCCCATGGGGTCTAGTTATAAACGCCAGCAAAATAAAGATTTTTCTTTTTTTTTTTATTACACTTAGTTTACATAGTTCTCCAATTCATTATATTTTAGGATGACAACTATTTTAAAGAGTAGGGTGAGAAATCACACAAAAAAAGCAAGATGGTGACGTCTTAAAAAAATCCCTTTTTAAGCCTCTACTCTACTTGAAAGATTATACCTTTTTAAAGGTGGAATCCGTGATTCACAAAATATTCAAAATATTCAAAGCTAAATACGTAGATAAAATATGTGTAAGCTGTTTTACCTGCCAAGGGATTTGTATTTCTACCCATCCAGTCCTGAGAATTATACAGCCCTGCCCAATAGCACAGCCAAGCTGGTGACCTTTCTTTTCTCTGCTGCAGAATGAGAATACAGCAAGATACCTCAACACCTTCAACCTGTGAATAAACATCAAAAGAGAAGCAGAAGGTTGATGAGCTTATCTTTCTGCTCATAACTTTCTTTTTTAATTCAGGTGCATTACACAGCAGCTAACTGTCTACTAGGGATGAGCCCGATGTTCGAGTCAAATATAATAAAAAAAAATTGCGTGGAGGTCCCCCCAAATTCCATACCAGACCCTTCAGGTCTGGTGTGGATTTTAAGAGGTACCCTGCACCAAAATAAAAAAAATATGGCATAGGGATCCCGCCCAAGACTCCCCCTCCTGAATCGTACCAGGCCACATGCCAGTGGTTGTGGGGGTCTGCAGGCAGAGGGCTTCTTTTAATTTTGGTTTGGAACACATGCCGTTTTTTTTCAATTACTTTTATCTGTATTGCCGGGACCCGACAATTCATTATAGCCGCGAGTAGTTTTAAATTACTTTTTTCCTTTAGAAATTTCATTTTCCTGTGGGACTGTTCTAAACACTGGAAAAATGTGCCACTTTACAGGCATGCTATAGACACCCCAGGTATGAAATTTAAAGGAATATTTCATTTTTATTGTTTGACTTCAAGCATTATTAAAATCACTGCTCCCGAAAAAAAATGACATTTTTAAAACTTTTTTTGCATTGATACATGTCCGCTGGGGCAGGACTCAGGTCCCCAAACACTTTTGCCTGTTCGCAAGTCATGGTGCGAACTGAAGCGGGGGGGGGGGGGTATTAGGCTCATCCTTACTGAGTGTCTACTAGTATGTCCCCTACCTCTCAGTATGAGTGCTGTTGTGCAAGCGATTACATGGGACTTATATCCTGTGAAATGTAGGTACTTTCAGTAAGCTCAACACATTACATTGTTTTTTAAAGCATGGCTTATTTAATGATGTGTTTTTATATATCTGTTTGGCCACCAGCTGTTGTGTAAAGAGTGTATGCAATGCCAAAGTTATCCACAAAATAAACTTAACAATTTTTTTATCCTAGGTGAAAATATGAGAAAATAAGTAAACTGTCCAGAATATATACAAAACAGTTGAAAATAATTGAAAGATAGCATTTCTCACCTTTAACAATGCCCTTACACCTTTTTAACAGAAAGAGTAGTTCATTCATATGGGTGAAAAAAGTACTCCTCGCCAAATTATGTAACAAAACCAAAACCAGAGATAAAAACCTCCCAGGGGCTTTTAGGCAGAAAAAAAAAGAAGTAAATTGGATATATAAAAATATAAATTTTATTAATACAAAATTACATAAAGTTTCAAAAAGAAAGTGCAATCATTAAAACATGAGCTCCGATATATATGTACCCTCTATACTACATTACACTACTGATGGCCACTGCATAAATGTTGATCGAATATAGTATGGACACATATGTTGTTGTTTTCTCTGTATGTAAACATATTTTAACTTTATATGTTAGGAAGACATATGACATAGGAAGATTTCAACTAGCATAAATCGAAAAGCGTTGGAGTTTTTTAAGCAGTATGTCAAGTTTTAAACATTTTAATGTATTTCAAGTTGTTTATCTATCCTATTAGGACATCCTGTGTAGTATAGAGGGTACATATACCAAAGCTCATGTTTTTATAATTGCACTTTGTTTTTTAAACTTTATGTATTTTAGTATTAATAAAATATATTTTTTATATATCTAATTTACTTATTTTGTATTTTATTTTTTTTATTTTTTGCTGCCTACAAGCCCTGGGAGTTTTTTGTCTCTGTTTTGGCTTTGTTAATTCTTTTTAACAGTAACATTATCACACATATCAGTGATAAACTGTCTGTCCAGGCTTTGGCTGCCAAAATGTTACAAATGAGAAATTAAAGTAGTCAAGCCAAGGCATACATTATCACTTACAAGAAAGACAATGAAGAAAATATATGTTTTTTTTAAGTCGTAACATACACCTATTTATATGTTTTCCATATTTATGGAAGAGCAAATTAAACCTATTTGAGCTTTCTTTGGGCTTTACTAACTAAATAAAACAACAAAAGATGTGTGTTGATAAAATGTTTACCAAACTGAAATCATATGTGTGAACAATTGGAGCCAGTCCCATACGTTTCCCAAGGTTTTCCTACAATCAAGATAATCAAATCTATGGAGTGGTGTAGAGTAATTATGAGAGAAATGTAGGTCAGTCTTTGAGGTCTGATATTCAGTGAGGGCGGAGATGAGCAAACCGTTGGAAGTTTTTTGAGAGCTTTGAGCCAAAGTGAAACTGAGAGGAGCAAGCAATATAGACACTCTTTCCTACAGCAGAAGTTGCCACCCAACGTTTTGTAGCTGGGTGGGTGAAGCCTGATGGGGATTCAGAGATTTTAATTTCGTATCAGGTCCATTCCTACCCTGCCTCAAACAAAAACCTAGAAGTTACATGCACCAACAAGTAAAAAAAGTATTGCTTTATATGTTTGCTGTTTCTGTGTGTGCAACTTCCTCATGGGTGTTTGCTCATTTTATGTATAATGTGTCATCTAGTATCACCAGTGTTCTTTTGTTTTTTTCCTATATTTCAGTTTTTATTTCTTGTTGGTTTTTAATTTAAGCCTTTTTTATTCTGATGTATGTAGTTGCTTAATGGATAATACATTTTGATAGCGTTTCCTATTTTTTTTTGGGGGGGGGGTGGGAGTTGTTGTTTTTTTTATTTTGCAGTGAGTTTTTTTATAGCTTTTAGAGGTACCTTATGACATTGTATATTATGGGGCATTTCACTTTTCATTTATCATACATTGTTTTCATTCAGGAATGTCAGTTCTGGGTTCCCCTGCCCCCCTATAATTTTTTATGGCAATCCTGTTGCTGTTATCTAGTGATATGACACTTTACTCAGGGTGCCTGTGTCAGGAATGAGTTCACTTCTGGGTTTCCATGCTCTGCTTTGCACCCCTGCCTTTACTTTTCTGCTGATGAATCTTATGTTACATTGTAACTGTACACTTTTTCATATCTGTGTTACATTAGATCAGGTTGGTTGCTAGGGGCTACGACCATATGAAAGTTGTTTTTGATTAGCACATTGGGGCAGATCCTCAAAGAAATTACGCCGCATAATTTCAAATTCAAATTACCCGCGTCGTATCTTTAGTTTGAATCCTCAAACCAAGATACGACGGCATCTGGGTTAGATCCAACAGGCGTACGGCTTCATACGCCTTCGGATCTTAGATGCAATACTGGGTGGAGTTCGTGTCGTTTTCCGCGTCGGTTATGCAAATTAGCGATTTACGACGATCCACGAACGTACGCGCGGCCGTCGCATTCTGTTACGTCGTCTCTAGACAGCTTTTTCCGGCGTATAGTTAAAGCTGGTGTTTTGCGGCGTATAGTTAGAATTGCCATGTTAAGTATGGCCGTCGTTCCCGCTTTTAATTTGAATTTTTTATTTTTGTATGCGCAAGTCGTCCGTGTCCGTAAAAAAGCGGGACATTTTGGGACGGCGCATGCGCCGTTCATTCGACGCGGGGACGCGCTTCATTTAAATGAAACACGCCCCCTAATTTGAAATACGCGCCGTTACGCCGCTTAAGATACACTATGCCGCCGTAACTTTTGGCGCGCAATCTTTCAGGATTCGAACCAAAGCCAGGAAAGTTACGGCGGTGTAGTGTATCTCTGATACACTGCGCCCGTGCAGATCTCTGTGGATCTGCCCCAATGTCTTTATTTATTGTGGGTGGGCCCTTACTAGGATAAATGGTAAAGTAAGCACTGTGTTTTGTACTGTGAGCTGCCTTGAGCAAGGTGGGCTTTCCCCCACTGAGGCGTTGGACAGTAAAAATCATCTAAATGTGCACTGTGGCTGCTTTTTAGGTTCGCTGATTGCATCTTTTTCTCTTAGATTGCATTTAAATGTTTGTGTGTAGTGCACCTAGGTCCATTTATGTGAAGGGATCACTATTTTAATTGTACATATTATGTAAAATTGTTATCATAATTTTCCTTTTGGGGCCTATCCTCACATCAGTACACAATGAGTTAACCTCTTCCTTGGCATACCCAAGACCACCTCTCCCCAGCACAATAAATTGCCCAGAATTCAGTACCTAGCCTTCAAAAGGCCACCCAGGAAAATCCCTTGTGCTGATGTGAGGATAGGCTAGGAAAGGAAAATTGTGGTAAGTACCCGAGAAATAATTTCCATATCCTCGGCCCACCTCACATTAGCACACAATGGGACATAACTAGCAAAATCCTGGGTGGAGAAATAGACACCACTGAAAAGACAGAGTGAAATGTATATCTAATGCAAAAACGCTACTACATCTGTTATGAATTTCACATATGCTGCCAATTGAATATCCCACTTGTAATGCTGTGTAAAGATCTGAGCTCCAGCTGGCTGTTTTACATATGTCTAACACTGAAATTTTGGCATATGCTGCCCAAGAGACTAGTTGAATGAGCTCTCACCTGCTGCAGTGGGGCAAGACCTTGCTTTTTGTATGTGACAACCAAAAAGGCTGTCGCTCAACACAGATAAATTGTCTCTGTGAAAATGTGAAGTTCCACTATCCAGCATCCTCAGGAAGCCACCTGGGTGCTGAAATGGCGAAACTAGTTGAGACTCCTTGCATGCCATCACTTCCGTTCCATCTGATGTCACTTCCATTCTGTCCGATGTCACAACTGGCCCAAACTTCCAGTCAATGAAACACACTACGGTCACCTACTATCAGAGCAGCCGGGCAGAGATACATACAAGCTGTTTATATTGGTGCCATATTTGGCCACATCTTTAAGTGAGTGTGCACTTTTTATCTACTTTTATATTTGTTTAAACAAAAATACTGCACAATGAGTATCTCCTTTGGCATATTGTGATTATCCTGGTGTGAGCATTCCTGGAGGCATGATAGAGAGTAACCATTGATGAACCTTCTTTCTGGCTTGGTGGATATCCCTGGGCATATTATAAAGTGCTTGTTGATCTTTATTAATTTGGTCGCTGGCTAGTCAGTGAGTGAGTAATTTATATGTGGTGGCGGTTTGGACTGCACTGAGGATTTATATAAAAGAAAGATCTTGAAACAGACTTATATGGTGTTGGGAACTTGTTTATTATTTAAAGACTTTCTTTGATGCCTTCACATTTTTACAGAGACTATTTGTTTGTGTTGCGTGCCACCATTTATGACTGTCACATAGAAATTGGAGGTGTTATTTACACATTTTGATCAAGATCTCAGCAGGTAAACTGTTATTAACTTGACCATGTCAAGAGCAATAAAGTCCTCCTGGTGTGAGCTTGATGACTCCTGTGGAAAGCTCGGAAGGACTACCTCCTAGCTCTCATGAAAGATAAAAAACACCTTCACTTTCAGGTTATGTGATTCTTGTCAAGCCTGCATACACATGATCGTGAAAAAAAAATGCTCAAGCAAAGCGTGGTGATGTACAACACGTACGACGGCACTATAAAGGGGAAGTTACATTCAGATGGTGCCAACCTTTAGGCTGCTTTTGCTGATTTCGTGTTAGTAAAAGTTTGGTGAGAGATGATTCGCGCTTCTCAGTCGGTTACAGCGTGACGAATGTGCTATCTCCATTACAAATGCTAGTTTTACCAGAACGAGTGCTCCCGTCTCATAACTTGCTTCTGAGCATGCGCATTTTTTTCACGTCGTTAAAGCCTACACACGGCCGCGGAAATTTAGAGCATGTTCCAAATTTTTAATGCCCATTTTTCACATCGAGAAAAATGCTCTGGAGCCTACACACGATCGTTTTTAATGACCATTTTAAAAATGGCATTTTTCACATCATGAAAAACGGTCGTGTGTACGCGGCATAAGACTACTTTGTCTGGTGAGACTATATATGGGGGTATATTCACATACCTACGCTGCGTCCGGCGCAGATGTAAGATACGCTACGCCGCTGTAACTTACTTTGAGTTGGTTTGAATCCTCAACGAATTTGCGCCGTAAGTTACGGCGGCGTAGTGTATCTCTCGCGGCGTAAGGGCGCGGAATTCAAATTGGGCGGGTAGGGGGCGTGTTTCATTTAAAATTTAATTTTAAAACCTACAATTTCCCGGCGTGCATTGCTCTAAATAACGTCGCAAGGACGTCATTGGTTTTGACGTGGACGTAAATTACGTCCAGCCCCACTCACGGACGACTTACGCAAACAACGTAAAATTTTCAAAATTATACGCGGGAACGACGGCCATACTTAACATTAAGTACGCCAACATATAGCAGCTTTAACTATACGCTGGATAAAGCCGAACGGAAACAACGTAAAAAAAATGCGACGGCCGCTCGTCCGTTTGTGGATCGTCGGAAATAGCTAATTTGCATACTCGACGCGGAATACGACAGGAACACCACCTAGCGGCCGCAGAAAAATTGCATCTAAGATATAACACAGATGCCGTTGTATCTTGTTTTGTAGATACCAAAACAAAGGTACGACGCACAAAATTTGAAATTACGCGGCGTATCAACAGATACGCCGGCGTAATTTCTTTGAGGATCTGCCCCCAGGTCTCTCTGCAGGAAAATGCTGTGATTTCCAAAACCCTCCTGGCTGATGTAATAGCAGTCAAAAAGGCAAGTTTAAGTGTGAGGAACCATAGTGGATATGTCTATATCAGAACAAGAGGTTATTATTTCAGAACCCTCATCACTACTAAATTGCCACCTGCATGAAAAATTTGATGAATGGTTCCTCAGCTCACCGGCAACCCATTAATGTCAATAGGGTGAAAACTTGAACCTAATTGAGTTATCAGCTAAACAAAGTCCAGAGCCAATTGCAATAACTCTAATGCCGTGTACACACCATCACTTTATGTGATGAAAAAAAACGAAGTTTTTAAAAACGTCACTTTAAATGACCGTGTGTGGGGGAAAACGTTGTTTTAGGTCTTCTGAAAAATGAAAAAAAAATTGAAGCATGCTTCAATTTTATGTGTCGTTTTTCAAAACGTTGTTTTTTTACTTCACAGAAATTGACCGTGTGTAGCAAAAAACGTTGTTTAAAACAATGTTTTTACACCCGCGCATGCCCAGAAGCTAGTTATGAAGCGAGCTTCAATGGAAAAACGTGGTGAACGTAACCTCACTTTGCTAGAACATTGTGAGAAAAACGATGGTGTGTAGGCAACTTCGTCTTTGAAAATTGAAGTTTCAAAAACGTCGTTTTTTACTTCACAGAAAATGTCGTTTTTTTATCACATAAAATGATGGTGTGTATGCGGCATTAGACATTGGTTAGCACTTGGGTGACTGGAGAGAACTCCAAACAGTACAAATATTTTTCAAATTCTCTCATAAGTACAATTTGTGGAAGGTTCTGGCTTTCATCAGAGTCTGAATAACTTCCAATGAGAGCCCCTGTGCTTCTAATCTGGTTGATTCAATAGCCAGGCCAATAGTCAGGGCTTTTTTTCAGGGGGAACTTGGGGGAACTCAGTTCCACCACCTCTGGCTCAGACCCTTTGGTGCCTGCTCACCACAATCACTTGTAAACACAGAAGTCTGGTTTCTGTGTTTACAAGTGACAGCTCTGCACTCTGTGTGTAACCCCCTGAACTCTGCACTCTGTATGTAATGCAATCATGGTATGTAATGCCCCTTTAAGACACTTCTACTGTTTGTGAAATCTGAACTGGGTCATGGTTGAGTTCCTGCACCTATTTTCTGAGAAAAAAAGCTCTGCCAATAGTCATAACCTTGCTGGATTGGAGTGCTGCCAGTGGCCTTGGGATAGAAGATCTTGATTGACTGGAAATTAAATTGGAGGTGCCAATGATATTTGCAGAACAAGCAGAAAGCAAGGCCTCCTCAGCGAAAGTGAGACCACCAATATGGCATGGACTTGTTCTGCTTGGATTTTCGGAAGTACCCTCATAATCAGAGGCATTCGGGAGAAAGATATGTACCAGGGGAAAATTCCATGGAACTATAAAGGCATCCTGCATCACTTCACTCAAACCTAGTAACTGAGCACTGAGAACAGAGAATTGGACAAATACTGGTTTAAGAGATTTCCTTCCGAAGGGCCCTGTCATTCTTCTTGGGAAATACCCTGCTTAATCGATCTGCCAACTGATTTTGCTTCCCTGGCAAATAGACCTCTCTCAGGGGGCCAGATCCACGTAGCGGATCGTAATTTTAGGCAGGCGTAGCGTATCATAGTAACGTGCGGTATTCACAAAGCACTTGCCTCTAAAGTTATGGCGGCATAGCGTAAATATGCCGGCGTAAGGGCGCGGAATTCAAATGATAAAGATGTGGGCGTGTTTTATGTTAATTTGACTTGACCCCACGTAATTGACGTTTTTTTTTAACAGCGCATGCGCCGTCCGTGGGGGTATCCCACTGCGCATGCTCCAAATTAACCCGCAGCATGCCAATGCTTTCGACTTGAATGTAATTCTACGCAAAGCCCTATTCACAAACGTTTTACGCAAACGACATACACGACGGAAAATTTGACGCTGGCCCGACGTCCATACTTAACATTGGTTGCGCCTCATATAGCAGGGGTAACTTTACGCCGGAAAAAGCCTTACGGAAACAACGTAAAAAAATCCCCCGGCCGGACGTAGGTTTGTGGATTTGCGTATCTAGCTAATTTGCATACTCGACGCGGAAATCGACTGAAGCGCCACCTAGCGGCCAGCGTAAATATGCACCTTAGATCCGACTGCGTACTAAGACGTACGCCAGTCGGATCTAGCCCAGCTTCAGGCGTATCTTGTTTTGTGGATACAAAACAAAGATACGCTGGGGCAACCTAGCAGTTACGCAGCGTATCAATAGATACGCCAGCGTAACTGCTTTGTGGATCTGGCCCCTGGATTCCATTTGAGTCTCTGTCCATTGAAAAATGTCCATCGCTAATTGAAGCAAGGACAGACTCTTGGCTCCCCCTTGGTGGGCTATGTAGGCTACTGCTGTCATGTTGTCAAACATCAGCTTCACATGGGATCTGTGCAGCAGACTCTGAAAGGCTTGTAAAGCAAAGAAAGACAGTGAGCTCCCCTACCCTGGTGACTACCCTGGTGACTGGCTTCTGAGGTCAGGACTATCCATTCCTTGGTCCACTGAAACTTTACCCCAGTAAATGGGGAATGTAAAATGGAACACCCTCATGTGCCACCTGGCCCAGGGCACCACCAGAATGGTACCTGTAAACATTCCAATGAGGACCATGCAGTGTCTTGCTGACATTACAGGTGTCTATATCACCTTTCGAACACACACTTCTATTATTAAAATGAGGCAGTCTAGCAGAAACACATGGCCTTTCCGAGTATTGAATATCACCACAAGGTATTTAATTGTCTGGGCTGGCTTTTGCACCAACCAGCTGAACTTGGCTAATATTCTCAGAATATAGTCACAATGGGGGTTATTTACAAAAGGCAAATCCACATTGCACTACAAGTGCACCTGAAAATGCACTGAAAGTGCACTTGGAAGTACAGTCGCTGTAGATCTGAGGGGACGATCTGAAAGAGGGTAAGCTCTGCTGATTTTATCATCCAATCATGTGCAAACTAAACATTTTTTTTTCTTTCCAGTCCCCCTTAGATCTGCAGTGACTGAACTTTCAAGTGCACTTTCAGTTTTGTTTATCTATTTCTATGTCCTCTTGTCTCTTTGCTGTCCATTAAGACAGTTCAGCATATGTTTTTTAAATAATAAAATGTATGATATATGTATGTCTTTTAGTCAGATTTATAATTTGAATGTATCTCATTCCAGATATCGAGACTCATTCTCTTGTCTTGTCATCCCTTTTGAACTTTGATCGTTGTCCTTAAGAAGCCTATCGGCAAAACGTGTAGACACACAAGGGCTCATTGTACAAACTAATCATTTTATATGATTTTTAATTCGTGAACACGGTTATCTATTATGTACTTACCAATAAATATAATTTTTTGACATGTACTTCTACATTGTTTCCATGCCTTAAAAGTCAGACCCTTGGTTACTGTAAGAGGCAGCCTTTTATGTTTTTGCTTCAAATTGCGGATGTGGCATTGTGAGTTCCTCCATGATGACACAGAGCTGGTGGAAGTTAGAGACCTTGCACTCCTCCACCTTCCATTTGAGGATGCTCAATGGGATTTAGATCTGGAGACATGCTTGGCCAGTCCATCAAGTGTGTGAAGCTTTACCCTCGGCTTCATTAGCAAGGCAGTGGTTGTCTTGGAGGTGTGTTTGGGGTCATTATCATGTTGGAATACTGCCCTGCTGCCCAGTCTCCAAATAAAGGGGATTATGCTCTGCTTCAGTATGTCACAGTACATTTTGACATTCATGGTTCCCTCAATGAACTGTAGCTCCCCAATGCCAGCAGCACTCATGCAGCCCCAGACCATGACACTCCCACCACCATGCTTGACTCTAGGCAAGACACACTTGTCTTTGTACTCCTCACCTGGTTGCCGCCACACACGCTTGACACCATTTGAACCAAATAAGTTTATCTTGGTCTCATCAGAGCACAGGAGATCATTCCAGTAATCCATCTCTTTAGTCTGCTTGTCTTCAGCAAACTGTTTAGAATAAAGATAATAGGGGGCACTATATAAAAATTGAAAATACTTGAATGTGGTATAACTATAAAATTGTGAAATATAGAATGAACTTAACACCAGCCTACCTATACACAGGATATCACATAAATAAATAATGTGCAGTTATAACTGAACCTGCTAATGACAAATCACCAATATTCCAAAGGTAACTGTATATACTCAGGTAAATGTAATAAATACATGGATATCAATGCATGAAACAGTGATATAAATCTGATGATGACATTCAAATGTTTATGTGATCCAAATGAGCACACATAAAGAAAATGTTCACTGTGGAAAACTTTGCAGAAGCTCTGGGAAAAGTTATCCAATAGCATAATTGAAGAGAACCACCTTCACCGGCTGTATGGTTTAATTTTAAACCTCTAAAGTAAACTAATAGTCAATAGATTTTTAAAAACAGTACCATCATCAAAAGTCTAGTGAGATAGTATGAGGACCCACATAATAGTGGCGGGATACACATTTTTCTCTTCAGCAAACTGTTTGCTGGCTTTCTTGTGCGTCATCTTTAGAAGAGGCTTCCTTCTGGGATGACAACCATCCAGACCAATTTGATGCAGTGTGCGGTGTATGGTCTGAGCACTGACAGGCTGACCCCCTGCCCCTTCAACCTCTGCCGCAATGCTGGCAGCACTCAAATGTCTATTTCCCAAAGACAACCTCTGTATATGATGCTAAGAACGTGCACTCAACTTCTTTGGTCGACCATGGCAAGGCCTGTTCTGAGTGGAACCTGTCCTGTTAAATCGCTGTATGGTCCTGGCCACTGTGCTGCAGCTCAGTTTCAGGGTCTTCACAATCTTATTATAGCCTAGGCCATCTTTATGTAGAGCAACAATTCTTTTTTCAGATCCTCAGAGAGTTCTTTGCCATGAGGTTCCATGTTGAACTTCCAGTGACCAGTATGAGAGAGTGAGAGCGACAACACCAAATTTAACACACCTGCACCCCATTTACACCTGAGATCTTGTAACACTAACTAGTCACATGACACTGGGGAGGTAAAATGGCTAATTGGTTCCAATTTGGACATTTTCACTTAGGGGTGTATTCACTTCTGTTGCCAGTGGTTTAGACATTAATGGCTGTATGTTGAGTTATTTTGAGGGGACAGCAAATTTGCACTGTTATACAAGCTGTACACTCACTACCTTACATTGTAGAAAAGTATAATTTCTTTAGTGTTGTCACATGAAAACATATAATAAAATATTTACATAAATGTGAGGGGTGTACTCACTTTTGCGAGATCCTGTATATACATATATATATATATATATATATATATATATATATATATATATATATATATATATATATATATATATATATATATATATTTACAGTGGGGATCGAAAGTTTGGGCACCCCAGGTAAAAATTTGTATCAATGTGCATACCGAAACAAAGGAAAGATGGAAAAATCTCCAAAAGGCATTAAATTACAGATTAGACATTCTTATAATATGTCAAAAAAGTTAGATTTTATTTCCATCATTTACACTTTCAAAATTACATAAAACAAAAAAATGGCGTCTGCAAAAGTTTGGGCACCCTGCAGAGCTAATATCTTGTACTGCCCCCTTTGGCAAGTATCACAGCTTGTAAACGCTTTTTGTAGCCAACCAAGAGTCTTTCAGTTCTTGTTTGAGGTATCTTTGCCCATTCTTCCTTACAAAAGTCTTCCAGTTCTTTGAGATTTCTGGGCTGTCTGTCACGCACTGCTCTTTTAAGGTCTATCCATAGATTTTCAATTATGTTGAGGTCAGGAGATTGTGAAGGTCATGGAAAACCTCAATTTACGCCTCTTGATGTAATCCCCCATTGATTTTGAGGTGTGTTTAGGATCATTATCCATTTGTAGAAGCCATCCTCTCTTTAACTTCAGCTTTTTCACAGATGGCATCAAGTTACCATCCAAAATTTGCTGAAATTTTATTAAATCCATTTTTCCTTCTACTCGTGAAATGTTCCCTGTGCCACTGGCTGAAATACAACCCCAAAGCATGATTGATCCACCCCCATGCTTAACAGTTGGACAAAGGTTCTTTTCATTAAATTCTGTGACCTTTCTTCTCCAATTGTACCTTTGCTCATTCCGGCCAAAAAGTTATATTTTAACCTCATTGGTCCACAGAACTTGTTTCCAAAATGCATCAGGCTTGTCTATATGTTCATTTGCAAAGTTCAAACGCTGATTTTTGTGGTGAGGACATAGAAGAGGTTTTCTTCTGGACGACTCTTCCATGAAGACCATATTTGTACAAGTATCTCTTTATAGTGGAATAGTGTACCACAACTCCAGTGTCTGCCAGATCTTTCTGGAGGGATCGTGCAGTCAAATGTGGGTTTTGAATTGCTTTTCTCACAATCCTGCGAGCTGTTCTGTCTAATATTTTTCTTGGTCTTCCAGATCTTGCTTTAACTTCCACTGTTCCTGATGACTGCCATTTCTTAATTACATTCCGAACAGAGGATATTGACATCTGAAAACGCTTTGCTATTTTCTTATAGCCTTCTCCAGCTTTGTGAGCGTCAACTATTTTAAGTTTCAGTTTTCTAGACAACTGCTTAGAAGAACCCATGGTGCTGATTGTTGGGGCAAGGTCAGATGAGTCTGGGCATTTAAAACCTTTGAGATTGACATCACCTGGAACAATCCATGACACTGGCAGGTCTCAGCTTTGCAAAGGGGGCAGTGCATGCTATAAATTCTGCAGGGTTCCCAAACTTTTGCAGACACCATTTTTATGTTTTCTTTAATTTTGAAAGTGTAAATGATGGAAATAAAATCTAAGGGCCAGATTCTCAGTGGAGATACGACGGTGTATCTCCAGATACGCCGTCGTATCTCTGCTTTGCGCCGTCGTATCTATGCACCTGATTCCTAGAATCAGTTACGCATAGATATCTGTTAGATCCGCCAGGCGTAAGTCTCTTATGCCGTCGGATCGTAACTGTATTTTTACGCTGGCCGCTAGGTGGCACTTCCGTCGAATTCTGCGTCGAGTATGCAAATTAGCTAGATACGCGAATTCCCGAACGTACGCCTGGGCGACGCAGTAAAGTTACGTCGTTTGCGTAAGTCGTCCGTAAATGGGTCTGGACGTCATTTACGTTCAGGTCGAAACCAATGACGTCCTTGCGGCGTACTTTGGAGCAATGCACACTGGGAAATTCCACGGACGGTGCATGCGCCGTTCGGGAAAAACGTCAATCACGTCGGATCACAGTACATTTACATAAAACACGCCCCCCTGATCGAAATTTGAATTAGGCGGGCTTACGCTGGCCGATTTACGCTACGCCGCCGCAACTTACGGAGCAAGTGCTTTGAGAATACAGCACTTGCCCGTCTAAGTTGCGGAGGCGTAACGTAAATCGGATATGTTACGCCGCCGCAAAGATACGCGGTTCTATGTGAATCTAGCCCTAACTTTTTTTGACATATTATAAGAATGTCTAATCTGTAATTTGATGCCTTTTGGAGATTTTTCCATCTTTCCTTGGCTTTGTTATGCACATTAATACAAATTTTGATCTGGGGTGCCCAAACTTTCGATCCCCACTGTGTATATATATATAAATATATCTTAGCAATGTACATGTTGGTCTTCAGTAATTTCCCTCAAGCTGAATTTTTTTGGAAGGGTTTAGTCATTTGAAGCTTTAAAGGGGTTGTAAAGGTTTGTGTTTTTTTACCTTAACCACTTCAGCCCTGGTCCATATTGCTGCTCAATGACCGGGCCACTTTTTGCGATCTGGCACTGCGTCTCTTTACCTGACAATTGCGCGGTCGTGTGACGTGGCTCCCAAACAAAATTGGCGTCCTTTTTTTCCCACAAATGGAGCTTTCTTTTGGTGGTATTTTATCAGCTCTGCGGTTTTAAGTTTTTGCTCTATAAACAAAAATAGAGTGACAATTTTGAAAAAAAATCATATTTTTTTATTTTTTGCTATAATAAATATCCCCCAAAAATATATTAAAAAAATTTCCCCATTTTAGGCCGATACGTATTCTTCTACATATTTTTCATAAAAAAAATCGCAATAACTGTTAATTGATTGGTTTGCGCAAAAGTTATAGCGTTTACAAAATAGGGGATAGTTTTATGGCATTTTTATTAATATTTTTTTTTTACTAGTAATGGCGGCGATCAGTGATTGGTACTGCGACATTATGGCGGACACTTCGGACACTTTTGACACATTTTTGGGACCATTGGCATTTTTATAGCGATCAGTGCTATAAAAATGCATTGATTACTATAAAAATGCCACTGGCAGGGAAGGGGTTAACTCTAGGGAGCGAGGAAGGGGTTAAGTATGTTCCCTGGGTGTGTTCTAATTAAAGGGGGGGTGGGACTGACTTGGGGAAATGACAAATCGCTGTTCATACATTGAATAAACATGCAATAGGTAATTTCCCCCCTGACAGGACCGGGAGCTGTGTGTTTACACACACAGCTCCCGGTTCTCGCTCTGTAACGAGCGATCGCGGGTGCCGGGATCAGGGATGAGCGAAGGGGTGTGCGTGCGCCCCTATTGGCTAAAAGGCGAGGTGACGTATAGCTACGTGATCTCGCCCAGCCGTGCCGACCTGCCGCCGTATAACTGCGGCGGCTGGTCAGCAAAGAGTTAATGCATTCTATGCATTAAGGTGAAAAAATACCTGGCAATGACGGTTCCCCCAGCCCCCACCCCTGTTTTACTTTCCTGAGCTCGTACACCTGCTCGGTTCATCCCCGGCATCCTCTTCTCCATGGAGTCTCGCGCTGCTGTCAATCAAATCCAATAACATGGCCAACGGGGGTTGGGACTGAGAAATACACTCTGGGCCAGATTCTCGTAGAACTCCGGCGGCACTTACGCCGCAAGTTTTCAGCGTAAGTGCCTGATTCACAAAACACTTACCTGTAAACTTGCGGCGGTGTATCGCAAAGACGTCCGGCGCAAGCCCGCCCAATTCAAATGGGGCGTGTACCATTTAAATTAGGCGCGCTCCCACGCCGAACGGTCTGCGCATGCTCCGTTCGCAATTTTCCCGACATGCTTTGAGCGAAATTACGGCGCCCTGACGTGTCTGTGAATGGCAACGTGCGTAACGTACTTACGCCGTACTTACGCCAAAAAAAAAAAATTCAAATTCGAAGCGGGAATGACGGTTATACTTTAACATGGCTGGTGTAAAGTTAAGCAATGAAAAAGATTGCTTAACTTTGCGACGGGAAAAAACGACGTTACGCACGCGAGTAGGTTCGTGGATCGCTGTAAATGCTAATTTGCATACCCGACGCTGGAAAATGACGCGAACTCCACCCAGCGGCGGCTGAAGTATTGCAGCCTAAGATCCGAAGGCGTACGAAGCTGTAAGCCTGTCGGATCTTAGCCAAAAGCCGTCGTATCTTGTTTGTGAATCACAAACTAAGATACGACGCGGCAAATTTGAAAATACGCCGGAGTATCAGTAGATACTCCGGCGTATTTGTTCTGTGAATCTGGCCCTCTGTGTCTATGGACGCAGAATGTATGAGATGGGAGCACGCCTGCAAGGTAACCCCCTCAGTAGACAGCCGCCGAGGGACCCCAGAAGAGGATGATCGGGGCCACTCTGTGCAAAACAAACTGCATAGTGGAGGTAAGTATGATATGTTTGTTATTTAAATAAATAAATAAATTAAGCTTTACAACCCATTTCAATTCCTTTTTTGGGTTCATTAGAAGGTGTTATTACCTGGGAGAGTTAGCCAATGAGTCAGATTAAAGACTGTGGTTAGGGGGTGTAGAGGGAAACTTTTTTACACACTTTATTATAGTGTGGTTTACCTATTTCTAGTATGTTCACAAAAATGTATAATGCTATTTTGGCTAGCCTGGGCTTCTCTAAATCCTCTGTTATCCTAGTACAGTATTGCTTAACATTCACAATATTCCTGGTGTTAATGTAGAAACTACAGTAAAAATATTATTATGCACATAACTTGTAATTATCAATGTTAGGTCTCTATATTTTTTGTCACTTAATTTTCAGCCTTCTACTATATGAGAAGAATTTGTCGTGTCCATTAAATTAGCGCTTGCTTTGAGGAAATGTTGCAGTGTTCCTCTATACTTTTAAAGATTAATGAATTTACATATATAACTGAATATTTAATAAGCTATAATTATCTATCTAAATATATATCTTGAGAAATATATGTGTTTAATGTAATTTAAACTTTTAATCAACTTATGTGTTTCTAATTGGTTTATTAGAAATGGTTATTTTGCAATATTAACGCTATTATAAACATTACAGTTGGAGATGTTTATGTTGCATTTGATTTTAATGATCACATGTTAAATCTGTATATTTCCGCTTTGATTGCGTTGATTCCACGTTGAAGCATATTTTGATCTTATTACAGCTCCGTCTTTTTGGGTATGAGTCTATCAGCATGACACACCTTGATGTGGCAATATTTGCCCACTCTTCTTTGCAAAAACACTTCAAATCTGTCAGATTGCAAGGGCATCAACTGTGCACCAGTGTTTATTTTGGCAGCAAATTTTTATTTAGTTTTAGTCGTTGTCTTTGAAGAGAAGATAAATTGGTACTCCTTGTACCTGACAGAGCAGCTAGGTATATCACCACGATTACCACACTCAAAGAACCTTTTCAGTACTGATGAGATAACTTTTGGTGAACACAAAGAAATGATGCAGAGTTATGTTCAAAGTTATCTGGCCTTTATTGGGTGGGTATACAGTTTTATATATGTTTCAACACAACCAATTAAAATAGGGGAGAGTGGTTAGTAAAAGGAATATATTTTATATCATTACATATCATTGATAGTCAGATGATTAACCTTTCAAAACATGGCTGACATAGGTCACTAGAGTAGGTATGCCATATGTTTTCTGACTAATAGTCATGCCTTGTTGTTCCTCAATACACATGAAAATGGCTCAGACAGTCCTACACCACAAAAGCTTTATATAGGTAGGTACAGAGCAAAAATGCTTCTGCAAGCTATTTTTCTTATACTGTGTGCCTTGCGAAACAAAGCTGTTATAAGCTGAGCATACAAATATATTACTACAGTCTTAGGACTAAAATGGCATTTTAGTTTTCCTCCAATTTTAGTCTTCTGCAAGTGTTTTAGTTTTAGTCATAGGGGCAGATCCACAAAAGGATTACGTAATTTTAAAATTCCCGCGTCGTATCTTTGTTTTGTATCTACAAAACAATATACAACGGCATCTCGGAGGGATCTGACAGGCGTACGTCTTAGTACGCCGTCGGATCTTAAGGTGCAATATTTCGGCGGCCGCTAGGTGGCGTTTCCGTAGAATTCCGCATCGAATATGCAAATTAAAAAACGAAAAAAGTGTACTGAAGGCCTACAGAACACCTCCCAGCGCCAAACCCGGATATAAGCTGATTGCAATAAGCTAATAACTGAAAGAACGTAGATGACAGAGAATCTGTATACTACGATGATGGGAGCAGCCGTTTAAAACAATAAAGACATGATAAAAAATGATCACAATTAAAAGAGCATAAATGCACGATTAAAACAATCACAAACAGCGCTAAAAGTGATAATTCTGGTGTAAATGCTCAAGGCACCACTAATACACTATAAAAAAATATTGTGTGAAGGAAATCAGTCAGTAGAGGTAAAGTCCCATAAAAAGATGTGGTTCACTTTAAGAAAGGACAGACAGCGTAGCACCTTCCACCCGAACTCCTTAAAAGACACCGCGTGGGACAAAACGAGCCCCCTCTGGGGTACACACTTACCAAAAAGTAAGTTATATCAGGCGATGTATATAAAGCTCCAGACTGGTATATATCCTTCAAACAGGGTAATCAAATGAATCTGTATGGAGGCTCCCAATTAATCCAAAAAAGACAAAAACAGTGCCATAGCATAATTCCGTTTTTAATGGGTTAAAAATATAAGTAGCCCACAGATAAGACAAACCCTTCAAACATTACACGTACAATATAAAAGATAAACAAGCGCATAGTCACCAATTCCTGTATGCTAGGTAGAGCGTCGTGCTGGTCCTATTACAGTCTCAGAGAGGCTAGCAAACGTTGGTTCCAGCCGAGGCCCTGGTGGAGCGCAAGCGTCACTTCCTGAGCGTCGTGAGTAGCCACGCCCTGACGCGTTTCGTCATAGGACTTCGACAGAGGGCGTGGCCTCACGACGCAATCCACCAAGTTAAATACATGTTGCTCTCACAGGCACACCCATCGCCGTAGAGACGAGGGCGGGCAAAGGTGCTTAACCCGCCCCCTAACTCATAGAACCACGGCGTATGGGGGCGAGTGAGAGATAGTCCAAAAAACAACAACATCCGTCATGCACTGTCACACACAGGAGCCATGATTAACAGTGACACCGGAAATAAGGGTGGTAGACAGCGCACGGAAGTAAACATGTAATTTAAACATAATAGTAAACTCATAAGGCTATTAAGAGCACTAAAATGTCATATGATCAACAAAAAAAAACGGATGTCATATACTCATACAATGTGAGAACTTCACTGAATAAATAATCAGTTGAAATTCATTACATTATATCTATATAAATATATATGTTACATATTAAAAAATGTGCATTAATACCATTAAAATATACATTAATAACTGTAATCAATTTATAAATATATTTAAAATTTGGAAATTACTCAATAAAAAGTCTCAATAATAAAGAGTGATCCCATTTGACCTAATATAGAACATATTGTGCAATGATAGATAAACCACAGCTAGTATAGCACCATCTTGTGGTAAGCAGATATATGGCAGACATATCAACCTTACACTCAAAGCACAGGGAAATGTGACCATAATTTGCTATTTAACCTGTGTCAAAAAATTCGGTGATCTTTCAAGAAAAACACAACTAAAACAGGAAAGAAAAAACCGAACTAAGAAGGAGCAGGCAAATGATACAGCAAAAATGACACTTAACCACTTAATATGGGAACATAAAGGGAAAGAATGGGTCAACAGCCACAACTCAAATTGACCAATTATGACATACTATCAGAAATGACTAATAAAACAATTAATGTCTAGCTCGACATTCAAGCCCCTAGGGGCAAGAGTGTCGGCCGAAAAGATCCATTGGGTTTCTCTCTTTGATAAATCCCTGACCAGATTGCTTCCTCTCCATGTTGGTTTCAAATGGTCCACACCCCAGAACATTAGACCACTCGGGTCTTGATTATGGAACAACTTAAAATGAAGCGAAACATTGTGGTCTTTAAAACCCAATAAAATATTGGCGATATGCTCTCCAATGCGCACCTTAAGTTGGCGTTTAGTCCGCCCTATATAGAGGAGCCCACAGGGGCACTGGAGGGCATACACCACATGTGTGGTGTTACATGTAATAAATTCGCCAATAATGAATTCTTTGTTATTGGCACTTGAGGTAAATTTCTTTACTGCTTTCATAGGCCGATTGGCCTCCCGGCAGGCTCTGCATTTGCGACATGCAAAAAAACCATCGCAATCCCAGAAACTTGATGGCCTGATAGGGGGATCAAGTACCTTACGAACCAGCTTATCAGCAAAACTCTGGGCTTTTCTGTAAATGAAGCCGGGTTTCTCTGGAAGGACAGCCATTAACACCTTATCCATAAGCAATACATGCCAATGATCAGAAAAAATTGCCTCGACTTCTCTATATTGGGCATGATACCCCGATATAAAATTCCATTCATGGTTATTCAGTGGCCTATTCAGAGTTCTATCTGCGAGGAACACCTCTCTAGGTTGTGCGGCTAATTCACATATAATAGTATCAAGCCCATTTTTCTTATACCCCTTCTCTAGGAACTTTCCCTTTATAATTTCTGCCTGATCTAAAAAATCTGTGGTGTCAGTGCAGTTTCTCCTTATTCGGGTTAGTTGTCCTTTTGGAATATTTTTTAGCCACATCGGGTGGTGTCCACTGCACATAGGGAGATAGCTATTTGAATCTGTAGCTTTAAAGTAGGCCTTTGTGGATAGTCCTGAGTCGGTCCTAATAATTTCCAAATCCAGAAAATTCACTCTATCCTTACTAATAGTGCTAGTAAGCACAATATTATTAGTGTTAGAGTTAAGCTCATCCAGAAAAGCATGTAGCGTAGTGAGAGGGCCATCCCAGATAAGCAGAAGATCGTCTATATATCTCCTGTAAAACAGGAGAGAGGGACGTGTAACTGAAAAGATGACTTTATCCTCCCATTCACTCATGAACATATTAGCTATGCTCGGGGCAAATCGAGCCCCCATAGCTACTCCCCGGCATTGGGAATAAAACTGGCCTCCAAACCAAAAAAAGTTATGTCCTAAACAAAAGTCTAATGCATTTCTCAAAAACACCTTTTTATTATGGGAGATGTCTTCACGTTGACTCAAGCTCCAATTAAGTGCCAGGAGGGCATCATCGTGCTGAATCACGGTATAAAGTGATGTGACATCTGATGTGACAAGGTATACTTCCTCCCTGTTGGTCAAATTAATTTCCTGGAGTAATTGTAGAAGACTTTTTGTATCCTTCAAATAAGCTCTCGTGTGTATAACACTCGTCTGCAGATAGAGGTCCAGGTATTGACCTAACCGGGATGTAAGCGAGCCTATCCCATTGACGATAGGTCGACCTGGGGGGCATTGGGTACTTTTATGAATCTTTGGGAGAGTATAGATCGTGGGAATTCTGTTAGAGCTTGGTAACAGATATTTTTTCTCACGATTATTCAACACTCCAGATTTAAAACCCATATTAATGAGTTTATTCAAATCAATCTCATATTGAGATGATGGATCTTTATCAAGTAGGACATAAGTACCTGTGTCGCTCAGCATTTCAGCCAGCTGGTTATCATAAAATGCTTTATCTAGAATGACAACTCCACCTCCTTTGTCTGCAGGACGTATTATCAAATCCTTTTTTTCTTCTAATGATTTAATACCATCTAGAATATACTGAGGATTGACATTTTTTTGGGGTGCCAATTGACGCAAATCCCTCAAGACTAATCCTTTAAAAACTTCTATCTGATGGTTACCTTTATTTAAAGGGTTAAAGAGGGACTTATTCCGTAAGCCACTATCAAGTGCTATTGAGGAAGTCCCAGATGAAGAATTAGAGTTTTTATTAATAAAATACTTTTTCATATTTATTCTGCGTACGTATTTATGCAAATCAATAAATACGTCAAATTTATTAATAGGTCTTTTAAGTCCGCACTTAAGGCCTAAATGCAAAATATTTGTCTCTTTGGAGGTTAATTCAGTATTACTTAGATTAAAAATACCACCTCTACTTAAACCCTCCTTCTTTTTTTGGACTTTCTGTCCCGATCTACACCCTCTTGTTCTTCTGACCTTGTATTGGGGTAATACACATAATCCTGTTCCCGATGCGGGGGCGGTTCCCTCCATTGCTGTTCTGCATAGCCCATTGCTTGTTGCTGGTATGCCGGGGGACGCCCCCTCCAATGTGGGGCACCCCGACCTCATCCATGTCCTCCCCTCCCTCTCCCTAAAAAAGGTTTCGGGGATTGAGGACCAGCACGACGCTCTACCTAGCATACAGGAATTGGTGACTATGCGCTTGTTTATCTTTTATATTGTACGTGTAATGTTTGAAGGGTTTGTCTTATCTGTGGGCTACTTATATTTTTAACCCATTAAAAACGGAATTATGCTATGGCACTGTTTTTGTCTTTTTTGGATTAATTGGGAGCCTCCATACAGATTCATTTGATTACCCTGTTTGAAGGATATATACCAGTCTGGAGCTTTATATACATCGCCTGATATAACTTACTTTTTGGTAAGTGTGTACCCCAGAGGGGGCTCGTTTTGTCCCACGCGGTGTCTTTTAAGGAGTTCGGGTGGAAGGTGCTACGCTGTCTGTCCTTTCTTAAAGTGAACCACATCTTTTTATGGGACTTTACCTCTACTGACTGATTTCCTTCACACAATATTTTTTTATAGTGTATTAGTGGTGCCTTGAGCATTTACACCAGAATTATCACTTTTAGCGCTGTTTGTGATTGTTTTAATCGTGCATTTATGCTCTTTTAATTGTGATCATTTTTTATCATGAATATGCAAATTAGCTATTTACGGCGATCCACAAACGTACGTCCGGCGGCGCATTTTTTTACGGCTTTTTACGGCATATAGTTAAAGCTGCTATATGGTGGCGTACTCAATGTTAAGTATTGCCGTCGTTCCCGGGTCCAATTTTGAATTTTTTACGCCGTTTGCGTAAGTCGTTCGCGAATAGGGATTTGCGTAGAATGACGTCACCGTCAGCATTGGCTGGTTGCGGTTTAATTTGGAGCATGCGCACTGGGATACCCCCACGGACGGCGCATGCACAGTTAAAAAAAACGCCATTTACGTCGGGTCACAACGTATTTACATAAAACATGCCCCCATTACATCCATTTGAATTCCGCACCCTTACGCCGCCAAAGATACACTACGCCGCCGTAACTTACGGCGCAAATTCGTTGAGGATTCGGAAAAAATAATAAGTTGCGGCGGCGTAGTGTATCTTAGATATGCTGCGCCCGGCGGACTCTTACGCACAGGTACATGGATCTGCCCAATAGTCTTTGACTAAAATGCAATTTTTAGTTTTAGTCACATTTTAGTCATCGTATTTTAGTCAACTAAAATCTCCAGTACATTTTAGTTGGATAAAATCATTTTAGCCAACTAAAATCGAATGTGCACACTACACAGCCCCCCACCATACACAGCCCCCACCCTCTGCACAGTATGCAGCCCCCCACCCTCTGCACAATACACAGACCCCCACCTTCGACACAATACACAACCCCCCCCTCTGCACAATACACAGACCCCCTGCCTCTGAACAATACACATACCCCAGTCTCCTGGGACAGCACTGCTAGCATACTCTGAAGTTAAGAATAAATCACTGCCATCCCTTTCTCATAAACAACTCCTCCTGTGTCACTCTCATTGTAAATCAAAGTCTCTAAATACCTCAATAGTTCTGTTCTTTCACTGACCCGGTCACATGACTGCTCTCCTCTGACGTTTAATTAATGGTCATGTGACCCCCTCTTCTCCTCCAATCTAAAGCAACAATCAGAGGAGGAGCAGAAGAAGTAGGAGGAGAGCAGCTGACAAGAACAGAGCGATTTCTGTATTTAGAAGCTTCGTTTTACAATGAGAGTGACACAGGAGAAGCGGCGTAGGAGAAGTGGCTGGCAGTGATTTTTCCTAACGTTAGACTATGCTTGCAGTGCTGTCCCAGGGCCAGGAGAGGTGGTGGAGCCAGCCTGACACCCCCCAATGTGTGGCACCCAGAGCGGACCACCCAATCCCCACCCCTGTTGGTAAGAACAAGTATCGGCGTATAACATGCACGCACTGTGTAATATGCCGATAAATATGGTAGTTCATGAGGGTAAACATCCCTCTTTGTCATTTTCGTCCCGTTTTCATTAAGGAACGAAAACGGATTTGATTTTCGTCATAGTTTTCTTCAGTGGATGAAATGTGTTGTACTTTTAGTTTAGTTTTCGTTTGTAAAAATGCCACTGACGAAAACTTTGATGGAAACATTTTCGTTGATGAAATTAACACTGCTGAGCACAGCCCTCTTCAGATCACCCCACAGATTTTCAATCAGATTCAGGTCTGGGCTCTGGCTGGGCCATTCCAAAATGTTTCTCTTGTTCTGGTGAAGCCATTCCTTTATTAATTTGAATGTATGGTTAGGGTCGTTGTCATGCTGAAAGATGAAGTTCCTCTTCATGTTCAGCTTTCTAGCAGAAGTCAGAAGGTTTTGTGCCAATATTGACTGGTTTTTGGAACTACTCATAATTCCCTCTACCTTGACTAAGGCACCTGTTCCAGCTGAAGAAAAATAGCCCCAAAGCAGGATGATGCCACCAACATGCTTCACAGTGGGTGTGGTGTGTTCTTTTGGTGATGTGTAGTGTTATTTTTGCGCCAAACATTTATTTTGCAACCTTGGTTTCATCAGACCATAACACATTTTTGCACATGCTTTTGTGAAACTTTAGATGTGTTTTTGCTAAATTTAGCCAGGCTTGGTTGTTTTTCTTCGTAAGAAAGGGCTTCTGCCTTGCCACTCTACCCCATACATACCCCAGACATATGAAGAATACGAGAGATTGTTGTCATGTGCACCACACAGCCAGTACTTGCCAGATATTCCTGCAGCTCCTTTAATGTTGCTGTAGGCCTCTTGGCAGCCTCTCAGGCCAGTTTTCTTCTCGTCTTTTTATACATTTTGGGATGATTTTCAGGTCTTGGTAATGCCACTGTTGTGCCATATTTTCTCCACTTGATGATAACCATCTTTACTGTGTTCCATAATATATCTAATGCCTTGGAATTTTTTTTGTACCCTTATCCTGACTGATACCTTTTAACAATGAGATCCCTCTGATGCTTTGGAAGCTCTCTACAAGACCATGGCTTTTGCTGTAGGATGCGACTAAGAAAATGTCATGAAAGACCTACTAGAACAGCTGAACTTTTGGGGGGGGGGGGGTTAATCAGAGGCATTTTAAATGATGGCAGGTGTGTACTGACTGCTATTTAACATGAGCTTGAATGTGATTGCTTAATTCTGAACACAGCTGCATTCCCAGTTATAAGAGGGTCTGCACACTTATTGTTTTTTAATTGAGTTGTACAGATCACATTAAAGGTGGAAAAAGTTCTGAAATGTATCTTTGTCTCATTTTTTTCCACAGAAACAAGACATTTTAACAGGGCTTTTTATATCCACTGTATAATATATAAAGTATCTCACAAACGCGAGTACACCGCTCACATTTTTGTACATTTTTTATTATATCTTTTCATGTGACAACACTGGCGAAATTACACTTTGCTACAATGTAAAGTAGTGAGTATACAGCTTGCATAACAGTGTAAATTTGCTGTCCCTTCAAAATAACTCAACACACAGCCATTAATGTCTAAACCGCTTTCAACAAAAGTGAGTACACCCCTAAGTGAAAAAGTCCAAATTGGCCCCAATTAGCCATTTTCCCTCCCCAGTGTCATGTGACTCATTAGTGTTACAATGTCTCAGGTGTTAATGGGGAGCAGGTGTGTTAAATTTGTTATCGCTCTTGCTCTCTCATACTGGTTACTGGAAGTTCAACATGGCACCTCATGGCAAAGAACTCTCTGAGAAAAATAATTGTTGCTCTACATTAATGTAAAACGGTGAGACCTAATTACAAAGATACCATTGGCTGCTTGAGACCAAATGGCATCAGATTCATAGGTCAAGGGGAACAGGGGGAAGCAAGGGGGATTTTGGTTGGAACTCTACATTAAGATGGGATAGGCTATAAGAAGATTGTGAAGACCCTAAAACTGAGCTGCAGCATGGTGGCCAAGACCATACAGCGGTTTAACAGAACATGTTCCACTCAGAACAGGCCTCACTGGTTGACCAAAGAAAATGAGTGCACATACTCAGTGTCATATTCACAGGTTGTCTTTGGGGGAAAAAGGCGTATGAGTGCTGCTAGCATTCCTGCAGAAATTGAAGGGATGGGGGTCAGCTTTTCAGTGCTCAGACCATACGCCGCACACTGAATCAAACTGGTCTGTATGACTGTCGTCCCAGAAGGAAACCCCTTCAAAAGATGATGCATAAGAAAGACAACAAACAGTTTGCTGAAGACAAGCAGACCAAGGACATGGATTACTGGAATGGAATGGATTACTGTTCTTATGAGACCAAGATAAACTTATTTGGTTCAGATGGTGTCAAGCATCTGTGGTGGCAACCAAGTGAGGAGTACAAAGACAATTGTGTCTTGCCTAGAGTCAAGCATGGTGGTGGGAGTGTCATGGTCTGGGGCTGCTTGAGTTCTGCAGGCAAGCTACAGTTAACTGAGGGAACCATGAATGCCAACATGTATTGTGACATGCTGAAGCAGAGCTTGATCTCCTCCCTTCGCAGACTGGGCCACAGGGCAATATTCCAACATGATAATGACCCCAAACACACCTCCAAGATGACCACTGCCTTACTAAAGAAACTGAGGGTAAAGGTGATGGACTGGCTAAGCATGTCTCCGGACTTAAACCCTATTGAGCATCTGTGGGACATCCTCAAAAGGAAGGTGGAGGAGCGCAAGGTCCCTAACATACACCAGCTCTGTGTCGTCATGGAGGAGAGGAAGAGGACTCCAGTGGCAACCTGTGAAGCTCTGGTGAACTCCATGCCCAAGAGGGTTAAGTCAGTCCTGGAAAATAATGGGGGCAACTCAAAATATTGACACTTTGGGCCCAATTTGGACATTTTCACTTAGGGGTGTACTCACTGTATTTGCCAGCGGTTTAGACATTAATGGCTGTGTTTTGAGGGGACAGCAAATTGACACTTTTATACAGTCATGTGTATGTCATTTCTTTAGTGTTTTTACACGGAAAGATATAATAAAATATTCACAAAAATGTGAGGGTATACTCACTTTTGTGAGATACTGTATGTATATATATATATATATATATATATATATATAGATAGATAGTGGGGCAGATTCACAAAGATCTGCACCCGTGCAGCGTATCTGAGATACGCTACTCCGCTGTAACTTACTTGGCAAATCTTTGAATCCAGAAAGAATTTGCGCCGTAAGTTACGGCGGCGTAGTGTATCTCTCGCGGCGTAAGAGTGCGGAATTCAAATGCGGCGAGTAGGGGCTGTGTTTTATTTAAATGAAGCACGTCCCTGCGCCGAACGAACTGCGCATGCCCCGTCCGTCAAAACTCCCAGGGTGCATTGCTCTAAATGACGTCGCAAGGACGTCATTGGTTTTGAAGTGAACGTAAATGGCGTCCAGCCCCATTCACGGACGACTTACGCAAACTAAATAAAAAATTTCAAATTCGATGCGGGAACGACGGCCATACTTAACATTGCGTACGCCACCAGATAGCAGCTTTAACTATACGCCAAAAAAAGCCGAACGGAAACGACGTAAAAGAATGCAATGGCCGCTCGTACGTTCGTGGATCGTCTGAAATAGCTAATTTGCATACTCGACGCGGATTACGACGGGAACGGCACCCAGCGGACGCCGAAGAATTGCATCTAAGATCCGAAGGCGTACGAAGACGTACGCCTGTCGGATCTAACCCAGATGCCGTCGTATCTTGTTTTGAGGATTCAAAACAAAGATACGACGTGGGAAATTTGAAAGTACGCCGGCGTATCAATAGATACGCCGGCGTACTTTCTTTGTGGATCTGCCCCTGTATTTCCTAGATATACTCACACACATACACAGGAATATGCACACAAATTACAATCTTCTTGAGGCAATCCTAACTGTTCACAGCGATTTAACAAAAAATAAAAAAGTTCCACTATGAGCATGTATTCCTTAATTACATAAAATTCTGACATTCACAAGACTGGATTTTGTCCATGATCCTGTGATGATGTCCATTCAAAAAACTCCCGTGTGGCAGCCTCAAGGAATCACATGCAGTATTTAGAATTGGAACTTGTGAATTAAACATGTGACTAAAAAATAATGTGCTACCTGGGGAGACGTTTCCAAACCTGTATTTCAGCATAGCTTCAGTGACCTATTTGTCTTCTGAACTGCATTTTCTTGAAATTAAAACTTCACGTAGGAGAAAAGATGTACATTTTATTTTTCCATGTCAATTATTCAATTTTAATAAAAACATTATAATTCATTTTTGGAATTATGAGAAAGATTGTAACATTAATATTTATTTTTATTTGTGACATATGCTTCATGATAGTTGACAAGTAAGCCTGCTATAATAATTGCAATAGTCTCAGACTCTATAAAAATAACTCAAACACCAAATTATCATATAAATTAATAGTCTTCTGCATAATGTGAATCATTTCTTATATTGAATGCAAAATACAATACAGAATGTTAGGCAAGTAAATAAAGTACTACTGTATAATTCTGAAAACATATATAAATTTGTAATTAACTCAGCGAAAAAAGTATTTGAAAAATAACTTTTTATATAATAAGTGATCAATATAAAATGTAAACACAACATACTGTTTTGGCATAAATGATAAATTATACTGATCATCACTATAAATAGAAACACGTTCCTTGTAAATGAACAAAACAAAAAAAATATGATATTTAGCTGACAATATATAAAAATAAAGGACTGATTAAATAATGGTTTATCAACCATTTCAGCAGATTGCACTTGATTTGTTAGAGAACAATTGCCGAATGCTAAATTCTGTTAAAGTAGTAGATTTTTTATTTTTTATAAAGATGACAATGTGGAAGGAAAAGGTAGTACTCACTAAATATAGTAAATTATACGCTGCGCTTTGGAATATTACACAATAAATGCGTGCTGAAGATTAAAACAAACACATGTAGTGTTAATATGACATATGTGACATAGATGTGATATAACCAATTAAAAACAATAATTATGTCAATTAAAACATTAATAATAAAGTGCTCATGTGCATCCAAGTGCTTTGTAACACAGATATAAGTGTCTGGTGGTATACAGGGAACAACACTAGTCCCACTTTAAATAGCAAAAAATGCTATTGTGCAAAAACAAGTCTTTTTATAAAGACAGTCCTGTTGAAAAAAGTGCATATGCGTGGTATCCAGTAATAGCACTGCTGACATGCTTATAAATCCATGCATCTGAAAATGATTGACAGGTGTTGCAGATCATGCATTGGTGCTCTCATTCCAGTGACCCCCTAGGTATTAAATGATCACTTTGGAGCGTGCGACTTAGCGATTATGCTCAGTCAGTACATGCTTGTGAACCACCCCTGGGTTCTCTAATGGTAACAGGATCCTGGGTTTCCTACGCAGTATCTTTTAGATATTACAAATTTTAATATCTCCAGGGGAATAGGAATAATAGATGTAGGTTCAGATGTAGGGGGTGATTTATTAAAGTAGCGCCAAGCAGCTATTGCCGTGGATATAGTGGGATGTTTGTATGGAGAGTGAATTCGGGAGAATGATTGAGCATGGATAAGGGAGCTTAATCTCCCCAAAGGGATAAACAATTGCTGTATGTCTTTCCATTGTTTTGTCTCAGAGGTAATGTGCTAGGTTCAGCACTACTGCTGTCTTTTATATCCGGTAATCCCATCCCGCCAATCTTTCTATGCTTAATAATTGTGTTGTAAGAGCATCTTGGTTTTTACCTTGCCATGCGTAAGCAGCAAGGGTTTGTTTCAAAGTCAGGAAGAAAGAAGGAGGGGTGTGAAGTGGTAATGCCCAAAGCAGTAACATTTTAAAGGCTGTGGATCTACCCACCCACGTCAAATAGAATTTGCTCAATCTATCCATATCATGTCTACAGAAGGTGAGTATTAGGATATAATTGGCTTGATATAATTTGGAAGAGGAGGATGTTAGGAATATCCCTAAATGGGACACACCCATACTCCTTGTGCAAACATCAGACCTACGGCACTGTCCATCCACAGCGCTGCCTGTCCCCTCAGATAGCAGCTGGCATCGCAGACATGTGGCGTCATCCCCTCAGAGGAACTGAGAAGACGTGTGTGGTCTTCTCCTTGTCCCAGCGGCGCCACAGTCCCAGCCAGTGCTGTCTACGCCTGAGGATTCCTTCACCTTCCTCTCTACCATCGATGGCTGACAGCTAGGGATTAGAAGCCCTAAGGTACTGTGCGTTTTACTTTCATCATAGGAGCTGCTCTCTGAGTCCTGAAACCTTAACCCATTGTGCTCTCTGGATTTTGGATGACACCATCGCTGACTGTATATTGTAGTCTATCCTATTTACCTAATTTATTTGCATTCATTACATGGACTATTATTTTTTTTTTATGTTTGGATTGGACCCATCCTATGCTATTGTAATCAATAAATGGACTTATTTTTACACTTTTTGGTACTACTGTAAGTTTATATATGTTTGAGAGCCATGAGCGCTGATTTTAGTGCTTTTCTGTGTTCAATTAGTACTTCCGGGTACGATTTTTTCCTGCAGCTCTGGACTCTCCTATTTACACTCTCCAAGGAGATATTGGTAACCTCCTGAAATATTAATCATTCTCATTTATACTACCATTTTTTAGCACCAGTGTTCTCGTTTTTGCATAAATTGTACAGGGAGCTATAAAATGTGCCAATGTGCGTTAGCAATGTCCTTGGGGTTTTGTAGCTTACCCCCCATGGATGGGGTATTTAAGGAAGGGGATTCTATGTTTAGCCCCTCTCTATTTAAGTTGGGGTGTCATTAATTTGCCCGCTTTATTACCATTGGCATAGTAGTTAGACCTACGTTTAAGTAGCTGTGCTGAGAGGAAGGTATGTAATTAATTTATAGCTTGGGATAGTTGGTTGCTTATAGCGATATTAGGCTTGGTCTTATTATCCAACTCGAGCCTCTCTATAGTGGCTAGAAGTGAGTTGAGCTGCTGTGTCATCTGGCACTTAGCTTGAGGCCCAAGTTTCAGCATAACCCCGCTTATGTAGGCCTTATGGGCATTCCATGTGGGGAAGGGATCTGTGGCAGAGGGCGCATTGTGCTCAAAGTATTCTTGTATTTGGTTGTTTATGTATTTGGTATTCGTAGAGTTAGACACTAGGAAAACATCATTGCGTCACATACTCATGTGCCCTGCGACACTTCCCCCACACAGATTGAGATGGGGGTGTGGTATGACCGCGTGATGGTGTGGAGATCATAAGATTTGATGTCCTGGAGTAGAGGTTTGTCCGTCAAGAACAGGTCTATCCTCAAATATGAACAGTGGGGTTTAAAAAAAAGAAAAGTCTCATTCTGTGGAGTCTTGACATCTTCAGATGTTGAACAGGGCATTAGTCCTTAGAAAGTTTCCCAATGTGGAAGAGCAGGTGCGCTTTGTAGTGGGGCCGATATGTCCAAAGAGCCATCTGAAACCACATTGAAATCCACACATAGTAACAAATGACCCTTTCTCTTGTTTTGGATTCTCTTCCATAGTTTGTGGAGGAATGAAATTTTTGGGAGTTGGGAGTGTAATGTTAACTATGGTGTATATGGTACTGTCGATGTCACACACCAAGATAATAAACCTTCCCTGGTCGTCCAGGGTGACATCAAGCGGTTTTAAGTGGACAGTATCTTTAATGTCAATTAGAACCCCTCTTTTCTTCTGCCTTACATTAGCAAAATATACATTGGGTAAATTGCTTGTGGGAGAAGGATGGAGCTTTGTTTTGAGCAAAATGTGTTTCTTGAACGCATAAGAAGTCACATTGGAGCTTAGTAGCATCATTCCATAGGGAGTGTCTTTTATTCGGGTTATTAAGCCAGTTTAAATTTAAGGAGTTGACTTTAAAAGGCATTATTATGCAGAGTTACGGACTTTCTGGTTTACAGAGGTTTCTTAGAATAGATAGGGAGAAGTGGTTGAGTGGGATGGTTCAGGTGCTTGCAGGCGTTTCCTCAGGAGGTGAAAGTGGCTTGTAGAACCCAGAGCATATAGGCAAGTGGTATATAGTGCGAGAGTAGTGTTCAGTCTGAAGATGCTATGTAGACTGAGGTTGGTTCCAAGTAGGTGTTAAAACAAGTAGGTGTTAAAACAAGAACGTTAATAAGATAGTTAGTTCAACTAAAGGTGCCTCTGTAAAAAGAATCTCTCTTAAAGAGAGAACAGAATGTGTGGTAATCTGCGACTACTAACTGGGGGTAATAAGCAAAGGCCCATATTTAGGGCAACCAACAGGGCTAATGTAGATACTTTGTGGCCAGGGGAGCCATTTCAGGTGATTACCTCTTCAGGATAGTCAGATCTCTTCCCGCTTGCATCATTCTGTCTGTGATTATGGTTAGGGTGGCCTCTCTGAAGCACAGATTGCAGAATATTCCATTGACGGAGCAGGGACAGCCCCTCTTCACGGAAACAGATGTGTAATTTTTTCTCTTCCCTTGTTACCACAAATTTCACCGGTTGTCCTCAATTGTATGCAATGTTGTGATTTAGTAGGGGTTTGGTGATGGTGGCTAGGTTCTTGCGTTTGTTCATTGTGTATTGCGAGAGATCTACACAGAAAGATAGCCTGGCGTACTGTTTGGGGAGTGTTGCCCTGTTTCTGATTGCCCAGGGGAATCTATCTTTAATGTGATAGAAGTGGATTCAAGCAATCGTGTCTCGTGGAACCTTGTCTGGCAGGTTGAGGAGTTTTGGAAGTCTGTGAATGTGATCGAATTTTATGTTATTTTAAGTTATTTCCCTATCCACATTTATTTCCAGAGTACTTGCCATGTTCTTCCCGACATTTTTCTGCCATTTGCAGCCCTCCAGCCCTTTCCCTTAGTTTTTTGAGACATTTTTGTAGTCAAAAGTCCGGGTCCCCATTGACTTCGGGTCAAAGTTCGGGTCGGGTTAGGTCCCAAATCCCAACTTTTTTTCGGGTCCGAACCCAAACATCCTAGTGTCCGCTCAACTCTACCAATGATTTATAGCACTATGAAGTTTCTCTTCTTTGTCTTTTAAAATATCCTTAAAAATCTGCTGGAGGAGTATTGAGCAGAGCAATTGGGAAGTGTTTAATCCATCTTGCTAACCTTGACAAGGTGATTGGCTATTCAGTTTACCAGTGGACCGGGTGGAAGTCTACTGCTGATTATTGTTGATACCAGGTGAGTCTGACCCCTATAACTTGGGGTCCATCAGATTTTTATTTTTTTTGAGCTATAAGAGAAAAAAAGACTGAAAATTCTGTGAAAAAAATGTTTTTTTTGTTTATAAATTATAAAATTTAGCAAATTTAGTATTTTTTCTTCATTCTTTTGCATAAATGTGAAAGGTGAAGTTACGCCGAGTAAATAGATACCCAACATGTCACCCTTCAAAATTGCACACGCTCGTGGAATGGCGCCAAACTTTGCTACTTAAAAATCCCCATAGGCGACGTTGCAAAGTATTGTGGGGTATTGCAGAGTATTGTGGGGTATTGCAGAGTAGTGTGGGGTATTGCAGAGTAGTGTGGGGTATTTCAGAGTATTGTGGGGTATTGCACAGTATGGGTATTGTGTATTGTGTATTGCACAGTATGGGTATTGTGTATTGTGTATTGCACAGAGTATGGGTATGGGATGGCTGAGCAGGGATGGATGGCTGGCTGGATCTGTGACTGCATGTGTCACAGATCCAGCCCACAGCACTCGTGCTGCATCTGCTCTCTCCCCCCTCTCCTCTCACACTGTACCGTTCGGTACAGAGAGGGGAGGGAGGAACCGGCGTCATCACATGACGCCGGTTTGTTTACTAGTGATCGCTCCGTCATTGGACGGAGCGATCTCGTGGTAAACCGCCGCTATCAGCGGCAATTTACCATGATCACGGACATTCCCGTGTGCACGCCCCCAGAGGGCGCGCGGGAGCGCGATTCTGGGAGGACGTCCATGGACGTCCTCCCAGAGTTAAGCAACCGCCTTGTAGATGTATATCGTCTATAGGGCGGTTGTTAACTGGTTAAAATCCAGGCGAGGAAGTAAGCAAAAAAGCCAAATGACCTCTTACCGAATCTGATGGACCCCAAGTTATAGGGGTCGGACTCACCTGGTATCAACAATAATCAGCAGTAGACTTCCACCCGGTCCACTGGTAAACTGAATAGCCAATCACCTTGTCAAGGTTAGCAAGATGGATCAAACACTTCCCAATTGCTCTGCTCAATACTCCTCCAGCAGATTTTTAAGGATATTTTAAAAGACAAAGAAGAGAAACTTCATAGTGCTATAAATCATTGGTAGAGTTGAGCGGACACTAGGATGTTCGGGTTCAGACCCAAACCCGGACTTTGAAAAAAAGTTCGGGTTTGGGACCTAACCCGACCCGAACTTTGACCCGAAGTCAATGGGGACCCGGACTTTTGACTACAAAAATGTCTCTAAAAAACTAAGGGAAAGGGCTGGAGGGCTGCAAATGGCAGAAAAATTTCGAGAAGAGCATGGCAAGTACTCTGGAAATAAATGTGGATAGGGAAATAACTTAAAATAACATAAAAAAATAAAAATAAAAAATAAAATCATTTTGACCTAGGAGGATGAGGTCCATATATAGTAGGAGGTTGAGGTGGATGTGGCGGTGTAGGTGGAAGCGGCGGTGGAGGAGGAGGAGGTAGCCAACACAGCAGGTTTTTTTTTTAATTGATTTATTTTTTAAATTAGGGTAAACCCCAAAAGAGTGAGAAAGATCTAGGGTTGGTACCTCATCCCTTTAAACCTGAACACAGAGTAATTACACAGGTTCTGGGGCTAATTTAATGTCGATAAGGCACCAAGTGAGTTTAATTAGCAGCACCTTAATCAGCCAGAGAACCTGTGTAATTAATATGTTTTTGCTTTTAAAGGGATGAGATGGCAACCCTAGAAAGATCAGAAAAAAAACAAATGGCTGGGTAAGGTCGACCCGGTGTCTATTCTTCCCAAGTCCTCTGGGATACATGCCTGGTTAATTTTAATGAACGTGAGCTTGTCCACATTGGCTCTGGACAGGCGGCTGCGCTTGTCTGTGATAACGCCCCCTGCCGTGCTAAATACACGTTCAGACAATACACTGGCCGCAGGGCAGGCCAGCACCTCCAAGGCGTAAAGGGCAAGCTCAGGCCATGTGCCCAATTTGGAGACCCAGAAGTTTAAGGGGGCATAGCCGTCATTCAGTACATGTAGGCGTGTGCACACATACATGCTGCCTCCTGCTAAAACATTCCATATCAGCTGGTGGTGCTGTTTGTTGTGGCGTGCTGACAAAGCTTTTCCACAAAGCTTTTCCACATTTCGGCCATGCTAACCCTGCCTTCTGAGGTGCTAGCGGTGCCCCTGCTGCGTTGGCGACCTCTTCCTCCTCCTCTGCCTTCGCCTTCTGCTTCCACTGTGCCCCCGCTGCCAGGTGGGAATTGCATCAGCAGCGCGTCTACCAGCATGCGGGGATCCAGCAGCGTGGCCACCCAGTAATCAGCACCTGTTAAAATGTGCGAAACACGCCGGTCGTTGCGGAGACACTGCAGCATGTAATCGTTCATATGTGCCAGGCTGCCCAGAGGCAACGAAATGCTGTCCTCTGTGGGAGGTGTATCATCTGTGTCCTCTGTATCCCCCCAGCCACGCACCAGTGATGGCCATGAGCTGGTCTTGATGCCATCCTGCTGTGAACATGGTTCCTCCTCCTCCTCCATGTCTTCCTCCTCCTCATCCTCCACCGCGTCATCCTCCAGAACTGTTCCCTTGCTGGACAATTGTGTACCTGGCCTTTGTTGGTGCACAAACCCACCCTCGGAGCCACTTGTGAAGGACTGCCCTGAAAGCCTTGGAAATGATCCCGATTCCTCCTCCTCCTCCTCCTCCTCCAGTGCCACATCCTCTTCCATCATCGCCCGTAACGTTTTTTCTAGGAGGCATAGAACTGGGATAGTCACGCTGAGAGCGGTGTCATCGGCACTGGCCATGTTGGTGGAGTACTCGAAACAGCGCAACAAGGCACACAGGTCTCGCATGAGGCCAAGTTATTGGTGGGGAAGTGGTTCTGTTCCGCAGAGCGACTCACACGTGCGTGCTGCAGCTGAAACTCCACTATCGCCTGCTGCTGCTCGCACAGTCTGGCCAGCATGTGCAAGGTGGAGTTCCACCTTGTGGGCACATCACATATGAGGCGGTGAGCGGGAAGGCCGAAGTTACGCTGCAGCGCTGCCAGGCAAGCAGCAGCAGGGTGAGAACGCCGAAAGTGCCCACAGACGGCCCACACTTTCTGCAGCAGCTGTGGCATATCGGGGTAAGTTTTCAGGAAACTCTGCACCACCAAATTCAGCACATGTGCCAGGCAAGGGATGTGCGTCAAACTGGCTAGGCCCAGAGCTTCTACGAGATTTCGCCCGTTATTGCACACCACCAGGCCCGGCTTGAGGCTCACTGACGCCAACCACTCATCGGGCTGTTGTTCCTCCACAACTCCTGCGCGGTGTGTGGTTTTTCCCCCAAACAGGAAAGTTTTAAAACTGCCTGCTGGCGTTTACCCATGGCTGTGCTGAATTTGGTGGTGAATTTGTTACGCTGACTGGATGAGGAGGCGGTAGAGTATGAGGAAGCGGAGTAGGAGGAGTTAGGAACAAGAGGCAAACTGAAGCGCCCTGCAATCCTCGGTGGTGGAAGGACATGCGCCAAACTGCTATCCGCCTCAGGCCCAGCCGCCACTGCATTTACCCAGTGTGCTGTTAGGGAGATATAACGTCCCTGACCGTGCTTACTGGTCCACGTATCCGTAGTTAGGTGAACCTTGGCACAGATGGCATTGCGCAGTGCACACCTGATTTTGTCCCCCACTTGGTTGTGCAGGGAAGGGATGGCTCACCTGGAAAAGTAGTGGCGGCTGGGCACGACGTACTGTGGGATAGCCAATGCCATCAGGCTTTTAAAACTCTGCGTCTCCACCAGATGGAATGACAGCATTTCAAAGGCCAGTAATTTTCAAATGCTGGCATTCATGGCCAGGGATCGTGGGTGGGTAGGGGGCTACTTCCTCTTCCGCTCCAGTGTTTGGGAGATAGAGAGCTGAATGCTTCCATGGGACATTGTGGAGCTGTTTGGGGACCCAGGTGGTAGTGTTGCTTGCCGGTCCTCTAATTGAGGGGTGGCAGGCGGCACTGTCACTACAGAGGTGGATGAAGAGGCCGAGAGGCCCGAGACTGATGCAGAAGAGGAAGCAGGAGGAGCCAGAGACCTTTCTTGGTTTTTGAGGTGTCTACTCCAATGCAGCTCGTGCTTTGCACTTAGATGCCTGGTCATGCAGGTTGTGCTCAGGTAGAGAATGTTTATGCCTCGCTTCAGGCTTTGATTGCACAACGTTCAAACCACGCGTGTCTTGTCATCAGCACATTGTGTGAAGAACTGCCACGCTAGGGAACCTCTTTGGACCTGACTTTGGTGTGCTCGGTCCCTTGCTGCATTGGGCAGTAGCAGGCGTACTGTCTAGGGGACGGACGCTCTGCTTTGGCACCCTGCTCCCTCTTCTGCTGTGCTGGTGGCTCTGTGCGACCACCGCTTCTTCCTCCGAACTACATGGGTCACCTGCATGAGGTTGATTCCATGTCGGGTCGAGGACCTCATCGTCCTCCACATCATCTTCCACCCAGTCTTCACCACTGCCCTCCTTGTCGGTCTGCACAATTGCAAAAGCACCAGCTGTTTCATCATCATCCAAGATGTGCAGTGATGGTCCCCCCATGTACTCATCTTGAAATATAAGTGGTTGGGCATCGGTGCACTCAATCTCTTCCACTTCTGGAGCTGGGCTAGGTGGATGGCCCTGGGAACACATGCTAACAGACTCATCAAAAAGAAGAAGAGACTGCTGCATGATTTGGGGCTCAGACTGCTTGGCTGATTTGTAAGGGGGTGAGGTGAAAGACTGATGGTGGGCATCGGCTGCAGGCGCCAACTCTGAACTTTCAGCACAAGACTGGTTGGAAAACAATGTGAAGGAACTGGAGGCACTGTCAGCAACCCAATCTACTACCGCCTGTTTTGCTTCTTGTGGCCTCAACATTCGTAGAGCTGGATTAGGCCGGACCAAATACAGCTGCAGGCTCTGTTGGCTACTCGCACCTGAGAAAGGTGTTTCACTTGTGCGTGTAGCTGGCACAGATCGACCACATCCTCTCCCTGTAACAGGAGCTCCACCAGCAGCACCACGACCGCGGCCACGTCCCTTATTTGACGTTTTCCTCATATTTCTCAAATGTAGGATCTTGCCCTTTAAATACAACAATAGTGTAATATGGTGTATTATGCAGAGATTCACCTATATAATTCTTTTCCTATAGCAAGAAGCAGGAACCTAGCCCTAAACAATGTACTGCACAGACAATATATCACAGGGGACAGGTAGAGTGCTGGTGAAATATGCAGAGATTCACCTATATATTTCTCTACCTATAGCAAGAAGCAGGAACCTAGCCCTAAACAATGTACTGCACAGACAGTATATCACAGGGGACAGGTGGAGTGCTGGTGAAATAGGCAGAGATTCACCTAAATATTTTTCTCCCTATAGCAAGAAGCAGGAACCTAGCCCTAAACAATGTACTGCACAGACAGTATGTCACAGGGGACAGGTAGAGTGCTGGTGAAATATGCAGAGATTCACCTATATATTTCTCTACCTATAGCAAGAAGCAGGAACCTAGCCCTAAACAATGTACTGCACAGACAGTATATCACAGGGGACAGGTGGAGTGCTGGTGAAATAGGCAGAGTTTCACCTATATATTTCTCTCCCTATAGCAAGAAACAGGAACCTAGCCCTAAACAATGTACTGCACAGACAGTATATCACAGGGGACAGGTAGAGTGCTGGTGAAATATGCAGACATTCACCTATATATTTCTCTACCTATAGCAAGAAGCAGGAACCTAGCCCTAAACAATGTACTGCACAGACAGTATATCACAGGGGACAGGTAGAGTGCTGGTGAAATATGCAGAGATTCACCTATATATTTCTCTACCTATAGCAAGAAGCAGGAATCTAGCCCTAAACAATGTACTGCACAGACAGTATATCACAGGGGACAGGTAGAGTGCTGGTGAAATATGCAGAGATTCACCTATATATTTCTCTACCTATAGCAAGAAGCAGGAACCTAGCCCTAAACAATGTACTGCACAGACAGTATATCACAGGGGACAGGTAGAGTGCTGGTGAAATATGCAGAGATTCACCTATATATTTCTCTACCTATAGCAAGAAGCAGGAACCTAGCCCTAAACAATGTACTGCACAGACAGTATATCACAGGGGACAGGTAGAGTGCTGGTGAAATATGCAGAGATTCACCTATATATTTCTCTACCTATAGCAAGAAGCAGGAACCTAGCCCTAAACAATGTACTGGACAGACAGTATATCACAGGGGACAGGTGGGGTGCTGGTGAAATATGCAGAGAGTCACCTATATATTTATGTCCCTACAGCAAATAGCTGGAACCTCTCCCTAAACTATGTACTGGACACACACAGTATATCACAGGTGGTGACAGGTGCAGTGCTGGTGAAATATACAGAGAGTCACCTATAGATTGCTGTCCCTATAGGAAATAGCTGGAACATCTCCCTAAATTATGTACTGGACACACACAGTATATCACAGGTTGTGACATGTGCAGTGCTGGTGAAATATACAGAGAGTCACCTACATATTGCTGTCCCTATAGCAAATAGCTGGAACCTCTCCCTAAACGATGTACTGGACACACACAGTACATCACAGGTGGTGACAGGTGCAGTGCTGGTGAAATATACAGAGAGTCACCTATAGATTGCTGTCCCTATAGGAAATAGCTGGAACCTCTCCCTAAACTATGTACTGGACACACACAGTATATCACAGGTGGTGACAGGTGCAGTGCTGGTGAAATATACAGAGAGTCACCTACAGATTGCTGTCCCTATAGGAAATAGCTGGAACCTCTCCCTAAACTATGTCCTGGACACACACAGTATATCACAGGTGGTGGCAGGTGCAGTGCTGGTGAAATATACAGAGAGTCACCTATAGATTGCTGTCCCTATAGCAAATAGCTGGAACCTCTCCCTAAACTATGTACTGGACACACACAGTATATCACAGGTGGTGACAGGTGCAGTGCTGGTGAAATATACAGAGAGTCACCTATAGATTGCTGCCCCTATAGGAAATAGCTGGAACCTCTCCCTAAACTATGTACTGGACACACACAGTATATCACAGGTGGTGACATGTGCAGTGCTGGTGAAATATACAGAGAGTCGCCTATAGATTGCTGTCCCTATAGGAAATAGCTGGAACCTCTCCCTAAACTATGTACTGGATACACACAGTATATCACAGGTATTGACAGGTGCAGTGCTGGTGAAATATACAGAGAGTCACCTATAGATTGCTGTCCCTATAGCAAATAGCTGGAAACTCTCCCTAAACTATAAGATGCAGATCTCACAGAAATAAACAGTGCTTGTGTATATTTCTGAAGCAGGATACACCTCTCTGACACTGCCCCCCAATCAACAGCAGCCTGTCCCTATAGCAAATAGCTGGAACCTCTCCCTAAATTATAAGATGCAGATCTTGGCTGTGATGGCTGTGATGGCTTACTAGTCACACTAATAAAACAAATGGCGATTGGCTGTCGTGCAGCGCGCCAAAAAATAGCCGAACTCCGAACCCGAACTTTTTTCAATTATTCGGGTTCGGGAGCAAAAAAAAGCCAAAGTCCGTACCGAACCCGAAACTTTACAGTTCGGGTTCGCTCAACCCTAATCATTGGTAATTTTATTCCAAAAACTCTTCTCATGCACAAAAAAGGTAAAAAAACATACAAACACACAGCTACACACAACACACAGCTACAAGCTATCAGGCTGCCAACTGCTGCGTGGTGACGTCATAAGATTCTCTCCAACCGATGCGTTTCCCTGTAATAAGCATCGACTGGGAACAGAGATACCTGGGACGTCAGACGCCACGTAATTTATACTAGGCAGGGGAGACACCAGAGGTGCAGAATTCCGCTATTCCTATCCAGTGTCACACACATTACACAATTTTTTATTTTTTTTTATTTTTTATTGTAATAATTGTTTTTAAAAACAGTATTAGTAATAAACATTTGTAAAAGTTCAATATCAGCTGCCACAATAAACATATCAAAATAAAAAATTCACATACAATTCATAAAAAGCTTTTTTCAAAAATGTATTCCTAAAATGTTATATAGATTTATTTTTTTGCTGATTAACTATTTACTGTTATCCTCATTACACTAAAAACATAGGGCCAGATCCACAAAAGAGATACGCCGACTTAACTCGATTTTTCTAATTTTACACGGCGTGTATCTTTGCGCCCGATCCTCAAAACGAGAAGCGCCTGAAATTCCGGCTTTTCCGTCCTACCTAAAATAATTACACCGGCGCATTCTCGGGCGCAAATTACGCTAGGCACGCCGCTTTATTTGATAGGCAAAGATGCAAATGAGGGAGATAGGGCGATCCACAGAATTAAGTGTGTGCGCCGTAGATTACGCCCTGTGCGCACCTGTTAGTTTCCCGGTGGGAATTTACACTTTATAAAAGCAGCCCTAATTTTACACATGCCGTCTGAGGTCTGCTGAAGCAACACCATTCAGGAAGAGCTCAGCACACACACACTTTCAGGACTAAAATCTCTCTGCCAAAATGCCAGGACCATCAATGATCCTAGCTGCATTAGTGTCTATAGAGGCACAAAGAAGGAGGAGGGCACAGAGGAGGAGGAGGAGGGCACAGGAGAGGGTATACCGCCCACGCCAAGATTTGTTTGGCATGCCTGCTTCTGAAGTATTCCGCAACTACAGATTTACCCGTGAGGCCATCCTGGAATTAACAACAATACTTCAGGATGATCTTACCAGCACAACACAACACTCCCATGCACTGCAGCCACTCACCAAAGTACTGGCAACTTTGCATTTTCTTGCCACTGGCTCATTCCAACGCACAAGTGGAGGCGTGGCTGGGATGGCACAATCCTCCATCAGCAGGTGTGTGCACCAAGTGGTCCCTGCAATCCTGCGGCACATGGGAAATCAGTTTCAAAAACCCACCCAGGAGGATCAGCGTTTAAAGACCATGACAGACTTTTATCACATTGCCAGATTTCCACGCACCATCGGGGCCATTGATTGTACCCATGTGGCACTACAACCACCCCATGATACTGAGCACATGTTCCGGAATCGTAAAGGCTGGCATTCCATCAATGTGCAAGTGATCGTAGATGCCCATGGCCTCATCTGGCACGTCTGTGCTAAATTTCCGGGATCCTGCCATGATAGTTATATTTACCGGCAGACCCAGATCTCCAGAGATTTGGACCAGAACATGTATGGAGACAGCTGGCTGATTGGTGAGTGACATGTGTGTCAGGTATGTCCCCCCCATGATGCTGACATCACAAGGGGCACATGCATGACTAATATCCTCCTGTCTTTTCCCTTACAGGTGACTCAGGATATGCCTTGGGACCTCATCTAATGACCCCATTCAGGAACCCCCAAACCCCAGGAGAGCAACGCTACAACCAGGCGCACATACGTACCCGGGGAGTGGTTGAACGGACCTTTGGGCTTATGAAGTCCCGCTTCAGATGCCTGGATAAGTCTGGGGGTACACTGCTGTATTCCCCTGACTTTGTGTGCCAAATAATTGGGGCATGTTGTATACTCCACAACTTTGCCCTCAGAAGGGGACTGCATATTGACTTATGTGATGACCTGACCCCTGACCCAGGCAATACCCCCCCAACCAACTCTACCTGGTCTGCTGAGGGCACAGCAGCCAGGAGACGCCTTGCAGAAGGCATTTTTTCCCAGTAAACGTACATGATTAATGTCACAATAAGAATGTATCTTTTCCCTGTAAATGCACATCAATAAAGTCACAATGATAATGCATGAATGCACACCACTGTGGTTCCTAGCACAGACACATCACATGCACATCGAATTGGATTAGATCCAAGTCCCCCCCCCCTTTGGGACTTGGGAGCAGTAACGCCACGCCACGGCTCCAATTATGTCACTGTGCATTCATACACCATTCAGGAACCTGGGATTGCACTTCTCCCTGGTCCTGGGGATCCCTTCTCCACCAAAACTGAGGGTGACACCCTTAATTTCTCAGGAATGCCACCCCCCCACATTCACACATCATTCACACACATAAATCAAATCATAAGTACAGAAGACCAAATTAAATAATAATAAAAAAAAAAGCATAAACCAAAAAACCAAAGTATCCCAGCAAATTAATTAGCGGCGGCGATTGCTACGCCTTGGCTGGGCACGGGCAGGGGCACGGGCAGGGGCACGGGCAGGGGCACGGGCAGGGGCACGGCCACGCCGTCGCGGAGGATGTCCATTGGGGGGGGGTGAGCTGGGGAAGGAGGAGCCTCCTGGGGGGGGTGAGCTGGGGAAGGAGGAGCCTCCTGGGGGGGGTGAGCTGGGGAAGGAGGAGCCTCCTGGGGGGGTGAGCTGGGGAAGGAGGAGCCGCCCCTGCTGGCCTGCCCTCCATGGCCCCTGCAATGCGAGTGAGACAGGCAGTGAGGGCAGCCGCATTGGCCTGGCCAGACCTTGTATTGTCCTGCACAGCCTGGGTCAGGGCACTCAGCTCATGGGCCACGCGTGTTGTGGCGGTCTGTATGTCGTTCAAACATGTAATGACCGCCGTTGAGTTGGTGGCCACATCACCGAGTGCCTCCATCATTTCACCCTGGCTGTGCTCCATCTGCGTAATTTTTTCCAGTATTTTTCCAAGAGTGCGGGTCTGCCGGGCATTGTCCTTCACCACACTGGCCGACAGACGCTCGCCCACAGCCACGGTCTCCTGGGTTGGCCCCCTGGCTGCCGCTGAGTCTTGCGGGCCTGGAGGAGGGGAGAGAGTGACCCTGGTGACTGGAGGCCTGTTGGGGGAGAAGTGGGAGGGGCTACCCCTGATGGTGGCCTGACTGGTGCCAGCCTCAGGGGTAGCCTCAGGGGAAGACTCAAAGGTCATCATATCAGTGGCCAGGAGGACTTCCCGGCCAATCTGCATATTTTCCTCCTCCTCCCCCTCATCATCCTCCTCCCACTCATCCTCCTCCCCCTCAACCTCCTCCCCCTCAACCTCCTCATGAGTGGAGGTTTGGCCAATCCCCTCCCCTGGGGAATCCTGCCCTTCTTGGGACTCATCATCAGCCTGTCTTGGGGGTGGTGCTGCAGCCTGGCCCGATGGGCCTGCAACCTCCTGGCCTGCAACCTCCTGGCGTGTAACCTCCTGGCGTGTAACCTCCTGGCGTGTAACCTCCTGGCCTGCAACCTCCTGGCCATCTCTGGAGGACACAAAACAATCACATGTTTGAGGAACCACACACTTGGCACATCTTCCCTTCCCCCACCCACACATGCTATTCAACAGAGAATAAACAAAAAAACCTACCTGTCCTCCTAGGAACATCTGACGTATAGCCAGGCAGGCCCACCACCTGCTGTGGGTGGAAACACTGGGCCACTGCCCATTCCTCCTCCGTCAGTCTGACTGGGCAGGGTCCCCCTCCTCCAGTGCCCCTGGTATGGGCGTCGATCCTTGCCATCTTATTCCGGACGACGCTTCTCAGATCATTTATTTTTTTCTGTATGCCAGCGGGGGTCCTAGTCTCCCCCCCCGCCGCATTGATCTGGTCGGTGATTTTTTTTATAAGCTGCCTCCTCCTGGCCGGGGTGGTGTTCTGGCTCTCAGGGCCATGCAGAAATCGCCCATATTTCACAATGCCCCGAGCAAGAATTTGCTTCTCTCCCAGGGTGAAATTAAGCTTCCTGCGTTTGGGGGGCATCACATACACCACCCAGCAATAACAAACACACCCGACAAACAATCTACAATACACACCCAAAAACCTGACAAAAATATATACCACAAAAAACTAAACAAAATCTAAACACACAAGGACACAGCTAATAGTAATTCAAAAACAAACACGCACCAACAAACAAACAAAAAACAATCAGCAAAAACACTAACAAACAAATTAAATAAAGACACTTCTCAAAAACAAACACGCACCAACAAACAAACAAAAAACAAACACCAAAAAACAATCAGCAAAAACAATAACAAACAAATTAAATAAAGACACTTCTCAAAAACAAACAACAACTAGACTCCAACTCCTCAAACACTTTTCTCACAAACACAACTTACCAACACACAAACAGACAGAGCAGAAGCAAATTGCTTATGGAAGGGGAACAATGGGATATACTTTTGCAAGGGAAGTGTGTGTGTGTGGTGCTTTTTACACACAGGGCGATCCTCAAACTAAGTACACATGGCCTTTTTTCCTATCTCACTGATTGCGCCGAGACCAGTTCTGCACATGCCCAGTGAGGTCCCGATTCGTGCGTGCATGCGCAGTACGGCCGGCGCCTCATTTGCATGGGGTCACGGCTCATTACAATGAAGCACGCCCACTTCCTTCCCACTTGCAAAAACCCCGCCTTACGCCTCTGAATTTAAGTTACGCTGGCGCAAATTTAGACGCAAATGCGCTGTGGATACGGCACTTACGACACCAACTTAGGGCAACGTAACTTAAATGACATAAGTTAGGACAAACTAAATTTGCACCGCTGGCTGAGGATCTGGCCCATAGTGAATATGATATATTATTAATTTAATACATTCTTAATTTGGTGAAATGTACCTATTCTACAGAAACTTATCTCAAAGTTCACAAAAAGAGAGATGGTGTCACGGAATGCTATTAATAATATAGTGAGCCAGTCATCCATCAAAAATGATTCATTTTAAAGAAATAAATACAAATGGCGTTACTCAAATGACACCATCAATGGCATCAGTTCATAGTGTTTAATCTAAAATAATGGGTAACCAAATAACGGGATGCCTTCCCAACCTCACATGCCCCGCCTGCTCCACTCTACTGTTACTGAAGGACTAGTACAGTGCACAATGCATCTAACCATTCATACAGGAACAAAGCCGCTCTCTGCTTTCGGCAGCATATTCTGTGCTGGGCATGGTTGTACCTGGCAAATTGTACCCTTTTCCCACACTAAACCATTCCGTCCAGGGCAGCTGCCCCTCCCGCCTTCCCCTAGTACCAGCCTTGATAAGTACTTGAGCAACATGAGTATTCTCTTATTGATGGATGTCTAAGTCTACACACATCTGCCAAGCCCATGTCCTGTATTTGGTAAGCAATTCTAGTTTTATTCCCTTTCCTTTAAGTTTTTGAGGTGTTAAGTCTATCTTCCTCCTCGTTTAATACATTATTACAATCTCCCATCAATAAGATTGGGAGATCTGACCATTGTGGCATTTTTTGAACACTATCTTTAATACTTCATCGTTATAAGGAGGGGGAACATAGACCAGCATTATTTTTTCATCATTTAATGTGCATATAATCATTATATAATGACCTTCAAGGTCGTTGATACTCTGCATAAGAATGAAAGAGAGCGAGAGATCAAACCGCTCACCCCTCGTGCATATGTAGAGTAGGTAGAGTGAAACTGACACAAGTATCTAGATGTTCCAAACAGCGTAGTATCTTCTCACTCCAAATGAGTCTCCTACAAAAATACTATTGCTGGTTTGTAAAATTCTATTGTTTCCAAAACTGCTTGTCTTTTATCCCTGTCTCTCAATCCTCTTACATTCCAAGGCATCATCTTAATTTTACTTGTCATAAATACCCACTATCCAATAACCCTGATAGATACTAACAAGCCCATCAAAAAGTTGGTTGACTTGATGTCCATTGCATTCCATAGAATAATATTATATGTCAAGAAAAAAATATCTCCATAAAATGTACTCATACAGGGATAATAGAGAGAGAGAAGCCCCCCCCCCCAAAAAAAATACCCCACTACCCCCCCTCAATCCAACCTGTATCTGGGAACATCCAAAATTGTTGGAGACTCTCCACACTCTTGGAGGCTCCAACCTCCTTACCCATGTCCACACGGGACACATATAAGGGGACCTTCTAGTGGCAATTACAGTAGTTACATCAGTCTAAAGCAAGAGGGGAAGAGAGGGGAAGGAGGGGAACCTTTACATATGCAATCTAAAGCAAGAGGGGAAGAGAGGGGAAGGAGGGGAACCTTTCCTTTTCACTAAGACAGAAGAGAGAAAAGAAAAAAAAAGAGAAGGGAAAAAAAATTATCACATATCTTAACCACTTAAGGACCGCTTCCTGCACATATACGTCGGCAGAATGGCACGGCTGGGCACATGTACGTACAGGTACGTCCTGTACTAGTACCCAGCAGTGGGTCGCGGGCACGCGCCCGCGGCGCGCTCCCGCGACCTGGTCTGAAGCTCCGGGACCGGGACCGTGGGTCCCGCGGACCCGATCGCCGCTGGAGTGCAGTGATCGGTCCCCAGAGCTTCACTGTGGCGCTGCATCGATCGTGTCATCCCTTTTATAGGGAGACACGATTGATGACGTCACACCTACAGCCACACCCCCCTACAGTTGTAAACACACACTAGGTGAAACGAAACTCCTTCAGCACCCCCTGTGGTTAACTCCCAAACTGCAACTGTCATTTTCACAATAAACAATGCAATTTAAATGCATTTTTTGCTGTGAAAATGACAATGGTCCCAAAAATGTGTCAAAATTGTCCGAAGTGTCCGCCATAATGTCGCAGTCACGAAAAAATCGCTGATCGCCGCCATAAGTAGTTAAATTTTTTTTATAAAAATGCAATAAAACTATACCCTATTTTGTAAACGCTATACATTTTGCGCAAACCAACCGATAAACACTTATTGCGATTTTTTTACCAAAAATATGTAGAAGAATACGTATCGGCCTAAACTGAGGAAATTTTTTTTTATATATTTTTGGGGGATATTTATTATAGCAAAAAGTAAAAAATATTGAATTTTTTTCAAAATTGTAGCTCTATTTTTGTTTATAGCGCAAAAAATAAAAACCGCAGAGGTGATCAAATATTAAGGGGAACCCCGCCGTCAATTTAAAAAAAAAATACGTGTGGTTCCCCCTAAATATCCATAACCAGACCCTTCAGGTCTGGTATGGATATTAAGTGGAACCCCGCCGTCAATTAAAAAAAAATGACATGCGGTTCCCCCTAAATATCCATAACCAGACCCGTTTTCCGAGCACGTTGACCTGGCCGGCCTCAGAAAAGAGAGGGGACAGAGTGCGCCCCCCCTCTCCTGGGCACACCCTAATCACCCTGTGTTGTGCAGATTGCACCAAAATATACTGCGTTAAACATGCACTAATGCACAGAAAAATACAGCATTAAACGGCACATAACACACCATGAAGTCGCTTCAGTGGTGAGCTAGGAAGCCTGGGTGACCTGCGCCCTGCTCCTCTGTTCCACTCCAACACCCGGAGCCTGATGTGCAGGTGGAAGCCGCCTGGAAGTCCAGTTCCCCTGGTAGTCACAAACCAGTCAGGATAATAGTGGGCCTGCTAGAGATGCCCACTTCACATCACCTCCACATCACAGCCTCTCCCCTTCAATGTAGTAGACCTTTAACATAATTTTATACATTTTTTAGAGTAAGGTCACACAGATGTTTTGTCTGTCTGCCCTTTTCTAAATAGAAATGTAAAGCATGTCAAATTTCCCACAGGACATTACTCTTAAACAGACCCAAAAAAACAACAACCGATCTACCATTTAAAGGCTCCAAATCTACACTAATATTACAATAGCACTCTGAGTTACGAGTATAGCAAGTGACCAGTCAGAAAAAAACAGAAAAGGAACAAATCCAAAGCCATGCTTCAGATAATCTATACACTCCAGCTTGCTATTGGACCTATTTGGAGTTGAATTCTGGTCAGTAAACTAGCCAGCAAGAACATTAAGGTTCTTCTCTTTGTATCAGTATCCCCCTTGTGCAACATATAATTTCATACTTTAACAGGTCCATGCCCCACTTCAATATGTGTGTATAGATAGATGAATTGTATCACCTTTCTCATATGCAAATTTGAATTTAGTAAGCTAGAAAAAAAAGCAAACCCAACCAGTGGTTCTGTTGATGTCTTGAGTTCTATAAGATTATTCAAATTAGTTGCTATTAAGAAGGTCCAGCAATATGTTATGTAATCCATCAAGGCATACACTAGATAATTAATAGGAGGAATGACAGCGTTAGAGTAATGGTGATGGCCAGCAGGTGATTAAAGAGATTGCAGTGATACAATCTTAATTTGTTGGGAGCTTTATGCATTAGTGATAGAACTTAAAAAGTAATTATGGTGTGTCATGTGAGAAACAACACATGAATAACTATCCTATATGTGAATTAATTTCTCAATGGTGTTGGAGATAGATTGAAAAAGGGGGATTCTATTGGAAATTACCAGTTAAGGCAGGTAACCCATATTTATTGGTGTTGAGGAAATTAATTCATGACTGAGACTAAATCACAATTTTTATACATTTTTAATTAAGAAATTGCTATCCAGCACCTTTTCAATAAAATGGAAAAATGTGTCTCATGCCCACCAGGACAAAAACATTTCTTTGAGGAAAGAGGTTTCAAGATAACGAGGAAGTTAAAGTGTTACTGAACCCAGGAGCCTGCATTCACTAAACCTGGTCTCCCACAGAAAAGACAACATGGGAATGCAATTATTTTAGTAAATATAAATTCCTAAATACCTTTTCTCATCAGAAGTATAAAGCAATCTTGTGACTTAGATCTGTGTCTGATTAAAGCTTGTAGGAGGTGTTTTTATTCTTGTCTGACTGTCCTACGAGGCTGCATGACCACTGACACTTTGTCTGGGCAGTGCTGATTGGCCCGGGGGTGATCACATGCACCCTCCCAAGAAAAAAAAAAACTCGCTAGCATTACACACCAAACTGAACATGTGCAGAGTACCCTCAAGGCTCTATACTATCAGCAGATGGATTGGGGACAGTGGAAGTAGGGGAGTATCGGAGAAGACAGGATCAAACAGTCTTTTTACATAATGCGGAGGATTAACCCCTTAGGTTAAACAACAACCATGCTTTACTGCATATACAGACTGGTTTTACTGTTGGGGGTTTAGTAGATTAAGATTTCATAATAACACGTTGGTTCCAAGTCACTAACAACTAAATATGCCAAATAGAAAAAAGGTTTAATATAAGGAACATTAATGGTTGCCATGAAATTATTTATTACATCTTATTGGTAGCGCTGAAAATTATTAGCTTATTTAGACATATTTCTGAAGATTCTGTAAAGCCATATTAGCACCAAGCAATACCAGAAATAACACAAAATATAACAAAAGCAAACATTTATTTACATTTAAAACAATATATTAGCTGTTTATGATATGGTAATGTATCTAGATATCCACCAATCATTGTTCCCAGGGGTCAAGTCCTGGGAAACAAGTGTAGGAACTCACCCAATATCCCTGCACCTCAAAAATAAAAAAAAGTGTGTATATATATATATATATATATATATATATATATATATATATATATATACACTGTATATATTACATACTCCTTTCTTAACAAATAAAGTGCAACATTTGTATCCCCATGTACCTCCACAATGTATCCCCATCCCCACCCAGAATTATCTGAATGCCTCGCCACAATGTATCCCCATCCCCACCCAGAATTATCTCCATCCCCATCCCTGCCCAGAATCTTGGAGAGAGATGGATGATGCTGGGTGGGGATGAGGATGATGGAGTTGCATTGTGAAAATGGATGAGGATGGCTCTGGGTGGGGATGAGAGTTACATAGTGAAGAGGCTCTCCACAATGTAATTCTCATCCCCACCCAGAGTCATCCTCATCCATTTTCACAATGCAACTCCATCATGCCAGCTTTCAGTCTCAGGTGTCCCATCTGAGGAGTTAAGATAAAGTGCATCCAATCTGCTGCACACACAATAACTAGTGACTTACCCTCCATGCAACTCTTTTGTATCTGCATGCACCTGAGAAGGCTGGGTCCATTTCCACCACTAACAAGCTGACCACACCCCCTGCCTAATCAGATTACAAACTAACCTAGCAGGCACCACCTTAGGAGAGAAGGAAGCGGAGTGAGTTCTGACCTGGATCACCTTCAGGGGGTGAAAGGAATCAGGCTTGTATGATTCTCTCATTCTCTATTGCAGGTGCTGCATGGGCCAGTGGCTGCTTGCAGTGCTAACAGTTTAAATTAATTTGCTGCTGTAGGGGGTGCAGGCCGGTTCTTGGGATGCTCAGGCCCCTTAACAGGAATGGCGTTCCTGCTGTGGAAAAAGTACCAGAATGCAGTTTTCATACATTCCTGCAAGACTCAAGCCCTGCATGTGCTTTATTTAAAAACAAAACATTGAGAAATTAAGTAAACAAGAAAATCTACACACCTCCCTGATTTTCCCTGTACTGTTACATTCTATTATGGCGACTGCCTTAAAGGAGTTGCAAAGTCTCAAGGTTTTTCACCTTAATGCATTCTATGCATTAAGGTGAAAAACCTTCTGTGCTGCAGCGGCCCTTTAGAGCCCCTCTTTTTTTTACCTGTACCCGAATGTTCCAGCAAAAAGCACAAGCCCAGAAGCTCCAGTCGTTGTCTCGGGTCCCTATTGGATAGATTGATAGCAGCAGGAGCCATTGGCTCCCACTGCTGTCAATCCAATCCAGTGACGTGGAATCCAGCGAGGCCGAGTCCTGCTGTCTGTTTTAATGGATGCAGCAGCAGGACTTGGAAGCACACCTGCATGAGTGCCCCCATGGAATGTGGCTCTCTGTGGGGGCATTTGATGAAGAGGAAAAGCCAGGAGCGCCACCAGGGGACCCCAGAAAAGGAGGATCGGGCCACAATCACATACCTGTATGTGATTTTTTTTCTTCCGGGTCTGATGTTTGTGGTTATTTCTTTTTGCTGAAAGACATCAATAAAATGTTTTTTTTTTTAAAAAAAAGGATGGCCAGCTACCACCTCTTCATTACACCTCCAACCTCCCCACATATTGCTGGACTGTATGTTACATACTCCTGACCACTGCATTCTGTAATTTAAATACTCATAATCCCCACACTCTACAGTATATGCCAATTTTCCTTATATACTCCTTAACAAAGTGTTTAGTGTGTTCTTCCTTGCTTGTTGCTAAGTAGTTCCTGATTATTTTAATGTTCTTTTGAGGCTCTGGCAAAATGGTATACTTGTCTATTGTCTGTGTGCAGAAAGTATTTGTAATGGAAGAGTTTCAGTTTTTTTTTAAATGATTGCATTGATGTTTATATGTGTCTGTGAAACCTTCTGTTGTGGCAAAGTAACAAAAATACCCTGTCTCCAGAACATTTAATAAAACACACATAACAGATACAAATTTGCTATGTTTTTTTTTTGTTGTTTTTCCTTTATTTTTAAGCTCTGCAAAATAAATAGTAATCAAACCCTTCCTGAAGTATAAGATCCAAATATTTTCCAGCTCCTCTGGCAGCTGTTGCAGCTCATGCTCATAACGCTTAGGCTCCTTGCTCAAAGCATGAATGAAAAAAAGTATTTGGATCCAACAACCCTGACAGTCTCTCCAGAGCTGTCAGGGCCACGGAATAAAAAAAAAAATGTTTTCATCCATTCTATTGGCAGGGGGCTCCTGCTTTTAGCCTCTGCATTATCATTATCTATGCACAGCTTTTCAGGGAGCTGCAGTCATTGCCACAGGTATGATTCAACTCCCGAGGCTCTGCTTATATACATCTCTGGAGAGACTCCTTTCAAAGTTGCACAATGGTAACACTAGTGCAGATGAGCTGCTTGTTAATAGAATTCATGATTTTTCATTCTGCAGCTCTGACAGCTCTGGAGACACCATGGCACCTATGGCAAGTACTGAAATGAAGGTGCTGAGGTACACTGACATTTGCACTGAATTTGTATGTCACTATCTCCTTGGTTCTTCAGAGGAGCCCCTCTTCACATCAGTGCCTCCCTTCACATCAGGAGCTCCTCTTCCCATCATAAGCCTCTCTTCACATCAAAGCCCCCCTTTACATCAGAGTCCTACCTCCAACATCATGATTCCCTTTCAACATTGGAACCTCCCCCTTTAACATCAGAGTCCCTCATTTACATAAGGATTCCCCTTAACATCGGACCCCCCTCTCTTCCCTCCCTTCCCTCCCTTTCACATAAGCGTATAACCTTTCAAATCACAACCCCCTTTCACATTACAACCCAATCCACATCACAACCTCCCTTCACATCACCACCCCACTTAACATCACTGTCCCACCCCAAACATATGTGTATCAATCTGGCCTGTATTGTAATTTCAATCTTGATTACCATTATAATAAGCAGAGAGTAGCAATTATATCATAGGAAGGAGGCTGCTCCATCCCCGATACAAAGATGGGACTTTGCTGCGGCAATAGAAATCACACGATTACAAATTGGTGTATAAAAAGTTTTTTTTTTTTTTTTTTTTATTGAACAAGGTTTAGAATTGGCTGGTCTAGACACTTCACGTCCTGATTTTATACAATTCCCATAATATACATATACTGCAGGGATACGGGAAATTATTAAAATAAATTGCATATCTGTCAACTCAACGTGTTTCAACTTATTTATTGTCTTCATCAGAGGTAAGGAAGTAGAACCAATCCTACATACACCAAAAAAGCAAAAGAAAATGCATAATTAAATTTATATTACATTTTACCAGATTGTACATGATTTTATTATTTTCATATGACATTCAAAGGAAGTATAATACACTTACAAATATATGAATAGGACTGGATGTCCAGATCAACAGGTAAGGGCTCAGTGGTGCAGACCATACGGGTCTCAGCCAACCCTCGAGCCCCACAGTAGATCATAGGCTATTAAGGATGAGGGCAACAGAGGCAGCTTGCTTGCATTCACTGAATTTATTCAAAGCATAGGGGCACTATTTAGCTGATCCATAATATTTTTATTAATAATAATAAGATATCATAAATAATAGATTCTCATAGGCATTTGTTTTTAATTATAAGAATCAGGATGAATGTAGTATTGTATAAATTGGAAACAAACATCCAATAAAGTTCATTAAAGGGGTTGTAAAGGTTCATCTTTTATTTTCTAAATGGGTTCCTTTAAGCTAGTGCATTGTTGGTTAACTTACCTTTTCCTTCCATTTCCCTTCTAAATGTTGTTTTTCTTTGTTTGAATTTCTCACTTCCTGTTTCTCCTCAGTAAGCTTTCCACCATCATCTGAGCGGTGGAAAGTCATTTAGAACAGCTTACTGAACACCTTACTGAGGAGGAACAGGAAATGAGAAATTCAGACAAAGAAAACAAAGAAAAAAAACATTCAGAAGGTAAATTGAGGGAAAAGGTAAGAGAACCAACAATGCACTAGCTTAACCACTAGCTGACGGCCGTACGACTTTGTACGGCCTCAGCGCGGCTCCCAAACTCTAACAGGCCGTCTTTTTACGGCCTCCCCTTTGCACGTTCCCCGCGCGCGCTCCCGAGCGCGCAGCAGGGAACTGCTGTGCTGGCCATGTCCCTTGGACACAGCCAGTCACAGATCGCCGTGAACGGCCAATCGGAGCGGCCGTTTCCTAGGCGATCTGTGCGGCCAATGAGAGATGATCTCATATGTTTACATATGAGATCATCTCTCATTCCCGGCTCTCGCAGACAGCGGTGCTGTCAGGGGAGAGAGGAGACGGATCTATGTCTCTTGTACATAGAGACACAGATCGGTCACCCCCCCCCCAGTCACCCCCCTTCCCCCACAGTTAGAACACTAATTAGGGTACACATTTAACCCCTTCCTCACCCCCTAGTGTTAACCCCTTCCCTGCCAGTCACATTTATACAGTAATTAGTGCATATTTATAGCACTGATTGCAGTATAAATGTGAATGGCGCCAAAAATGTGTCAAAATTGTCCGCCATAACGTCGCAGTCCCAATAAAAATCGCAGATCGCCACCATTACTAGTAAAAAAAAAAAAAAATTATAATAATTCTGTCCCTTATTTTTTAGGCGCTATAACTTTTGCGCAAACCAGTCGCTTATTGCGATTTTTTTTTTTTTTTTTACTAAAAATATGTAGAACACGTATCGGCCTAGACTGAGAATAAAAAAAAAACGTAAAAAAAAAATTGAGCTATTTATTATAGCAACAAGTAAAAAAATGTTTTTTTTTTTTTTTAAATTGTCGCTCTATTTTTGTTTATAGCGCAAAAAATAAAAACCGCAGAGGTGATCAAATACCACCAAAAGAAAGCTCTATTTGTGGGGAAAAAAGGACGTTAATTTTGTTTGGGAGCCACGTCGCACGACCGCGCAATTGTCAGTTAAAGCGACGCAGTGCCGAATCGCAAAAAGTCCTCGGGTCAGGAAGGGGTTTAAGTGCCCAGTAAGGAAGTGGTTAAAGTAACCTATATAGAAAATAAAAAACGAACCTTTCCAACCCCTTTAAGTCTAGCAATGCATAAATGAAACATACCTAATGGAAGAGTAAGAGGCCACAAAATATATGTGTGGAGCTGGATGGTAGATAACCGCAGCAAGAGGAGAGCACTCTCCTATAAAGCCCTATGGTCAAACAATAAAAAAAAAAGCTGTAAAGGGACATTCAAAGTTTAAATTTGTTGAGAGAAAAGGGTCTTTTTCATACTCACGGGTTGACAGCATGGACTCCACTGGCTGAATGTGGGAAGGAAGGGAGCTTTATATAAACTGAGCAAAATTATAAACACAACACTTTTGTGTTTGCCCCTATTTATCATGAGCTGAACGCAAAGATCTATTACTTTTTTTATTTTTTTTTCTCTCAAACATTGTTCACAAATCTGACTAAAGCTGTGTTAGTGAGCACTTCTCCTTTTCCAAGATAATCCATCTACCTCCCAGATGTGGCATATCAAGATTAGTGATGAGCCGAACACCCCCCCGTTCGGTTCGCACCAGAACCTTCGAACGGACCGACCGTTCGCGCAAACATTTAGAACCCCATTGACGTCTTTGGGACTCGAACGTTCGAATTCAAATGTGCTCATTTTAAAGCCTAATATCAAAGTTATTGTCTAAAACATCTTTGAGAACCCGGGTCTTGCCCAAGGGAACATGTATCAATGGTAAAAAGGTTTTAAAAACTATAGTTTTTTCTGGAGCAGTGATTTTAATGATGCTTAAATAAAAAATAAAAAAAAATGAAAAATTCCTTTAAATATTGTACCTGCTGGGTGTCTATAGTATGCCTGTGAAAACGTCTTTGAGAACCCGGGTCTTGCCCCAGGGAACATGCATCAATGGAAAAAAAGTTTTAAAAACGGTTGTTTTTTCAGAAACAGTGGGCCAGATCCTCAAAAGGGATACGCCGGCGTACGCCGTCGTATCCCTGGTTCTAACTTTGGAACTGATCCACAGAATCAGTTTTCCAAAGTTAGGCAGAAGATCCGACATGTGTAAGGGACTTACACTGTCAGATCTTAGGATGCAGTACCGCATCCGCCGCTGGGGGCATTTCGAGTCGAAATGCCGCTTCGGGTATGCAAATTAGCACTTACGGCGATCCACAAAGCTTTTCAGCTTCGCTTTTTCGCCGTAAGTTTTAGTTTGCAAGTGTAAAATTAGGGCTGCTTTTACAAAGTGTAAAGTTAGTAACACCATGTAAAAGCACATTCAAGCGAGCGCGTCATAGAGGTGACGGGGATCCGACTTGGATTCCCGCCAATTCTAGCGTCGCTCGGCATGCATTCCTGAGAGGGAGAACTCCACGGCAATTTGTAAAATCAAAACCGGCATGGGTTCCCCCCCAGGAGCATACCAGGCCCTTAGGTCTGGTATGGGTTGTAAGGAGACCCCCCCTACGCCGAAAAATCGACGTAGGGGGTCCCCCTACAATCCATACCAGACCCGTATCCAAAGCACGCTACCCGGCCGGCCAGGAATGGGAGTGGGGACGAGCGAGCGCCCCCCCCCCCTCCTGAGCTGTACCAGGCCGCATGCCCTCAACATGGGGGGGTTGGGTGCTCTGGGGCAGGGGGGCGCACTGCGGGCCCACCCCAGAGCACCCTGTCCCCATGTTGATGAGGACAGGACCTCTTCCCGACAACCCTGGCCGTTGGTTGTTGGGGTCTGCGGGCGGGGGCTTATCGGAATCTGGGAGTCCCCTCAAATAAAGTAGGGTGGGTAGGCACCCACCACGTGGGTACCTACCGGAGCATGATGGGACGGTGAGGCGATATAAATCGGATGCAAGCCGCGCTTCCGTCATTGCAGCGAGAAGAGGCGTCGGGACAACATCGGAAGAAGGGAGAAGAAGAGAAGAGAAGAAGATGACGTCACAGAAGACCGTGCTGGCTGCCTGCTAGTAATTGAGCTAACACACGAAGATAGCAGGCAGCCAGCGCTGAAGGAGAAGGCACCAGACACCTGGAGAAGAACTGGGGTGCGCCGAGTCAACAGCGGAGAGCGGCGAAGATAGAAGAAGACCCCCGGAGAGCGGAGAAGACCCCCCCGGAGAGCGGAAGAAGAAGCCCCCCCCGGAGAGCGGAGAAGACCCCCGGAGAGCGGAAGAAGAAGCCCCCCTGGTATTAGAGCTAAAGAAGACAGGGGGGCCTCCGGAGCAGACTAATAAATGATTTTAAAAACCCTTGTGTTGTGTGTTTAATAACTATCACTTTGCCTCCAGGTGAATGGGTAGGGGTACGATGTACCCCCATATCCATTCACTTACGGTGGGGGGCCGGTATCTGGGGGCCCCCTTATTTGAGGGGACTTCCAGATTCCGATAAGCCCCCGCCCGCAGACCCCGACAACCAACGGCCAGGGTTGTCGGGAAGAGGTCCTGTCCTTATCAACATGGGGACAGGGTGCGCTGGGGTGGGGGGGCCCGCAGTGCGCCCCCCTGCCCCAGAGCACCCAACCCCCCCATGTTGAGGGCATGCGGTCTGGTACGGCTCAGGAGGGGGGGGCGCTCGCTCGTCCCCACTCCCATTCCTGGCCGGCCGGGTAGCGTGCTTTGGATACGGGTCTGGTATGGATTGTAGGGGGACCCCCTATGTCGATTTTTCAGCGTAGGGGGGGTCTCCTTACAACCCATACCAGACCTAAAGGCCTGGTATGCTCCTGGGGGGGGAACCCATGCCGGTTTTTTATTTGAAAATTGGCATGGAGTTCTCCCTCTCAGGAATGCATGCCAAGCGACGCTGTCAATTTTTTTTAATTTTTTTTTTTTCCTGACGCAACTTTTTTTTAACCGGCGCGATCCACAAAACTCGGCGTAACGTAACTTCGCGCATGCGCAGTACGGCCGGCGCGAGAGCGCGCCTAATTTAAATGGGAATCGCCCCCTGATGAAGAGGAACGCCTTACGCCGGCCGGATTTAAGTTACACAGCCTGAAATTTCTAGGTAAGTGCTTTGTGGATCGGGCACTTAGGTAGAAATTTTAAGGCAGTGTAACTTAAATGGGATTTTTTAAGTTGCGCCGGCTTTTTGTGGATATGCCCCAGTGATTTTAATGATGCTTAAATAAAAAAAATAAAAAAATGAAAAATTCCTTTAAATATTGTACCTGCTGGGTTTCTATAGTATGCCTGTGAAAACGTCTTTGAGAACCCGGGTCTTGCCCCTGGGAACATGTATCAATGGAAAAAAAGTTTTAAAAACGGTCGTTTTTTCTGGAGCAGTGATTTTAATGATGCTTAAATAAAAAAAAAATTAAAATTCCCTTAAATATTGTACCTGCTGGGTGTCTATAGTATGCCTGTGAAGTGGCACATGTTTAGAACTGTCCCTGCACAAAATGAGATTATTATAAGAAAAAAGTAATTTAAAACTGCTTGCGTCTTTAATGTAATGTCTGGTCCCTGCAATATGGATGAAAATCATTGAGAAAAATAGCACAGACACAGACAGTACACACACCACATAGCTTTAGGTGCACACTGCAGAGGACATGGGCAGTACACACTACGTAGCTTTAGGTGCAATCTGCAGAGGACACGGGCAGTACACACCAAGTAGCTTTAGGTGCAAACTACAGAGGACAAAGGCAGTACACACACCACGTAGCTTTATGATGCACACTGCAGAGGACACAGGCAATACACCACATGAGAATACTGCAGCTAGCACAATCACCTGCCTGCCAGTAAATTAGGAAGAGCTGATCTAGCTAAACTATACAGTGTATAAATATATATACAACACCTGGGATGCATATATAACCTCTACACACTGTAACTTTAACTGACTAGCCTGCCTGTCTGCTCTATCTACCTGCAAAAAATGACACTCTCTCTGCCTCTCTCTGTTCTCTCTTAACCACCGCAACACACTACACAAGTTCGACCTGCAGGTGGCCTTTTATAGTGTGGGGGCGTGTACTAAACCCCCTGAGCCATAATTGGTCAAAGCCACCCTGGCTTTGGCCAATTATGGCTCTCCGTTTTTTGGGCACTGTGGTTGGCCAAGCATGCGGGTCATAGTGTATGCTTGGCCAATCATCAGCCAGCAATGCACTGCGATGCCGCAGTAAATTATGGGCTGTGAAACGTAACTCGAATTTGGCGCGAACGGCCCAAAACTTTCGTAATTTGACGAACGATCGAACATACGATGTTCGAGTCGAACAAGAGTTCAACTCGATTACGAAGCTCATCCCTAATCAAGATGTTGATTAGACAGCATAGTTATTGCACAGGTGTGCCTTAGGCTGGCCACAATACAAGGCCACTCTAAAATGTGCAGTTTTATTTCACAGCACAACGCCACAGATATCACAAGTTTTGAGGGAGCGTGCAATTGGCATGCTGACTGCAGGGATGTCCACCAGAGCTATTGCCCTTGAATTGAATGTTCATTTCTCTACCATAAGCCATCTCCAAAGGCGTTTCAGTGAATTTGGCAGTACATCCAACCGGCCTCGAAACCGCAGACCACATGTAACTACACCAGCCCAGGACCTCCACATTCAGCATCTTCCCCTCCAAGACTGTCTGAGACCAGCCACCCGGACAGCTGCTGCAACAATCGGTTTGCATAACCAAAGAATTTCTGAACAAACTGTCAGAAACCCTCTCAGGGAAGCTCATCTACATGCTTGTCGTCCTCAACGGGGTCTTGACCTGACTGCAGCCCGTCGTCGTAACTGACTTGAGTGGGCAAATGCTCACATTCAATGGAGTCTGCCACTTTGGAGAGTGTTCTGTTCATGGATGAATCCCAGTTTGTTGTGCCATTCATCCACGACCATCACCTTGTGTTGCAGCATGATAATGCACGACCTCATGTTACAAGTATCTATACAAAATTTCTGGAAGCTGAAAACATCCGAAATCACCGGACATGTCACCCATTGAGCATGTATGGGATGCTTTGGATCAGCGTATACGACAGCATGTTCTAGTTCCTGCTAATATCCAGCAACTTCCATTAAAGAGGAATGGACCAACACAGGCCACAATCAACAACCTGATCAACTCTATGTGAAGGAAATGTGCTGCACTGCGTGAGGCAAATGGTGATCACACCAGATACTGACTGGTTTGCAGACCCCCTGGACCCCCCAATACAGTGGTCTTTTATTGTGGCCAGCCTAAGGCACACCTGTGCAATAATCATGCTGTCTAATCAGCATCTTAATATGCCACAACTGTGAGGTGGATATAATATCTTGACAAAGGAGAAGTAGTCACTAACACAGATTTGTGTGTTATGTCACTGGCGCTCATCAATGTTATAGATATATTATAAAAATATATTAGTGTCTGTCAAACAATCTGCTGCAGCACCTCAAAAGTGTATGAAAATTGTAAAAGAAAAATATATATGTATATGTAAGTACATGTATATTACTACTGCGCTGATCCTGTAAGTTTATGCAAAAAATAATAAATATGTATAGATACACTAGCAGTTTGCATAAATAGATACAAAAATATATAATAACCCTTATACATATATCCCTTATGCATATAAACGTGCAAATCAAATCAAATCGCATTATATATATACCAGTGTACAGTACACCAAATAACAGTGCTCCAACAAATGACTTCAATAAGTGAAATTAAAGTTCAAATAAGTGAAAGTGCAAAAGAAGTTCATTGCTCTTCAGGAAAAAACTTATGCAGATTCCATATGTTAAGTGGGCCAAAAACTAGTTACTCTTCCACCCGTTGTGTCACCACCACCTATTTTCAAAATGCACACTCACCAGAACAACTATAGTAATCGCCTATAGGGATAATCAACATGTTGTTTCACAGATTATGGATTTTTCCTTTCCTTGCAACTCTCCTGCTGCATTCCTTTCTCAATGGGGTGAAAATGGTTCTTAAAATAGAAGGACTCAGTATGGTGTAGCATGTTCAAAATATAGTATAAATGTATTAAAATCGTATAAAGTTTGCACTCACATGATATTGTACATATAGGTAGATGGCGCATAACCAGGAGAGCACAGTCAATAATCGAAGAGTAAACGTATCATAAGGTCCATGTCAATAACTTAAAAATGAATAAATCAATAGTCCAGTATAAGTCCAATAGCACTTTAGCGGCAGCAAAATCCTGAAGCAGAAGCGGACTCTGAAAGATATGTATAAACAAAAAGAGAAAATGCGCCACACTAAGTGCAGTAAGTGGGTATTTAATTCAAATAATTTTTACACAATAAGAATGGCTACTCACAAAACCAGTGATAACACAGGCATGTTAAGGAAAAACGGCTGGTCCGGTGTCACAACATGTCATCAACAGTTACAACAGGCTGGTCTCATATCCTGGTCCCCTGGGCGATGGAAATGGAGGTCCAAGGTGTTCAGGAGCCTTTGGGGAACCCCAGAGAGTACAGGAGCCGTGGATGCTGTTTCAAAAGCGGCGTGCGTTCCAGCGTGGAACGCAACGTATCGCCGTACGACCGGAAGTGACGTAGGGACTCCGGGCAGCCAATGGCATGACGCGTTTCTCAGCCTCCGCTGGTTCATCAGATCCATGGCGTCCAATAACAGCGGACGTAATAAATAAGCAGGAAAGTGCCGTGATTGGTCAGCGGCGCCAATGGGCAAATGCACACAATGAAAAAAATATAGGAAATGACTGGGAAGGATACAAACTATAAGTGGAATAGGGAATTAAAAAACGAAAAATTAAAAGGACCATTTTAAAAAAGGACCATTTTAAAAACGGACTACTTTAAAAACGAACATTTTTAAAAAATATTTAAAAAAAACGAACAGCAACATATCATATCAATAGCGTGTAAGGAAACCTTATCTGAGGTTAAGAGGCTGCTGCCATCCTGAAAAACTGTCCCCTAGAGGGCAGAAAGAATATAAAATGTGAAGGATTAGGAATGGTGGCGCTGCCTAAGTGTATTGCTACACTATAAGGTCCCAGTGTGGGTCTACCTGGACCAAAGTGGTAAAAGTGTACTCCACTTAGTGCGGTATGAAGTGAACCGACCAAGGTCTATGTTGGTAGGAGTCCCACAGAGTCGGAGGACTGGGGGAGCATGAGCTGGATGACCTACAGCTACACTTAGGGCCTGATTTACTAAGCTATGTGCGCTGCGCTGGTTCATGCATTAATTAGTACTCCGGGTGGAGGCTTAATTGGGCGCATGAACCAGCGTAGCAGCCGGCGCATTGAAACTAATATGTAAAGCCGCGCCGAACTCCCTATAGAAGTCTATGGGAGAAATCAAAAGTGTTCATTTTAAAGGCTAATCTGCAAGTTTTGTCCTAAAAAGTGTTTGGGGACCTCAGTCCTGTCCCAGGGAACATGTATCAATGCTTTTTTTATTTTTTAAAACGGCCGTTTTTTCGGGAGCAGTGAAATTAATAATTCTTAAAGTGAAACAATAAAAGTGAAATATTCCTTTAAATTTCGTACCTAGGGGGGGTGTAATGTCAGCATGTGAAATAGCGCATTTTTCCCGCACTTAGAACTCCCCCTGCACAAAGTGACATTCAGAAGGAAAAAAGTCATTTAAAAATTCACACGCGGCTATAATGAATTGTCGGCTCTGACAATTCTAAAGGGATTCATTCATAAAACAAACAAAAAAATGTGTAGGGGTTCCCCCAAATTAAATTACCAGGCCCTTCAGGTCTGGAATGGATATTAAGGGGAACCCCGCCGTAAAAACCAAAAAAAAAAAGACGTGCGGTTCCCGGCAAATATCCATTCCAGACCCTTCAGGTCTGGTGTGGATTTTAAGGGGAACTCCACCCCAAATTGAAAAAAAAAATGGCGTGGAGTCCCCCTAAAAATCCACACCAGACCCTTATCCGAGCACGTTGACCTGGCCGGCCGCAGAAAAGAGGGGGGGACAGAGTGCGGCCCCCCCTCTCTCCTGAACCGCACCAGGCCACATGCCCTCAACATGGGGAGGATGTCCCCATGTTGATGGGGACAAGGGTCTCATCCCCACAACCCTTGCCCGGTGGTTGTGGGGGTATGCGGGCGGGAGGTTTATCAGAATCTGGAAGACCCCTTTAACAAAGGGGACCCCCAGATCCTGACCCCCCCCCTGTGTGAAATGGTAATGGGGTACATTGTACCTCTACCATTTCACCCCAAAAAAAATGTCAAAGTGTTAAAAATGACAGTAGCCGGTTTTTGACAAATCTTTTAATAAAATCTTCTTTTCTTCTTTCCTTCGGGTTTCTTCCACTGCTTCTTTCTTCTCGTTCACATCTTGCCCGACGTGTTCTTCTATCTTCTCCGTCCGTCCTTCAGCCTTCTGGTCCCGCATCTTGCCCGTTGTCTTGTCCTGTCTCCTCCTCGTCCGCATCTTGGGTCTTCTGCGGTGTTCTTCTAGTCCCCGGACCCAGCGTTTGAATTTGATTTGGCCGCCGTTTTCCCGCTCCTGGGACCCGCCCCCCTCTGACGCCACAAGTAAACTCCTTCGAAGGAAAGAAGAAAAGAAGATTTTATTAAAAGATTTGTCAAAAACCGGCTACTGTCATTTTTAACACTTTGACATTTTTTTTGGGGTGAAATGGTAGAGGTACAATGTACCCCATTACCATTTCACATAGGGGGGGGCCAGGATCTGGGGGTCCCCTTTGTTAAAGGGGTCTTCCAGATTCTGATAAGCCCCCCGCCCGCATACCCCCACAACCACCGGGCAAGGGTTGTGGGGATGAGACCCTTGTCCCCATCAACATGGGGACATCCTCCCCATGTTGAGGGCATGTGGCCTGGTGCGGTTCAGGAGAGGGGGGGGGCCGCACTCTGTCCCCCCCTCTTTTCTGCGGCCGGCCAGGTCAACGTGCTCGGATAAGGGTCTGGTGTGGATTTTTAGGGGGACTCCACGCCATTTTTTTTTTCAATTTGGGGTGGAGTTCCCCTTAAAATCCACACCAGACCTGAAGGGTCTGGTATGGATATTTGGGGGGACCCCACGCCATTTTTTGGGGGGGTTTTTACGGCGGGGTTCCCCATAATATCCATTCCAGACCTGAAGGGCCTGGTAATTTAATTTGGAGGGACCCCCTTTTTTTTTTTTTTTTTTTAATGAGCAATGACTCTATTCTTTATAGCCATGAGTACTTTAACCACTTGCCCACCGGGTTAATTCTGGCACTTCTCTCCTTCCTGTGAAAATCACAATTTTTTGGCTAGAAAATTAATCAGAACCCCCAAACATTATATATTTTTTTTTAGCAGACATCCTAGGGAATAAAATGGCAGTCATTGCAATACTTTTTGTCACACCGTATTTGCGCAGCGGTCTTACAAGCGCACTTTTTTTGGTTAAAAATCACTTTTTTGAATTAAAAAATAAGACAACAATACATTTTGCCCAATTTTTTTATATATTGTGAAAGATAATGTTACGCCGAGTAAAATGATACCCAACATGTCACGCTTAAAAATTGCGCCCGCTCGTGGCATGGCATCAAACTTTTACCCTTTAAAAATCTCGATAGGCGACGTTTAAAAAATTCTACAGGTTGCATTTTTTGAGTTGCAGAGTAGGTCTAGGGCTAGAATTATTGCTCTCACTCTAACGATCGCGGCGATACCTCACTTGTGTGGTTTGAATACCGTTTTCATATGCGGGCGCTACTCGCGTATGCGTTTGCTTCTGTGCGCGAGCTCGTCGGGACGGGGCGCTTTAAAAATTTTTTTGGGGGTTTTCTTATTTATTTTTATTTAGTTTTATAATGTTTTACACTGAAATAAAAAAATAAAAAAAAAATGATCAGTTTTCTTCCTATTACAAGGAATGTAAACATCCCTTGTAATAGGACTAGTGTGTGACAGGTCCTCTTTATGGAGAGAGGCGGGGTCAATAAGGCTGGAAAGCATGGTATTGAAAAAAAAAAAAAAAGTTCTCATGCTTTCAGCTGCAATCATGTTCGTTCACCACAGTGGTGTAGTGTATAGCACTTTGACCTAGCAGCAAAAGAGTCGTTGGTTCGAATCCCGCCCGTGACAGCATCTGCATGGAGTTTGCATGTTCTCCCTGTGCCTGCGTGGGTTTCCTCCCACAATATAAAAACACGCTGTAAATCGGTTCCGGTCTAAATAAGCCCTAATATGCAGTAGTATATTTAGGTTTGGTTCTGCCCTAGGCCTGACTACATATCTGCACCTCCTAATAGAAAAATGACCCACCCCTTCCTGTCAAGGTCACACCCTGTTTTTGTATAACCCCGCCCAGTAATTTTCAGGGGACCCACACACTAGTTCTGGGGGGGCACTGGATTCCCTTAACCACTTCCATACCAGGCACTTACGCACCTTCCCGCCAAGCCAATTTTCAGCTTTCAACACTGTCGCACTTTGAATGGCAATTGCGCGGTCATACAACACTGTACCCAAACAAAATTGGCGTCCTTTTTCCCCCACAAATAGAGCTTTCTTTTGTTGTTATTTGATCACCTCTGCGTTTTTTTGTTTTGCGCAACAACTAAAAAAAGACTGCAAATTTTGAAACAAAAAAAAGTTTTTATTTTTTTAGGTTAATTTTTTTGTAAATAAGTTTTTCTCTTTCAATTACGGGCACTGATATGGCGGCACTGATGGGCACCGATGAGATGGCACTGATGGACATCGATGAGGTAGTACTGACGGCACAGATGAGGTGGCATTGATTGGCGGCGCTGCTATGCGGCACTGATGGGCACTCATAGGCGGCACTGATGGGCACTCATGGGCGGCACAGATGGGCGGCACTTATGGGTGGCACTGATGGATACTTATGGGTGGCACAGGTGGGCACTGATAGGTGGGCACTGTGCATGGATGGGCACTGTGGGGTGGCACTGATGGACACTGTGGGGTGGCACTGATTTTCCGAGTCAGTGCCCATTTGTGGGCACTGATTGGCATCTTTTTTCTTATTTTTTATTGCTTTTTGTTTTTTTGTTCTATATTTTTTTTGTTTTTGCACACCCTGGCATCCCTGGTGGTCCAGTGTGGTGATCCGAGGGGGGGCTGCGCTGATAAACAATCAGCGCGAACGCCCCCTGTCAGGAGAGCCGCCGATCGGCTCTCCTATACTCGCGTCTGTCAGACGCGAGTGAGGAAGAGCCATCGATGGCTCTTCCTGTTTACATCGTGATCAGCCGTGATTGGACACGGCTGATCACGTGGTAAAGAGTCTCCGTGAGAGACTCTTTACCGAGATCGGAGATGCAGGGTGTCAGACTGACACCCCGCATCACCGATCGCCGCACTGCGTGCCCCCACAGGCGCGTGCGGCATGAAATCCTGCAGGACGTCCTGTCAGGATTGTGTAACCACTTCCCGGACGTAAATCGGCCATAGGCTGGGCGGGAAGTGGTTAATTAGCATAGTTTTTCTCTCACTTCCTGTTTGGCTATGGGGCAGGAAGTGAAGGCAAATCTCCCCAATTGGACACAGATAATACAAAATAAACTGACAGGGCCTATAACCCTCCCTCACTCTATCCAAAATTAAAGAAAAGAAAACTGGTTGATTATAGTTCTTGTCAGGGGCGGACTGACCATTGAGTCACTCGGGCACTGCCCAAGGGCCCCATGCCACTAGGGGGCCCCATCCGGGTTGCCAGGCTCAGTAAAACCAGGGACAGTATGTAAAAATCTGTGTTTTTTTTAGATCTGTCCCTGATATGTCCGAAAATGACATGCTTTTAATGTGAATATCCCAAGATTTTAGCTGCCCGCCTCTGCACTACCTCCTGGCGTGGTGGTCATCTGTAAGCCAGAGGGGCCCCATAATCTTCTATTGCCCAGGGGCCACATGAGTTGTCAGTCCGCCCCTGGTTCTAGTTTAAGCACAAATTTCATAGAGTTTTATTGAGAGCCCCAAAAAATATAACCATGCCAATAGGCCAGGATAGAGCGTTGCTAATATGTAGGAATGTGTGCGTTAGAGCACCCCACCCAATGTTAACTAAAAAATGATTAATTTGCAAATAAGTATTATCTGCTCATTTTTTGGGGATGTCTGCACCCCTGATAGTGACAACATTTGTGAGGTGTCTTCACCCTTTCTAATTCATTCACTTCCTGTCACATAGCCAAACAGGAAGTGAGGGTAAAACCTTACTAATATCTTTTCTTGGGGACACAGAGATCAAGCTAAATAGTTTCCCATTATGTAAATTGCACTCTAGCATTTTGCTGTGTACACCCCAAATTATTAGGGATCTTGGACTTTGGGGTCCATTGACTAAAGGCAAATCCACTTTGCACTACAAGTGCAAAGCAAGGAAGAAAGAAAACAAAACAACTTTGCTTCTACAGGATTGGATGTTAAAACCATCAGTGCTTCCTCTCTGATTTTCAGCAACTATGCTTGTACTGCAGAGTGGCTTTGCCTTTACTAAACCCCAAACTAAATAATCATTTGGGGCAGGGATCCTCAAACTACGGCCCTCCAGCTGTTTTAGAACTACACATCCCATGAGGCCTTGTAATGCACTGACATTCACAGACATGACTAGGCATGATGGGAATTGTAGTTCCTGAACAACTGGAGGGCCGTAGTTTGAAGACCCATGATTTGGGGTGTACACAGCAGTGCTGGAGTGCAATTTGCTTAATGGGGACACTAGTTAGATTGACCTGTGTCCCCAAGAAATGACACTGGTAGGGTTTTAACCTCACTTCCTGTTCAGCCGTGTGACAGGAAGTGAAGCCAATTTTAAGAAAAGGGACACAAAGCTCAACACAAAAATAAAAAAACACAAAGCAGGGGTTCTAACACTCACTTGGCTTCCCTCAAACACCCACAATTTGAATAGGATTGCCTTGCGCTAGATTTAAGCACAGTGCTGTAAATCAGCACGTCAAGCCTGTCCACCAATAGCAAACCCCCCCCACAGGCCATGTTTGCAGGTTTTCCTTCATCTTGCACATGTGCTTTAAAATACAGTCTGGACAGCAATTCTTGATAAGAGAAATCCACAAAACATGTCCTGTCGGGGGTACTTGAGGGCTGAGGACCACTGCAGAAAAAATAAAATACTTACCAGTTTTTGGCTTTAAAGTCATGGGGAATAAACATGGCAAACATTTCATGATTACACACCAGGAAAGAAGCTTAGACACACATAATTTGTTAGGCCCAAACCGATTTCAGCTGCAGCTGTCAACATATGTAGCATGAAAAAGTAACAAAAGACAAACTTAACAATTTTAAAGTAATTTTTATTGGTCAACAAAACAAGGAAAGCGAAAAAAGACAAACAAACAAACACAAACAAAAATACATTTCAAAATTCTAAACAACCATAGCTTCACACATTTTTCATAAAATAAGGCCACATAGACAAATACATCAAAGTGAACATCATTTAAAAATAAACCAAAACCATTGGCAATATAAAACAAAACCCATGCAACAAACCACATTTGTGTTTAGCAACAGCATTTCTGCCAGCCTGCCCCTTCTGAGGGCAGCTGAGGACTGATCGATCCAAGCTTTTTATAACAGTGCTAGTAATGAAGCAATTGAAATCACATGAACAAATTGCAGTCTCTAGTTTGGGTGAGCTTGTAATTGGGCACACCTGCAATTAACCCAAACCACGCTCTATGAGCATCCAAGGAGTGTTTTTCACCTTTTAAAAAGAAAGGATAATTTTTTTCTAAGTGTTTGAGCATGCTCAGTTCATCACACATGTAGGAACCAAGCTGCAATGGAATGAGAGCTTTTTTTTTTTTTTGTTTCCCCTGATCTGATGCTTTCCAGCCTGAAGGGGAGGTGTTAAAGACAGAAGTAAACACGCACATTTAATAATCTATTTGTGGGAAAAAAAAGGTTGCCAATTTTGTTTGGGAGCCACGTCGCACGACTGCGCAATTGTCAGTTAAAGCGACGCCGTGCTGAATCCCAAAAACTTGCCCGGTCATTGACCAGAAATATGGTCCGGGCTCAAGTGGTTAAAAATTAACAAAACACAAAAGTGAGCCCAATTTTTGGGGATAATGTGAAAGATGATGTTACACTGAGTAAATAGATACCTTACATGTCACGCTTTACTATTGGAAACACTCCTGCAATGGGGCCAAAATGAATTCCGTGAATATCCCCATAGGCGACCTTTTATTTTTTTTTCCAGGTTACCAGTTTATAGTTACAAAGAAGGTCTAGTGGTAAAAGTATTGCTCTCGCTCTAAGGCACGCGTCAATACCTCACATGTGTGGTTTGAACGATGTTTATATATGTGGGCGGGACTTGCGTAAGTCCCGCCCACATATGTAAAAATTATTTTTACTTTTTGCTATAATAAATATCCCCAAAAATATATATTGTAAAAACTAAAAAAACCCTCAGTTTAGGCCGATACGTATTCTACATCTTTTTGGTTCCAAAAAATCGCAAATAGCGTTTAGTGTTTGGTTTTTGCAAAAGTTATAGCGTCTACAAAATATTTTTTTTTTTTGTTTTAACTAGTTATTGGGGCGATCAGCGATTTTTATCGGTACTGCGACATTATGGCGGACACATCGAACACTTTTTTGGAACCATTGGCATTTTTCTAGCGATCAGTGCTGTAAAAAATGCATTGCTTACTCTAAAAATGCCACTGGCAGGGAAGGGGTTAACACTAGGTGCGAGGGAGGGGTTAAATATGTTCCCTGGGTGTGTTCTAACTGTAGGGGGGGTGGGACTGACATGTGTAAATGACAGATCGCTGTTCATGAAGGGGAACTCCAGACCCCAAAAAAAAAAAATAAGGTGGGTTCCCTCCAGGTGCATACCAGGCTCTTAGGCTTGGTCTGGAACATAAGGGGTTAAACCCGCGCAAAAAAAAATAGCGTGGGGTCCCCCCCAAGATCCAAACCAAGCCATTATCCCAGGCACGCAGTCTGGTCAGACAGGAATGGGGGTGGGGACGAGCGAGCGCCCCCCTCCCTCCTGAGCCATACCAGACCACATGCCCTCAACATGGGGGAGTGTGTGCTGTGGGGGAGGGGGGCACTGCCCCCCCACCCCAAAGCACTCTTGTCCCCATGTCGATAGGGACAAGAGCCTCTTCCCGACAACCCTGGCCGTTGGTTGTCGGGGTATGTGGGCGGAGGGCTTATCAGAATCTGAGAGACCCCTTTAATAAAGGGGTCCCCAGATTCCGGCCCCCCACCCTATGTGAATGAGTATGGGGGTACATTGTACCCCTACCCATTCACCTGGGGAAAAAAATGGAAAAAAATAATACACCACACATGAATAAATTAATTTATTAGTCAGCCGGGGGTCTTCTGCCGGGGCCCCCCACCACCACCCCATTAGGCCCCGGGCTTCGCCATCTTCTGCCGGAACCCCCTTCACCAGTGAGGCTCCTGCCTTTGGGGGAGGGTCCCGGGCTACTACGACGGTTTCTGCGGGGGGGGTGCACTGGCACCCCACCCCCGTCTTCAGCGACGTAATTCACCGGGACCCCCTTCACCAGGGAGGCTCCTGCCTTTGGGGGAGGGTCCCGGGCTTCCACGACGGTTTCTGCGGGGGGGGTGCACTGGCACCCCACCCCCATCTTCAGCGACGTAATTCACCGGGACCCCCTTCACCAGGGAGGCTCCTGCCTTTGGGGGAGGGTCCCGGGCTTCCACGACGGTTTCTGCGGGGGGGGTGCACTGGCACCCCACCCCCGTCTTCAGCGACGTAATTCACCGGGACCCCCTTCACCAGGGAGGCTCCTGCCTTTGGGGGAGGGTCCCGGGCTTCCACGACGGTTTCTGCGGGGGGGGGGTGCACTGGCACCCCACCCCCGTCTTCAGCGACGTAATTCACCGGGACCCCCTTCACCAGGGAGGCTCCTGCCTTTGGGGGGGGGTCCCGGGCTTCCACGACGGTTTCTGCGGGGGGGGGGGTGCACTGGCACCCCACCCCCGTCTTCAGCGACGTAATTCACCGGGACCCCCTTCACCAGGGAGGCTCCTGCCTTTGGGGGAGGGTCCCGGGCTTCCACGACGGTTTCTGCGGGGGGGGTGCACTGGCACCCCACCCCCGTCTTCAGCGACGTAATTCACCGGGACCCCCTTCACCAGGGAGGCTCCTGCCTTTGGGGGAGGGTCCCGGGCTTCCACGACGGTTTCTGCGGGGGGGGGTGCACTGGCACCCCACCCCCGTCTTCAGCGACGTAATTCACCGGGACCCCCTTCACCAGGGAGGCTCCTGCCTTTGGGGGAGGGTCCCGGGCTTGTACGGTGTCTTCCGCCGGAGGGCGCCACTCTCCGGGCTTCTGCGATGCCTTCCGCTTCTGCCTGTCTCCTCCGCGGAGCACAGGGCTTGTCTCCGCTGTCTTCTCCCTTCTCTTCCATTCGATGTTGACACGACGAGGTCCGGCGCTGGAATGCCGTCTGAGCAGTGGGCATGGACTTATATAGGGCAATGCCACCATGTGACCTCAACCCATGTGACATCACATTCCCATCATGCCCAGGGAATGTGATGTCACATGGGTTGAGGTCACATGGTGGCATTGCCCTATATAAGTCCATGCCCGCCGCTGACACGGCATGTCAGCGCGGAACCTCGTCGTGTCAACATCCAATGGAAGAGAAGGGAGAGGACAGCGCAGACAAGCCCTGTGCTCCCGGAGGAGACAGGCAGAAGAAAGAAGACGGAAGAAAGCCCTGGCTCCGCGGGGGAGCCAGGCAGAAGAGGGAGCAGAGAAAAGACCGGGGAGTTGGCGCACCCCCGGCAGAAGACCAGGAAGACCGGAACCCTGGCGGAAGGCACCGGAAAGACCGGGGGATAGGCGCCATCCCCCGGCAGAAGACCCCGAAGTCCGGATGCCCCTCCCTAATGAAAAAGAGCTTAAATGGGGTGGGGGCATCCGGCGGAAGGCTCCGGAGAGGACCGAGGGATGGCGCCCTCCCCCGGCAGAAATCACCGAAGCCCAGGGTCCCGGCAGAAGATCGGGAGAGAAGAAACCCCCCCTTCTAAGAGAGCTAAAGAAGAAAGGGGGGGCTCCGGAGCAGATTAATAAAATATTTTATTGTGTGGTGTTTTATTTTACTTTACATTTCCCCCATGTGAATGGGTAGAGGTACGATGTACCCCATACTCATTCACATAGGGTGGGGGGCCGGCATCTGGGGGCCCCCTTATTAAAGGGAGCTCGCAGATTCCGATTAGCCCCGCCCGCATACCCCGACAACCAATGGCAAGGGTTGTCGGGAAGAGGCTCTTGTCCCTATCGACATGGGGGCAAGAGTGCTGTGGGGTGGGGGGGCAGTGCCCCCCTCCCCCACAGCACACACTCCCCCATGTTGAGGGCATGCGGTCTGGTACGGCTCAGGAGGGGGGGGGCGCTCGCTCGTCCCCGCCCCCATTCCTGTCCGGGCCAGACTGCATGCTTGGGATGAGGGCTTGGTTTGGATCTGGGGGGTACCCCCGCGCCGAATCGGCGCGGGTTTAACCCCTCACGTTCCGGACCAAGCCTAAGAGCCTAATGTAGCCCTGAAGGGGGACCCGCGCCGATTTCAAGTTTGAAATTTGGCGCGGAGTTCCCCTTCAGGGCTGAAAACAGCTCGGAGATTCCTGTGCGCCGCGTCACGCAGCGCAATCACGGGTACGCCGCTTGGTATTTACCAAGATTTTCACGGCGTACTGACAAGGCGCACGGGAATCCCTGACTTTTCTCTCTGCGCATGCCCAGTATGCAAATGAACCTCCCGAGGTTCAGGCGCACTGTGCAAGCGTACGGGGATCTGTTTTCAAAAAACACTTTCCCTTTCAATTCGGCCCGCCAAACACTTCAAAACACATGTCACTTCACTTCCCCTGCATCCCCCCACCTCCCCCCCTAATAAACTCCCGCCCGAACCCCCGCAATTTACAGTTTAATGTGCCGTGCGCCAGGTCTGTACTGGTGCACAATGCACCCTCTCCTGGGCGCACGGAGCACATTAGTAACTAGGGAAATACACTGCACTAGCAGCGTATTTCTTTAGTAAATGGCAAAACGGCTGCTACTCCTGCTTTTACTCCATGAGTCATGGAGTAAAGGCTTGGTAAATCAGCCCCTTAGAGTGCTAGGGAAAGGGTGTAGCTGGGTGTGAACCCAACAACTGTGCTCTGATAGTGTGCTGGTGGTCAGTGAGATGTCTGGCCTAGTATACCTCTGTATTGTGGACACTAACACAGTATACAGACATCAGTGAATAAACACACACAGATTACAATAGGTAAGCCCTATGTTTCTCCGGCAAACATTGTATGTGCAATGATCGCTGTAGATAACTAAATAAGAAAACACAATATACCAGTAACTAGAAACAATTGCGTAAATAACACATGCACAAATATTGTGTAATCAACCAACAACACAAGTTCACCCTGTGATCTACACAGGACAATGTTGGATGGAAATATGAGCGGCTGGCTGGTAGCCTATGTAAGCCAGTGGTATATAATGTCTATAAATATCCGAGAGGAGACAATATTGGAATGTGGAGATCTTGATGGAGTCCAGTATAAGGATCTGGATGGTGAAAAAAGGGGTGCTCCTATAACACACTCCGACGTGCTCCCGGTGCTCCCCTCCAGGTTCTCCACTCACCAGAAAGAGGTCCCCTCTTGGGGTAACAGGCACGTAATTTAGGCGTTCCTCTGCTCCAATTTTTCTCCTTCCTTCCGATGGATTTCAAACTTCCAGTGTCTCCACTCCTTAGCTGTGTCGATTCCTCAAAGGGAACAAAACCAGGGGCTCCAATGGTGTAATAACGTATGGCCAAAAAGTGTTGTCAAAAGTTCAAAAGTATTTATTTAAAATAAACAATAAAACATAACCTGCAATGTATCTGGCTGCTGCAGCAGATGTAATAAGACCAGAGTCCACACGTGACTCCGATGAGTGTGCAGGGAAAACACTGAAGGTATATGCAGGTAAAAAATTTAAAATATATAAAAGAAAGAAAACCAAAAACCAAAAAAGCGGGGCCGTTGTCTGCAATATAGCAGCTCAAAGGGCTGCTAATAGCCGGCGTTAGGTACCGTCGCCTAGCTATTAAGCACGACAGCGTGTGCTGTCTGAGTGTTTGGCTTGCGTTCCAGCCGAACCACCCGATGTTACCCGGAAGTGACGTAGCACGTGACGCAGCCTGACGTACGTTTCGAATTGTGATTCGTCCTCGGAGGCTTGTCAGTGTCACGTCAGCTCATCAAATTTATGGGAGTCGCCGGACCGCTATGCTCCTCCCATCCCCAGCAGCTAAACCAATAATGTTATCCTAGGGGACGTCATTAATATGGATGCAATGCTGGATATAGCCAAAGGCTATTAGGTCTGCGGTGCAGCGTATCCCATAAACGTAGCTTGCTGAATATATCACAAACACAACATAATGACATAACTGTCTAAAACCCGACTAACACAGCAGGTACCATACAGTTAAGATAGCTTCATGCCTAACCCATAGGGTCATGAGTAGGGTTATGTTTGTGTTAAAAAGGTAGTAATGGGGGGTCATAAAGGTAGTAGTATGGAAGAAGGGGGAAGGGAGTTCGTCCAACGGAGACTTCCAAGCATCATTCTACTTGATCCTAAAATTATGAATTACCGTGTTGTGTAGGAGTTCAAGTATGGAATGTGCAGAGAGACTTCCCAACAGAGTGTAGAAAAGTTGATGAGTTGTGTATAACTGTTGCCATAAGGCTCACAAGATACATGTGTATTCAGGATAATCGTCACTAATAACAAAGTGACTAATGGACTCATGTCGAAGTATGAGAGGAGAATTGTGAAGTTAGTGTGACTATACATAAAATAAATAAATATGTGAAAAGTCCTAGTAATGGAAGCCATAAGTATAAAGCTGTGAAGTTGAATATAAATATACTTAGTAAGTATGGCCAGATGGGGCTACATATTACCTCCATGTGACCACCTCTAAGATAGGTATGGTAATTGCCGACTTGTAAGGTACATGTCAGCCATACTCTATATGTGTACAAACCTAAAAAGTGATAGTGGGGCATGGAAGCCCTACGTGATATGTCTGTGCTTGGCCTAATGTCCCAAAAAGTGGGAAAGGGCATTCCCATAAGTATGGGAAAATATGGCCATTATGGACGTGAGCATATTGTGTGTGCTACATGTGCAGGCAGTATTCTCTATAAAGGAAGGGTGAAACATTGTGAGTCATGAGAAATTGTGAATCATGAGAAAAGGGAAAGATTGTAATGTTATGGATAAATGTCCCAGAAGGCAGCTGATGTCTCTACAGTAATCCCAAAGGGCAGCTGCTTATTATGGAAGATAAGGTAACAGCTATCACACATAATTGTTATATATGGCGGGTATATAAATCGGTGCCCCAGAAGACAGCTGAGGGTTATGGGTTGGCTAAGAAACAATTTAGATCTATATCCACATTGAGCCCATGTGGCACCAACGATCCTAATCGGTAGATCCAGCTCGTTTCATTTTGCGAAACGGCTATTTCTTTATTCCCTCCCCTCCAGTTGTCTTTAATGCTATCTATACCATAAAATATAAGGCCTGAGGGGTCCTTATGATGGAATTGTTCAAAATGCCTATACAGATGGTGTTTAGAGGACCCTTTCCTAATCAGGTTAATGTGTTCTCTTATCCTGATGCGCAACTCTCTAGTGGTTCTCCCTATATATTGAAGATGGCAAGGGCATTCGATGGCATATGTGACATGGGTGGTATTACATGTAATGAGGTTTCGGATCTTGTATACTTTTTGGTCATTTCTAGATCTAAATTCGGTTTTTCTCCGGGGTTGGGGTTTACTGGTTCTACATGCTAGGCATCTTTGACACTTGAAAAACCCTTTGAGGTCTGGGCATATCTCAACTGGCTTAGGGGGATTGATGACATTGTGTACAAGATGATGTCTGAGCGTAGGTGCCTTCCTATAAATGAATGATGGTCTATTGGGGAGGATTTTTGATAATATGCAGTCCTCCTTCAGTATTGGCCAATACTTTTTAAGGATATGTTCGAATTCCTTATATTGGGAATTGTACCCTGTAATGAAAGAGCATTGGTTCCGGCCTTGGTTTACTGGTGTTTTCTGCTTAAGAAGGTCTTTGCGATCTCTTTGGAAAATTTGTGTTTGTAATATTTCCAGGCTTTCAGTTGCATATCCCTTTTCTTTGAATCTGCCGACAATGGTTTGGGCTTGCCTGTTATAGTCATCATCCGAGTTGCAATTCCTTCTGAGCCTAAGCAGTTGTCCTTTCGGAATATTGGCCTTCCATTTCGGGTGGTGGCAGCTGTTCATAGGGATGTATCCATTCCTATCGGACTCCTTGAAGAATGTCCTGGTATGTAATTCTGTGCCATTCTTATAAATTTCTAGGTCCAGATATTCAATCTTCTGTGTGTTATACTTTCCAGTAAAGTCAAGGTTAAACCGGTTATTGCCAAGGTTCCCTAAGAATTCCTGTAAGGCCTCTACTGTTCCATCCCAGAGGATGAGGAGGTCATCGATGTAACGACGATACATCTTAATCTCCTGATGGTTGCCATTATAGATGTATTCTTCCTCCCATACATTCATCAAAAGGTTGGCAACGCTGGGGGCATAACGTGGCCAATACTGAATTGGCACCTGGAGTGGGGGAGTCTTCCAGGTTAGGGAGTGTTGGGTCTATGCCGCTTGCTTCCATCAAGGTCTCATCAAGGTCTTCATTTGGGTCTTCCATTGAGGCTTGCCATTTATAGGCTCTAAGTTCCTTGTAATCGATCACGTCCCTTTTGAATTTCTTCTGTTTTTTTGCCTGTATGTCCCCATCATATTTCTTGATTATATCTTGTAGTTCAAGCATTTTGTCTTTATAGTCTTGTTGAGTTATGAAAGGTGTCAGTAAGCTCTTAATTTCAACGATACTTGCCTCAATTATTTTGAGTTTGAAACGTCTTCTATCTATTATCTTGTGTAGTAGTTCGTTTTCACATTTGTTGAAGAGCAGATATCATTCTTCCATAAGTGCTGCATCTTCAATGTTATCGTTTGGGTGTATATCCCACCTTAATCTTCTCGGGTAATTTTCTCTTTTATATACATCTCCAGTGAGGCGATATCCCACCACACTCGGAGTTGTTTCTCCATAGTGTGCCTAAGTGATTTCATCAGCCCCTGCATGTCTTGCCTGTTGGTAATGTCTTCCTGGCTGAAAATTCCCCTTACATCGATCTGTCTGTTGCTCATGTAACCAAAGATATCCATAGCTGCACGGATGGGTCCTCACCCTAAGGTGAGTGGGTAAAAGCGTGTAAGGAAACCTGCGCTGGGATATCTGAGGTTAAGAGGCTGCTGCCTTCCTGAAAAACTGTCCCCTAGAGGGCAGAAAGAATATAAAATGTGAAGGATTAGGAATGGTGGCGCTGCCTAAGTGTATTGCTACACTATAAGGTCCCAGTGTGGGTCTACCTGGACCAAAGTGGTAAAAGTGTACTCCACTTAGTGCGGTATGAAGTGAACCGACCAAGGTCTATGTTGGTAGGAGTCCCACAGAGTCGGAGGACTGGGGGAGCATGAGCTGGATGACCTACAGCTACACTTAGAGTGCTAGGGAAAGGGTGTAGCTGGGTGTGAACCCAACAACTGTGCTCTGATAGTGTGCTGGTGGTCAGTGAGATGTCTGGCCTAGTATACCTCTGTATTGTGGACACTAACACAGTATACAGACATCAGTGAATAAACACACACAGATTACAATAGGTAAGCCCTATGTTTCTCCGGCAAACATTGTATGTGCAAATGATCGCTGTAGATAACTAAATAAGAAAACACAATATACCAGTAACTAGAAACAATTGCGTAAATAACACATGCACAAATATTGTGTAATCAACCAACAACACAAGTCCACCCTGTGATCTACACAGGACAATGTTGGATGGAAATATGAGCGGCTGGCTGGTAGCCTATGTAAGCCAGTGGTATATAATGTCTATAAATATCCGAGAGGAGACAATATTGGGATGTGGAGATCTTGATGGAGTCCAGTATAAGGATCTGGATGGTAAAAAAAGGGGTGCTCCTATAACACACTCCGACGTGCTCCCGGTGCTCCCCTCCAGGTTCCCCACTCACCAGAAAGAGGTCCCCTCTTGGGGTAACAGGCACGTAATTTAGGCGTTCCTCTGCTCCAATTTTTCATATCATATCAATAGAACAAGCATGTCTAAACAAGTATTTTGGATAGAAAGAGAACACAAATGAGGGACTGAGAGGAATACAATCAGGAATTTTACATAAGCATGTGAACAACCCTAGGTGGATAAAATAGCACACATACAGGTGATTCTCAAAAAATTTGCATATTGTGATAAAGTTCATTATTTTCTGTAATGTACTGATAAACATTAGACTTTCATATATTTTGGATTCATTACACACAACTGAAGTAGTTCAAGCCTTTTTATTGTTTTAATATTGATGATTTTGGCATACAGCTCATGAAAACCCAAAATTCCTATCTCAAAAAATTAGCATATCATGAAAAGGTTCTCTAAACAAGCTCTTAACCTAATCATCTGAATCAACTAATTAACTCTAAACACCTGCAAAAGATTCCTGAGGCTTTTAAAAACTCCCAGCCTGGTTCATTACTCCAAACCGCAATCATGGGTAAGACTGCCGACCTGACTGCTGTCCAGAAGGCCATCATTGACACCCTCAAGCAAGAGGGTAAGACACAGAAAGAAATTTCTGAACGAATAGGCTGTTCCCAGAGTGCTGTATCAAGGCACCTCAGTGGGAAGTCTGTGGGAAGGAACAAGTGTGTCAGAAAATGCTGCACAACGAGAAGAGGTGACCGGACCCTGAGGAAGATTGTGGAGAAGGACCGATTCCAGACCTTGGGGGACCTGCGGAAGCAGTGGACTGAGTCTGGAGTAGAAACATCCAGAGCCACCGTGTACAAGCGTGTGCAGGAAATGGGCTACAGGTGCCGCATTCCCCAGGTCAAGCCACTTTTGAACCAGAAACAGCGGCAGAAGCGCCTGACCTGGGCTACAGAGAAGCAACACTGGACTGTTGCTCAGTGGTCCAAAGTACTTTTTTCGGATGAAAGCAAATTTTGCATGTCATTCGGTAATCAAGGTGCCAGAGTCTGGAGGAAGACTGGGGAGAGGGAAATGCCTGAAGTCCAGTGTCAAGTACCCACAGTCAGTGATGGTCTGGGGTGCCATGTCAGCTGCTGGTGTTGGTCCACTGTGTTTTATCAAGGGCAGGGTGAATGCAGCTAGCTATCAGGAGATTTTGGAGCACTTCATGCTTCCATCTGCTGAAAAGCTTTATGGAGATGAAGATTTCATTTTTCAGCACGACCTGGCACCTGCTCACAGTGCCAAAACCACTGGTAAATGGTTTACTGACCATGGTATTACTGTGCTCAATTGGCCTGCCAACTCTCCTGACCTGAACCCCATAGAGAATCTGTGGGATATTGGGAAGAGAAAGTTGAGAGACGCAAGACCCAACACTCTGGATGAGCTTAAGGCCGCTACCGAAGCATCCTGGGCCTCCATAACACCTCAGCAGTGCCACAGGCTGATTGCCTCCATGCCATGCCGCATTGAAGCAGTCATTTCTGCAAAAGGATTCCCGACCAAGTATTGAGTGCATAACTGAACATAATTATTTGAAGGTTGACTTTTTTTTTATTAAAAACACTTTTCTTTTATTGGTCGGATGAAATATGCTAATTTTTTGAGATAGGAATTTTGGGTTTTCATGAGCTGTATGCCAAAATCATCAATATTAAAACAATAAAAGGCTTGAACTACTTCAGTTGTGTGTAATGAATCTAAAATATATGAAAGTCTAATGTTTATCAGTACATTACAGAAATTAATGAACTTTATCACAATATGCTAATTTTTTGAGAATGACCTGTATATGCTAAAAATACTAATAAAAATAATAATAAAAATAAAAATAAAAATAAATATAAATATCAGAAAATTAATATTATTATCTGATCCATAAAGGATCGTAGATTCACCATACATGTACATGTATGTAAGATAGAACATATGTATACAATAGCAAATGGAACCGACACATCCAGGACTAATCATAAATGAATGTATGTATATTTCATGAAACTGATGGCAATTCAGAATGTCAAAATAAACTGGTGCATATAATGCACAGTGTATCTATAGATGGTGACACAACATGCATAGATAACAAGAAAGACTAATACACAAGGCAATCCTGTAGTACCCTGGGTATATGTCAAGTACGTATCAGAGAAAGGTTTATATGTATATATGTGTAAATATGAAAAGTACCAAAAAACTATCATCAACTTCAAAAAGGTGAAAAAACCTGCATACATTAGATAATATTATTCGTCTCTATTTCCTCATTGAGGCCATGAGGCGACATTGTGTTTAAAAAATAAATCCAGAAAGTTTCCTGTCTACATAATCGATGAAATCTCTCGACTGCAGTGGGGGTTTCAGGAATGGCCTCAATGACCCACACCTGCAGGAGAGAGATATCCTTGTGATGGTAAATGGCAAAATGACGTGCAATACTAGACTTGGGGTCCCCAGCATGAACAGCACGTCGATGTTCCCCAAATCTGGTACGAAGGGCTCTAATAGTTCTACCCACATAAAAAAGTCCACAAGGACAAGAGATACAATAAATGACATAAGTCGTCGAGCAGTTATAAAAAGAATTCAAGTTATAAGTTTTGTCATTGATGACAAAACTTTTTTGTCCATGCTTAACATAGGAACAAGTCAAACATTTGGCCTTTTTACATTGAAACATTCCTACAAGAGGAATGAGCGTGAGTTGTTTGAGCCTATTAAGTTTAGTATTACCAGAGGATTTTATTTTGCTGGGAGCAATCTTACTCTTGATGCTGGGAGCCCTACGATAAGCAAATTTTGGCTGAACTGTAATGGATGAAGAAAGATGGGGATCCTGAATAAGAATGGGCCAATGTTTTTTAATGATATTTTCCATTTTTTTGTATTTAGCGTGATACTGGGTAATAAAACGGGTGGTAGGGGCCTGGTCTGTTTTCCTGGATGGAGGTAAGGAATCAGAATCGTAATTATTACAAGCGGTTTCCACAAGGTTAGGAGGATAGCCTTTAACGATGAATTTGTCTTTAAGATTGACACTCAAAGATTTATAGTCCTCCAATCTGGTACAATTGCGTCTAAGACGATTAAATTGGCTTTTGGGAACATTATTGATCCATTTGGGGTGGTGGCAGCTAGAATAGCGAAGATAAGAGTTCACAGCGGTCGGTTTAGTGAAATTCCTAGCACCAATAGTATCATGGTCGTGAAAAAGTTCAAGATCCAGATAACATAACGATTTGGGGTCACTAGCCGAAGTAAAGGTCAGGCCAAAGGAGTTGTTATTACAATATGCCAACAAGTTGGTAATAGAGTCAGTAGACCCATCCCAGATCATTATGATGTCGTCTATATAGCGACCATAGAACACGACATGTGCCGAAAAGGGGTTATTTTTATCTATATAGCTGGCCTCCCATCGACCCATGGTCAGGTTGGCATAGCTTGGTGCAAAATTTGCACCCATGGCTGTGCCTTGCTTTTGTAGATAAAACTCATCATCAAACTGAAAGTAATTGTGTTCTAAACAAAAACGGGTAGACAAAAGGATGAACTCAATCTGTTGTGTGTTTAAACTGCAATCTTCATTAAGGAAATGTGAGACAGCCTCTAGTCCCACAGAATGTGGTATAGAAGTGTAGAGCGAGCAAACATCAAGAGATAGCCAATGGTAAGAAGGCTCCCAGGAATAAGGGGACAACAACTCGATTAGGTGGGTACCATCACGAATATAGGATGGGAGGGCTTGGGCGAGTGGTTGTAGGAAGTGATCAATGTAAAGACAAAAGCTGGTGGTGATGCTATCCATGGAAGCGACAATGGGACGACCAGGTGGATTATTAGCATCCTTATGTATCTTAGGCAAATGGTACAAGTAAGGGACTTGAAAGAAGGGTTTTCGGAAAAAGGCAGCCTCTACCTTGCTCAACGTGCCATCGAGGAGGGCCTGCCGAACAATTTCAGATGACTCAACTACAAATTTTGGCAGGGGGTCATATTTGAGTTTCTCATACGTATCTTTGTCAGAGAGTAATCGTCTGGCCTCAGACATATAGTCAACCTTGTCTTGTATAACAATCCCCCCTCCCTTATCCGCAGATCTAATAATGATGTCAGGATTGGTACTAAGTGATTTTAAAGCTGAATGTTCAGAGGGTTGGAGGTTACTACGGAATCGGGTGGCACTGGAGGAGTCCGACTTGCACAAGTCGGTAAGCTCCTTGAAGACCACCTGATAAAAGGTAGAAAGGTAAGGACCCTTGGACTGTGTGGGGTTAAAAATGGACTTTGGTCTAAAAGGAGTGTGGGTTATGGAGCGAGGAGACTGGGTATATTGGGACCATACCAGTAGATCCTCCTCTTCTCCATTTTCTCCATCGGCATTCCACAGATCACAAAGATCCTGAATAGCCTGGAGGTCAGCGGAAGTATCCAAAACAGGCAGATTATCACATGGCAACTGGGGCTCAATAGGGACAACTGAAGTTTTCATATTAAAATGTCTTTTTAACGTAAGGTTACGAATAAATTTATTAAGATCCTTAAACATAGTAAAAGAATTGGGATACATAGTAGGAGCGAAATTGAGACCTTTGGCTAACAATGAAAGTTCCTGCCCATTCAAAGTGAGAGAGGATAGGTTATAAATCCTCACAGTTTCCACAACTTGTCTGGGCGCGGAGAGTGAGGATTTATGTTATCTATGCATGTTGTGTCACCATCTATAGATACACTGTGCATTATATGCACCAGTTTATTTTGACATTCTGAATTGCCATCAGTTTCATGAAATATACATACATTCATTTATGATTAGTCCTGGATGTGTCGGTTCCATTTTCTATTGTATACATATGTTCTATCTTACATACATGTACATGTATGGTGAATCTACTATCCTTTATGGATCAGATAATAATATCAATTTTCTGATATTTATATTTATTTTTATTTTTATTATTATTTTTATTAGTATTTTTAGCATATATGTGTGCTATTTTATCCACCTAGGGTTGTTCACATGCTTATGTAAAATTCCTGATTGTATTCCTCTCAGTCCCTCATTTGTGTTCTCTTTCTATCCAAAATACTTGTTTAGACATGCTTGTTCTATTGATATGATATGTTGCTGTTCGTTTTTTAAAATGTTTTTTAAAAATGTTCGTTTTTAAAGTAGTCCGTTTTCAAAATGGTCCTTTTTTAAAATGGTCCTTTTAATTTTTCGTTTTTTAATTCCCTATTCCACTTATAGTTTGTATCCTTCCCAGTCATTTCCTATATTTTTTTCATTGTGTGCATTTGCCCATTGGCGCCGCTGACCAATCACGGCACTGCTTATTTATTACGTCCGCTATTATTGGACGCCATGGATCTGATGAACCAGCGGAGGCTGAGAAACGCGTCATCCCATTGGCTGCCCGGAGTCCCTACGTCACTTCCGGTCGTACGGCGATACGTTTCGTTCCACGCTGGAACGCACGCCGCTTTTGAAACAGCATCCACGGCTCCTGTACTCTCTGGGGTTCCCCAAAGGCTCCTGAACACCTTGGACCTCAATTTCCATCGCCCAGGGGACCAGGATATGAGACCAGCCTGTTGTAACTGTTGATGACATGTTGTGACACCGGACCAGCCGTTTTTCCTTAACATGCCTGTGTTATCACTGGTTTTGTGAGTAGCCATTCTTATTGTGTAAAAATTATTTGAATTAAATACCCACTTACTGCACTTAGTTTGGCGCATTTTCTCTTTTTGTTTTCACATGATATTGTGCCTATCCAACCGCGAACGATCTGTGTTTTCCGCTGGCGTGCGCTCCACGCCTCGTTTGCTAAGCTAAGGAAGCTTCCTAATGACGCAACGACGTTTGCGAAACGCCTACAGCCACACCCCCCTACAGTTGTAAACACACTTCAGGTCACACATAACCCCATCAGCGCCCCCTGTGGTTAACTATCAAACTGCAATTGTCATTTTCACAATAAACAATGTATTTTAAATGCATTACATGCATTTTTTGCTGTGAAAATGACAATGGTCCCAAAAATGTGTCAAAATTGTCTGAAGTGTCCGCCATAATGTCGCAGTCACGAAAAAAAAAACCGCTGATCGCCGCCATTAGTAGTAAAAAAAAAATAATAATAAAAATGCAATAAAACTATCCCCTATTTTGTAAACGCTATAAATTTTGCGCAAACCAACCTATAAACACTTATTGCGATTTTTTTTACCAAAAATAGGTAAAAGAATACGTATTGGCCTAAACTGAGGAAAGAAAATGTTTTATATATTTTTGGGGGATATTTATTATAGCAAAAAGTAAAAAATATTGAATTTATTTCAAAATTGTCGCTCTATTTTTGTTTAAACCGCAGAGGTGGTCAAATACCACCAAAAGAAAGCTCTATTTGTGGGAAAAAAAGGACGCCAATTTTGTTTGGGAGCCACGTTGCACGACCGTGCAATTGTCAGTTAAAGCGATGCAATGCCGAATCTCAAAAAGGGGCCTGGTCTTTTACCTGCATTTTGGTCCGGGTCTTAAGTGGTTAAACTGCGTAGAGGGTTCCTTACTGTAAAAAAGTGGCAAGGATGTGGAATTCCATTCCACAGGTGGTGGTTTCAGTGAGGGGCATTGATAGTTTAAAAAAAACTATTAGATAAGCAACTGAACAACCGCAGCGTACAGGAATATAAAATGTAATACTGACATGTAAACACACACATAGGTTGGACTTGATGGACTTTTTTCAGCCTCACCTACTATGTGACTATGGGCCAGATTCACAAAAGGGAGTTCGCGTCGTAAACCAGCGTCGGGTATGCAAATTAGCAGTTACGGCGATCCACAAAACGTTTTCCCGTCGTTACGTCGCCGCAAGTGTTAGTTTGCCGTCGCAAAGATAGGGCACCTTTTACAAAGTGTCAAATTACTACACCATGTAAAAGTATACCCGTCTTTCCCGCGTCGCTTTTGAATTTTTTTTTATTTTTTTTTTTCCCGGCGCAAGTCTTTTTTTCACGTCGCGATTCACAAAACGTCGGCGCATCGTAATTTCACGCAAAGCACGTCGGGAAATTTGCGTCGGGAGCATGCGCAGTACGTCCGGCGCGGGAGGGTGCCTAATTTAAAGGGTACCCGCCCCATTTGAATTGGCCCGCTTTGCGCCGGACGGATTTAGGATACACCGCCGCAAATTTCCAGGTAAGTGCTTTGTGGATCGGGCACTTAGACAGAAAATTTGCGGCGATGTAACCTAAATCGGTTACATTACGCTGTGCCCGGGCTACGTGAATCTGGCCCTATATGACTACTGGGGATAATTTACTAAAGGCAAATAGGCTGTTCACTTTGCAAGGGAAGTTTCCTTTTGCAAGAAAATTTGCCCTGGAGTTCAGTGAATGAGATGAATGTCTTCTGACTTCCATCTCCCAATCATTTGCAAGAAAAAATGTGACCACAACACAACACATATCTTCCCTTGTAAAGTGAAAAATCTATTTACCTTTAGTCAGCTCCAATATGTCTTTCTACTCCTATTCTTCTATGAAAACAATTTGCATATTTAGTGGCCCTGGAAAGTGCTATGTTTTATAAGCAGAGTAAATATATCTAGTTTAACCTTCCTAGCCGTATTCCCAAGTGTGGCCCAGGATGAATTTTCACCACTAAAAGCGGTAACCCCAAGCCACACTCGGGATTGCATTGCAGGATTCAGGCAAAGTTACTTACCTTGTCCCCAGGATCATGCGATGCCCTCCCGCTGTGTACTCCACCCGATGTACTGTGTGCCAGGCTCCGTTCCCTGCGAGTTTCGCAATGCATTGGGGCGGAGCCCGGACACAAATTCAAAAAGTGAAAAAAACATAACTCTTACAGTATACATTACTGTATCAAATCATTCCACATCCCCTTTGCCCCTAATGCTTTGTCCAGTGCCCTGCATGCAGTTTTATATTATACATGCCATTTTTTCAGCCTGGAAACTTGAGAATGTCCATAGCATCCAAAAAGCTTCCCTTTACGTCAAAAGCATTTTTTGACCAGCTAGAAAACAGCTACTGTATAGTAAATAAGAATCACTTGCAGAATTGAGCGATAGTAATTTGTTGGGAAATTTGTCATCAGACACTAAAAGTGATGACAGTGACAATTCTACGACCTTTTAATTTTATTATTATTATACTATTATTTTTGATAATTATTTATAGTTATTTATTATATTAAAATGTATGATTTCGTGTTTCAAACTTTACCATAACCGGGATGTCTACTAGACTCTTGTTTGGACAGATTTAAGTGTGTTATTACTAAGAATTACAGACCTACAATATAAAACGCCAAATATCAATGAAAAACGATGCACTGCTTTGAGACGCAAAAATCTGACATAATCATACTGGCAGGGAGGTTAAACAAGAATCAGAAATAATATATGGCATACTGAGTATATGAACTACAGGCAAAACATTTTTTTTCCCATTTTGAATAGATTAAGGGATGGTTATATACTGCTGTCAGTCTTTTGTTTTGCCATCTGCATCCCATTGGGGAGACTTTACTTCACTTCCTGTCCTATAGCCAAAACAGGCTGGCAATGGTCAATGAAAAGTAGAGCGGTCCATAAAAAGAACAGGAGAAGATAGCAGAGGCAGTTGTAGTATGTCAACCTATGAACACTGTTAGTGGGGCAAATTAAGAGGTAAATCTGCCATATTATATTCCATGCTCTTGCAGCCACCCAGACACAATTTTTATGTAAAATATTACCAAAATGTATTGTAATGGGTCAATGAAAATTGTGGGTGGTTGCCCTCTTAAAAACAGTACAAAATGACTTTATTCAGCAAAAAGTTAAAACCATTTGTCAAAAATGTGGTTTTGAGAAAGCATGTTTATCATGTGAAATGTGTCAACCTACAGTATTCCTTTCCTCCCCTGCCTGAATGCCTATCTTGCAATGGTTTTAACTTTTTGCTGAGTGCAGCCATCCATATTTGTTGTTTATCCTGATCTCTATGGCAGTGACAGGGCGTGCACCCCACTCTACAGATCACAACCTTGCTGACATGCCTGTAAGTATGGGGGTTTCTGAATTGGGGAGGGATGCTAAAGGAGGGTATTTGACCTTGATAAGGATTACTTTAACCACTTTGGAGAGAAAGGAGTTCCCCAGTAGGGCTTTTAGGCAGCAGGATCAAAAAGTAAATTAAATAGTTTCAGTAAAAAATGATATTTAGTTGCCGATGATATGGGATGTCACAGTGAATAATGGTGGAAAATATACAAATATACAAGAAGAGTACAAAAGTAAATATCACCCCATGTGTCCTGTCTCTATCACTTTAACCACTTTAGCCCAGGAAGAATTGACCCCCTTCCTAACCAGAGCACTTGCAATACGGCACTGTGTCGCTTTAACTGACAATTGCGCAGTCGTGCGACGTTGCACATAAACAAAATTGAAGTCCTTTTTTTCCCCACAAATAGAGCTTTCATTTGCGGTTTTATTTTTTGCGCTGTAAACAAAAAAAGAGCGACAATTTTGAAGAAAAAGCAATATTTGTTACTTGTTGCTATGATAAATATCCCCCAAAAATATATAAAAAATATGTCTTTCTCAGTTTAGGCCGAAATATGTATTCTTCTACATATTTTTGGTCCAAAAAAATCGCAATAAGCATATTCTGATTGGTTTGCGCAAAAGTTATAGCGTCTACAAAATAGGGGGCTAGATTTATGGTATTTTTTTATTGTTTTTTTTTTTATTAGCAATGGCAGCAATCTGCAATTTTTATCGTGACTGCGACATTATGGCGGACACATCGGACACTTTTGACACTATTTTGGGACCATTGTCATTTATACAGCTATCAGTGCTAAAAAAATGCACTAATTACTGTGTAAATGACACTGGCAGGGAAGGGGTTACACACTAGGGGGCAATCAAGGGGTTAAGTGTGTCCTAGGGAGTGGTTCTAACTGTGGAAGGGATGGGCTACCACTGACATGACAGCCCACGGGCACGATCACGGAGTCCACTAAGCCGCAATTTAAAGGGGACATACCTGTACGCCCATTTGCGCAGCTGTGCCATTGTGCACACGTATATCGTTGCACGCTGGTCGGCAAGCGGTTATTAAAAGTATAATTAGCCTTTAACCTCTTCTTGCACGGTAATCTGTATAGTAACAATTCCAGCCATGATGCCCTGTGTGGAGGATTTGTTAATATACCTTCCACCTTTGAGAGCCAATAGCTAACACTAGTATAACTGCTGACTCTTAATCTCTGTCAATGGCAGCTAGAATCCCCACTGACAATTAGAAACCAATCACAGTGATTTCTAAACATATGATCACAATGTTAGCTCTAACATAGTGATCACAGTTTTGGATGCATGCTGGAAGACCCATCCATGACCCATATTCAGTGTTCTGGCTGAGGGAAAAACGTTCTCATCCAAGATTGCCCCTCAATTTTTAGCAGAGAAGCAGCCCCATAGCATCATGTTTCCACCTTCATGCTTGACTGTAGGGATGGTGTTCTTAGGGTCATAGTCAGCATTTTTCTTTTTTTCTTCCTCCAAACAAGGCGAGTCAAGTTAATGCCAAAGAGCTCAATTGTGGTCTCATCTGACCACAGCACTTTCTCCCAATCCTTCTCTGAATCATTTAGATGTTCATTGGCATGACTATACATCTCTCGGGGTCATCTTCGACACCTTCATGACAATGGACGCACATATAGGGTCAGTAGTCAGCGGAGCGCACCATCTGTTGCGCCTACTACGCAGACTTATTCCATTTATCCCCAAAGAAGACGTAGCAGTCGTGGTGGGAACAATCGTGAATTCCAGACTGGACTATGCGAACGCCCTGTACCTCGGACTCCCAAAGTACCAAATCTCCCGTCTGCAAGTCGTTCAGAATACGGCCGCCAGACTGGTGACTGGGAAAAAAAAATGGGAATCAATCTCACCTTCGTTGAGAACCCTTCACTGGCTGCCAGTAAAAGACAGAATTGCATTTAAAGACAGAGTGTCTGACACATAAGTGCATCCATGGGAAGGCTCCGCAATATCTTTGCGACAAGATAGAACCTCACAATTCGAATCGCGTTCTGCGATCCACCGACCAAAATCTGGTCAAGGTTCCAAAAACCAAATACAAGTCCAAAGGAGAAAGAAGGTTTGCTTTTCAGGGTCCTAGACTATGGAACGCTTTAACAACCAGCATTCGGTTGGAGGAAAACCACCTGACTTTCAGAAGACGGATCAAAACTCTGCTCTTTTGATGTCATGAGACACGAACAACTAGCGCCCAGAAGCGATTCAGTTCGCATGCGCCGCGCTTTATAAGTTTCATTCATTCATTCATACATGTGCCTTCTTGAGAAGGGGGACTTGCCGTGTTTGTTTTAATAGAAATAAAAAAATATTTTTTTCACATTTTTGTTTACCTACTGTCATCATATGACTGAAGTTCTGGTAATCAGGGACGCTAACAAGTGACAGTATGTGAAAATAATAATAATAATAATAATAATAATAATAATAATAATAATAATAATAAATTTAATTTCATTTTTACATTGTTTTATGTTTTATGTTTTTACATAATGTGTCCACAGCAGTACAGTGCCACCATAGTGACACTGTTCTGGGAGGTTATCAGGATTTATTTTCACTATGATTTGATTACTGTAATGCCGCGTACACACAACGTTTTTCAGGCTCTCGAAAAAACAACGTTTTTTTTCAACTTGATCATTACTACACACGATCGTGGAAAAAAATGCTCTAGCAAGGCGCAGTGATGTACAACACGTATGACGGCACTATAAAGGGGAAGTTCAATTTGGATGACGCCACCCTTTGTGCTGCTTTAGCTGATTTTGTGTTAGTAAAAAACGATTCGCACTTTTCTGTCTGTTACAGCGTGATGAATGTGCTTACTCCATTACGAACAGTAGTTTTACCAGAATGAGCACTCCCATCTCATAACTTGCTTCTGAGCATGCGAAGATTTTTCACATCGTTAAAACCCACACACGACCATTTTTTAAAACCCGAAAAACGACAACGTTAAAAACGTTGTGAAAGAAAAGAGCATATTCGAAAAAAATTGTGCCCGTTTTTCAGAACCCGAAAAATGCTCTGAAGCCCACACACAATCGTTTTTAATGACATTAAAAAAAACGTAATTTTTTACGTCGTGTGTACACGGCATTAGAGGCAATCATTTTTATGAATAGCATCCATTCATTTGCCATTGTGTATTATTGTGATAGCTGTGATTGGCCACAGATATCACATGGTATAGGTTTGGAATGAATGGCTATAAATGAAAAATAATGAATGAAGAAACTTTTGCGCTACTAGTAAACAAAATGTAAAAATAAATAAAGGTGGAAAATCAAATCAAGGTGAATGTGAATATGTATCAAAGCAGCAGTATCTAATAGTGTTCACTAAACACAACAATAAAAATGAATAAAACAAGTGGTGATAAGCGCTAAGAAAATTCCTGGGTGAATATCATATATTTGCAAATGCACAAAATGAGCAGATTGTGAAAGTAACACAAATACACTGGTGTGATGAATCGTGAAGTGACAGACAGTCACTGAAAAAATGTCTATATAGCAATCTCAGAGTGTGATGAAAGAACAAAGGGCCAGATCTACAAAGCAGATGCGCCGACTTAACTCGAGATACGCGGCGTAATTGAAATTTACACCGCGCGTATTTTTGCGCCTGATCCTCAAAACGAGATACGCCTTAAAACCAGGTTTTTCCGTCCTACCTAAAATAATTACAGCGGCGCTTCTTCGCACGCAAAGATGCAAATGAGGGAGATAAGGCGATCCACAAAATTAAGTGTGTGTGGCGTAGATTACGCCCTGTGCGCCTCTGTTAGTTTCATGGTGTAAAATTACACTTTATAAAAGCAGCCCTAATTTTACACCTGCCGTGTAAATGTCAGCTAAAGCAACACCATTAAGGAAGAGCTGAGCACACACACTTGCAGGACAACAATCTGTCTGCCAACATGCCAGGGGCATCCATGCGCATAGCTAGACTAGTGACTTTAGTAACCGAGGGTACCCCCTCTTCTGAGGGAACAGCAGTCAGGAGACGCCTCGCAGAATGCATCTTTGCACAGTAAACACACACATTAATTATGTCACAATGAGAATGCATGAATGCACACCACTGTGGTCCCTAGCACAGACACATCACATGCACATCTAATTGGATTAGATCCAAGTACCCCCCCAATGGTACTTGGGAGCAGTAACGCCCCGCCACGGCTCCAATTATGTCACTGTGCATTCATACACCATTCACGGACCTGGGATCACTTCTCCCTGGTCCTGGGGATCCCTACTTCACCCTACTTGACACCCTTATTTAATCAGGAAGGCCACCCCCACATTCACACATCATTCACACACATTAAACAAATCATAAGTACAGTATACAAAACAAAATCATAAAAATAAAAAGACAAAAGTACCCTGCAAAATTAACGGTGGCGGCGATTGCTACGCCTGGGCCGCCCACGGGCACGGCCACGGCCAACCAGAGGAGCCTCCTGGGGGGGGGTGTGAGCAGGGTAAGAAGGATCTTCATGGGGGGGTGTGAGCAGGGGAAGGAGGATCATCCTGGGGGGGTGGGTGAGCATGGGAAGGAGGAGCCTCTCCTGGTGACTGTCCTCCTGCTGGCCTGCCCTCCAAGGCCACTGCTATCCTGGTCAGACAGTTTGTGAGGGCAGCCGTATTGGCCTGGCCAGCCCGGGTATTTTCCTGGACAGCCTGGGTCAGGGCAGTCACCTCCTGGGCCACGCCTGTTGTGGCGGTCTGCAGGTCACACAAGCATATGATGACCGCCAAGGAGTTTGTGGCCCCATCAGTGATTGCCTCCTTAATTGAACCCAGGCTTGTCTCCATCTGGCTCAGAGTCTCTTTGATCTGAGCCAGATTGCGGGTCTGCCGGGCATTGTCCCTCTGCAGATTGGCCGGCAGACGCTCGGCCACCCCCCTGGTCTCCTGGGTCGCCATCCTGCCTGCAGCTGAGGCTTGTGGCCCTGGAGGAGGGGAGAGAGAGACCCTTGTGGGTTGAGGCCTGTTGGGGGAGGAGTGGGAGGGGCTACCCCTGATGGTGGCCTGACTGCTGCCAGCCTCAGGGGTAGCCTCACGGGTAAACAAATCCGAGGCCAAAAGGACTTCCCTGCCAATCTCCATATCTTCAGCCTCCACCCCCTCATCCTCCTCCCCCTCAACCTCCTCATGAGGGGAGGTGTGGCCACTCCCCTCCCCTGGGGACTCCTGCCCTTCTTGGGACTCCTCAGCAGCCTCTTGTCCTGGGGATGGTGCAGCAGCCTGGCCTGATGGCCCAGCAACCTCCTGGTCATCTGTGGAGGACACAAAACAATCACAGGTTGGAGGATCCACACACTTGGCACATCTTCCCTTCCCCCACCCACACATGCTAATCACCAGATAGAAAAACCCAAAAACGTACCTGTCCTCACAGGAACATCTGATTGATAGCCACGCAGGCCCACCACCTGCTGTGGGTGGAAACACCGGGCCACTGCCCATTCCTCCTCACTCAGCCTGATGGGGCAGGGTCCGCCTCCTCCAGTGCCCATGGCATGGTCATTGATCCTGGCCATCTTGTCATGGACCAGGCTCTTAAGATCGTTGATCTTCTTTTGTATGCCACTGGTGGTCCTCGTCTCCCCCCCCCCCCCCGCCGCATTGATCTGATCCGTTATTTTTTGGATGATCGCCTTCCTCTGGGCCGGGGAGGTGTTGCGGCTCTCAGGGCCATGTAAATAATGCCCATATTGGACGATGGCCTGAGCAAGTATTTGCTTCTCTACGACAGAAAAATGTTACTTCCTGCGCTTGGGTGCTATCACAGCCACCACTCAGCACCAACAAAAAACAAACACAACAAACAAACAAAAATACTCACACAACAAACAAACAAAAATACTCACAGAAGAAACATACACAAAAATCAAAACACACAAGCAGACAGCTACTACAAATTCAAAAACAAACACGCAAAAAACAAACAGAAAATACACTCAGAAAAAAAACAAACAGAAAATACACTTAGGAAAAAAAAACACCAACTACACTCTACTACTCCTCCAAAACTTTTATCTCACACACAACTCACCAACACACACCAACAAACGACAGAGCAGAAGCAACTTGCTCTAGGAAGGGTAACACAGGGATATACTTTTGCAAGGGAAGTGTGTTTGTCTGGGGCTATTTATACACAGGGCGATCCTCAAACTAAGTACGCTTGGCCTTTTACCTATCTCACTGATTGCGCCGAACCAAGTTCTGCACATGCCCAGTGAGGAGCAGATTCGTGCGCGCATGCGCAGTACTGCCGGCCCTTCATTTGCATGGGGTCATGGCTCATTACAATGAAGAACGCCCACTTCCTTCCCACTTGCAATAACCCCGTCTTACGTCTCGGAATTTAAGTTACACTTGCGCAATTTTGGACGCAAATGCGCTGTGGATACGGCACTTACGACACAAAATGAGGGCGCCGTAACTTAAATGACAATAGTTTTGAGTAACTTAATTTGCGCCGCTGTTTGTGGATCTGGCCCACAAAGTCCTAAAGATGGAGATGTCCTCCTGAGGGATGTGTAATGCTGGAAAACTGAAATCAACTTCTTCCCTAGGGTAACCTGATGAGAAGTGTGATGTACAACGAAATCCATTCCTGGTCTCCCAGAACTCTCACCTTGGTACCGCAATGCAGTGCGTGTAGTATGAGTGCAGAGATCATCTAAGGACAGTGTTTCACTTTTCTTCCAACTCCAATCCAATATTATGGAAATCGGCAGCTCGTCTATATAGGCCCCTCTAGTCCCAGGAATTCCTATTGGCCTATTGTGGTGCCCGATATACCATATAAAGCAGGGGGGGAAGGAGAAAAAATGCCTCCAATAGTGAAATATTGGGGCTGATTTACCAAGCCTTTACTCCATGACTCATGGAGTAAAAGCAGGAGTAGCAGCCGTTTGGCCATTTACTAAAGAAATACGCTGCTAGTGCAGTGTATTTCCCTAGTTACTAATGTGCTCCGTGCGCCCAGGAGAGGGTGCATTGTGCACCAGTACAGACCTGGCGCACGGCACATTGAACTGTAAATTGCGGGGGTTTGGGCGGGAGTTTATTAGGGGGGGAGGTGGGGGGATGCAGGGGAAGTGAAGTGACATGTGTTTTGAAGTGTTTGGCGGGCCGAATTGAAAGGGAAAGTGTTTTTTGAAAACAGATCCCCATACGCTTGCACAGTGCGCCTGAACCTCGGGAGGTTCATTTGCATACTGGGCATGCGCAGAGAGAAAAGTCAGGGATTCCCGTGCGCCTTGTCAGTACGCCGTGAAAATCTTGGTAAATACCAAGCGGCGTACCCGTGATTGCGCTGCGTGATGCGGCGCACGGGAATCTCCGAGCTGTTTTCAGCCCTGAAGGGGAACTCCGCGCCAAATTTCAAACTTGAAATCGGCGCGGGTCCCCCTCCAGGGCTACATTAGGCTCTTAGGCTTGGTCCGGAACGTGAGGGGGTTAAACCCGCGCCGATTCAGCGCGGGGGTCCCCCCCAGATCCAAACCAAGCCCTCATCCCAAGCATGCAGTCTGGCCCGGACAGGAATGGGGGCGGGGACGAGAGAGCGCCCCCCCCCCTCCTGAGCCGTACCAGACCGCATGCCCTCAACATGGGGGTGTGTGTGCTGTGGGGGAGGGGGGCACTGCCCCCCCACCCCACAGCACTCTTGCCCCCATGTCGATAGGGACAAGAGCCTCTTCCCGACAACGCTTGCCATTGGTTGTCGGGGTATGCGGGCGGGGCTAATCGGAATCTGCAAGCTCCCTTTAATAAGGGGGCCCCCAGATGCCGGCCCCCCACCCTATGTGAATGAGTATGGGGTACATCGTACCTCTACCCATTCACCTGGGGGAAAATGTAAAGTAAAAAAAACACACCACACAGAATAAAATATTTTATTAATCTGCTCCGGAGCCCCCCCTTTCTTCTTTAGCTCTCTTACAAGGGGGGGTTTCTTCTCTCCCGATCTTCCGCCGGGACCCTGGGCTTCGGTGATTTCTGCCGGGGGAGGGCGCCATCCCTCGGTCCTCTCCGGAGCCTTCCGCCGGATGCCCCCACCCCATTTAAGCTCTTTTTCATTAGGGAGGGGCATCCGGACTTCGGGGTCTTCTGCCGGGGATGGCGCCTATCCCCCGGTCTTTCCGGTGCCTTCCGTCAGGGTTCCGGTCTTCCTGGTCTTCTGCCGGGGGTGCGCCAACTCCCCGGTCTTTTCTCTGCTCCCTCTTCTGCCTGGCTCCCCCGCGGAGCCAGGGCTTTCTTCCGTCTTCTTTCTTCTCTCTTCCTTCTTCTGCCTGTCTCCTCCGGGAGCACAGGGCTTGTCTCCGCTGTCTTCTTCCTTCTCTTCCATTGGATGTTGACACGACGAGGTTCCGCGCTGACATGCCGTGTCAGCGGCGGGCATGGACTTATATAGGGTAATGCCACCATGTGACCTCAACCCATGTGACATCACATTCCCTGGGCATGATGGGAATGTGATGTCACATGGGTTGAGGTCACATGGTGGCATTGCCCTATATAAGTCCATGCCCACTGCTCAGACGGCATTCCAGCGCCGGACCTCGTTGTGTCAACATCGAATGGAAGAGAAGGGAGAAGACAGCGGAGACAAGCCCTGTGCTCCGCGGAGGAGACAGGCAGAAGCGGAAGGCATCGCAGAAGCCCGCGGGTGTCGCCCCCCGGCGGAAGACACCGTACAAGCCCGGGACCCTCCCCCAAAGGCAGGAGCCTCACTGGTGAAGGGGGTCCCGGTGAATTACGTCGCTGAAGACGGGGGTGGGGTGCCAGTGCACCCCCCCCCCGCAGAACCCGTCGTGGAAGCCGGGGACCCTCCCCCAAAGGCAGGAGCCTCACTGGTGAAGGGGGTCCCGGTGAATTACATCGCTGAAGACAGGGGTGGGGTGCCAGTGCACCCCCCCGCAGAAACCTTCGTGGAAGCCTCACTGGTGAAGGGGGTCCCGGTGAATTACGTCACTGAAGACGGGGGTGGGGTGCAGTGCACCCCCCCCCCCGCAGAAACCGTCGTGGAAGCCCGGGACCCTCCCCCAAAGGCAGGAGCCTCACTGGTGAAGGGGGTCCCGGTGAATTACGTCGCTGAAGACGGGGGTGGGGTGCCAGTGCACCCCCCCCCCGCAGAAACCATCGTGGAAGCCCGGGACCCTCCCCCAAAGGCAGGAGCCTCACTGGTGAAGGGGGTCCCGGTGAATTACGTCGCTGAAGACGGGGGTGGGGTGCCAGTGCACCCCCCCGCAGAAACCGTCGTGGAAGCCCGGGACCCTCCCCCAAAGGCAGGAGCCTCACTGGTGAAGGGGGTCCCGGTGAATTACGTCGCTGAAGACGGGGGTGGGGTGCCAGTGCACCCCCCTCGCAGAAACCGTCGTGGAAGCCCGGGACCCTCCCCCAAAGGCAGGAGCCTCACTGGTGAAGGGGGTTCCGGCAGAAGATGGCGAAGCCCGGGGCCTAATGGGGTGGTGGTGGGGGGCCCCGGCAGAAGACCCCCGGCTGACTAATAAATTAATTTTTAAATGTGTGTGGTGTATTATTTTTTTCCATTTTTTTCCCCAGGTGAATGGGTAGGGGTACAATGTACCCCATACTCATTCACATAGGGTGGGGGGCCGGAATCTGGGGACCCCTTTATTAAAGGGGTCTCTCAGATTCTGATAAGCCCTCCGCCCGCATACCCCGACAACCAACGGCCAGGGTTGTCGGGAAGAGGCTCTTGTCCCTATCGACATGGGGACAAGAGTGCTTTGGGGTGGGGGGGCAGTGCCCCCCTCCCCCACAGCACACACTCCCCCATGTTGAGGGCATGTGGTCTGGTATGGCTCAGGAGGGAGGGGGGCGCTCGCTCGTCCCCACCCCCATTCCTGTCTGACCAGACTGCGTGCCTGGGATAAGGGCTTGGTTTGGATCTTGGGGGGGACCCCACGCAATTTTTTTTGCGCGGGTTTAACCCCTTATGTTCCAGACCAAGCCTAAGAGCCTGGTATGCACCTGGAGGGAACCCACCTTATTTTTTTTGGGGGGGTCTGGAGTTCCCCTTCATGAACAGCGATCTGTCATTTACACATGTCAGTCCCACCCCCCCCCCTACAGTTAGAACACACCCAGGGAACATATTTAACCCCTCCCTCGCACCTAGTGTTAACCCCTTCCCTGCCAGTGGCATTTTTAGAGTAAGCAATGCATTTTTACAGCACTGATCGCTAGAAAAATGCCAATGGTTCCAAAAAAGTGTTCGATGTGTCCGCCATAATGTCGCAGTACCGATAAAAATCGATGATCGCCGCAATAACTAGTTAAAACAAAAAAAAATATTTTGTAGACGCTATAACTTTTGCCAAAACCAAACACTAAACGCTATTTGCGATTTTTTGGAACCAAAAAGATGTAGAATACGTATCGGCCTAAACTGAGGGTTTTTTTATTTTTTAGAATATATATTTTTGGGGATATTTATTATAGCAAAAAGTAAAAATAATTTTTACATATGTGGGCGGGACTTACGCAAGTCCCGCCCACATATATAAACATCGTTCAAACCACACATGTGAGGTATTGACGCGTGCGTTAGAGCGAGAGCAATACTTTTACCACTAGACCTTCTTTGTAACTATAAACTGGTAACCTGGAAAAAAAAGAAAAAGGTCGCCTATGGGGATATTCACGGAATTCAATTTGGCCCCATTGCAGGAGTGTTTCCAATAGTAAAGCGTGACATGTAAGGTATCTATTTACTCAGTGTAACATCATCTTTCACATTATCCCCAAAAATTGGGCTCACTTTTGTGTTTTGTTAATTTTTAACCACTTGAGCCCGGACCATATTTCTGGTCAATGACCGGGCAAGTTTTTGTGATTCGGCACGGCGTCGCTTTAACTGACAATTGCGCAGTCGTGCGACATGGCTCCCAAACAAAATTGGCGACCTTTTTTTTCCCACAAATAGATTATTAAATGTGCGTGTTTACTTCTGTCTTTAACACCTCCCCTTCAGGCTGGAAAGCATCAGATCAGGGGAAACAAAAAAAAAAAGCTCTCATTCCATTGCAGCTTGGTTCCTACATGTGTGATGAACTGAGCATGCTCAAACACTTAGAAAAAAAATATCCTTTCTTTTTAAAAGGTGAAAAACACTCCTTGGATGCTCATAGAGCGTGGTTTGGGTTAATTGCAGGTGTGCCCAATTACAAGCTCACCCAAACTAGAGACTGCAATTTGTTCATGTGATTTCAATTGCTTCATTACTAGCACTGTTATAAAAAGCTTGGATCGATCAGTCCTCAGCTGCCCTCAGAAGGGGCAGGCTGGCAGAAATGCTGTTGCTAAACACAAATGTGGTTTGTTGCATGGGTTTTGTCTTATTTTGCCAATGGTTTTGGTTTATTTTTAAATGATGTTCACTTTGATGTATTTATCTATGTGGCCTTATTTTATGAAAAATGTGTGAAGCTATGGTTATTTAGAATTTTGAAATGTATTTTTGTTTGTGTTTGTTTGTTTGTCTTTTTTTGCTTTCCTTGTTTTGTTGACCAATAAAAATTACTTTAAAATTGTTAAGTTTGTCTTTTGTTACTTTTTCATGCTACATATGTTGACAGCTGCAGCTGAAATTGGTTTGGGCCTAACAAATTATGTGTGATTTTTGTCTAAGCTTCTTTCCTGGTGTGTAATCATGAAATGTTTGCCATGTTTATTCTCCATGACTTTAAAGACAAAACTGGTAAGTATTTTCTTTTTTCTGCAGTGGTCCTCAGCCCTCAAGTACCCCCGACAGGACATGTTTTGTGGATTTCTCTTATCAAGAATTGCTGTCCAGACTGTATTTTAAAGCACATGTGCAAGATGAAGGAAAACCTGCAAACATGGCCTGTGTGGGGGGGGGGGTTTGCTATTGGTGGACAGGCTTGACGTGCTGATTTACAGCACTGTGCTTAAATCTAGCGCAAGGCAATCCTATTCAAATTGTGGGTGTTTGAGGGAAGCCAAGTGAGTGTTAGAACCCCTGCTTTGTGTTTTTTTATTTTTGTGTTGAGCTTTGTGTCCCTTTTCTTAAAATTGGCTTCACTTCCTGTCACACAGCTGAACAGGAAGTGAGGTTAAAACCCTACCAGTGTCATTTCTTGGGGACACAGGTCAATCTAACTAGTGTCCCCATTAAGCAAATTGCAATCCAGCACTGCTGTGTACACCCCAAATCATGGGTCTTCAAACTACGGCCCTCCAGTTGTTCAGGAACTACAATTCCCATCATGCCTAGTCATGTCTGTGAATGTCAGTGCATTACAAGGCCTCATGGGATGTGTAGTTCTACAACAGCTGGAGGGCCGTAGTTTGAGGATCCCTGCCCCAAATGATTATTTAGTTTGGGGTTTAGTAAAGGCAAAGCCACTCTGCAGTACAAGCATAGTTACTGAAAATCAGAGAGGAAGCACTGATGGTTTTAACATCCAATCCTGTAGAAGCAAAGTTGTTTTGTTTTCTTTCTTCCTTGCTTTGCACTTGTAGTGCAAAGTGGATTTGCCTTTAGTAAATGGACCCCAAAGTCCAAGATCCCTAATAATTTGGGGTGTACACAGCAAAATGCTAGAGTGCAATTTACATAATGGGAAACTATTTAGATTGATCTCTGTGTCCCCAAGAAAAGATATTAGTAAGGTTTTACCCTCACTTCCTGTTTGGCTATGTGACAGGAAGTGAATGAATTAGAAAGGGTGAAGACACCTCACAAATGTCACTATCAGGGGTGCAGACATCCCCAAAAAAATGAGCAGATAATACTTATTTGCAAATTAATAATTTTTTAGTTAACATTGGGTGGGGTGCTCTAACACACACATTCCTACATATTAGCAACGCTGTATCCTGGCCTATTGGCATGGTTATATTTTCTTAGGGCTCTCAATAAAACTCTATGAAATTTGTGCTTAAACTAGAACCAGGGGCGGACTGACAACTCATGGGGCCCCTGGGCAATAGAAGATTATGGGGCCCCTCTGGCTTACAGATGACCACCACGCCAGGAGGTAGTGCAGAGGCGGGCAGCTAAAATCTTGGGATATTCACATTAAAAGCATGTCATTTTCGGACATATCAGGGACAGATCTAAAAAAAACACAGATTTTTACATACTGTCCCTGGTTGTACTGAGCCTGGCAACCCGGATGGGGCCCCGTAGTGGCATGGGACCCTCGGGCAGTGCCCGAGTGACTCAATGGTCAGTCCGCCCCTGACAAGAACTATAATCAACAAGTTTTATTTTCTTTAATTTTGGATAGAGTGAGGGAGGGTTATAGGCCCTGTCAGTTTATTTTGTATTATCTGTGTCTAATTGGGGAGATTTGCCTTCACTTCCTGCCCCATAGCCAAACAGGAAGTGAGAGAAAAACTATGCAAATTAACCACTTCCCGCCCAGCCTATGGCCGATTTACGTCCGGGAAGTGGTTACACAATCCTGACAGGACGTCCTGCAGGATTTCATGCCGCGCGCGCCTGTGGGGGCACGCGGCGATCGGTGATGCGGGGTGTCAGTCTGACACCCTGCATCTCCGATCTCGGTAAAGAGTCTCTCACGGAGACGGAGACTCTTTACCACGTGATCAGCCGTGTCCAATCACGGCTGATCACGATGTAAACAGGAAGAGCCATCGATGGCTCTTCCTCACTCGCGTCTGACAGACGCGAGTATAGGAGAGCCGATCGGCGGCTCTCCTGACAGGGGGCGTTCGCGCTGATTGTTTATCAGTGCAGCCCCCCCTCGGATCACCACACTGGACCACCAGGGATGCCCACCCTGGACCACCAGGGTGTGCAAAAAAAAAAATATATATAAAAAAAAAAAAAAAAGCATTAAAAAAAAAAGAAAAAATATGCCAATCAGTGCCCACAAATGGGCACTGACTGGCAACCTGGGAAAATCAGTGCCACCCCACAGTGTCCATCAGTGCCACCCCACAGTGTCCATCAGTGCCACCCCACAGTGCCCATCCATGCACAGTGCCCACCTATCAGTGCCCACCTGTGCCACCCATAAGTATCCATCAGTGCCACCCATAAGTGCCGCCCATAAGTATCCATCAGTGCCACCCATAAGTGCCGCCCATGAGTGCCCATCTGTGCCGCCCATGAGTGCCCATCAGTGCCGCCTATGAGTGCCCATCAGTGCCGCATAGCAGCGCCGCCAATCAATGCCACCTCATCTGTGCCCGTCAGTACTACCTCATCGATGTCCATCAGTGCCATCTCATCGGTGCCCATCAGTGCCGCCATATCAGTGCCCGTAATTGAAAGAGAAAAACTTATTTACAAAAAAATTAACCTAAAAAAATAAAAACGTTTTTTTGTTTTAAAATGTGCAGTCTTTTTTTAGTTGTTGCGCAAAAAAAAAATCGCAGAGGTGATCAAATAACAACAAAAGAAAGCTCTATTTGTGGGGGAAAAAGGACGCCAATTTTGTTTGGGTACAGTGTTGTATGACCGCGCAATTGCCATTCAAAGTGCGACAGTGTTGAAAGCTGAAAATTGGCTTGGGCGGGAAGGTGCGTAAGTGCCTGGTATGGAAGTGGTTAAGGGAATCCTGTGCCCCCCCAGAACTAGTGTGTGGGTCCCCTGAAAATTCCTGGGCGGGTCATACAAAAACAGGGTGTGGCTTTGACAGGAAGGGGTGGGTCATTTTTCTATTAGGAGGTGCAGATATGTAGTCAGGCCTAGGGCAGAACAAAACCTAAATATACTACTGCATATTAGGGCTTATTTAGACCGGATCCGATTTACAGCGTGTTTTTATATTGTGGGAGGAAACCCACGCAGGCACAGGGAGAACATGCAAACTCTATGCAGATGCTGTCACGGGCGGGATTCGAACCAACGACTCTTTTGCTGCTAGGTCAAAGTGCTATACACTACACCACTGTGCTGAACGAACATGATTGCAGCTGAAAGCATGAGAACTTTTTTTTTTTTTTTCAATACCATGCTTTCCAGCCTTATTGACCCCGCCTCTCTCCATAAAGAGGACCTGTCACACACTAGTCCTATTACAAGGGATGTTTACATTCCTTGTAATAGGAAGAAAAGTGATCCAAAATCAAATAAAGTGTCAAAAAAGTGCAAGAATAAAAATATGAGGTAAAAAAAACAAACAAATAAATAAAATAACGCCCCTGTCCCTAGAAGCTCGCACTCAGAAGCAAATATGCATGTAAGTCCCACCCACATATGTAAACACCATTCAAACCACACATGTGAGGTATTGACGCGTGCGTTAGAGCGAGAGCAATAATTCTAGCCCTAGACCTCCTCTGTAACTCTGAACTGGTCACCTGTAAAAAAAAAAACAAGCATCGCCTATGGATATTTTTATGTCCCGAAGTTTGGCGCCATTCCATGAGTGTGTACAATATTAAAGCGTGACAAGTTAGGTATCTATTTACTCGGTGTAACATCATCTTTAACATTATCCATAAAAATTGGGCTAACTTTACTGTTTTTTTTTTTTTTAATTCATGAACTGTGGGTTTTTTTTGGGCCAAAAAAAAGGCGTTTGAAAAATTATTGCGCAAATACCGTTGGAAATCAAATAAAAAATGACCGCTAACTTTATTCCCTAGGGTGTCTGCTAAAAAAGTATATATAATGTTTGGGGGTCCTGATTAATTTCCCAGGAACAAAATATAATTTTTACATGAAGGAGAGAAGTGCCAGAATAGGCGCGGTATGGAAGTGGTTAAAGTGAAATAATAAAAGTGAAATATTCCTTTAAATTTCATACAGGGGGGGTACACGCATGTTTCCCGTGCTTAGAACTGTCCCTGTACAAGATGTCATTTCTGAAGTGAAACAAAAAAAAGGAAGTTTAAAGTACTCATGGCTATAAAGAATACAGTCATTGCTCATTAAAAAAAAAAAAAAAAAAAAAGGGGGTCCCTCCAAATTAAATTACCAGGCCCTTCAGGTCTGGAATGGATATTAAGGGGAACCCCGCCGTAAAACCCCCCCAAAAAATGGCGTGGGGTCCCCCCAAATATCCATACCAGACCCTTCAGGTCTGGTGTGGATTTTAAGGGGAACTCCACCCCAAATTGAAAAAAAATGGCGTGGAGTCCCCCTAAAAATCCACACCAGACCCTTATCCGAGCACGTTGACCTGGCCGGCCGCAGAAAAGAGGGGGGGACAGAGTGCGCCCCCCCCCTCTCCTGAACCGCACCAGGCCACATGCTGTCAGGAAGGGCATGCCAGCACCCAAAATGGCGGCCATAGAGGTCGAGCTGGGTCTTCAGCTTCCACAGGAGCGCCGTTAGCGCGCGTGCGCGCTCCCATGCGCGCGCCCGTGCGCGCTCCCGTGCGCGTGCGCGCGCGTGCACGTGCGGGCGCCGCGGCGTGCACTCTCTGAGTGTTTTTGGCGCCAGACAGGCTATTTAGGCTGGCCTCTTCTTGGACTCAGGTGCTGTCCGTTCTATAGCGTTTGGCTAACCTACCTAGTAAACCTGTATCCTGTTTCCTGTACCGTTGACCCGACCCGGCTTGCCTTTGATATCCCTGCTCTCCGCCTGCACCGACCCGGCTTGTTTTGGACCCTGCTTTCGCCTACCGATTCTGCTACTCTGCTGCCAGCCCAATACCGACCCAGCCTGCCCTGTGACCTCGCTTCCGGCTTCCGCCTGTGTTCCAGACGTATCCGATAGTGCATGACCCGGCTTGACCACTTCCTCTACCCGCTGACAGTTGCCTGGGACTACCACCTGCACCTGTACCTCTCCGCTACCTGCTCAGCAACTCCAGCTTAGCGACTCACCAGCGACCCTGCAAGGCACTCGTGCGACTTTGTACTTTGGAGTCTCCTGTCCACTTTACCAGGAGCTCGGAGTCAGAGCTGCAAGGGAGGCCATCTTCCGCACATCAGGCTCTTACCGTCAGGGGCGTGACACATGCCCTCAACATGGGGAGGATGTCCCCATGTTGATGGGGACAAGGACCTCATCCCCACAACCCTTGCCCGGTGGTTGTGGGGGTCTGCGGGCGGGGGGCTTATCAGAATCTGGAAGACCCCTTTAACAAAGGGGACCCCCAGATCCTGGCCCCCCCCTATGTGAAATGGTAATGGGGTACATTGTACCTCTACCATTTCACCCCAAAAAAAATGTCAAAGTGTTAAAAATGACAGTAGCCGGTTTTTGACAAATCTTTTAATAAAATCTTCTTTTCTTCTTTCCTTCGGGTTTCTTCCGCTGCTTCTTTCTTGAGTCTTCTCGTCCACATCTTGCCCGACGTCTTCTTCTATCTTCTCCGTCCGTCCTTCAGCCTTCTGGTCCCGCATCTTGCCCGACGTCTTCTTCTCCGTCCGTCCGCCAGCCTCCTCGTCCGCATCTTGTGTCTTCTCCGGTCTTCTTCTCGGTCCGCCAGCCTTCTCGTCCCCATCTTTTTCTTCCCCGGACTCAGCGTTTGAATTTGATTTGGCCGCCGTGTTCCCGCTCCTGGGACCCGCCCCCCTCTGACGCCACAAGTAAACTCATATGAAAGTCCGCGTGTGGCATATGTGCGTCAGAGGGTGGCGGGGTCACATGAGTGTGACACGGCGGGAACTTCAATTGGAAGCTGCGGCATCTTCTTCTCCGGGCGGCGCGATTGAAATTGAATTCCCCCGCTGTGTGACGCTCTGTGACCCCGCCCCCCTTTGACGCACATGACCTTCTAAGGAGTTTACTTGTGGCGTCAGAGGGGGGCGGGTCCCAGGAGCGGGAACACGGCGGCCAAATCAAATTCAAACGCTGAGTCCGGGGAAGAAAAAGATGGGGACGAGAAGGCTGGCGGACCGAGAAGAAGACCGGAGAAGACACAAGATGCGGACGAGGAGGCTGGCGGACGGACGGAGAAGAAGACAGGAGAAGACGTCGGGCAAGATGCGGGACCAGAAGGCTGAAGGACGGACGGAGAAGATAGAAGAAGACGTCGGGCAAGATGTGGACGAGAAGACCCAAGAAAGAAGCAGCGGAAGAAACCCGAAGGAAAGAAGAAAAGAAGATTTTATTAAAAGATTTGTCAAAAACCGGCTACTGTCATTTTTAACACTTTGACATTTTTTTTGGGGTGAAATGGTAGAGGTACAATGTACCCCATTACCATTTCACATAGGGGGGGGCCAGGATCTGGGGGTCCCCTTTGTTAAAGGGGTCTTCCAGATTCTGATAAGCCCCCCGCCCGCATACCCCCACAACCACCGGGCAAGGGTTGTGGGGATGAGGCCCTTGTCCCCATCAACATGGGGACATCCTCCCCATGTTGAGGGCATGTGGCCTGGTGCGGTTCAGGAGAGGGGGGGGGCCGCACTCTGTCCCCCCCTCTTTTCTGCGGCCGGCCAGGTCAACGTGCTCGGATAAGGGTCTGGTGTGGATTTTTAGGGGGACTCCACGCCATTTTTTTTTCAATTTGGGGTGGAGTTCCCCTTAAAATCCACACCAGACCTGAAGGGCCTGGAATGGATATTTTCCGGGAACCGCACGTCTTTTTTTTTTTTGGTTTTTACGGCGGGGTTCCCCTTAATATCCATTCCAGACCTGAAGGGCCTGGTAATTTAATTTGGGGGAACCCCTACACATTTTTTTGTTTGTTTTATGAATGAATCCCTTTAGAATTGTCAGAGCCGACAATTCATTATAGCCGCGTGTGAATTTTTAAATGACTTTTTTCCTTCTGAATGTCATTTTGTGCAGGGGCAGTCCTAAGTGCGGGAAAAATGCGCTATTTCACATGCTGACATTACACCCCCCCTAGGTACGAAATTTAAAGGAATATTTCACTTTTATTGTTTCACTTTAAGAATTATTATTTCACTGCTCCCGAAAAAACGGCCGTTTTAAAAAATAAAAAAAACATTGATACATGTTCCCTGGGGCAGGACTGAGGTCCCCAAACACTTTTTAGGACAAAACTAGCAGATTAGCCTTTAAAATGAACACTTTTGATTTCTCCCATAGACTTCTATAGGGAGTTCGGCGCGGCTTTACATATTACTTTCAATGCGCCGGCTGCTACGCTGGTTCATGCGCCCAATTAAGCCTCCACCCGGAGTACTAATTAACGCATGAACCAGCGCAGCGCACAGAGCATAGTAAATCAGGCCCATAGTCTAAAAAACGTAAATCTGTATTTGTGTAGCGTGTAGACAGTTACATTTAAAAGTGCCAAAAACAGCAAGAAATGTAAACAATTACAACTTCAAAAAAACTTGACGTGCCTCTTACTAAATACCTTGGTTGGTGTAAATTGTTAAAAGGGGTTATTTGTACTGTCCTGGCATTTTTGTTCCTCAAGAAATTAGGCTATTAGTACATCAGGATTAATCGATTTTAAGATATACTGTACTATCCTATACTTTCCTACAGATTTAATAATATAAACAGATTTTGGTTATTTTCATCAAAAAAAGTAGCAGTATACATTTTGGCCTAATTTATGGGTTAGAAAGACTGTTTACAGTATTTGCAACATTTTATAATGGAAACAAAGAAAACATATTTTTTCCCCAAATTTTCAACCTTTTTTTGTTTCTTTTACAATTTTTATTTAAAGCGGCAATTAAATACCATCAAAACAAAGCTCTATTTGTGTGAAAAAAATGATAAAAGTTTCATATGGGTTGCATGACCACACAATGGTCATTCAAAGTGTGATAGCGCTGAAAGCTAAAACGTGGCCTGGGCAGAAGGTGGTAAAACTGCCCAGTATTAAAGTGGTTAAAAGCAAAAACACATTAATTGAAAAACAGACAATATTTCACATTTCCATTTAACTGTGTTTACTATGCTTCAGTTTGTGAATGCCGCTCAGCATAGAGCACTTGCCATTCATTCACTGTTCAGTGCAGTTTAGGCTGCAAGAAAAAGACTGGGGAATCTCTGTCCTCAGTCCCTTTTTCTGTCTCAAAAGTGAGACATCAGGGGTCTGTTTAAACCCCTGATATTTTACCAAAGCCCCCAATGGGGCACCTAAAAAAAACTGTAAACAAATAATATTGCAAAAAATAAAAATTGTTAAAGATAATAACAAAAATAAAATAATAAAAGTAAAAAAAAAACTACTGGCACCGTCCACTGTCCCACTGACACCGTCCACTGCTTTACTGACTGACACCATCCACTATCTCATTGACACCAACTTCTGCTCTACTGACCTACCTAATACATTTTACAATATGTATATTGTATATATACAGTATATATATTTACACATACATATGTGTGTTTGCCTAGGGGTGCACACCCTAATGCAATAGGCTGCGCACACCTATGGTCTGTGGTAAACGGTTTATCTCAACCTTCTAGCTGCTACATTTGCATTTTACATTTGAAAAAAAAAAACAGACTCATCTGTAGGGTTGCCAGGTAAATATAAAAGAAAAAAGTCTAAAAAATAATACTAATGCAATCATCACATCTAAGAATTGATTAGCTGCAATATAATAAATAATTGCTTTTGGGTTTACTGCCATTTTAATTTCACCAATACATACCGGCACTGACAAACTTGACCTGGACATTTAGGGCCCTTTCACACGGGGTGTGATCCGCCCTGTGAACCTCCGCTTGCTCAGTGGGGATCGCTCCGTTGATCCCTGCTGAGCCGGCGGGTGACAGGGCGGTCCCCGACCACTGTGCAGGGACCACCCTGTCTTTTCTCCGCTCTCCCCTATGGGGGATCGGATTAACACGGACCGCCTGTCCGTGTTCACCCGATCCGATCCACAGACGGAAGGAAAAATAGGGTTTTCCTCTGTCTGCAGAATCATTGGAATGCGGAAGTGGGCGTCCAAAAGTTTGGACACACCTTCTCATTCAAAGAGTTTTCTTTATTTTCATGACTATGAAAATTGTAGATTCACACTGAAGGCATCAAAACTAAATATAAAAATAAATAAAATATATTTCATATTCTAGGTTCTTCAAAGTAGCCACCTTTTGCTTTGATTACTGCTTGGCACACTCTTGGCATTCTCTTGATGAGCTTTAGGAGGTAGTCACCTGGCGCAGCACCCCATCACTCTTCTTCTTGGTCAAATAGCCTATACACAGCCTGGAGGTGTGTTTGGGGTCATTGTCCAGTTGAAAAATAAATGATGGTCCAACTAAACGCAAACCGGATGGAATAGCATGCCGCTGCAAGATGCTGTGGTAGCCATGCTGGTTCAGTATGCCTTCAATTTTGAATAAATCCCCAACAGTGTCACCAGCAAAGCACCCCCACACCATCACACCTCCTCCTCCATGCTTCACGGTGGGAACCAGGCATGTAGAGTCCATCCGTTCACCTTTTCTGCGTCGCACAAAGACACGGGGGTTGGAACCAAAGATCTCAAGTTTGGACTCATCAGCCCAAAGCACAGATTTCCACTGGTCTAATGTCCATTCCTTGTGTTCTTTAGCCCAAACAAGTCTCTTCTGCTTGTTGCCTTTCTTTAGCAGTGGTTTCCTAGCAGATATTCTACCATGAAGGCCTGATTCACACAGTCTCCTCTTAACAGTTCTAGAGATGTGTCTGCTGCAAAAGGTGGCTACTTTGAAGAACCTAGAATATGAAATATATTTTCAGTTTCACACTTTTTTGTTATGTATAATTCCACATGTGTTACTTCATAGTTTTGATGCCTTCAGTGTGAATCTACAATTTTCATAGTCATGAAAATAAAGAAAACTCTTTGATTGAGAAGGTGTATCCAAACTTTTGGTCTGTACTGTATGTCCCTTTTTCATCCGTACACGGATGGATGAAAAAGCCGATATACGGTCCGCAGGTGTGAAAGGGGCCTTAGGCATCAATTACATATGTCCTCTTTACAGACATGACAACTAAAATACAGTGGCACAAAATATATTATTAAAAAAGATCAAGCTAAAAAACATTGTGATACTTCAGCTAATTTTAATTGTTTTAATTAATGAATATGAAATGATAGTTTTGTTTTGTTTACCTTTGTTGAACTCCTTTGGTTTCTTACAACACAGCAGGATGTTAAATACCAGGGATCAACAGCAGAAATAAAATCAGACGGCTAAATGAATCGCATTTACATTTTCTTTATTAATATAATATTTTATTACAAAGGTATTTCACAGTGGTTCTTCAGGTTCAACTCTGATAATACAACTTCCAAACGTCCATGATATTTCCTAATATAAGGGCCGAGTTTAGTCGGTGACCACTGTCGTTTAATGTATATCAGATTAACATACGCATTTTGGTTTACGTAACAATAGGAATTAACTATAAACTGCACACATCAAAGAAGATATTACTAAAACAAAAGGGAAACAACACTGCATATACTATAGTAATGTCTAAATAGTTAACCACTTCCCGACCGCCGCATGTAGATATACGTCGGCAGAATGGCACGGACAGGCACATCAACTTACCTGTACGTGCCTGCCTAGACGTGGGTCGGGGGTCCGATCGGGACGCCCCCCCCGCTACACGCGGCGGTCGGGTTCCCTCGGAGAGCGATCCATGACGACGGCGCGGCTATTTGTTTATAGCCGCTCCGTCGCGATCGCTCCCCGGAGCTGAAGAACGGGGAGAGCCGTATGTAAACACGGCTTCCCCGTGCTTCACTATGGCGCTGCCTCGATCGAGTGATCCCCTTTATAGGGGAGACTCGATCGATGACGTCATTCCTACAGCCACACCCCCCTACAGTTGTAAACACACACTAAGTGTACACTAAATCCTACAGCGCCACCTGTGGTTAACTCCCAAACTGCAACTGTCATTTTCACAATAAAGAATGCAATTTAAATGCATTTTTTGCTGTGAAAATGACAATGGTCCCAAAAATGTGTCAAAATTGTCCGAAGTGTCCGCCATAATTTCGCAGTCATGAAAAAAATCGCTGATCGCCGCCATTAGTAGTAAAAAAAAAATAATAATAATAATGCAATAAAACTATCCCCTATTTTGTAAACGCTATAAATTTTGCGCAAACCAATTGATAAACGCTTATTGCGATTTTTTTACCAAAAATAGGTAGAAGAATACGTATCGGCCTAAACTGAGGAAATTTTTTTTATATATATGTTTTTGGGGGATATTTATTATAGCAAAAAGTAAAAAATATTGCATTTTTTTCAAAATTGTCGCTCTATTTTTGTTTATAGCGCAAAAAATAAAAACAGCAGAGGTGATCAAATACCACCAAAAGAAAGCTCTATTTGTGGGGAAAAAAGGACGCCAATTTTGTTTGGGAGCCACGTCGCACGACCGCGCAATTGTCTGTTAAAGCGACGCAGTCTCGAACTGTAAAAACACCTTGGGTCTTTAGGCAGCATATTGGTCCGGGGCTTAAGTGGTTAAGTAACATCTAAAAGTATTTGTATATTGTGATTACACATTATTCTTTAGAACATTAAAATGGAACTATTGGCAAGATTCCCACTGCGCATGCTCAAGCTACGCTGTACTTTGAAAATGGTCTAGCAGCCTTCTGGGACCTGTGATGTGTCCCAGGAGGCTGTGGGCAAAGAGGGGGGGCTTAAAAAAAAGGTATCACCCCAAAAGTGATGGGGGGGGGTTTGGAAAAGCAGAACTGTTTTGGATGAAGTTCTGCTTTAACCACTTCCGGACAAAAAAATGTTGTTTATTGCATTGAAATATGAGATCAGAGGTCTTTTTGACCACAGATCTCATATTTAAGATGACATGTCATGCTTTTTTCTATTACAAGGGATGTTTATATTTCTTGTAATTGGAATAAAAGTGACCCAATTAAAAAAAAAAAAAAAACAGTGATACAATCAAAAAAATAAAGTAAAATAAATAGGATTTTTTTTTTAAAGCGCCCTGTCCCGACAAGCTCGCGCGCAGAAGCGAACGCATACGTGAGTAGTGCCCGCTTATGAAAATAGTGTTCAAACCACACATGTGAGGTATCACCACGATTGTCAGAGTGAGAGCCATAATTCTAGCCCTAGACCGCCTCTGTAACTTAAAACATGCAACCTGTAGAATTATTTTAAACGCCACCTATGGAGATTTTTAAGAGTAAAAGTTTGACGCCATTCCACGAGCGAGCGCAATTTTGAAGCGTGATGTTGGGTATCAATTTACTCAGCGTAACAATATCTTTCACAATATAAAAAAAATTGGGCTAATTTTACTGTTGTCTTATTTTTTTATTAAAAAAAAGTGTTTTTTTTTTCAAAAAAAGTGCGCTTGTAAGACTGCTGCGCAAATACGGTGTGATAAAAAGTATTGCAATGACCGCCATTTTATTCTCTAAGGTGTTAGTAAAAAAAATTATAATATTTGGGGGTTCTAAGTAATTTTCTAGCAAAAAAAACGTGTTTTTAACTTGTAAACACAGAGGGCCAGATCCACGAAACGCGGCCCTTCTATCCGTCCGGCGTAGCGTATCTCTGATACACTGCGCCACCGTAACTTATAGCTTTTTTTTTTGTATCCTCAAAGAATTTGCGCCGTAAGTTACGGCGGCGTAGTGTAACTTTGGCGGCGTAAGGGTGCGCAATTCAAATGGATGTGATGGGGGCGTGTTTTATGTAAATACGTCTTGACCCGACATAAATGACGGGTTTTTTTATGGCGCATGCGCCGTCCGTGGGGGTATCCCAGTGCGCATGCTCGAAATTAACCCGCAACAAGCCAATGCTTACAACGTGAGCGTCATTCTACGCAAATCCCTATTCGCGAACGACTTACGCAAATGACGTAAAAAATTCAAAATTTGACGCGGGAACGATGGCCATACTTAACATTGAGTACGCCTCATATAGCAGGGGTAACTATACGCCGAAAAAACCCTTACGGAAACGACGTAAAAAATGCGCCGGCCGGACGTACGTTCGCGGATCGCCGTATCTAGCTAATTTGCATACTCGACGCGGAAATCGACGGAAACGCCACCTAGCGGCCAGCGTAAAAATGCACCTTAGATCAGACGGCGTACTAAGACGCACGCCAGTCGGATCTAGCACAGCTTCAGGCGTATATTGTTTTGTGGATACAAAACAAAGATACGCCGGAGCAAAATAGAAGTTACGCGGCGTATCAATAGATACGCCAGCGTAACTTCTTTGAGGATCTGGCCCAGAGTCTGAAAAACAGGCTCGGTCCTTTAGTGGTTAAAGAGTAATTCCACTGTACCCGTGTGCGCAACTGTGCTTGAAGATAAGCCTCTAATTTCTTCTGTTTGATTTGCCTTTGCTGAATAAAGCACAATTTACTTTTACTGGACTGTCTCTGAGGCGACTGTTCACCCCTCGGATCCCTTACAAGGGGTTATTTGAACTTTCCTAGCATGAAATGAGGCCATCGGTACATCAGGATTAATACATTTTAAGATAAATATACCACAGTTTGTGGACTCTATAACTTTCCCACAGACAAAATAATATACACTGATTTGGGTTATTTTCATCAAAAAAAAAAAGTAGCTGTATATAGTTTGGCCTAGTTTGAGGAGAAGAAAGATTATTTATGTGCAAATTTTTTTTCAAAATGTGCTGCCTTTTCTTGTTACTTTTGCAAACATTTTTTTTAAAAAGCACCCCCCCCCCCCCAAAAAAAAAAGTGAACCTGTTTTGGATGAAGTTCTGCTTTAACTGCTTGCAGACCAGTCGCCGCAGTAATACTGCAGCAGCTTGGCTTGGCTGCGAGAATCACTGTAGGTGTATATCAGGCTCATACACAGCGTTCTGTAGGCATGCACATGTGCCCGTAGAGACAGAATGGGGATCTGCCAAAGTAAACAAGGCAGATCTTCGTTCTGTCAGGAGATGACACAGAGATCCTGTCTTTCTGCTATACAGGAAGATTGATCTTTGCGTTGTCCCAGGCAGCCCATCCCCCACACAGTTAGTAAACACACCCAGGGAACATATTTAATCCCTTGATCGTCCCTGATGTTAACCCCTTCCCTGCCAGTGCCATTAGTACAATGTCAATGCATATTTTTAGTATTAATCACTGTAATAATGTCATTGGTTCCCAAAAAAGTGTCAAAAATTTCAGTTAGAAATCTGTCCGCCACAATGTCCCGCTAAAAATCACCGCTATTACTAGTAAAAATAATAATTTAAAATAAAATAAAATAAAATAATTTAAAATTCCATAAATCTATCCCCTATTTTGTAGACGCTATAACTTTTGTGCAAACCAATCAATATAGACCTTTTGGTGTTTTTTTTTTGTAGCAGAATACAAATTGGCCTAAATAGATGAAGAAATTCGATTTTTATATTTATTATTGGATATGTTTTGTAGCAATAAATAAAAAAAATTAATATATTTTTTTAATTATCAGTTTTGTTTTGTTTAAAGAGCAAAAAATAAAAAACCGTAGAGGTGATCAAATACCCCCCCAAAAAAGCTTGATTTGTAGGAAAGAAGATGACATAAATTTTGTTTGGGTACAGCCAGGGCCGGCGCTAGCGCAAGGCAACTATGGCGCTTGCCCTATGGCGCCAGCGCCGCCAGGGGAACAGGGCGGAAAACTCAGGACGGCTGCGCTGGGTGCAGTTCACCCAGGCGCCACAGAGGTGGTGGCGCTCAAGCGCCAGAGTGCTCACTGCTCCCCTCCCTCCTTCTCCTCTCCTTGTCGGTGTCTCTCTGCACCGACCAGTCACTGTGAGCGGCGGTGCCAGCCAGTCACGTGTCTTGATCTTCTTCTCCACCCGGGCGGCGTGGCTCCACACTGTCCTCTTCAGCTGCTGCCCGGGTGGGGCTGTTTGTACTAATAGAGGGCGGGGGGGACTGTACTGGAGGGGATGTCTGCTGCAGACTTAGAAAGGCCTGTGAGATTGTGGCCAATGTTGTTCTTCATTCATTGCTGTGGCACAGAACTTAGGTGTATTTAAGTATATAAAGGGAGATCATAATAATGTAACACTAATTGCCAGCAGTAACCTCATTAACACTAATTGCCAGTAGCCGTTTGTATATCTGGTGTACCATTAACACTGATGGTCTGCATTCAAATGTGCTCCTTTTGCATTGGTGACCTATAGCTTGCTTTCTTTAAAGAAAGTAGCCAGTTAATTGTCAATTAAATAGAAGATTACTATTTACAATTTATAATGGAATAAAATTGCAAGTGAATGCCACCCCCACATATCACCAAGAACATTATTAACCAAAACCCTTCCTTCAAACTCAATCTTTTGGAACAAAATGTAAGCCTTAACCCATGAACTCTGATCAGAGAGATGCAGGGTGAAATGGTGTACAGAGACCCAGCAGTTATGCAGGCCCTTATACTGTCAACTAACAAAAGAGGAGGCACCCTAGAAAGAGCTCACCTGAGACCCAATTACAGAGTCACTGGAGGGGGGTTGGTTTATCCTGGGGGACAGCAGTGTGTGTGGGCTGCCGCTGCGGGCAGCATCTGAAGGATGAGTCCACGCCGCACTCACCACACAGGCCAGACACACGCCCACAGAGCTGCCGTCGTGACTTACAAGGCTTCAGAAACAGGTAAAAAAAACATTAAATCCCTGCAATAATATATTAAGCAACCTGTATAATGTATTATTGCTGGGATTTGTAGTCCTCTGTAACTGCTGGTATTCTGCATTGCGTTTTATATAATGAATCATTGCTGTGATTTGTAGTCCTCTGTAACTGCTGGTATTGTGCATTGCGTTTTATATAATGTATTGCTGGGATTTGTTGTTCCTCTAAAGCTGCTGGTATTCTCCATTGTGCTGTATAATGTATTATTGCTGGGATTTGTAGTTCCTCTATAACTGGTCAGTGGTAATCTGTATTGCACAGTATAATTACAGCAATAGTACATTATATACAACGCAATGCAGAATACCAGCAGTTACAGAGGACTACATTCCCAGCAGTAGTACATTATACAGCGTTTTATAACCATTAAAGCTTAATGGAGCACAGATATAATGTATGGTGTGTGTGTGCGTGCGTGCGCACCCGGGGGGAGCGGCAAAATGCACCTTCGCCTTAGTTGGCAAAAATTCTTGCACTGGCCCTGGGTACAGCATCGAACGACCGTGCAATTGTCAGCTAAACTGAAGCAGTGCTGTATCACAAAAAATGGCCTGGTCATTAACCTCCCTGGCGGTATGATTCTGTCTGGAATTACGTACCAAAAGCGGTACAATTATTTGCAAGGAAATTTGGCGTTTTATACTGTAGGCCTGTAATTCTTAGGAATGACTCACTTAAATCTGACCAAACAAGAATCTAATAGGCATCCCGGGTATGACATGTTTTTAAAAACAAAATGATAAATTATAATATAATAAATAATTATAAATAATTATAACAAATAATAATATAATTCTAATAAAAATTATTCAATAATGTAATCAACTCAAAATCACTGAAATTTTCTCAGTTGCAGAATTGTCGTTGTCATTATTTATTTATTTTTTATGACGAATTTCCCCACAAATCGCTATCGCACAATTCTGCAAGTGATTATAATTTATTATCGCTGTTTTTTAGCTGATCTAAAACCATTTTTGACATAAAGGGACACTTTTGGTTGCTATGGACAATCTACAGTTTGCAGGCAGAAAAAAAGGTTTTTATTATATAAAAGAACATGCATGACACTGGGCAGACCACTAGGGACAAGGGGGGGTGTGTTTTTTTTACATACAGTACTGTAATCTATAAGATTACAGTATACTGTATGTAAGGTGTTTGTTTACGTTTTTGAATTTGGCGCCGATCTCCGCTCCCGTGTGTCGTAACGTCGCAGGGAACAGAGATCGGCGGCACAGGAGGACGCTGTGTGAATCGAGCGAGGAGGTCCCGCTCGCTCACACAGCGCGGTGACATCGCTGGATCCAGGACAAGGTAAGCCAGTGCACGCTGCAGGCTCTGCATAGCTTACCCCGAGCGTGACTCTGGGATACCGATCGCAGCAGAAAAAATCCAACCCGAGTCACGCTCGGGGTTACCGCCAGGAGGGTTAAAGGGGTAAATCCTTGCAAGGCTGAAGTGGTAAAGAGTAATTACACTGTTGAGAACAAAATAATCCCCTATGGGTGATCAGTGTACATTGCAGGGATTTTAACAAACTTTGTATTCAATTCTGACCTTTTTTCTGTGAAGAAATAACTTATTTGCTGCGTACACACGATAATTTTTCGGGTTGTAAAAATCTAAGTTTTTTAAAAATGTCATTTTAATGGGCCGTGAGAAAAATACATATAGTTGCGCTAGTGTCAGGACCACCTTTGTGGGGAAGGTGACTCAATCACCCCCACCCCAAACGTGGAAATAAATTAAATGAACATAAACCGTGAACTTATTATAAATTATTAAAGTGCACGAATAATACCAAATTAAATCATAAATTGGATGATAAACAAAACATAAAACATAAGCTAATGACATCAGTTAAGTGACAGTAAACTTGTAAGGATATGAAAAAATGCACAAGGTGAAGTCCAAGAGAACAACCAAAATTGCATAGAAATTGTATATATATATAAACATAAAAGTCCATAAACTGCTGTGAATTAACACCCAGTGATGTTCCAAGATATCAGCTATGCTTTCTTCCTGGGATCAACCGCTTCAAGTGAATTCCACCACCATAATGCAAAACTGCTTACCAGAGCCAATGGTCTTGTGTATTAGGACCTAGACCAGCATGGATGTTAAACCCGGCAATCAGGGCGAACACTGCATCCGTGACGTTGTAATCCGACGTGGTAGTACGACAAACTCCACAGCAAGGGCATCAGATGATATGGTATCATGCAAATAAAGCAGATACCTCGATAGTGTAAAACCAATGCCTTTTATTAAATAAAATAGAACAGTAAAAAACTCACATTTAGTAAGCGTAAGACCAGCCTTCATTAGCTTATGTTTAATGTTTTGTTTATCATCCAATTTATAATTTAATTTGGTATTGTTCGTGTACTTTAATCATTTATAATAAGTTCACGGTTTATGTTCATTTATTTATTTCCACGTTTAGGGTGGGGGTGATTGAGTCACCTTCCCCGCAAAGGTTGTCCTGACACTAGCGCAACTATATGTATTTTTTTCACGGCCCATTAAAATTTGATTTTTAAAAACCGTTGTGTCAGGACCGCAAAGGTGGTCCTGACACTAGCGCAACTATATATATTATCTCACTTCTTTTCACTGTTATGTTATCAGGTTAGTTGCTGCTTACCTATTAGAGCATGGGTGCTCAACCTGTGGCTCTCCAGTTGTTTCAGAACTACAATTCCCATGAGGCATTGCAAGCTACTGACTGTTACAAGCATGACTCCCAAAGGCAGAGGCATGATGGGACTTGAAGTTCTGAAACAGCTGGAGAGCCACAGGTTGAGCACCCATGTATTAGAGCTTCAGGCCATCTCAAAACCTATATTATCTTAGCGCAGTTTCTTTTTTCCATCTTTCCATTTAAATGGGCCGTTTTAATCATGAAGTTGAAAAAAACGTTGTATTTTCTAGAGCCTGAAAAACGTTGTTTTTTACAACCCGAAAAATGATTGTGTGTACACGGCATAAGTTTTACCAGACGGATTACATGCTCATTCTGAATGGGATTGACTGGTTAAATATAAATCAGCTGATGCATTTTCTGTCTTCTAATGAGGAAAGATACAGTGTCTGCATCCCCTGCATTAGTAGTTCACCAAAACTTAAATTTTCATTGCGGGGGTGCCTAAAATCTGACTTGTGTCTTAGTAAGCTTAGTGGGAAAATCAGAAAGCCAATCACATTAGAAGGAAATTACATTTCTGGGGGGCATTCTGTACACCAATGGTGTAAAGAATGTGTACAGCAGTGTACAGAATGCCTTGCCTACAGGTTGCCATAGTGCATTGAATTTGACATAAAATGACAGTTGGATTGAAAAGAAAAGGTACTTTTTTTATAAAATTTAACTACAACATTGCTTGTGCAGCAAGTGTATATGATATATATATATATATATATATATATATATATATATATATATATATATATATATACGGTATACATATATATATATATATATATATATATATATATATATATATACAGTATATTGTAAGGGGTTAGCTCCGTAGCGGGGTGTGTGACCCCTTGAATGGGTTCACTACACACTGAATTTATACAGACAGGCAGTCGAAGAGGGTTAAAAACAAAGATTTGGGTTTATTCTTCCATCTTGCTGGAAACAAGTGCAAGCATCCAAACAGCATAAACAAAATCAAACATAAAATAAACCCTGGCCACTTTGGGCGTCTACCTATCTATGGAGTCTGGCACAGCCTAGTGCTGGGCAGACACTGCTGGTCATTCAGCAGAAAAACAATAGTCTTTTGATTTTTATCACACAGAAAAATCAATCCTCTCCTCACCTTCTCAGAAGACTTTCAGTACACTGCTTCTCCTGACTCACAAAGCCTCAGGAAGCAGCAATTCAGTGGTCCTATTCACAGGGTGGCAACACTGCTGTGCGATTTCACTGCAGGATGAGCAGCATTGTCACCCTGTTACAGAAAGTGGGAAAATCAGGATGGACAGGCAATAAAATTATGTTATGCGGGGACTCTATTGCGTCAATGATTGTGAGGAATGTGTATATATAATACTTATAATTATAAGTGTGAGGTGGAGTTGTGGAGAAAAATGTGGGTTTGTATGTGTGATACATGAATGCACCTTGCTTTTAGCTATTTTTCCAAATATAATCTTCTACAAGCTAGCCTGTTAATAGAATAAACAGGATGACACTTGTGTCCACGTTTAAGGGCATGAACCAAAAAAAAAATATATATTTAATTAACTAATGGCCCTACATGTCTAAACTGTGTTTTATCTTTGTCGTGTCACTTTTTTCCACCTAAAATAGAAATTGGATTTATTATTTATATGTAAACAAAATGTTTCTTAGCATCTTCCCCCTTGAGTTTACATTATTCATACATTTTAAGATGCAATTCTCTTTTCAAGATTTCATACATATATTAATGAATGTGGCATGAGTAGAAAGAATACAGAAGATAGTGTGCTATAACCTATAAAAATAAAGTTACTTCTCTGTAAAAGGCAACAGAGGCTAGACATGAGATAGTATGAATGAGCCATTTTCATTGTTTGTTTTTAACCGAGTTATGTATGTTTTCCAGGGCAGAGCATTAAATTGCTTATTATATGGGTTCTTATAAATATGTAGTTGTATTCATGTAATCTGTTACCTTCTATTTTGCTATACTGTGCATCTCTGTATTCTGACACTGAATATACATCTGGTAATTTCAGCACAATTGTTTTTTGTTATTTTTAAAAGTAAGAGCTGGCATGGGCCACTGTAGCCAATTCCAACTTGGAACATTAGTAATCTGGCATGCTAGGTGTGTATCAGAATCTGAATTCTCTTAACATACCACCCTGATAGTACATTCTAGAGATAATTTAGTAAGGAAGAGTAATGAGAATTTGAAAAGTGCAGCAACCAATTACATGTCCGATCTGAAGAAATTATGACTTGCAGGTTGCTTTGGACATCCATTTGCATTTATTTATTTATAAAGAATACATCAGAAATGTGTCCTTCTGGAGTTAATGCAGGGCTATTTATGGTGCTCATCTCAATTGTAATTCATGCTTTAGTATCCTTTAAAGCGCTGTACACACAAGACCGATGGACTGTTTTCATCGGACAAACCAATCGTGTGTGGGCCCCATCGGTTTGTTTTCTATTGGTGAAAAAAAATAGAACATGTTTTAAATTTTTCCTATGGATAAAAAAACGATAGAAAAAATCGATCGTCTGTGTGGAAGTCCATCAGTCAAAAATCCACGCATGCTCAGAATCAAGTCGACGCATGCTCAGAAGCATTGAACTTAATTTTCTCAGCACGTCGTAGTGTTTTACGTCACCGCGTTTTGCACGGTCGGATTTTTGACTGATGGTGTGGGGGCCTATGCCTCCTTTCCCCGCTGAAGCCCGTTTGGACGAAACGCCGCGTTGGGCGGAGCCTAGCATTCAACGTCACTACGCTCATCAGCTGTTCGGACTGCATCGCAGCCGTCAGCTGTTACACACGCTGACATCCTATCTTTTGATTCATGAGGATCCGTGTGTGCAGGGTGAATATGTTTTACCATCTGTCAGTGTCATACTGAAGAAAATAAAATCCTTTATTAAACCTACTGCACCATGAAGTCCTTTATCCTCTCCTTCTAATCCCACTCATTGTTTGAGCACAAATAATTCGTTTGAGCACACGGAACGGCATATCTTCCAATCCTGAAGGTCCAAGAAGGGAGCTGAGACACAGCATTGGAGTACTTCCCGGGATCCATGGAATTACAGCCCTCTGATTGCCCAATAACCCCTTGAGGGTACAACGTTCTGGTAAGCGGCCATCCTATATCTTTTTGGATTTAAATTACCTGCCTGCTGATATCGCCATAGGAACAAGTGTTTATGAAGAGTATAAGATTTTTGAAAATCAGCTGCTTTGCGAAATGACTTATTGAACCTACTGTTTTTACAACACTTGTGGTTATCTGTCACACAGAGACTTTTTTATTTGTATTCATATTTTTATTTATTTTCACCAACCCTTTTTTTGATGCATTCCATTCACTATGCACATTGGTCAACTATGGCTTTGATGCTATGATAGTAGCGCACTTGTATTTTTTTGCTTTTATATGTCTTCTGGAGCCCAATATTAGGTTCCTATATTTTTGAGTGCAGCACTTCACTTTTTATTTTTTATCACTATTTATATTCAACACTATTCAATTGTACTTTCTGGGAGTAGCGCGGATTGATCTGTGCCTTTATTATATGGTGTGTGGGCAAGACTGAAAAATCCATTGGATTGGATTCCATCAGATATCCGATCGTGTTTACGAGGCATCAGAATGGTAGTGCAGGGAGATGGTGTTTAGAGATCAGCCAAGTACTGTCACATGAAGGTGGGAGATATTTCTCAGCCCTGTGTAAGCTCTGATTGAAGTAGCTCAGGATTTACACAAGGCATATTTCCTCTCTCCTGGCAGCTGAACAGAATGGAGGATAAGTGAAGGAAACACGGGCATGTTTTGCTGGTAAGTAGGCATTAACGCAAACCCTGTTAAAGCTTTGCTATGCTATGGACAAAACACAGATTTGCTTAAACATGAAATTTCAGGTTTGCTGAGAAAAAAATATATATAAATGTCTTCATTAACTACACACATAGCAAGAATGTTAGCAAACTTTATAGTAGATTGTTATCTGTTCCTGTTTTTAGCTATCTGAAGTCCTGGAGATTTAGGGGCAGATCCACAAAGAAATTACGCCAGCGTATCTATTGATACGCCGGCGTAATTTCAAAATTCCTGCGTCGTATCTTTGTTTTGAATCCTCAAAACAAGATACGACGGCATTTGGGTTACTGCGGCGTAGCGTATCTTACATACGCTGCGGCCGCCGCAGATGTATGTGGATCTGCCCCTTAGGCTATTCAATTGTACTCCCTGAAATATTTTAAAAGTTGCTAAGTAGAAGGTTCTGTCTTTAATATAATTGCAGTCCCAATAAAAAAGAAAATTCACGGTGCAGTATATTTGAAAACATTGCAGGGTATGGCATATTACAGGAAATACACTCATTTTAATTTGTATCACATGCTGTTGATGAAAAACAAATCTTTAAAAGTCAGCAGCTACGAATACTGCAGCTGCTCACTTTTAAAATATGGACACTTACCTGTCCAGGGCACCCGCGATGGCGACACCCGAAGCCGATCTGTCCCTTGGCTCTCGGGTGCTGTGGCCGCCATCTTTGCTGCGTCACTTCCTGGTTCCCTACTGCACATGCACGAGTCGTGCTGCGCAATCTGAATGGTCCCTACTGTCTTATGGAACCTGTGTGTCTCAAAGCGGGGGGCGAAGGAAGCATTGGACGTGGCGTAGATATCCGCGGATATCTATGCTCGGAAGTGTGGGCAAATACCTGTATTAGACAGGTATCAGCTCCCCTCTCCCCCTTGAAAGGTGCCAAATGTGACAACAGAGGGGGGGTTCCAAAAAGCGGAAGTTCCATTTTAGGGTGGAACTCCGCTTTAAGAAAGCAAATGTGCCAGTGATTGTAAAGGGGAATGAAATGGGAAGAGATCCTGGAAATTTTGGCTGCCTATTTTTGCCTTTGTGCCAGGGAGGACAATTCAATTTTATTTTTTTATTTGCAGTTGGAGACTGTTATGATAGGCAGCAGGTTGTAATGGAAATGCAATTTTAACAGCATAACATTTCAAAATAGCTGACATGTCAATTATGTATATAGTTTTGAATAAAATTGGAGTTTTATTTTAGGTTGCTTTGGACCTCCTATCCACGTGATCCTTATACTTCTAGCTCCCGTAGTTACAGAAAAAAATGGTGAAGAGCCCAGGGCACCTTCAGCACGTAATGTTGTTTATAATGAAAGTGGCCTATGATGTTTACATTTTTGGCCCATCAAATCTTGAAAAACAATATGGGTTGGTGCCAAATTAGCAAGGGCCGTAAGTTGCAGGCTGCATAAGTGGGTCAATAATTCTCCAAAAGGCCATACCTAGGTATTTGTAATTTGGTGTATGAAAATAAATAACTGCAAACACAATATTCCAGTTGTGACATACTCTACATGGAGAATTTGTTACAGGAGAAACCGTGTCAACAGGGCAAAGACCTTTGCTTGGTTGACTGGAAAATATAAATATATAATTTACCTAGTCTGTACTTATGGTCAGGGTCCAGTGATCTAGAAAAAAATGTAACTGATTCACACGTGAAAAAATCACATTCATTTTGAAGTTGTATAATATAATACACCAATGAAATATCTCTTTTGTTTTGCTCTTGCTTGGTTATGAGAATGAAAAGGAAAACAGAAAAGCCACTTGCTGAGCTCAATGCATATATAACTTTGTGAGATGAGGAAAAAAGCACAGTGTAAAAGGCATTGCTAAAGCTGTCTACATAAAATAATAGAATCTGAGTGCAGGTAAGATCTGAAACATAGGTGAATAATTGTGATTAACATAAAGTCATGCCTGAAGCGTATTAGGTTTGGGATGTAAAGATTCCGCTACAAGACTGCAGGCTCAAAGAGCATAGCCAGTTTCTTGAAGTTTGCTCATCTTATAAAAACAATTGATTTACCAACCAGTGGAAAACTGACTTGTGTGCATTATTATTGCTTCCATTGTATATGTGAAAAAGAATTACCTGGTGCAATTTTCCACTAAATAGACTGTAGAATGGAAAGGCCAAGTTACTATAAATTAAAATGCCATAAATTGATTTTTGCAGCACTAATATGCAGAAAACACACAGAATCAAGGGGAACTGCAGTTACTGTGGAGCTGCTACTTAAAACAACAAGAAAGATTTCTTGTTACAATTACCAGTGGTAGATCAATTTTGGTCATTAGTCTTTGCTTGGGTTTTTACTCACACGCTATTTTTTCTAAGCATATAATGTATAGGAAGGCAGGGTGGTTAAAGTAAAGAGTAAAGAAAAAATAGGGAAAAGGTAAACTAGATGCCCACGGTAATAAATTAGGTTTACATTTTAAATACATCAATAAACCTGTTAGTAACCACTTCCCCAATGTTGCATTTGTTTTCTTTGTTCTAGTGCTTGTAATGTTGCCCAGATGAGAGTAATACATGGCCCAATGGTCTTTTTTAATTTTTTTGGAGTTTGAAAAATATTTTTATTTGGATTTTCATAGTACAATCAAATAGGGTAAAAACAACCCCAAAGCAATGTAATTTAAACAATCAAAAGTGATGACTTATACCAGGGATATGCAATTAGCGGACCTCCAGATGTTGCCAAACTACAAGTCCCATGAGGCATAGCAAGACTCTGACAGCATCAAGCATGACACGCAGAGGCAGAGGCATGATGGGACTTGTAGTTTGGCAACAGCTGGAGGTCCGCTAATTGCTTATCCCTGACTTATACTATAGTAACAAAAATATTAATACCCTCAGGAGCAGAAGCATGGTACAAATATCAAAGACTGGTTGTCTCATATAGTGGCCTAACCATAGCCATAGCCAGTATAGCTACGGGATTCATTAGCTGTAAGTATAGTAGAGTCATGGAAGTTAAAGAGCTCCAGGAATCTATGGTCGTTCTATGGTGGTTGAAAGGTAGAGGGGTCGGATAGATCAGAGACCTTGAGGTTGCCCAGCGAGTTGGTGAGATCCTTTTTCAAATACCAGTCGGTATAACAAAATGGTTGCATGATTTCTTGCAGGACTTTCTGGGTTGATGTGGCCTCAATATAAGTACGCCATCTCGTGAAAAAACGTGAGGTAGAGCGAAAGTTTAGCATAATCGTGTCCAGCCTCTCCAAATAGAAGAGCGATATAATGGTCTTTAAACAATTACATCTGCCATGCTGGCCAATTAAAAACCATGTTGTATCTTTCAGTCTGATTATATATATACAGTATATATATACGGTATATATATATATAAACTGTATATACACTTTGTGATGCTTGTAGGCAAGGGTAGTTTTCTGGTCAGCTGGAATTTTTAATGTTCGAATATAACTGAGAGCTGTAAGCAAGTTAGCTCTTGTATAATACATATTGATAATTAAACGCACACTGATGGAGATTTTGCAGGGAGAGAAGAAGCCCACCTCATCCAAGCACCACCATATTTATATTTTATTGTTTATTTTTAATAATTTACAAAATACAAAATGAGCAAAGAAAATCTAAATCAAATCAATATTTGGCTTCAAACCAGCAAAAATTCTTATGCTGTGTACACACATGGTCGGACTTTTGACCGGGCAAAACTCCGTCGGAATTTCCGACGGAAAAATAGAGAACCTGCTCTCTATCAAATTCCGACAGAAAAAGTCAGATGGGGCATACATACGGTCAGAATATCCGATGAAAAGCTCCCATCAAAATTCCGTGTGTGTGTGGCTTTACACTTTTTTTTTGTTCACTTTCACAAAGTCAGAGATTTTGTAGGATTAGATTCAGGTGTATGATTAATCAATTATACCAAGCAGATGTCAATGATCAATAATTTCATATGTAGGTTAAAGTGGATGTAAATGCTCACATATACCAAGTGAAGTGAACAGCTTCCGATGATACACAGGGATGAAACAAATCTCCCTACATAATATTTACATGTATATCCTCTGTCTTCAGCTTTATATAATCTTCAAAAAGTGCTCTTCGAGCAGATTTTCTCTTCCTGGTAAAGACTGCAGGCATATAGCGAAGACAGCCAAGACAAGCTGATTGGAGGAATAATGACAGTACTTGAGGGGGAGGAACCACCTGTGAGGCGGACTGAAGTTCCACTTTAAAATGCATGTGTAGAAATTTTGGGGGAAATAGGATAAGAAAGAGTTTTAACCACTAATGGGTTACTTTTACTGGGAACATTTCCTTTCACTTTATGTCATAGAGACACAACAGGAAATCTATTCAAACTGAGATAAAGTCTCATTTTAGATTGTTGACACCAAAGCATTTGTTCCTATATGAATATCTCTCCTTACCTGTTGTTCTGGTGAAAACTCTAATGCCGCATACACACGATCGGACATTCCGACATCAAAACCGTGGATTTTTTTCCAACGGATTGTTCGCTCAAACTTGTCTTGCATACACACGGTCACACAAATGTTGTCGGAAATTCCAAACGTCAAGAATGCGTTCATGTACAACACTACGACGAGCCAAGAAAAATTAAGTTCAATGATTCCGGGCAAGCGTCAAATTGATTCCGAACATGCATAGGATTTTTGTGCGTCGGAATTGGCTACAGACGATCGGAATTTCCAACTTTTGTTGTCAGAAAAAATTGAGACCAACTCTCAAACATTTGTTGTCGGAAATTCTGATAGCAAATGTCCGATGGAGCACACACATGGTCCGATTTTCCGACAACAAGTTCACATCGAACATTTGTTGTCGGAAATTACAATCGTGTGTACGTGGCATAAAACTTCTCTTCACAAGAACAAATGGAGGAATACATGTCCCCAGCAGGGCCACAGTCAGAAAAATCACACTTAACATAGGGCTTAACCTTTTCACAATTATAAAAAAAAAACAATATACTTTATATATAATTTTAGGTTATCTCTGCAATAATAACTCTTTAATTTCCCCTTCAATGAAAGTATGAACTAAACAAATAGTATTTTTACTTTTTATTGTGCCCTATATATATTTTTTTAAGATCTAGTTTATGCTGCTCCTTTTATATCTATTATTTTTATTGTCTATAGAGTGCAGTGCAATTCTTATTTTTATTGAAAGGCTTTTACAGATTTTTACAATCTTTGTATAGACAAAGAATACTGCATCATAATAAGGATTATAAAACAAATGAGATGTATTGCCCACAGGCAATTTTTGTTTCAGTAGAAGATGTATTGCTCATAGCTGGCTTTGTGTGACCTGTAAGAATGTACAGAGGTCCATCCTGTAAGGAACATCCACAACTCAATTTTCATATGTTTTATGCACTGATTAAAATGTATTATATCATTTACATTAGCTTTCCTTCAACTAAGCTCACCAGTTTTCTCTTGGGATAACTGTGTCCTCACTTTCTCGCTGTTAATATCCTCACATTCTCAATGTTTAAATCTAAGCATCCTGGAGGTTTGTTAAAGCTGAACTCCAGACAGTTATAAAATAACAATTCCAAAATATGGAGTTATGTGTGTGTGAGTGAGAATATTGAGAGATAGCACTGCAAGCCAATAACACTTTGCTGCATGAACATGTGCTGAAAAGGGACATACTTGTAGGAGTAGAGTGAGCAGAGAGATGAGTTCATTAATGTGCTGCTGTGCCTTCACTGTCCAATCAAATGTTGGAGCTAGGGAATGGACTAGGCTGAGTTATTGCAGTAGAAAAAAGTAAAATCACTAATCAAAGTCTGGCCATACATGGATCAGTTTTTTTTTAATCAGCCAGTGGAGTCATCAAAAAAAAAAAAAAGCTGATCAGTTTCTCCTATCCACACAAGCGAGATGGAGGAATTCTGCCCCCTGTGTTTTTGTATTCTGACAGTAGGGAACAAAAAATTTCCAACAAGTCCATTCTAATGATCGACTTCTCATAACCAGGGACAGCTATAGATGGAAAATCCAAGAAAGTAACTCTCCTGCTCTCAGGTTTTATGTTCAGGGGAAGAAAGTATATCTTAATCCTTATTGTCAACGCCTTGAGTCTTGCTGCCCTCTTAGGCCTAGTACACACGAGAGGATTATCCGCTGGAAACGGTCCTCCGGACCGTTTCCGCGGATAAATCCTCTGGCGGATTTGGATCTGATGGTTGTACTATTCGCGCGGAATCCCTCTGCGGTGACGTGGCCGCGCCGTCGCCGCGATGATGAGGCGGCGACGTGCGCGACGCTGTAAGATAAAGACTTCCACGCATGCGTCGAATCATTACGATGCATGCGAGGGAGGGAATCGGACGGATTGATCCGGTGAGTCTGTACAGACCACCGGATCAATCCGCTGGACAGGATTCCAGCGGATGGATTTCTTAGCATGCTAAGAAATTTTTATCCGCTGGAAATCCATCGGCCCGAGAAATATCCACGGATAAATATCTGCTGGGCCGTACACACCACAGGATCTATCCGCTGGAACTGATCTGCGGATAAATACCAGCGGATAGATCCTCTCGTGTGTACGGGGCCTTAGGGGACCATGGGTATCCAAAAGTACTAAAAGACAGTAAAAACAAGAGAAGGGCGCACCGACCTAGTGCGCTTCCATTATAAACATTTATTTCAAGAAGTGTGTCACTTATTATTCTTGAAATAAATGTTTATAATGGAATTGCCAGTTGGTGTGCCCTTCTTTTGTTTTCACAGCCATAGATGGATTGAAATTTGGCTAGTCCAGAACTGGACACATTTTGGTCCATATTTGGCAAGCTTATCTCTTTCTGTTTGGCTTTAGAGCTTTAATATGCAAATCATGTCTTTGGCATGTGAAAGGTAACCCACAGAAGCACAGAGAGAACATGCAAACTCCATGCTACTGTAGGAATTTCATGTTGGGATCTTAATTAAGGGCATTAGTGCTGAAAGGCAGATGTTCTAACCACTAAAGGGCTGTGTTGTCCATATATCCACATTTGTAAGATACATTTGTTAACTGCCTTACTTCCAAAGTATTTGAAGTTTTATTCTGCTATTGTGATTAATAGAAGAGTAATCCGAAATCCCCTGGCTTTGCCTTACTGCTTATTGGACATAGATGATGATGCTGATTAGGGATGAGCCGAACACCCCCCTGTTCGGTTCGCACCAGAACTTGCGAACACACCAAACGTTCGTGTGAACTTTAGAACCCTATTAAAGTCTATGGGACTTGAACGTTTGAAATCTAAAGTGCTATTTTTAAAGGCTAATAGGCAAGTTATTGTCCTAAAAAGTGTTTGGGGACTTGGGTCCTGTCCCAGAGGACATGTATCAATGCAAAAAAAGTTTTAAAAACTGCTGTTTTTTTCAGGAGCTGTGATTTTAATAATGCTAAAAGTGAAACAATAAAAGTGAAATATTCCTTTAAATTTCATACCTAGGGGGGGGTGTAAAGTTAGCATGTGAAATAGCATGTGAACTGTCTCTGCACAAAGTGTCATTTCTGAAAGAAAAAAAGACATTTAAAACTGACTTGCGGCTATAATGAATTGTCGGCTCTGGCAATTCAGAGCGAATTCATTCATAAAAAAAAATAAAAAATAGCGTGGGGGTCCCCCCAAATTCAATTACCAGGCCCTTCAGGTCTGGAATTGATATTAAGGGGAACCCCGCCATCAATTTAAAAAAAAATTATGTGGGGTTCCCCCCAAATATCCATTCCAGACCCTTCAGGTCTGGTGTGGATTTTAAGGGGAACTCCACCCCAAATAAAAAAAAAAATGGCGTGGAGTTCCCCCAAAAATCCACACCAGACCCTTTATCCGAGCATGTTACCTGGCTGGCCGCAGAAAAGAGGGGGGGACAGAGTGCGCCCCCCTCTCCTGAACCGTACCAGGCCACATGCCCTCAACATGGGGAGGATGTCCCCATGTTGATGGGGACAAGGGCCTCATCCCCACAACCCTTGCCCGGCGGTTGTGGGGGTCTGCGGGCGGGGGGCTTATCAGAATCTGGAAGACCCCTTTAACAAAGGGGACCCCCAGATCCTGCCCCCCCTAACTTGCATATTAGCCTTTAAAATGAGCACTTTAGATTTCTCCCATAGACTTTAACAGGGTGTTCCTCGGCTTTTCGAATTTGCCACGAACCCCCCCAGATTGTTCGTTGTTCGCCGAAAAGGCGAACAGGCAATGTTCGAGTCGAACTCAAAGCTCATCCCTAATGCTGATGCTGAAGCAATGCCCAGGTAGACAGGTGACAAGAAACTGCAAAGCTGACTCCAGACAAACATGTTACCACTTGCATAACAATATACTGGGGCAGAGGTATGTGTAGCAAGACTGGCTGAAGAGAATACAAATGCATGTGTCAGGTAAAACAGTAAACATCTGTGTAATTCAATTATGTAATTAGCTATTTGCCTTGAGTTCAGTTTCAGCACTAAACGAACATTACTCCTCATGGGAGGAGTGCAGCAACCAATAATTATGTACATTTATTTAACCACAAGTAGTTTAAGTATTTACATTTCAGACGATAGCCTCCTGAAATCTCCTGTACAGCAGAACTTAGACTAAGGCCAGAAGAAATAGTGCAAGGCATATAACATAGGCTTAAGTAATCCAACTTCACTGATCTAAATTTGCAGCCCCCCCCCCCCCTTTTAAATATACTGTCCACAACTTGCCTTCCATTCAGCTGCTGGGAGCAAAGGAACCATTATATGAATCACAAGTCAAAACTTGAAACTTGCTATTAGTAGAGTGTTGGCTTTGTGACCATTCTGGGTATTTGAGTGACCAGTCACAAAGCCCAAGCACTGTGACGCCATGGCAGGCAGGAGGGGTAGTGAGCCACATTCTCCTCATTTAACCATATATTTTTCTATGATGCTGAGCCATGTGGTAAGGAAGGTGAAAGAAGTTAAGGGGAGGAAAGTATGTGCTGGAAGGTAAGCAAACCAGCATTGGCAAAGCAGTAGTTCACTGCACGGTCAAGCTTTATAAAAATCATATAGGACATCATGCTGCAAGTATGTGCAAGACAGCAGTTTTCATAAGCAAGCTTTATGTACAATTAGCAACATATGAACAGGCCAAAAACTTTTAGCCTTTTTAAACGTAAGGCCTCGTACACACCACCCAACAAGTCCGATGAAAACGGTCCACGGACCGTTTTCATCGGACATGTCCGCTGGGATGTTTTGGTCTGATGTGTGTACACACCATCAGACCAAAATCCCCACGGACAGAGAACGCAGTGACGTATACGACACCGACGTCCTCTGACACGGAATTTCAAATGCTTCCACGCATGCGTCAAATCAATTCGACGCATGCGCGGGATTTCAGGCTGCTGGTTATACGTCATAACCAGCGGACATGTCCGATGAGTCATACTGACCATCGGACATGTCCGAGGGACAGCTTTCCATCGGACAAGTTTCTTAGCATTCTAAGAAACTTTTGTCTGCTGGAAACCTGTCCGGTCGGCCGGAAAAATTTCCGCTAGGCCCTACACACGGTCGGACATGTCAGCAGACATGTTCGGTCGTGTGTACGAGGCCTCAAAGCAACAGAAAGCCACTTACCAGGAAACAAGGAAAGCTTAGTTACTACTGGAGTTATAAATAAGCAAATGATTTAAAATAACTTATTTATAGCAGTTTGTGTCACTGAAAGACATTTATTACATGAAAAGCCAAACTGTCGCTAGGCAAGACATTGCCAGATTGCCAAGCCAACGATACAACATAGGGTTTCATTCCAGACGCTTTAGGTAGATTTAACAATATGCAATTACAAACAACTCATTACAACTGAGCCACTGAAATGCATGTGCCTCTAGAAAAGGAAAAGTCATGCAAAGATGATGTCTACTTGCCAAACACACTACACAACAGGGTTCCACTAATCCATTTTGAGGCATTAACATGATACCTTTAAACAATATTTATTATATTAATAATGAGAGTCATTAACCCCAAATATAAAGGTTGCAAGTAAAATTAAACATATTGGAAATCACAGTTGGCTTGTCTCCAGCTTGAGGCTTTGAGAATTATACACATTGCTGGCTCAGAATCTACATTTACTGGAGTGTGTACGCTGTAGTTTTATAGTCACAGTATTTCCACCTTTGTAGTCAAATTTTAAAAGACCCCACTATATGTTTATGTGTTCCGATTCATACAGCATGACTTATATTTTTTCCTTAACAATGTTAGAGTGAACCTCTCCCAGGTGTGTCTCCATTAATATACAATGCAAGAACCCCAGCCTCTACACCTTTAACCTTTGTTAGAACAGATAGTGGTCAAATCGAATTACAATGGATATTGATGATCTGCCGCCTGCAGATAACCCCCTATACAGGACAGACAGGGTTTATTATGGCAAACAAAACCCCCTTATAAATATAGATTGCTACCTAGGACTTTTTCCTTGTTGAAGGGTCCAGAATAGAGCATCAAAGAAAAGTACGGTAAGTTGCAGTTTTCTTTTATTTTATTAAGTTATTATATGTAACATGGAAAAGCACATAGATGAAAGTTGAAATGCTGAACACCCCGAAACTAGATTAAAAAAATGGAAGGGTTCCCCATGTTTTTTTTTAGCAGCACAATAACCATCAAATGGTAAATGATTTTCAAAAAGTGCAAAATACTGATTATTTCAAGAAATTTTAAAATATGAGCTCTGGTTGGAATATAGAACAACAAACAATATCCATCAATGATAAAAATGAAAAGATGTTAATGTGTTACATTTGTACATTACATATGAGTACCCCAATGCATTTCAACCCCTACTAGTTTTTTACTACTTTTTTACTTTTTGACCTGTATGAACATTATCAAAATTGTATATATACATATTTAACAATATATATCTTCATTCAAAATGCCAATATATTTACCATTTAACTGGTGGAGATAGTGTGGCACTTTAGAGTAACAAAATCCTTCTGATGAAGACCACAAATGTAGGGGTCGAAATGCATTGGGGTACTCATACGTAATGTACAAATATAACACATTAACATCTTTAAAAATGTGCATTTTTATCATTGATGGATATTGTTTGTTGTTTTATATTCCCACCAGAGCTCATTTTTTTACATTTCTTGAAATAATCTGTATTTTTCACTTTTTGATAATAAAATATTGAAAAATATTTACCATTTGATGGTATTTTGCTGCTTAAAATCCCAATGGGGAACCCTTCCAAGTTATTATATGAATTATTATATTATATTTATTTTATTATATTATTTTTTGAATACGTTATTGTATGTGAATGGGGACATGAATCAAATATAGATTAACACATTTATTAAGGATGTCTTCATAAACTAAAAAAAATCAATCCACCTGTGTAATTAGGTTTGAAAATAAATCCCTAAGGGCCAGATTCACAGAGCAGATACGATGGCGTATCTCCTGATACGCCATCGTATCTGTTGTTCTATCTATGCGACTGATTCATAGAATCAGTTACGCATAGATAGCCATAAGATCCGACAGGTGTAATTGTTTTACACTGTCGGATCTTAAGATGCAATACCGCGGCCGCCGCTGGGGGGAGTTTGCGTCATAAACCAGCGCCGGGTATGCAAATTAGGAGTTACGGCGATTCCCGACGGTTTTTCGCGTTCGCTACGTCGCCGCTAGTCTAGTTTCCCGTCGCAAAGTTAGTAGTTTTTTTTGGTGCCTTAACTTTACACAGCAATCGTATTGCTGTATAAAGTATGGCCGTCGTTCCCGCGTCGAAATTTAAAAAATAACGTTGTTTGCGTAAGCCGTCCGGGAATACGGAATTACGCTACGCGCGTCTCCGTTCGAAAAAATCCACCATTTCTCATGATTTAAAACAAATATCCAATCCATGTGTTTGCAGATACGGTACTCTGAAACTGAACTAGCAAGATCAAAAATTTGCCTTTTAGGAAAAATGAAAAATATATTTTTACCAAAACTATGCTTTAAAGGGAGCCTAATTTTTGGGCTTAATTGATTTAAATTGTTATGCTTTGCTCAAACAAAGGCTCCACATTTTTGGAGGAGAGCTCTGTGATACATTATGCTTGGCAACCATTGACCTGGGGATAGCATCTGAAATGGGGCACTGCTGCTGCAGTACATCACTGTGCTACATCTTGCTTGATGCAAGTTGACTTGTGAATGAACTCAGGAATGATTCTAATGAGAAATTCAGATTCCAAGTAAAGTTTTAGACATTTCAGGTTTTATGTGACAATACATTGCAAAAAAAGGTTAGGGAAATAATAAAAATACAACACTAGCTATACTACATACTGACAATTTTAATTGATGTGTACATGCAACATTTTAAATCTTAGCTCCCTTCCATAAGCTTTATGGCCTGGTTCCATTTCTGCCTGAAATTGTGAATTACACATTTAACCAGAAAATGCAGCTCTTAAACTGGGTTCACACTTACCACAAGTTAGCCAATTCCGCAGGAATGTTCAACAGAAGCTGGTCTAAGGACTGCATTATGAATGGTCATGCAGGAAAACCAGTGTTCAATCAGCACTTTCAGCCAATGGCTGCAGCGCTGATCTGTATATGCTGACTTGGGGGAAGCCCTTGCTGTCACAATATAATAGCACAGCAGGGAAGATCGCTGCATACACAACGCTTATGTGGGGATCCATCAGTATTTTTTTACCTTCAACATGAAGATTGAACAAAAAAACCTGCGCTTGTATACCCTTCTTTTGTTCAACTGACCAGTGAATGACAGAATACATGCCCTCCCCACCCATACTTCAGATCACAAATCCACCTCAGGTGAGCCATCTCCAAGCAAGAAGCATAACTTTCACTTTGGTAAATTGCTAACTTTTAGATCACCTTATCCCTCAGATCTCACCGTGAATCCTCAATATATGATCCAATTAACAGACAGTCCCATTTAGTTAAGTTTTAGTCAGTCAATTAGATGCGGTTAGATAACATGCCTTTCCCTTTGGTACTTTTTAATTTATAAGCACCTACCTTATGTTATTAACCCAACTCCACAAATCCCAATGAGTGACACTGTGACTCTCCTAAATGAAATACCCAATTCCCAGACAGTCCCATTAGAAAGATTTAATCAGTACACTGGAGAAGTTTAGGGTGGGTAATGTTTTTCAGTTACATTACAGAGTAGAAAATGGACACCTGCTTCCCCAATGCTGTCACATTGCTCTTTCTGCAAAACCAGCTGGCCCCAAACAAAAAAGACCAGCCAGCAGGCAGCTTATCAATTTTGCCCCATATGATCTTGTGGGATTGACATTTGGCAAAGTGATTCTGTCTCGTACAGTAGGTGAACCCGATTTTGTGTCAATCTCGCTCTCTTTCTCGGCGAGATTGAGCACCTACGAGCCCCATCGCGGGAGCCAGCGCCGAGCTGGCTTGCCGCGATGGAGACAGAGCCGTCATAAAAGCGACGGGAGATCCGACTTGGATTCCCGCCAATTCTACACGCGTGCGGCATTTGTTATGAATCCTGAGGGGGAAGTCCCCGCCGGATTTTAAATAAAAATCCGGCATGGGTCCCCCCCTCAGGAGCATACCGGGCCCTTAGGTCTGTTATGGGTTGTAAGGAGAGCCCCCCTACGCCGAAAAAAACGGCGTAGGGGGTCCCCCTACAATCCATACCAGACCCGTATCCAAAGCACGCTACCCGGCCAGCCAGGAAGGGAGTGGGGACGAGAGAGCGCCCCCCCCCCTCCTGAGCCGTACCAGGCTGCATGCCCTCAACATGGGGGGGTTGGGTGCTCTGGGGCAGGGGGGCGCACTGCGGCCCCCCACCTCAGAGCACCCTGTCCCCATGTTGATGAGGACAGGGCCCCTTCCCGACAACCCTGGCCGTTGGTTGTCGGGGTATGCGGGCGGGAGGCTTATCGGAATCTGGGAGCCCCCTTTAATAAGGGGGCCCCCAGATACCGGCCCCCCCACCCTAAGTGAATGAGTATGGGGTACATCGTACACCTACCCATTCACCTGCAAGAAAAGTGGTAAAAACACAAATAAACCACACAGTGTATTAAAATATTTTATTTTTCTGCTCCGGAGGCCGCCCCCTGTCTTCTTTATTAGCTCTTTTACCAGGGGGGGCTTCTTCTTTGACGTCTTCGGGTGGGTGGGGGCCGCCGTCTGGTTCTCTTCCACCGCCGGGGGGGGGGGGGTGGCTTTTAAAAAAGCCCCCACCCCCCCGGCGGGTTTCCTCCGGCGTCTTCGGCGGGGCTCTTCTTCTTCCGCTATCCCGACGGGTCTTCTCCGCTATCCGGGGGGTCTCGCCGCTCTCCGCTGTTGACTCGTCGCACCCCGGTTCTTCGTCTCGCAGTCCGGTCCCTTCTTCCGTGCTGTACGTCTTCTTCCGCGCTGTGACGTCATGTTCTTCACTTCTCTTCTTCTCCCGATGTTGACTCGCCGGTCCTCCTCGCTGAAATGACGGATGCGCGCCTTGCATCGGACCTATATAGGCCTCACAGTCCCATCATGCTCTGTACCTACCCATGTGATACCTACCACGTGGTAGGTATCACATGGGTAGGTACAGAGCATGATGGGACTATATAGGTCTTATTAAAGGGGGCTCCCAGATTCCGATAAGCCTCCCGCCCGCATACCCCGACAACCAACGGCCAGGGTTGTCGGGAAGGGGCCCTGTCCTCATCAACATGGGGACAGGGTGCTCTGAGGTGGGGGGCCGCAGTGCGCCCCCCTGCCCCAGAGCACCCAACCCCCCCATGTTGAGGGCATGCAGCCTGGTACGGCTCAGGAGGGGGGGGGGCGCTCGCTCGTCCCCACTCCCTTCCTGGCTGGCCGGGTAGCGTGCTTTGGATACGGGTCTGGTATGGATTGTAGGGGGACCCCCTACGCCGTTTTTTTCGGCGTAGGGGGGCTCTCCTTACAACCCATAACAGACCTAAGGGCCCGGTATGCTCCTGAGGGGGGGACCCATGCCGGATTTTTATTTAAAATCCGGCGGGGACTTCCCCCTCAGGATTCATAACAAACGCCGCACACGTGTAGAATTGGCGGGAATCCAAGTCGGATCTCCCGTCGCTTCTATGACGCGCTTGCTGGGATGTGCTGTCACTATTCCAGTGAGTGTGAGATGTCGGCGAGATCTCGGCACCCTGTCGCCGAGTATCAGCGCGACGCTGTCCTGCTAAAAGCACAATATCACAAACACCTACTGTACCTGGTCAGAGGCCAAAGTTCTGAGAGGGCTCCCATTGCAGGTGAGTGCAGAGCACCCCTGATGTTGATACATGAGATGCAGTGCGCAGAGAAGCACAGGCTGCCAGCTGCAGTAGCCTGAAGAGCTGAAGAGGTACAGTGAGTCTGCTCACTAAAGCAAGTTCAGACCCTAATAAGGTTTTCATTTTTGGTAAGAGGCTAGTTTATTCATCTTGGAATAGAGTATGATTGGGTGATCTCCTACATCACTAGCACAATAGGATGCGCTAATGTTGAACACTGTCTTTCAATGATTGATTGTATTTGGGACGTTTATCTATTTTCAATAATTTTTCTGGATTTGCACTTTATTTTGTCTGCATGATAACACAGACTTTATGGATGTGGATTGCACTAATTGGATGAATTATATTTATATTAATTACTGGCTCGAGGCACAATACACACTTTATTATAAATTGTTTGCTGGTATGCATTTATATGAGCCCATTTAAGAACTTATTTGATGACAGCGCGACTTCTTTTTTTTTATTGTACACAATGAATGGATTTGTTTCATGCCATTCATGTGTACTATTGTGATGAGCTATGTGATTGGTCACAGTGATTACATGGTAAAGACAGGGCCAAACACAGTCCATGTGTACCATGTGATTAGCTGTGGCCAATCACAGCTAAAAACAATAGTAAACTGAATAAATAGTTTTCATTCAGAAATGGTTGCTTATAACTGTAAAGGTATAAGTATAGCAATCATAGTGTGAAAAAAAAATCCTGATTACCTCCCCAGAGTAGTACAGTGTATCTATAGTGTGGTCACTGTATGTCAAAAAAAAAATACAGAAAAACAAGAAAAAAAATCATGTAATAAAAAGGAAAAAATATTAAAACAAAATATATTTTTTTACATACTGTCTGTCACCAGTCAGTGTACGTGCTCACTGCCACACCAGTTATACAATGAAGCTCTACAGGAACTGGTGTCATTATGTAAAATATATTTAAAAAATTGTGAGAAAACTTTTTTTTTAATTTCTTAATTTTTCCAAAGATTGGAGCTGTTTTAAAGATTTAAAGTAGCTTACTATTCTCAGAGAAACAAAGGGCCAGATTCACGTAGAATCGCAGCGGCGTAACGTATTGTAGAAACGTTACACCGCCGCAAGTTTTCATCGCAAGTGCCTGATTCACCAAGCACTTGCGTGAAAACTGACGCCGGCGGCCTCCGGCGTAAGCCCGCATAATTCAAAGGGGCATGTGCCATTTAAATTAGGCGCGCTCCCGCGCCGGACCTACTGCGAATGCTCCCTTTTGAATTTCCCGCCGTGCTTTGTGCAAAGTGACGTCATTTTTTCGAACGGCGACGTGCGTAGCGTACTTCCGTATTCCCGGACTTCTTACGCAAGAAGGAAAATGTTTTAAATTTCGACGCGGGAAAGACAGCCATACTTTATACAGCACATACGTGTGCTGTGTAAAGTTAGGGCACCTAAAACGACAACTAACTTTGCGACGGGAAACTAGACTAGCAGCGACGTAGCGAATGCGAAAAACCGTCGTGGATCGCCGTAACTACTAATTTGCATACCCGACGCTGGTTTACGACGCAAACTCCCCCCAGCGGCGGCCGCGGTATTGCATCCTAAGATCCGACAGTGTAAAACAATTACACCTGTCGGATCTAAGGGATATCTATGCGTAACTGATTCTATGAATCAGTCGCATAGATACTCTGAGAGATACGACGGAGTATCTGAGATACGACGGAGTATCTGAGATACGACGGAGTATCTGAGATACGACGTCGTATCTCGGCTGTGAATCTGGCCCAAAGTAGGTAAACATTTAGGGATAGATAGACAAAGAAATTACGCCGGCGTATCTATTGATACGCCGGCGTAATTTCAAAATTCCTGCGTCGTATCTTTGTTTTGAATCCTCAAAACAAGATACGACGGCATCTCGGCTAGATCCGACAGGCGTACGTCTTCGCACGCCGTTGGATCTTAGATGAAATTTTTCACGGCCCCTAGGTGGAGTTTCCTTTAAAATCCGCGTCGAGTATGCAAATTAGCTATTTCCGACGATCCACGAACGTACGACTGGCCGTCCCATTTTTTTACGTCGTTTCCGTTCGGCTTTTTCCGGCATATAGTTAAAGCTGCTATATGGTTACCCCAACTCTCATAAAACCAGACCAGGTAGGTTTCATTAAAGGCAGACAAGCATCAGCTGGCACCAGCAGGATGCTTAATTTCATTAGGTATGTGGAATCCCATTAAATATCTTCTATTTTTTTTATCACACTAGATGCCAAAAAAGCATTTGTATTGGGGTTATTTGAGTGCTACTATATTGGGGCCTTTGCACCAAACCTCCAACGTACTATCAAGCTGATTCTTAATTACTAATGACTCGCGCCAAGGCTGCCCCTTTTCACCTTTATCACCTTTTTCTCTCTACTAATGAAACCACTTGCAGCAGCCATTAGAATTAATTATTTCACTCATTTAACCACTTGACCACCAGGCACGTAAACCCACTTAATAACCAGACCAATTTTAAGCTTTCGGTGCGCTCACAATTTGAATGACACATACTTAGTCATACAACATTGTACCCAAATGAAATTTTCGTCCTTTTTTTCACACAAATAGAGCTTTCTTTTGGTGGTATTTAATCACTGTTGGTTTTTTTATTTTTTGCGCTATAAGAGAAAAAAGACTGAAAATTCTGTAAAAAAAAAGAATTTTTCTTTGTTTCTGTTATAAAATTTAGCAAATTTTGTATTTCTTCTTCATTCCTTTGCATAATGTGAAAGATGAAGTTACGCCGAGTAAATAGATACCCAACATGTCACCCTTCAAAATTGCACACGCTCGTGGAATGGCGCCGAACTTCGCTACTTAAAAATCCCCATAGGCGACGTTGCAGGGTATTGTGGGGTATTGCAGAGTATTGTGGAGTATTGCAGGGTAGTGTTGGGTATTGCAGAGTAGTGTGGGGTATTGTGGGGTATTGCATAGTATTGTGGGGTATTGCAGAGTATTGCACAGTTTGGTTATGTTGCAGAGTATTGTTATGGGGCAGGGATGGCTGAGCAGGGATGGATGGCTGCATCTGTGACTGCATTTGTCACAGATCCAGCCCACAGCACTCGTGCTGCATCCGCTCTCCCCCTCTCCTCTCACACTGTACCGTTCGGTACAGAGAGGGGAGGGAGGAACTGGCGTCATCACATGATGCCGGTTTGTTTACAAGTGATCGCTCCGTCATTGGACGGAGCGATCACGTGGTAAACCGCCGCTATCAGCGGCGATTTACCGTGATCCGTGATGGACATTCCCGCGTGCACGCCCCAGGGGGCGCGCGGGAGCGCGATTCTGGGAGGATGTCCATGGACGTCCTCCCAGAGTTAAGGAACCGCCTTGTAGATGTCTTTCGTCTATAGGGCGGTGATTAAGTGGTTAATAAAAGGTATTGATATTGCAAACTTCTACCATAAGATTGTGCTGTTTGCAGATAGTGTGATATTTACATTGACCAACCCAGGTTCTTCTCTAAATGAGGTGAAAAGAATAATTACTGTATTTGGAATTCACCTAAGGCCAGTCACTTTACTTAGCATATATAAGGGTCTACAACCACTTTGTCTTCCTGCCCTGCCTATAATAGAATGACAGCTTAGTGGGAGTGCTGCCATCCTAGGTGGATTAATAGATACCATTCATAAAAATGGTTGCTTATAACAGTTATTATCACTGATATAAGCAATCGTAGTGTATGAAAAAAAAATCCTGCTCACCTCCCCAGTACAGTGTCAATATGGTAACTTTGTACTGCTCTGGTCACAGTATGTAAAAAAAAACACCTTTAAAAAAAGAAAATATTGTAATTAAAAAAAAAATATGTTTTTATTAATAATAATATTTTTTGTTTATTTAGTTTTTTACATGCTATCACCAGTCAGTGTCCCTGATTACTGCCACATCAGTTATATGATGATGCTGTACTGCACTGGTGACAGTATGTAAAATAAATCTGGAAAAAAATTCTTAGTTTTCAAAAAAACGGTGACAAAAAATGATGACTTCAAAAAACTTTGCATGACTTTTACTATATACACCTTTTGACTGTCTACTTTCATTTGGGGCATACTTGTACTGTCCGGGCATTTTTGGACCTCAAGAAATAAGTACATCAGGATTGATCGATTTTCAAATATTCTACAGACTAAATAATATACACTGATTTGTGTTATTTTAACCAAAGACATGTAGCAGTATACACTTTGGCTTAAATTTATGACTAAAGATTATTTATTTGCAAAATTTTATAACATAAACTAAGACATTTTATTTTTTTTTCAAAATTTTCAGTCTTTTTCCATTTATTTAGCAAAAAAATGTAAAACCCAGTTGTGATTAAATTCCACCAAAAGAAAGCCCTACTTGTGTGAAAAAATTATAAATGTCATATGGGTACAGTATATAGCATGACTGAGCAATTGTTATTCAAAATGTGACAGTGCCAAATGCTGAAAATTGGCCTGGCAAGGAAGGGGGTAAAATGTTCAGGTATTGAAGTGGTTAATAAAAAAAACTTTTCATAGTGTAGGTTTATTTATATATTTTGTATATGTGAATTAATATGTATACAGGGTGGGCCGTTTATATGGATCCACCCGGGTGGCCCATTTATATGGATACACCTTAATAAAATGGGAATGGTTGGTGATATTAACTTCCTGTTTGTGGCACATTAGTATATGTAAGGGGGGGAAACTTTTCAAGATGGGTGGTGACCATGGCAGCAAACATTCCCATTTTATTAAGGTGTATCCATATAAATGGCCCACCCGGGTGGATCCATATAAATGGCCCACCCTGTACATTTTCTATTTATTGTAATATGGTGATCGTGGATGATGTCCTATTTCTAATGAAAGGGTTAACTTGTTTTTCCCTTTTTGGATTTTAATTAAGGTGTATTATATATTCTTGCTTTTAGAAACATTTAGTTTAATTAGGATATATTAGCGGAGGATCGTTTATCTCCTCGCTTTTTTATATTACTTGTCTATGCAGTAATTGACCAGTCTGCAGGCGTTTGATAACATGTGCACCTTTTAATCTATTTTGGCTTCCGTAACAGTGATCGGGCTCCTTTTGACACTAGAGATGTTTATCCCCTGTGATACATGAGTCATGAATGGCCGTATCTATCTATGGAGTCCTATTGGCAGCTGAACGGTTGCCATGACACTATATAAGTTAACAGTGGGACGTCTGCGTGCCTTCCTGCCCCACGCTGATGAAGTCCCACCCACGGATGTAACGCGTACGGGGGGGGGAGGAGCCACATCCGATGTCACCCGCGATTACCGCTGTTTGTTTTATACAAGCTGTATCTGTTAGCACTCGCGTTCTGAGTGCTCTAACATGTGAGTAGTTTTTTATATGTTCTCATTTTCATTAAACTTTCAAACCAGAGAGCACTAGATTGCCTTTTTTGTTTATTTGTATGGTGGAGCGTAACTGCAGGACTTTATTCCATTTGATGCTTGCTGATATGCCAGCTACCCTTCTGATGAGTGGGATTAGGATATCCCTAGTGGGATTACATGCCTTGTAAGGTCGAAGCTGTGAGGTCAGGGGCCATCCTGTGTGCGGTGGAGGATTCTTTCTGGTCACCTGAATTTACCTGCACTGCATGCTGCGATTTAGTTGACCTTTTTTTCACATGCACTCACGGACTTTATTGTATATTCTCTCTAGGGATTTTTTTATGAATTCATCCTGAATGCTGGCTTGCATTTGTGTGTTTTATTTCTAATATATTTTTTCAGCGCTGAATACTTTTATTGATTTTTAATAAAAAGAAACACTATCACACAATCGCGTACACACGATCGGAATTTCTGATAAAAAAAGTCTTTGGATCGTGTGTGGGGCCCATCTGACTTTTTTCTGTCAGTGTTTAGAAATAGAACATGTTTTTTTTTCCAATGGAAAAAAAACTATAGAAAATTACTATTGTCTGTGTGCAACTCGGAGAAAAAACCCATGCATGCTCAGAATCAAGTCGACGCATGCTCGGAAGCATTGAAATACATTTTTCTCGGCTCGTCATAGTGTTTTACGTCACCGTGTTTTGGACGGTCGGAATTTGGTCTGACAGTGTGTATGCAAGACAGCTTGAACAGAATTCCGATGAAAAATTCCAACGGATTTTAGGCCATCGGAAAATCCGATCGTGTGTACGGGGCATTAAACAAAAACAGACTGTCGCGCAGAAAAATATAGTCATCTTAGGTCTCTGTATTATGAACACGTTATACACATTTAACAACTAACTCTCCTTACACAGACTGTCAGTTCTCTCTAAACTACTCCAGCATAGAATGACAGACAAATGGTTGCTAGGAACCCACCATTGTAAAGAGAGGGGGCTTATCTTGGTCTCATCAGACCACAGGACATGGTTTCAGTAATCCATGTGCTTAGTCTGCTTGTCTTCAGCAAACTCTTTGCAGTCTTTCTTGTGCATCATCTTTAGAAGAGGCTTCCTACTGGGACAACAGTCATGCAGACCAATTTGATGCAGACAAAACAAAGGTATTTGTGCATGCAATGCACAATTGTACTGAATATGTGTTTGTTTTTAATTTCGCTGAGCCATGCAAATGTTTACATTTTATAAACAAAACTATACCCAACTTGTCACACAGTTCAATGGTTTGGTTGTAAAGTACATGACCACAATAAAACTTGACCCTCTTATTCTAGTTGAATGAGGCATATAAGACTTCCAACAGGATAATTAAATAGGTCATGTCATATGCCATTCCTATGGTTTGGAGGGGAAGAAATAAACATACAATAAATTGGTATTTCTAGCACTTCACCTGTAAACTCTAAACTATGTTTAGCCTTTGGGAGTAATTAGAAATACCTGGAACTTATAGGTATGATGATCATGTGACTCACTTTCTTTTCTTTCTTGTGACAGTGCTGAGGCTTGGTGTCCAGCGCTGTTACAAAGCAATTGGATAGAGTGTACTTAGCCATTTATAACTTGGTGAGCATGAAAGAAGAAGAGCAGGTCATTGAAGTCAATACGAGGCAATAACAACTTTATTAAAAAGCAGCACACCAATCCACCATACTGTAGGGTACAGTATATGGGACATCTAGACAAAGGGCAGCTGTTGGCACAGTGTATACATAAGGCAACCTCTGAGCATGCAGCGACGTGAGACACCAAGATACCAAAACCAACCTGTGATGTGGGATAGACCAGCGGCATCTCCCGCTGAGCTCCAGATATGACAGTTGTCAAAATGCCTGAATGATGTCAGAAGGGGGCGGACATAGCATGTTTTAAGGGGCTCTGCCCTCTTTTTCCAATGCATGGGAATGGAAGGAAGAAATGTTTAAATAACCAGTGGTACGGGGAGAGGGAGGGAAATCGGGAGGGGGGAGAGGAGAGACCGAGCTGCTACATTCTTGGCTTTCATTACACAAGAGACTGCACAGAATGACAGTACACATAAAAGATGGCTCTAATCTTTGTAATAAAAATAATAAATACAGTACAAATTAAAATCAATGAGTACTGCCTAAAGCGAACAATCAAAGATAACTGGAATTTAAATCAATTAATACAAATAAAACCATGGATCAAATGTAAGATTGAATAAATAAGTAAATAAAAAAGAACTTAAGGGGGCGAAACACAAAAGGCTACAATAGGACAAATATATATTGTGGAGATGCGACCCTGTCACAGGTGCATGTGAGCAATGTATACCTGCTTTTGGCAGCAATACCGATTGCACACCTGTGGGCTGGGTTTATATTCCCCCCAGGAAGAAAGTTCAGGTTTGTCACTTGGGAACAGCTCCACTCTACAGTGTAGGAGTTGGGAGGGCTTCAGGTGGAAACGGCGCCACGAGAGAGAGACAGGCGGTCTATAGCGGTCAAAGGCTGCAGGTGACAGTTTAAGCAACCAAGCAGCACAAAGTAAGCTCCAGGAGGGAGTTTGACTAACAGTGAGTGAGCCAGGAGGCTGAAATTTATTTTCTAAAATGAAGGTGGAACCCCCAGCATATATATAAGATTTTTCTGTGAAGTTTGTTTCACTTAAAGCAGAGTTTCCATCAAAATTTTTTTTTTCATTAATGTGCATATTATAACTGAAAAAAAAATAGAAAAAAAAAATGTTTTACTCACCTGGAAATACCTGTTGCTATGTGGTCCACAAAATCTGCCTTCTGAATCACCTAGGATTGTGTCGTCATCTCCCTCGGCTCCAGAGCTCGCTACTGCTCTTGGGTAATGTGAGTCATCATTTCCCATGATGCAGTGCGCTTCGCCTAGAGCTAGAATCGCGGTACTTCAAGGCAGGAAGTGACGTGATTCAGAGAGTATCTTGGCGCCATTTTCAAGACTGGAATAGCCCTTTGTTATAAGTGTTTGGCCACAGTCTGTCAGGGAAGGTTCCCCCACTGGTGTTACTGCCTGGTATTTGGCGTGCAGTACTGTGGTCCACCACCAGGTGTCTCCTGGCAGTCTTGGACTGCCGGGGGAGCTCTCCCCTGGTGGTATTATGTGATCCTTGGGCTGCAGTACTGGCGTCTACCAGCGGGGGGTTCTTGGCAGTATGGAGCATACAGCTGTTCCTGCGTTCAGGTGTGACCTGAATGCAATCAACACGCCTCTATAAATACCCGGCGTGTGTAATCACTCCTCGCCCTGGTATCGTTCTACCTCCCGGACCTGAGCCTGTGTTCTGACCCTGCTTTCTGGACTCTGTTGCTGTTCCCCATCCTGGACCCGTCCTTCCTTTTGCCTGTTTACCTTGGTTCCTGTTCCCCCTTGGATTCCTGCCCCACAGCCTGTCCATCCATCCGCTCCCTGCTCCGCCTGGTGTTCCCATCCTCACCCATCTGCTGACTTCCCCTGTGTATGACCTCGGCCTGGCTTCGTTTACGAATACGGTATTTCCCCTGATTGTATATGCTTAGTTGTTGCGCACTGGTTGTCTTCACTTATTTGTTAATAAACACCTTTTAACTTCACCGCATACATTTTTGGTCTCCTCTGTGCAGTCACACAGTACATGGTCTACTATATTCTCCTGACACAGTCACAGAGCATCCTGAACCGGAGAGGGACGTGCGGCCAGAGAACTCGATGATTAATCTCCACAGTGCCAGAATCTCCTGCACCTCTGCTGTAATATCAGGTAACTGCCGATGCAATCTTCTCTCCTATCGATAGTTTAGATTTTTTAGCACCGAACACTGTTTGTTTTACTTGTTGCCATCACAACGGGGCGGGCACTTCCGATGTCGCCGCCCATTGTGTTGACAACCCGAAATGTTTAGGGTGCTGCGTTTTGCTTTTACTGCTAATGCGCAAGATTGGGATGGGATGGGCGGTGCATGATAGTCACCGATCGTCACCGCTAATCAGGAAGTAACTGCTTGTGGGCTTCACGTGCCCACAAGCAAAATGAGAACTTCTGAGAAAAGGATTTTAAAAGTCTATTTACAATGTCGCTCGGCAGATCGGCAGCGGTTTTGAATATAGTAAGTGAACTTAATTGCACAATTGTCTTGCCAGATGAAATAAGATACTTAAAAATAAAAGATAAAAATTGCAAAATGTGTTTGGAACCCCCCTTTAAATAAAATTGGGCTGCTACACACAGTCTTGACTGACCAGTGTTCCTTAAAACACATACACCACTAGAGCTTAATCACCCCGTATCATCACAATATATATATATATATATATATATATATATATATACACACACATAGGCCTGGATTCACGTAGCACTTACGCCGACGTATCTCGAGATACGGCGCGTAAGTGTAAATGTGCGCCGTCATATCTGTGCGCTGTGCCCACAAAGCAAGATAAGCCTGAAAATAGGCTTCTTCCGACCGACGTAACTTGCCTACGCCGGCGTATCTTGGGCGCATATTTACGCTGGAGGCATATGGGAATTTCGATTCCAATATGCAAATGAGGGAAATACGGCGATTCACGAACGTAGTTGCGGCCGGCGCAACAGATATGCGGTTTGAGTAAGTCGTACGTCCGGCGTAAAGTTATTCCCCATATAGGAGGCGCAAGTCATGCAAAGGTATGGACCAGGGAACACAGCTGTCGGATTTTACGTTGTTTACGTAGTACTTGAATAGGGCTGGGCGTAGGTTACGTTCATGTCGTAGGCAGTGATTCGACATATCTTAGGGAGTATTTCCGACATGATTCTGAGAATGCGCACTGGGCTGTGTCCACGGGACGGCGCATGCGCTGTTCGTTCGGGCCATCATTTGCATGGGGGTCACGCTTCATTTAAATGGATCACGCCCACTTCCACCTACATTGAATTAGGCTGGCTTATGCCTACGAATTTACATTACGCCAGCACAACGTTGGGAGCATTTGCTTTGTGAATTCCATGCTTGCCTCTCTGCGTTGCATCGGCGTAGCGTAAAAGAGATATGCTACGGCTGCATTTATATGCACCGATGTGAATCTGGGCCATACACAGCATCTCACAAAAATTAGTACACCCCTTACCTTTTTGTAAATATTTTAATATACCTTTTCATGTGACAACACTAAAGAAATGATACTTTGCTACAATTTAAAGTAGTGAGTGTACAGCTTGTATAACAGTGTAAATTTGCTGTCCCCTAAAAATAACTAAACACACAGCCATTAAAATGTCTAAACCGCTGGCAACAAAAGTAGGTACACCCTTAAGTGAAAATGTCCAAATTGGGCCCAATTAGCCATTTTCCCTCCCCGATGTCATGTTACAAGGTTTCAGATGTGAATGGGAAGGAGGTGTGTTAAATGTGATGTTATCTTTCTCACTCTCTCATACTGGTCACTGGAAGTTCAATATGGCACCTCATGGCAAAGAGCTCTCTGAGGGTCTAAAAAAAGAATTGTTGCTCTACATTAAGATGGCCTAAGCTATAAGCAGATTGCCAATACCCCAAAACTGAGCTGCAGCACAGTAGCCAAGACCATACAGCGGTTTAACATGAGAGGCTCAGAACAGGCCTCGCCATGGTCAATCTAAGAAGTTGAGTGCGTCATATCCAGAGGTTGTCTTTGGGAAATAGACATATGAGTGATTGAAGAAAGGATGAGTATGGTCTCTTTTATACTAAGAATATAAGAAGTGGGCATGTGCCTTCGTCCCAATTGATATATGAAATAGATAGACCTGATTAATTGAGACACCATTGGCTGCTTGAAACCAAAAGTTTGTCACCAACTAGGTCAAGGGAAAGGGAAAAAAGGGATTTTTGGGGGGGACTATTCACGGCACTGGTTAAACACAATTACGTAAAAAATAACAAGTATTTATTGAACATAAAACAGGTATCATAAAACAACATTTAAAGACAATCCCCACATTGCACAACAGTAAGTTAAACACAAACTATATCTGCGTGTAAGGAGTTGATCGCCTCGACCGGTTTCGCGGTAGTGTACCGCTTCTTCAGGAGGGGGTTTGTCTACAAGATATGCATAAAACATATAAATATACAAGCAAGTTTATACAATGGTTGTAAATATTTTATAATATAATCCAAGTAGCATGCCTTATAATGGAGTGAAAAACTCACCCAGACTGGTCAATTGAACAAGCCGGAGACCCAGTTGAATACCTTCTTTGGCGCAAGGAGGGGGATATATTTGTTTAGAACGGGCTCTATTAAGGAATAAGGTTGATAATTTTATATGTAGCGAAGTGATCAGTAGTTTTAATGAGGTGAGGGACACCGTGAAATGTGTGAAAGTGGTATATCGCAGTGACAAGGGTTGTAAAGTGAAATAAAAAAATGGGAACATGAGGGGAAACCAGAGGTAAGGGGTGAAGAGAAAAAGAAGGTAGGGAAGAAAAGATATGGGATTGAAGATAGGATGAGAAGAGGAAAGAATGAAGAATGACATTTCAATTAATGGGAGTGAAGTGAAGGAGCAGGGAGTGTAGGGGGGGGGGGGGGGGGGGGGGGGGGGGGGGAGGGGGGAAGGGGTCGGTGATAGAAAGGGGAGAAGGGAAAGGATGAAGGGAAGGGAGGGCGGGAGAAGAAAGAAAAGGAAGGAGAGAAAGGGGGGACGATGAAAGTGCGGGGAGGGGGGGGGGGGAACAAAGGGGGAAGAAGGGGGGTGGGGGGAAAAAAAGTGTGAGATGAAAAAGTACAAGTGGATATATGGAAAGAGAGGACAAGAAGGGGGAGGGAGGAAAGGACAATTAAGAAAAGAAAAGGAGGGGGAAAGTAAATGGGTAGGTAGGGCGGGGGGGGGGTGGTCCAAGGAGGGAGGAAGAAAAAGGAGGAGGGAGGGGAAGAAACGGGCCATTAAAGGAAGGGGGGGAAAGGGGGAGACATGGGAAAGAATAAAGGAAGGGGGGGGGGGGGGAACATAAAAAAATGAGAAATTGAAAAAATAATTAAATGAGAATAATTTAGAAAGAGTGGAGTAATAAATAATTGTGCATGCATGCAGGGTGCCCAAAAAGAACGAGAAAATATACTGCTAAAAAGTGTGAAGAATGTGAAGGTGAATGTAAAATTAAGATATTAAGGGAGTACAGAGAATCTCCAAGAAGTCAAAAGTTTGGAAACACCGATCACCAGATAGTCTAGTAATATTTGTATAGGTAGACCCAGGTGGGTCCTTACCATAGCTATACATAAAATGTATATCCAATTTTACTGGGGCACAGGAGGACAGCCTTGGTAAGTCAATTGTAAGGTTAGCTTAACTGCCAGGGTATAGGCAGTGCAATGCACTGATTACAGCTGAGAAGGTTAGAAAATACATGGGCCAGTTAGACATAGAAAACAATCGGAACTGGAGCCAAATAGGTAGATGCTGATCTGACTTACCGTGGCTGATGATTTCCCACGTGTGTCCCCAGGGAGAGCGTCCGTGCTATCTCACAGCAGCGGCTTTCTCAGCCGCTTTTGTAAGGATCCCTGGGCGGCAATATGTGACGTCATCCATAGGCGACGTTATCGCCGTCCAGCGTCCCACCAACCCCTGCACGTGAGTGCGTGGGTGTGCGGCCAGAGACCCAATGGCATGACGCCAGGTCATAGGCTGCAGGCAGGGAGCCGTGATTGGTGCTCCCTGCTGGGGACAACACTCCGTGCGCCAATGGAGAAGGAAAGGCTGGGCATCAGGCTAAATCAACCAATCGGGGAGGTCAAACTCCAAAGGCAAGCTAAATGTGGAAAAATAAACGTAGTATATGACATTTACATGGCAATTACAGCGATGAGCATAGAGATTACTCAATACATAAATTTGATGGGGGATTAATCCATCATATTGCCTAGCAGTCTGCATCAGAGCACAATATTCTGAAATTTAAACAGAACAAAGTTTATATAAAGAATTAAAATTACATCACAATATCACATCTATATAATGGCTCCGAGGCCACATAGCCCACACATCAGATCATAGTTGTAGTCTAAGAGTGTGGGGGATATAATTAGTGAATGGGAAAAAGGGATTTAAAGACACGGAAAGGGTAGGGGGGGGGGGAAGAAAGGAAGGGAGGGGGGGGGGGGGAAGGAGAGAAAGAGGAGAATCAAGGAGGAGAAGATTGGAACGTGGTCTTTCCTCCAAAAGTTATATGTATTAATATTCCCGTAGAAATGGTTTATAGGAATTGACTTCATTCAATCCTGGGAACCTCATGGCATTTAAATCTTCGATCCATAGGCACTCCTTCTGTAGAATGGCCCTGTTCCAATCACCTCCCCGTTTAGTTTGGGGGATGACTTCCAAAACAAAAAAACGAATGACAGAAAGGTCGTATCGATGGTAAAGTCCCACGTGACGTCCTACTGTGGTTAATTTGCCCACATCAGAATCGTATAGGTGATCCCCCATCCGTTGTCGGAACTCCCTGAACGTCTTCCCCACATAGAAGGCTCCACAAACACAGCTCATGAGGTAAATAATACCCTTAGTGCCACAGTTGGCAGAAAAGGGGGGGTAAAATTCCCGGCCATTCGGCAACAGAAAATGTTGTCCCTCCATCACCCATGGGCATCTTGGGCAATTGCCACATTTGTAGGTGCCCCGGGGTGATGTGTCGGACACATGTTGTATGGTATAGTGGCTTTGAGTTAGTCGATCCCTCAATGAGCTGGCTCGGCGAAATACCATCTCAGGTTTTTGTTTAATATATTTCTTAAGGGTATCATCCTCGGCAATAATATGCCAATGGGTTTGTAATATATTGCGCAGTTCATTGTGGTGGGCCGAATAAGTCGTGATGAATCGTACTGATTCATTGAGACCTTTTTTATTATTCTTGGGAGGATCATACAGCAAGGAATGCCTAGAACGGAGGCATGCCCTGTTGTAGGCCTTCTTTAAATTGGTGTGGGTATAGCCACGAGTTAGGAGACGATCACGTAGTTCATCTGCCTGTCTCTTGAAGTCTATTGGTAATGTGCAATTTCTACGTAGCCTCAAGTATTGGGCAAAGGGGATGCTTCGAATAAGCGGTTTTGGATGAGCACTGGAGGCATATAATAGGGTATTACCTGCTGTAGGTTTCCTATATAGGTCCGTGTAGAGTATGCCATTGGCCTGTTTGATGACAGTCAGGTCCAAGAAGGGGACCTGATTCTCATCAAACACGACCGTAAATTTTAAGTTGAATTCATTTACATTGAGCGTCTGTACAAATTCAAGTAACAATTCCCTTGAACCTGTCCAAATAATGAACAGGTCGTCTATGAATCGGTACCATAATAAAATCTTATCCATAAACCTGCTATACATATCACTAGCATTAAGGAATCGCTCCCATGCACCTAAATATAGGTTAGCATAGGCTGGGGCACAGGAGGTGCCCATCGCCACGCCCTGAGTTTGTAAAAACAGTTCGTCATTAAAAGTAAAGTGGTTTTTGGTCAATATAAACAGTAACAGCTGTAAAACAAAATCCATCAGAGGCCAGGAGGTGTTATCCTGTTCATGGAGGAATGAGCCAGCCATCCTGACACCCTGCTCGTGGGGGATGCTGGAGTAAAGTGCCTCCACATCCAAGGCCACGAGCAGGGCGCCAGGAGGGACTTGGGTCCCCTCAATGTGCCTCAGTAGATCCGACGTATCTCTAATAAAAGACGGGAGACTGATGACATGTGGCATCAGAAAAGCATCAACAAATTTGCTAGCGTGATCTGTGAGCGAACCAATGCCAGAGACAATGGGTCGCCCAGGGGGTCTCTGTAGATTTTTGTGGGTTTTAGGAAGTGCATAGAAAGTAGGAAGACGGGGAAACTTGGGAATAAGATATTCGAGAGTATCTTTGTCAATCAGACCTTTGTAGTAGGCTTCTGTACATATTGTTTTTAATTCAGAAGAAAAAGAGGAAATTAAAGTAGGGGAGATCCGACAGTACCAGTGGTGATTATTGAGTATCGACAGACACATGTCCTGGTAGGACAAATGTGTCATCAAGACAATATTCCCTCCCTTGTCCGATTGTTTGATAACAATCTCTGGGTTCTTTTGTAACATTTTGAGGGCTTTGGTTTGATTGTCTGTCAAGTTAGGAGCAATTTTTTGCCACTCCTATACGATTCTGATGTGGGCAAATTAACCACAGTAGGACGTCACGTGGGACTTTACCATCGATACGACCTTTCTGTCATTCGTTTTTTTGTTTTGGAAGTCATCCCCCAAACTAAACGGGGAGGTGATTGGAACAGGGCCATTCTACAGAAGGAGTGCCTATGGATCGAAGATTTAAATGCCATGAGGTTCCCAGGATTGAATGAAGTCAATTCCTATAAACCATTTCTACGGGAATATTAATACATATAACTTTTGGAGGAAAGACCACGTTCCAATCTTCTCCTCCTTGATTCTCCTCTTTCTCTCCTTCCCCCCCCCCCTCCCTTCCTTTCTTCCCCCCCCCCCTACCCTTTCCGTGTCTTTAAATCCCTTTTTCCCATTCACTAATTATATCCCCCACACTCTTAGACTACAACTATGATCTGATGTGTGGGCTATGTGGCCTCGGAGCCATTATATAGATGTGATATTGTGATGTAATTTTAATTCTTTATATAAACTTTGTTCTGTTTAAATTTCAGAATATTGTGCTCTGATGCAGACTGCTAGGCAATATGATGGATTAATCCCCCATCAAATTTATGTATTGAGTAATCTCTATGCTCATCGCTGTAATTGCCATGTAAATGTCATATACTACGTTTATTTTTCCACATTTAGCTTGCCTTTGGAGTTTGACCTCCCCGATTGGTTGATTTAGCCTGATGCCCAGCCTTTCCTTCTCCATTGGCGCACGGAGTGTTGTCCCCAGCAGGGAGCACCAATCACGGCTCCCTGCCTGCAGCCTATGACCTGGCGTCATGCCATTGGGTCTCTGGCCGCACACCCACGCACTCACGTGCAGGGGTTGGTGGGACGCTGGACGGCGATAACGTCGCCTATGGATGACGTCACATATTGCCGCCCAGGGATCCTTACAAAAGCGGCTGAGAAAGCCGCTGCTGTGAGATAGCACGGACGCTCTCCCTGGGGACACACGTGGGAAATCATCAGCCACGGTAAGTCAGATCAGCATCTACCTATTTGGCTCCAGTTCCGATTGTTTTCTATGTCTAACTGGCCCATGTATTTTCTAACCTTCTCAGCTGTAATCAGTGCATTGCACTGCCTATACCCTGGCAGTTAAGCTAACCTTACAATTGACTTACCAAGGCTGTCCTCCTGTGCCCCAGTAAAATTGGATATACATTTTATGTATAGCTATGGTAAGGACCCACCTGGGTCTACCTATACAAATATTACTAGACTATCTGGTGATCGGTGTTTCCAAACTTTTGACTTCTTGGAGATTCTCTGTACTCCCTTAATATCTTAATTTTACATTCACCTTCACATTCTTCACACTTTTTAGCAGTATATTTTCTCGTTCTTTTTGGGCACCCTGCATGCATGCACAATTATTTATTACTCCACTCTTTCTAAATTATTCTCATTTAATTATTTTTTCAATTTCTCATTTTTTTATGTTCCCCCCCCCCCCCTTCCTTTATTCTTTCCCATGTCTCCCCCTTTCCCCCCCTTCCTTTAATGGCCCGTTTCTTCCCCTCCCTCCTCCTTTTTCTTCCTCCCTCCTTGGACCACCCCCCCCCCCCCGCCCTACCTACCCATTTACTTTCCCCCTCCTTTTCTTTTCTTAATTGTCCTTTCCTCCCTCCCCCTTCTTGTCCTCTCTTTCCATATATCCACTTGTACTTTTTCATCTCACACTTTTTTTCCCCCCACCCCCCTTCTTCCCCCTTTGTTTCCCCCTCCCCGCACTTTCATCGTCCCCCCTTTCTCTCCTTCCTTTTCTTTCTTCTCCCGCCCTCCCTTCCCTTCATCCTTTCCCTTCTCCCCTTTCTATCACCGACCCCTTCCCCCCTCCCCCCCCCCTACACTCCCTGCTCCTTCACTTCACTCCCATTACATTGAAATGTCATTCTTCATTCTTTCCTCTTCTCATCCTATCTTCAATCCCATATCTTTTCTTCCCTACCTTCTTTTTCTCTTCACCCCTTACCTCTGGTTTCCCCTCATGTTCCCATTTTTTTATTTCACTTTACAACCCTTGTCACTGCGATATACCACTTTCACACATTTCACGGTGTCCCTCACCTCATTAAAACTACTGATCACTTCGCTACATATAAAATTATCAACCTTATTCCTTAATAGAGCCCGTTCTAAACAAATATATCCCCCTCCTTGCGCCAAAGAAGGTATTCAACTGGGTCTCCGGCTTGTTCAATTGACCAGTCTGGGTGAGTTTTTCACTCCATTATAAGGCATGCTACTTGGATTATATTATAAAATATTTACAACCATTGTATAAACTTGCTTGTATATTTATATGTTTTATGCATATCTTGTAGACAAACCCCCTCCTGAAGAAGCGGTACACTACCGCGAAACCGGTCGAGGCGATCAACTCCTTACACGCAGATATAGTTTGTGTTTAACTTACTGTTGTGCAATGTGGGGATTGTCTTTAAATGTTGTTTTATGATACCTGTTTTATGTTCAATAAATACTTGTTATTTTTTACGTAATTGTGTTTAACCAGTGCCGTGAATAGTCCCCCCCAAAAATCCCTTTTTTCCCTTTCCCTTGACCTAGTTGGTGACAAACTTTTGGTTTCAAGCAGCCAATGGTGTCTCAATTAATCAGGTCTATCTATTTCATATATCAATTGGGACGAAGGCACATGCCCACTTCTTATATTCTTAGTATAAAAGAGACCATACTCATCCTTTCTTCAATTATTGACTGGGTGGATAACACACCCGCTTCTCTTGAGCAGGACCCTTCCTCCCCCCAACCCCCATCCCTCTACCCTGGATTGGGATCCTGCTTATTCCCTGAGTGTCTCTAACTATAAATTTTATACCCTTCACTTGTTAAAGTGATTGCCTAGCCGCATCTTTGAGCCCCTTGATTCTGTTATTTGGGCAGGGTTTTGTTTGTTCTTTTTCCTATGATGGAGGTTCTCGGCACTGACTGGTCTGGTTTCATGTCAACTATACAGACATCTTGTCTGAATACTCACCAATTTGAGGATGATTTAAAGATTTACTTTTTGAAAATGCATACCCTCCTTAAACGGAAATCACATTTGTATTGGCATATAGAATTTTTTAGACGTTATTTATTGGAAAATGTCTGCCCCATTGGTCTGCGAGTACAAATTTTTCCCACTATCAAAGATCCTACATCTGTCTTCAAAAAGAACTGGGAAAAAGTCTTGCTGAATTGTAGCACTGAACTAATAAAAAATTTGGTGGTACAATACAGTCAAGACATGATCAACTTGGATAAAGAAATTGAAGCTACTAATACACAATTTTTACATTTGAATGGCAATCAAACATTTGCCGACAAATGGAAGGAATTAAAACTTCGTTTGGAAACCCTTAATAGAGAGATTATCTGTAAAAAACAGTCCAAGTTCAACAAAGATCAAGTTGCTTATACTGAGGGCTTCGCTTATAAATGGCCCACGGGCCTAAACGGTAGGAGAAACCCTAACCGCAATAGACACCCCGGCAATTCCAATGCCGAGGCTGAGTCTGACTCTTCAGCTTCTTCAATGGCTTCGCATAATAGTGGCGCACGCTTCCCTAACACACCAGGGACCCAATCATCTCGTAAGAGACTAAGATATGGTGGAATTACCCCTCCACAGCCACCCTTAACCAAAAAAGATAAAAAAGACAAAAAAGCTCTAAAAACTCAAAAATCCATACCTATAGCTGGTGATCTAGTTGATACCAATCTACCCACAGACAACCTAGCAATTTCAACGTCATTGCATGGTGCTATCCCCAAAGTATTGAATACCACTCTAATGACCAGCAGATACACCAAAACCAGTGATGAGACCATTTTTTTAGACCTAAAAAAACAACAAGGAAACTTGGACACGTTTGTACTCAAACCCACTCCAAGCCTACCACCCCCACTGCAACCCACCCCTCTCAAAACAATCAACTAAACATTATAAATCTCACTCCCCATACACTTTCGGAGGATCAGTCCTCGGTTTTACAATTGGGGTTGGGCTTTTGCCCTTTGGACCCCCTCAAGGTAACACACACAATCAAAGACTTGTACCTCTTTGCTCGAAACCTGACATACAAATTTATTTTTGATGGTGATCGATCTCGCATAGGATTGGAGCGTGAGCTCGCGGAGCGCACGAAGCAATTTACGGTGGCCGAGTTTCGTGCGCTCCGTGACCTCATGCTCCTCTATGACGAAAGTAACCCTGAATCTACCGAGTTGCGATCTACTCCAGACCACAGTTCATCCCATGAACCTCCACCTATATGTTGTCCAACTCCCCTTCTTCCCCCAAAATCCTTTCGTCCCCCCTCCAAAAGATTCCCGGACCTAATGACCTGCCCGTCAATTTGGTCCTTTCTACAGGCCACAATACGAGATTTGAAGCGACAGGAGTGGCAAAAAATTGCTCCTAACTTGACAGACAATCAAACCAAAGCCCTCAAAATGTTACAAAAGAACCCAGAGATTGTTATCAAACAATCGGACAAGGGAGGGAATATTGTCTTGATGACACATTTGTCCTACCAGGACATGTGTCTGTCGATACTCAATAATCACCACTGGTACTGTCGGATCTCCCCTACTTTAATTTCCTCTTTTTCTTCTGAATTAAAAACAATATGTACAGAAGCCTACTACAAAGGTCTGATTGACAAAGATACTCTCGAATATCTTATTCCCAAGTTTCCCCGTCTTCCTACTTTCTATGCACTTCCTAAAACCCACAAAAATCTACAGAGACCCCCTGGGCGACCCATTGTCTCTGGCATTGGTTCGCTCACAGATCACGCTAGCAAATTTGTTGATGCTTTTCTGATGCCACATGTCATCAGTCTCCCGTCTTTTATTAGAGATACGTCGGATCTACTGAGGCACATTGAGGGGACCCAAGTCCCTCCTGGCGCCCTGCTCGTGGCCTTGGATGTGGAGGCACTGTACTCCAGCATCCCCCACGAGCAGGGTGTCAGGATGGCTGGCTCATTCCTCCATGAACAGGATAACACCTCCTGGCCTCTGATGGATTTTGTTTTACAGCTGTTACTGTTTATATTGACCAAAAACCACTTTACTTTTAATGACGAACTGTTTTTACAAACTCAGGGCGTGGCGATGGGCACCTCCTGTGCCCCAGCCTATGCTAACCTATATTTAGGTGCATGGGAGCGATTCCTTAATGCTAGTGATATGTATAGCAGGTTTATGGATAAGATTTTATTATGGTACCGATTCATAGACGACCTGTTCATTATTTGGACAGGTTCAAGGGAATTGTTACTTGAATTTGTACAGACGCTCAATGTAAATGAATTCAACTTAAAATTTACGGTCGTGTTTGATGAGAGTCAGGTCCCCTTCTTGGACCTGACTGTCATCAAACAGGCCAATGGCATACTCTACACGGACCTATATAGGAAACCTACAGCAGGTAATACCCTATTATATGCCTCCAGTGCTCATCCAAAACCGCTTATTCGAAGCATCCCCTTTGCCCAATACTTGAGGCTACGTAGAAATTGCACATTACCAATAGACTTCAAGAGACAGGCAGATGAACTACGTGATCGTCTCCTAACTCGTGGCTATACCCACACCAATTTAAAGAAGGCCTACAACAGGGCATGCCTCCGTTCTAGGCATTCCTTGCTGTATGATCCTCCCAAGAATAATAAAAAAGGTCTCAATGAATCAGTACGATTCATCACGACTTACTCGGCCCACCACAATGAACTGCGCAATATATTACAAACCCATTGGCATATTATTGCCGAGGATGATACCCTTAAGAAATATATTAAACAAAAACCTGAGATGGTATTTCGCCGAGCCAGCTCATTGAGGGATCGACTAACTCAAAGCCACTATACCATACAACATGTGTCCGACACATCACCCCGGGGCACCTACAAATGTGGCAATTGCCCAAGATGCCCATGGGTGATGGAGGGACAACATTTTCTGTTGCCGAATGGCCGGGAATTTTACCCCCCCTTTTCTGCCAACTGTGGCACTAAGGGTATTATTTACCTCATGAGCTGTGTTTGTGGAGCCTTCTATGTGGGGAAGACGTTCAGGGAGTTCCGACAACGGATGGGGGATCACCTATACGATTCTGATGTGGGCAAATTAACCACAGTAGGACGTCACGTGGGACTTTACCATCGATACGACCTTTCTGTCATTCGTTTTTTTGTTTTGGAAGTCATCCCCCAAACTAAACGGGGAGGTGATTGGAACAGGGCCATTCTACAGAAGGAGTGCCTATGGATCGAAGATTTAAATGCCATGAGGTTCCCAGGATTGAATGAAGTCAATTCCTATAAACCATTTCTACGGGAATATTAATACATATAACTTTTGGAGGAAAGACCACGTTCCAATCTTCTCCTCCTTGATTCTCCTCTTTCTCTCCTTCCCCCCCCCCCCCTCCCTTCCTTTCTTCCCCCCCCCCTACCCTTTCCGTGTCTTTAAATCCCTTTTTCCCATTCACTAATTATATCCCCCACACTCTTAGACTACAACTATGATCTGATGTGTGGGCTATGTGGCCTCGGAGCCATTATATAGATGTGATATTGTGATGTAATTTTAATTCTTTATATAAACTTTGTTCTGTTTAAATTTCAGAATATTGTGCTCTGATGCAGACTGCTAGGCAATATGATGGATTAATCCCCCATCAAATTTATGTATTGAGTAATCTCTATGCTCATCGCTGTAATTGCCATGTAAATGTCATATACTACGTTTATTTTTCCACATTTAGCTTGCCTTTGGAGTTTGACCTCCCCGATTGGTTGATTTAGCCTGATGCCCAGCCTTTCCTTCTCCATTGGCGCACGGAGTGTTGTCCCCAGCAGGGAGCACCAATCACGGCTCCCTGCCTGCAGCCTATGACCTGGCGTCATGCCATTGGGTCTCTGGCCGCACACCCACGCACTCACGTGCAGGGGTTGGTGGGACGCTGGACGGCGATAACGTCGCCTATGGATGACGTCACATATTGCCGCCCAGGGATCCTTACAAAAGCGGCTGAGAAAGCCGCTGCTGTGAGATAGCACGGACGCTCTCCCTGGGGACACACGTGGGAAATCATCAGCCACGGTAAGTCAGATCAGCATCTACCTATTTGGCTCCAGTTCCGATTGTTTTCTATGTCTAACTGGCCCATGTATTTTCTAACCTTCTCAGCTGGAATCAGTGCATTGCACTGCCTATACCCTGGCAGTTAAGCTAACCTTACAATTGACTTACCAAGGCTGTCCTCCTGTGCCCCAGTAAAATTGGATATACATTTTATGTATAGCTATGGTAAGGACCCACCTGGGTCTACCTATACAAATATTACTAGACTATCTGGTGATCGGTGTTTCCAAACTTTTGACTTCTTGGAGATTCTCTGTACTCCCTTAATATCTTAATTTTACATTCACCTTCACATTCTTCACACTTTTTAGCAGTATATTTTCTCGTTCTTTTTGGGCACCCTGCATGCATGCACAATTATTTATTACTCCACTCTTTCTAAATTATTCTCATTTAATTATTTTTTCAATTTCTCATTTTTTTATGTTCCCCCCCCCCCCCTTCCTTTATTCTTTCCCATGTCTCCCCCTTTCCCCCCCTTCCTTTAATGGCCCGTTTCTTCCCCTCCCTCCTCCTTTTTCTTCCTCCCTCCTTGGACCACCCCCCCCCCCGCCCTACCTACCCATTTACTTTCCCCCTCCTTTTCTTTTCTTAATTGTCCTTTCCTCCCTCCCCCTTCTTGTCCTCTCTTTCCATATATCCACTTGTACTTTTTCATCTCACACTTTTTTTCCCCCCCCCCCCCTTCTTCCCCCTTTGTTTCCCCCCCCCCCCTCCCCGCACTTTCATCGTCCCCCCTTTCTCTCCTTCCTTTTCTTTCTTCTCCCGCCCTCCCTTCCCTTCATCCTTTCCCTTCTCCCCTTTCTATCACCGACCCCTTCCCCCCTCCCCCCCCCCTACACTCCCTGCTCCTTCACTTCACTCCCATTACATTGAAATGTCATTCTTCATTCTTTCCTCTTCTCATCCTATCTTCAATCCCATATCTTTTCTTCCCTACCTTCTTTTTCTCTTCACCCCTTACCTCTGGTTTCCCCTCATGTTCCCATTTTTTTATTTCACTTTACAACCCTTGTCACTGCGATATACCACTTTCACACATTTCACGGTGTCCCTCACCTCATTAAAACTACTGATCACTTCGCTACATATAAAATTATCAACCTTATTCCTTAATAGAGCCCGTTCTAAACAAATATATCCCCCTCCTTGCGCCAAAGAAGGTATTCAACTGGGTCTCCGGCTTGTTCAATTGACCAGTCTGGGTGAGTTTTTCACTCCATTATAAGGCATGCTACTTGGATTATATTATAAAATATTTACAACCATTGTATAAACTTGCTTGTATATTTATATGTTTTATGCATATCTTGTAGACAAACCCCCTCCTGAAGAAGCGGTACACTACCGCGAAACCGGTCGAGGCGATCAACTCCTTACACGCAGATATAGTTTGTGTTTAACTTACTGTTGTGCAATGTGGGGATTGTCTTTAAATGTTGTTTTATGATACCTGTTTTATGTTCAATAAATACTTGTTATTTTTTACGTAATTGTGTTTAACCAGTGCCGTGAATAGTCCCCCCCAAAAATCCCTTTTTTCCCTTTCCCTTGACCTAGTTGGTGACAAACTTTTGGTTTCAAGCAGCCAATGGTGTCTCAATTAATCAGGTCTATCTATTACATATGAGTGATTCCTGCATTGCTGCAGAGGTTGAAGTGGTGGAGGGGTCAGCCTATTAGTGCTCAGACCATACGCTGCACACTGCATCAAATTGGTCTGCATGGCTGTCGCCCCCGAAGGAAGCCTCTTCTAAAGATGTTGCACAAGGAAGCCCACAAACAGTTTGCTGAAGACAAGCAGACAAAGGACATTACTAGAACCATGTCCTGTGGTCTGATAAAACAAGATAAATGTATTTGGTTCAGATGGTGTCAAGCGTGTGTGGCAGCAACCAGGTGAAGAGTACAAAGGCAAGTGTGTCATACCTAAAGTCAAGCATAGTGGTGGGAATGTCATGGTCTGTGGCTGCATGACTGCTGCTGGTACTGGGGAGCTACAGTTCATAGAGGGAACCATGAATGCCAACATGTACTGTGTTATACTGTAGAAGAGCATGAGTCTCTTTGGAGACTGGGCTGCAGGGCAGTATTCCAACATGATAACGACCCCAAACACACCTCCAAAACGACCACTGCCTTGCTAATGAAGCTGAGGGTAAAGGTGATGGACTGGCCAAGCATGTCTTCAGACCTAAACCCTATTGAGCATCTTTGGTGTATCCTAAAAAGTAAGGTGGAGGAGCTCAAAGTTTTTAACATCCACCGGCTCCATGATTTCGTCATGGAGACGTGGAAGAGGACTCCAGTGGCAACCTGTGAAGCTCTGGTGAACTCCATGCCCAAGAGGGTTAAGTGCAGTGCTGGAAAATAATGGTGGCAACACAAAATATTGACGCTTTTGTTGCCAGCAGTTTAGACATTAATGGCTGTGTGTTGAGTTATTTTGAGGGGACAGCAAATTTACACTGTAATACAAGCTGTACACTCACTACTTTAAATTGTAGCAAAGTGTAATTTCTTCAGTGTTGTCACATGAAAAGATATAATAAAATGCTTACAAAATGTGAGGGGTGTACTCACTTTTGTGAAATACTGTATATCACCACACTAAGCAGAATGCATTAGTTTTATTTACATTTTATTGAGGCTTTCTAACAGCATGAAGATAGCCACAATGTTATAATAATCAATTTACTAATTAACTTGAATACTAAATACTAAATACTAAAACTAACTAATCAGTTGAAATATAGTATAAAAATGTCACTAATTGACCAGAATTAATGTATATATATATATATATATATATATATACATATATATATATATATATATATATATATATATATATATATATATATATATAAACTAAAAACAACTAAGCCTGATTGGAAAAAAAGATTAAAGATTTTAAATTAGTACACTTTACAATCAGGGTGACAAAATTGTTGTTGACCAGTGCACTGAGTATTTTATGATGATGATGATTATAATTTATAATTTCAAATTACATATTTAACATATTAAATATATTAAAACCTATTTTTATAATAAAACGTATATTAGGCTTTTTAGAAGTTTTAGCTGAGTTTAGCCAGTCGCTAGAAGACTCTGAGACACTGATCTTATTCAGATAGTACAGCATTATTGATAAACACCTTTGTTTGTCATGGCTCCTTGTCAGGATTGATGCCAGCCTCACATGCTAGCATCAGCAGAACAGGTTGTCCCTGACTAATTTCATCACTAACCTTAACTGTCAGGCAATATCTATAATAGCTAATTAATCATGACATGTCAATGTTGGCTGATGCTTCAGATAACAACCTACCAAGACCGTGAATACAAAAATATTCCTAGTTCATTTTATATAAGTAGAATATAAATATAGTCTCTTAAATAAATTTAGGTAATAGTATTTACTTTAGTAAATAGGGATTGATGGCAAAGATCATTTAGGACAGTTACAGATATGTTGAGCTGTTGAGAAGAAAGTTTGGGAACTTGAAATGTTGTTAAAGCATCTTGTGCGGTCCCTTAGGTTATCGGCTGACACATTTGAGATAAACAGATTCTCTATGTCATTTTCTTTATATTTTTACAAGTGACTTCCATCTCAGTTCTCTCCCAGAGCATATCACTGAGCTGTTCATGAATCCAACCTTTGGTGGCACTAGAGATTTAGAATTTGCTGAGCAAAGGTGGTTATTACTGGAAAGACAAACAGTTGAATGGGCTATGAGTGAAAACGTTCCTATGAAAACAAAATAATGTTAGAAATATAAAAAAGACAGAGAAGCATTATTTAGACGCATATTCATTTATACAATTCTGTTCATTGGTAGGTCATATCAGTTCTCATATTTTCAATCCTTTTAAAAAAAATCTCTAGTATATTTTATATTTATAATTATAATAAATGTAACACTTCTACATAAGCCATTTTATAATTTCTTAATATTACAAATTACCTTCCCATTTCTATTTTCAGCAAGACGTGATTTACTAAAACTTCCTAATGAAATAATTTTAATTTTTTTTTGTCTTGGCATGGTGATAGTTTTCAGTTAGTTGACCGGATTTTCCAGAATTTTCATCTTCAGCTCCAGTAATTGGCTCAAAGTATTTCCGAGAACTCTACAAATCTTAAGGCAAATTGCAGGCATTACTTGTAATGTCCATAGGCCTACTGCACTGACATTTTCTTTTTATTGAGATACTGGCAGGAGGTATTGTACATCTAGAGGGCTGCCTTGGTCCTTTCTAACAGTTCAGCAAAGGCTGTCCATCCTACTTCGTAATGATTAAAGTGGTTCTACAGTTAAGTTTTTTTTACCTCCTTGTTTTGTCTTTTTTTTATTTATAACTTTTTATTGAAAATAATTGCTTACAACATACAAAAGCATAGGATATAGCATGAGGGAAGATGTACAAAACAGAACACAAATCTACGTTATAGGCCTTCCAGCAATGAGAAGTTTGTCGTTGCGCTGCTAAACAGTGGTAAGCACATACCTGAGATTAAATCTGCTATATCCTCCCGAAGGCGCCACGGCTCCCAGTCAACGTTATGGGCCTGCAGCCTGTCCTGCATCCTGGCAGTCATTCTCTCCATCAGCTCCACATCCTTAACTCTAGCATATAAAGCCTCAGGGGTGGGGGGGAGCGACTTTTCCAGTTGAGGGCTATGAGACAGCGTGCAGTTGTGAGAATATGATAACTTTTTGTAGGGCTTGGAGACTCTCAGGGGTGACAGGCCTAGTAGGAAGAATTTGGGGCACATGGGGACCTGCATGTCCAAGAGACGGCCCAGCAGTTGTTGAACTGTGGTCCAGTAGGGGGAGATCATCGGGCAGCTCCAATAGATGTGAAAGAGGGAGCCCCTATCTGTTTGACATCGCCAACAGCGATCTGAGCTAGTGGGGTATATGGCGTGAAGTACGTCAGGGGTCATATACCAGAAGAAAAGTACTTTATACACGTTTTCCTTGTACAGTGTACAAAGTGAACTCTTCGCCGCCTGGGACCATAATTTCCGCCATTGCTCTGCTGAGATTACCTCATTAAGGGCTTTTTCCCACCGGATCATATAGGAGTGTTTACCCTGGGATTCTAATCGGTAGGTGTTTAGTATCCTGTATATATCGGAAATAAGGCCTTTCTTGGCTGACCCGGCCAGGATCAAAGTCTCAAAAGGCACTGGAGGGGAAAATTGCAGGTCAGGTGCTATGGATAGGGCGTAGTGGCGAATTTGCAAATAGCTATAGAATACCTGCCGAGGGAGGTCGAATTTGGTTTGGAGGCTAGAGAAGGGCAGTAGTTTGCGTGAGAGAGGGTCCACTAGAGTGCCAAAATGAAACAGGTTCTGAGATGTCCACGGATGGGACATTTGGTGGGTGAGGCTTTCTGGCACCTTGGGGTTGTACATAAATGAGGTCAAGAGCGAACGCTCTGAGGACAGCCCGAGCGGTCTCGACAGCTGACGCCAAAGACGTCGGAGCTGTGTCATAGATCCTAGCAAACGTTCAGGGGGAACCTCCGCATCCGCACTCCAAAGTAGGTTATTAGGATGAGTCGGAGCTAACCATAGCTTTTCGATCTCCGTCCACTTATTGTAAGATCGTTGTGTGAACCAAGAGGCTATCACACGAAGTTGAGTGGTCTGGTAATATTTGACAAGGTTAGGAAACACTAGGCCCCCGTCCGAGCGTGCCGCCGTTAGTACCGTCTGTGGTATTCTATGTCTCTTGTAGTTCCAGGTAAATTTAATTAGGTCAGATTGGAGTTTTCTCAGGTGTTTGTAGGGGACAGGGATCGGTAATGTTTGGAAAAGGTAGAGAAGCTTTGGGAGTATCGTCATTTTAACTGAGGCGATCCAACCGAGCAGGGAAATATGGTGTTTTTTCCATTGCGCCAATAGGGATCTTATTGAGCGAAATAGGGAAGTTTTCCTGGTACAGAGTGGTGAAGCTTGGAGTGATGTGTATCTTCAGATATTTCAGGGAGGTCGTTTTCCAGTGGTAGGAGAAGTTGGCCTGTAAGTGAGCAATCTCCGCCCCAGTAATATTAATTGGGAGGGCCTCCGATTTCGACAATTTAATTTTTTAGCCCGACAAGGCCCCATACCGGGCCAGTTCTGCATGAAGGTTCGGGAGGGAAATTCTGGGTTGGGTCAGGGAGAGGATGATGTCATCCTAACAGGCACCCCCCGGATAGACTGGTTGCTCTGTATAGTGTCTGCTAAAGGTTCAACGCAAAGAGCAAATAGCAGGGGCGAAAGTGGGCACCCCTGCCGAGTGTCGTTGGTGATGGGAAAGGGTGTTTTGACCTGGGAGGAGGGATTGGAGTAGAGGTGGCGGATCGCTCTCATAAATGGGCCCGGATTCCCACGTCATGCAATGTGGCGAACATGAAGGGCCACCCAAGTCGGTCAAAGGCCTTCTCAGCGTCCAAGCTAAGTAGCAGGGACGCTGTGCTGTCTCTGTTCGCCACATCCACCAAGTCTTTTACCTTTCGGGTGTTATCGCCCGCCCACCTGCTTGAGTGGCACAAAGCCTACCTGATCCTTGTGAATGAGGGAAGGGAAAACCATGTTCAAACGAATCGAAAGCAGTTTTGTTTGTCTTTTTTTTAAAGGTCTTGTACACATACTTTAAAGCTGGCTACAAACATTCCATGATGGACGGATCTGCATGTACAAACTAACAAATTAACAATCTTTCAATAATTTTTGTAGCATGATAAGCATTTAAACCTCAACTAAAGTCTCACACCATTTTACTTCTTTTCAGACCTGTACCCTTGCAAGTTATGATTTATTTAACACCTATTTCTTTGAAATTCTTTATCTTATTTTTCTCAGTACAAATGCCGTTTCCCGACCTCTCACTCCAGTGCTCTCTGCTGGCAGAGCTTAATAACAATGTGCAAAAAAAAGTAACAATTGCGCAACCCAAAAAACAAACAAACTGTGCAACCAAATATATCAGATGTGCGTCCTTCACATATATCAAATGTGCGTCCTTCACATAAGAAAATTGAAAGCACTGGGAATGTATCATATAAATCCTTCCCAAGAATGAATGTAAAACAAACACTGAAACAAACTGACTGAATTTAACGTCCATAGCAAATGACATTCACTGTGGATGGATGATGGATGGATCCTTAAGTAAAAAACGCAAGTCATAAGACTGTTTTTACACAACAGCCAGGTAATATTTTGGCAATAATAAAAGTAGCCACACAGGCTGCTAACCAAAACTGTAGGATCTCTATTACGGAGATAATATGGGCACATACAGGAGGGATCAATCTGGTCACGGACCGATCAGCTCTCTCATCCAACCCGATCCTCTCCTCCACTTTTCAGTTCCAGGTGCTGTGGTGATCTCTGTGAAATCCTTTTTTCCAGGACTGGATTAGCTCATGCAGGATTTTTAAAAGAGAAAAAAGGAAGGCTTCATAGTACAGTAGATATAAAACAAAAGTTTTTATTCTATTTGCTGGGCTACTGACATCTTTAGAAGCAAAAAGCAAAAAGTAGCAAACAATTAAAACGATACTTCTCAGCCATGGCTCAAGCCTGCCAGCTGGTTTGCGGTGACGTCAGGTCCTAATGCTCCAGCCAACGCAGAGTTTCTCCATAAAAGGCATCGGCAGGGAAAGGAGGCTCCTTTGGGTTGCACAATTGTTACTATTTTTTGCATATTTTTATGAGCTGAATATACATTATTTTAGTTGCAGCACCATCAGATATTTATCATTCATTGTTTTGTTTCACTTTTTGTTCATTTTTTGTTTACTCATTTTTGAATATTCGTATATATACGTTGATATATACACATTTTTTTCATGGGATTAACGCGGATTTATCACTTTTAACAGAGCTTAGTAACAGCCACACCTTGTAGCAGAAGCTTCCTCACATATTCATGCTGAGAAGAGGAAGTGGTGTGTATGACCAGGTCTGTGTGAATTACTGAGAGCAGTGGGTCTATTGTGGTGCCCTTTGGACTGCAAGGACATATTTGGACTCCTTGTATGAATACTGTAACAGGAAAAGTAAAACTATTAAACTGGTTGTAAAACATTACATTAACCTATTGAAGTGACTAGCCTTAGGTGATACAAGGAGATGAAAAAAAATCATCCCACATAAATTGTAACTGTTTATCTGCAGCCCACTCTTCTTTACAGCCTTTTAAAACACACAGGTCAAATGCTATGTTTGAGCTCCAGCAGTCAGGGAACAGGGATCTGATGTCACAACTGCACAGCATACAACAGGAAGCTAATTGTCATCAGAGGCCTTAGTGGAGGGAAAGAACACAAGGGAAACATGTACAGCTGAGGCTGTCAATCTCTTTCTGTGTGCTGGAGTGGGGGGGGGGCAGATTCTGTTCTGAATAACCTGCCAGAGGTGACAAATGCAGACACCAGTGGGAAGAGACAGGAGGCAGAATCACACTTGGTGCTTTGGATTGAGGCTAGTATACACTGTAGAGCGATACTGTATGTGCTCTGGTTTAATCTCAGAGGTTTACAACCACTTTAACCCTTTCACGCCGACTAAAAACACATATGCGGCCTCATTGGACTGAGCTTTTTGCTGTGGGGCTGCATGTATGCATATCTGTCTTTGTGCTGGGAGCACGCTGCACAGTACGATCTCAGCACAGAGACTGTGGTCTTGCCAAGAGCCACGAGTCCTGTACAAACGATCGGGACCCAGATTCCAGGTCATCTGATTGCTGTGTTTGTCTCTGATTGGCTACCACAGTGATCAGTCACTGTGAAGCCCGCCCCTGTGTTTCCCTATCTGTGCATGGAGAGAAAAGTTACATTGTATCTTTCTCTCTCCTTGCAGAGAGAAAAAACTTTGTAGAAAAATTAATAAATAATAATAATAAAAAGTAAAATAAAGAAAAAATACCTAGATCAAGTTTTGATCTAGGTCATGTCCAGGGTTAGTGTTTGGGTCAAGTAAGAGTCAAAGGCCAAGGTGAGGTCAAAGGTCAGGGTCAGTATATTTTGGGCAGGATTTTTTTTAAATTAGTATCCGTGTCAGTGTGTTTTAGGTAGGACCAAAAAAAAAAAGCAAAATGCACACTATTGATTCAGGGCCCTACTATGTGTACAAACAATAAACAACATACACATATGTGATATCACTGCAATCGTCAGGAGCATAAGAATTTGTTTTGGGTTGTTCTTTGGTGCTAGTAACAAGAAATATATAGCTAAATTTAAAAAAAATAACTATTTTGGGCTAGTTTTCCTTTGATAATAATAAATAAATAAATAAATCAGGAGATATCCATTACTATTTACCACCAAATAAAAGCCCAATTTGTCCTGTCCTGTTTTACTAGCTCATGTCACAGTTGCAAAAGTGTGCTTAGACATTAATATTTGTTTTATCCTTAGGTGTGAAGGGGTTAACGTGGAGATAGTTGGTACAATGTCTATCTGACTTCAAATTTATTTCTATACCTTTAATCAGACTTTAATATGAGCATACTTGTTTACATTGTTCAGATGACTAAGTCTGCAGCAAAAACTCCCCCTGCACCAGGGTTGCCAACCGTCAGTATTTTTACTGGCAGCCAGTAAAAAACAGTCACCTTTTACCTGCCAGTAAATGCCAGTAAGAGGCAAAGGTTGCCAGTAAAAAATATGGCTATGACGCTTGGTTTGCAACTGGGCATGAGCAGATCTTGTCCGGGGCCAGCCAGGACCATCCAGGTGCCTGCTACAGTGTGTTTAGGTGGTACCGGCGGGGGAGGGTCTGGCAGAGATGGTGCCTGAGCGTGTTGTGTGATGTCATGAGGCAAGGAAGCCGAGCGGAGCGGCCAGAGCCTGATGTGTGGGTCTGTGGGACAGGAGAAAGTCCTTAAGCCACTTACTTACTATATTGATAATAAAATAAGAAATATGCTTTTTACCATAATATCTACCTTAAATCACATTGCTAATTGCATATTGTACTTTTTTGTAGCCTAAATACTGAAATTTGCACTTACAACTGTAATTTGGTAACTTTTGGAAATGCCAGTAAAAACTTGGCTGTGCCAGTAAATTTTGTGTGTTAGGTCAGTAAATTTCAATCTGGTAGGTTGGCAGCACTGCACTCCATATCAGTTTATTCAGAATCATAGTCGGCACTGGGTGATGATCATCTCATGTATGCAGCAGCACCAAATATCATACAAGGTGATAGGTCAGCTTTAGTAAAATGTTGTTTATATCATTCAGTTGAGTTTAAATGCTAAGTGTCTGAAACCCCAGCTAGAGTCCAAGTATAAATTTCAGACTATTTTATCATTAGGATGAAAGCTGTATATTTCCTTTTGTATGTTTCCTCTTTGGTAACTTCTCAGGTAAAACACCTTTAGGAACAAAGTGCTTGCTTGTTTTGTAACAATGCTCATGAGAGCGCCACAAGTTTTTCTGCTAGCAGTCCTATGTCCAGCAAGTCCCAAACCTTTTAAAGTGCTGCATTAAAGAAGTCACTTTAGCAATGCATTAGTTCCACTTGGGCAAGGCAGCACATTCCCACTTATTTGTATACGTGTTGTGTATTCCCCTGATGTGTACTTGCTATACATTTTAAATGAATACTATATTATGAACAAATGTTCAGAGTGACAGTGAATGTGTTTCAGAGCTTTCCCTTTGCATCAAACCTTGTATTTGCTGTCATTTGGGACTATGCCATTAAAACAACACTGTCAGCATTTAGACAACTGTGCAGAAATATGCGTTGTAAATAGCAACATAAAAAATGTTAAAACATAACTTTAAGGTATAATTTTAGGTATGTTAATTATACAAAATTATAATTACCTTTTTGTAACAAACTGAAGTCTATTTCTAACATTATGATTGTGTAGGCATAAAGATAAACACTGCAGCAGAACAATTTATTAATCTGTTGCCATTGTCTTTTAGCTAGTTTTAAGCCTTCAGGCTAGCTGCATGTGGGAATAGTAATTCGCTATATTTTTAAAGGTACAAGCTCTTTGGCTGTCATCTTTAAGGTTTGCTTTATTGCTTAGTCAGTAAATGAATCAGGGCAAGTATGCAGACAGTGAAACTGGGACTTCTGATATGTGCACCTGTCTGGGTCAGTGACTCAATGGTCATAGCATAGTGTTATGCCCCATAAACACGATCGGAATTTCGGATGGCCTAAAATCCGATGGAATTTTTCGTCGGAATTCCGTTCAGGTTGTCTTGCATACACACTGTCAGCCCAAATTCCGACTGTCCAAAACGCGGTGACGTAAAACACTACGACGAGCCAAGAAAAATTAAGTTCATGCTTCCGAGAATGCGTCGACTTGATTCTAAGCATGCGTGGGTTGCACATAGACGATAGTAATTTCCTAGCGTTTTTTTTTTCCATTGGATACATGTTGTCAAGACTGTAACCTGACAGACTCTGTTTCAGCCACCTCTGTCCAGCCATCCAGCTTGATCGTATTCAGCCGCTCTGCACACTGCCAGCACAGGCTCTCTCATTGGTTGGTAACAGCCAACCCCCTCCGCTGTCTCCAAGCCTCGTTTTCGCTTCACTGCCCTGATTCGGCGAGACGTCCCGACCAGGAAGTGGCCGGCGCACACATGAGTGGAGCAACACAACACAGTGGACACACCACGGCCACACCGTCGAGCCCCCTTCAGCTCCGGTGTTCTCACTCCACCGATACCGCTTGGCCATCCGTCTCCCTTGGACCGGGTAAGACAGTCACAGCACACACGTGCTGTCCCTGGGTTCTATACGCCCCCATCTGCCAGTGGAGCCGTGCCTGTGAGTGAGAAGTGCTGCACACTGCAATGCTGATTGACTTTGTTAATTCCATCCTTACATAGATCTTGTCTGGCAGTTATATCACCCACCATACGGAGGATTGCTGAAAGTTTTTAAGTGTTCATGGCAATAAACATTACTTTTTATTTATCATTGCTTGGACATAAAATCCGGGGCCCACACACAAGTCTATCGGACTTTTTTCATCAGGAATTCCGATCATGTGTACACCCTGTACCCTGTCAGTGGTCATCAACCCTGTCCTCAGGGCCCACTAACAGGCTAGGTTTTATGTATTACCTTGGGGAGATACAGACTAGAATACTGCAATCACCAAGCAGAAAATGATATCACCTGTGATGTATTTCAGTTATCTTGCAAACCTGGCCTGTTAGTGGGCCCTGAGGACAGAGTTGATGACCACTGGTGTAAGTGTAGTGGACATTTTCCCCCCATTCCCACACAACATGTATTCACCTTTCGTTTGTTTCTCCACAGCTTCATCTGTCTGGAGTAAAGAAATATAATTGGTACTTCAGGGTATGGAGGAGCAAGTGACTCACTCCTCTTCTCCCATTTGACAGCACTGGTGCATAGTGATTGGTGCGGCATTGTCATATGGGTAATATGTAAACTCCAACTAATAATCGACAAGCTTCAGGCAGCTGTGGGAGTAAAGTAAAAGGTAAGTATGAACTACTGGTATGAGAGAAAGTTAAGTAAACCTGTTGCTTTGCCCTGCTTGAGCAAAACATAGACAACATAGACAATAGGCAATGTCAGCTTGATATATTTCTATCATGACAGGCTTCCATTAATCCTCACTTTGCTGTAACTATTATCACCACAGCACTGCCATGTAATCAAACTCACAGTTGCTATAGCAGCCAAGATGTTTAAATGTTTTCAACTAGCCACCAGCTTCCTTGTAAAAGTGTTTTGGGAAACTGTAAAGATTCTGAAAAACGTCAACATTGTTCGGGAGGTACCCTCATCTATTTTGGTGGTAAGTGTCCCCTGCAGCGATGCAATGGCGTCCAGGACCCTAGCTGTATCCGCACCCTGTTGGACCGTTGCGGAGCACTTGGCGTCTCCGTCTTTAGCCTGCGGCTCCTGATCCTGATGGTGGTACTTTGCCAGCTTGTCCACCGCCTCAGATGTCCTTTTCGGCGGAGACATGTTCCTTCCTTGCTCTGAAGTGTGACCAGGAGGTCTCTGAGTGGTGCCGGATGGCCGCTACTCTGAAGTAAAAGTCAGGTCCTCTAACTGTGTCCAAAGGTAATTACAAAGCTTGTATAGTGTACCACCGCGGCCCCAAGCAGACCAGCGTCCGTTTCAAGGGGTGATGTGCCCCCGGGCAGTCAAAGGGGACAGTAAAGCCTGACCAGGGTGTCCTGGGTGGAGCAAGATGGCCGCCGTGTTGGGCAGTAGGCCGACGCCGCCCATCCCGAGGCAAAGGCAGTGTAGTCTTGTGGCCTGGCAGAGTCCCCAGGCCCCCCGACCGTCACCCCCAGATGGGGTGGATAGCTGACGTGCCGGGGAGAGCAGTTGTGTGAGCCGGAGGCCGCCGTTGGGTGACCCAAGATGGCCGCCAACCCGAGAACCAGGCTGAATTTGCAGCCCGTCCCACGGCAGATACAGGGTGGAGGAGCGACTCCAGTATGTCCCACGGCCGTCCGGCCACCGCCGCAGAAGTCGTCGGAGTGCTGAGGCGACAGGGGATGCAGGAGTGTGAGCTGTAGATCGCCGCCGGGAGGAGCAAAATGGCCGCCGACACGAGTCCCAGGCCGAATTCGCGGCCCGCTCCACAGCAGAGACAAAGTTGAGTTGGTGTGAAGCGGTGTCCCCCGCCTGTCCGGTCACCGTGCCAGGAAGCAGCGGATTGCTGTAGTGCTAGGGGGAGTGGAGATGTCAGCCGGAGGCCGCCACCTGGGGGACCAAGATGGCCACCGGAGGTAACTAGGCCGAAGCCGCGGTCTTTCCTAAGACCGATCCCGGAATGAAGAATCCGTCCTCGGCGTCTCCCGGCGGCGTTCCGCCAGCCCAACCGGCCCCAGGAGTAGTAGATGAGGCAGCACAGGTCCCTTGGCAAAAGTTCTGGCGTCTGATGCTTTCAATTCAGGTAGGATTAACGATACAGGATACTGGGCAAGCAGGGCTCTCTCTGGATGCGACCTACTCCATTGCTCTCCAGGCCATGCCCCCCCCCTGGAGGTACCCTCAAGCCATGTGCCCAATGCTTACATGTCCCTCCTAGGTTCTCAAGACCTCCTTGACAGGTGTCAAGATAGAGGGCAGTGGAATACCAGCAAACATCCATTCATTGATCTCTCCTGAAAGGTATAGACCCAGAAGTGCTTATCTCTGTAAGCTTTGAGCACCTAAGGGTTCAGAGCTGTCCAACTTCAGCTGTTCTGGTGGGGAAAGCAGATGATAGTTCAATCAATATCAGCACACTCTGTGCCCAATCAGCATCAGCAGAGTGCAGGAAGACATTGGTGTCTAGTAGATCCCTGATGTCTCCTTAAAGTGTAAGCTCACCTTGTCAGAAAAAATTAAAAGGCAAACTAACACCATACATGCTATTCACCTCCCCCAGTCCCTGTTCTACTTACCATCATAGGTGATGAGCTTTTAGTGTCCACGCAGCTGGTGCAGCAGTTTGGCAACTTGAAATCCCTGCTGTTCCCCCCTTATTTGCAGGGCTTCCAGGATGGATTAGAGTCATTCTGATTGGTCATTGCTGGCACGGAACAACACTCTGATCTGTCGCAGAAGCCCTGTATAGAGAAGAGGGAGAAGAGCAGGGGTTTCAGTTCCCTCAACCACTACTGGCTGTGTGGGCACTGACAGCTCATCAGCTATGGAGGTAAATACAGCAGGGACCAGGGGGTGGAGAGGATGTAGGGTGTTAGTTCATATTTTTTTTTTCTAAAAAGGTGAACTAACCTTTAAAGAGAACTTGCATTATGCTGTTACATAGGGGGTTGTCAGTCCATATGTGATAGCAATTAGTGTTGAGCAGAATATGCCATATTCGATTTCGCGATATATCTCGAATATATATTCGAATATTCGAGATATATTCGCTAAATTCGAATATTCGTGATATTTTATCGAAATGAAATTATTGCGATTTTTCGCTATTGCGAATGCGAAAATAATTGCGATTTTTTGATAACTGCGGTAGGAGCACTCTGATTGGCTCAGAATATTCGTGATATTTTATCGAAATATCGCAACATGCGAATGCGATATTTATTGCGCAATTTCGAGAAATGCTGGAGGAGCGCTCTGATTGGCTCAGAATATTCGTGATATTTTATCGAAATATCGCAACATGCGAATGCGATATTTATTGCGCAATTTCGACAAATGCTGTAGGAGCACTCTGATTGGCTCAGAATATTCGTGATATTTTACAATACAAAATAATTGCGAATATTCGGCAAATGCGGAAGGAGCACTCTGATTGGCTCAGAATATTCTTGATATTTTACAATACAAAATAATTGCGAATATTCGGCAAATGCAGAAGGAGCACTCTGATTGGCTCAGAATATTCTTGATATTTTACAATACAAAATAATTGCGAATATTCGGCAAATGCAGAAGGAGCACTCTGATTGGCTCAGAATATTCTTGATATTTTACAATACAAAATAAAAAGTGTTTTGCATTGGTGGTGATTCTTTACTCTATCCATCTGTCACAGCCGTTTGTCAATCAAACACCTTAAAGATTGAACACGTTCATGCTGCATGCTTTGGACTTTTTTTCACTTCACATATCAAAGACATTTTTATGAAAGATTATTTTTCTATTATTGGGACTATATTTCTTTATATATTTGTTTCACTGTATATTTCACAAGTTATTTGCGCTTGCTTATTTTATAATTTGCCCACATGTCTTGTCACTAGACATATTTTTTATTCTTGTAGAGCGACTCCATTTTCTGTCTTGTATTAATTTATGTTGTATAACATTTTTGAGTTGCTGCTGTATTCTCCCCTTTTTTAAGGTATGCGCAATTTTTTCCTTCTTACAAAAAATAATAATATCAAACATACAAATATTCATAACATACACATACACAAAGCCCCCCCCTTTTGCATCAGAGACAATCAGAGTTCTCCTACCACAGTTATCGAAAATTCGCAATTATTTTCGCATTCGCAATAGCGAAAAATCGCAATATTTTTTTTTTCAATTTGGCAACATAAAAGGATCGCCTCAGCTTAGCTACTCTGCCCAGGGTCTCTAATCATACCAGCAATGCTTTTAGACGTCGATAGGATGTGATCTGTTTTAAAAATCAAATTGAAAAAATGCGAATATTCGGAATTGCGAATATTCACCGCGAAATTCGAAATATAGCGCGATTTCTCGAATATGCTATATTCGAGCCGAATATTCGCAATGCGAATATTCGTGAGCAACACTAATAGCAATAAGTTACGCAAAGACATACCATTTTTTAAATAATTAAAATGTAATAAAAACAAATAAAAACAAAAAAAAAACAAGACGTTAAAAAGCCCCACCCCCAGATATCCATATACAAATACAAACACAACATGTGCAAGTGAAGCATACAAAAGCAACAATTGCTTTGTATATTTTGCTGTGAATGCCAGAGTAAAGGGAATAACTATAGGGCCAAAATGCATGGTTAACTCTAAACAAATGAGCTGTGAAAGTTTTTAAAGCATTGCCTATAGACAATTTTGTGCCATAGTTTGTCACCATTTTAAGGATGTGAGGATTTTTGAGGCTTGCCATCTTTAGTATCTGTTTACTTGACGCAACCTAATGTTTTATGTTTTACCAAAAATTGGGGATTATATTGTGTTGGTTTGCACTAAAAATAATTTGAACTTATTTTTTGCTGAAAATATAAATGTGATAAACAATGCCTTATAAACAATGCTGCAAATATCATGTGATATAAAGAATTGAAACTGCCCACATTTTACTCTTTAGGGTCCCAGCTTTCAAAAAACTATACAATGTTTGTGGGTTTTAAGTACATTTTTATAGAAAACAAAATTAGCATTTTAGTATGTGTGCACAAAAATTAAAACAATGGCTCAGGCAGTGAAATGGTTAAACTTAAAAAAAAAAATCATCAATGTAGAAATATCAGAATGGAAAGTTTCAACACATTTTAATAGCTATGGTACATGGTCTGTAAAAACCATGAAAGAAATAATAAAATGCATGCCAAGTATCCTGGAATTCTTATAAAATAATTATTAATACTGATCATTAGGTATTATCCTACACAAAGTTTGAGCTATTTCAACCTCATCACCATTATGAATACAGAGAAAATGTTCTGAATCATTTTCTTTGCCTGAAACATATGGTTGAATATCTGACATATGGTGCAATAGCTAATAGACTGGAATTCCTGGTAATCAGATAATTAGGAATATAGTGCCAATCCTGATGAACTATTTGGAATGAAGGAGAGTGTAAAGGTTACAGATTAGTGAAACAGAACCTGTATGCTGAATTTCTACTCATCACAAGTTACCAAGAAATGTATAGGTGATGGTACAGAAGCAGAACACTGTCAATGAGTGATTAGCATACTAGCTTACTGCATATTGGATGCTCTGTACTGTAATGTAATGTTCTGCATTAGACTTCTAATAATATCTAGCCAATTAACTAACCTCTAACCCACTTGTGACATGCACACTCCAATGTTTTCCAGATGATTAGCTAGAATTGGGTTATGTCGCTTCTCCTTTCCAATTCAGTGCTTTGCAATGCATTGTCTACATACTGGCCACAGTAACAGGAGCTGTATTCAATGAACTATTCCTGGAATAGAAGCATTGCTGAGCATATGATTTTTATTAGCGGAGCCAAATGGTGCCAAGGTAGTATTTCCTCATTACTTATGCCCTATTGTATTGAATTAATGTAAATGCTTTCCTCGCCACGTAGTGTGGCTTCAATAACTAAAGAGACAAATTGCCAGTAATTTTTACATGAAGCAGTGGAAATGTAATGAAGCAATGTCACAGTAAAATGTGTTTGCTATGCAGGAAACATTTAACATGTAATGTCTGTCCTACACATGTATAAAAAGGACAACTCGTTTTATTCTTTCAATACCCATTTTACATTTTGCAAGAAAACCTACGGATGCACTATGGATTTTTCTTCCACCATTTAATTTGCAACATATATTCAGTCTTGGAAAAAAGAAGAGTAAACTTAGGAAAGTAATATAAGTGATATAGCACACGTTCAACATAGATTCTACATATATTGATCTACATTTTATTAACTGTCTAAAGCAACAAAACAGATGTGAGCTTTAATCTTCTTATCTATAAAGGAAAACTGAAGCATAGGATCCGTTAGGCATGTGCAAAAGTGAAAAATTAGTTTAGTTTTGTTTCGTTTTAATTTGTCATTTAATTAATTTCATTAAGTTAGGTTCGTTACATGTGTTGAATTCGTTTTCGGATTTCGAAAAATCCGGTCGAATTCTAAAATATTTCGACCGTTTTCTGAATTTGTTAGTTTTCGACCGAATTTCGAAAAATCCGGTCGAAATCGAAAACATTTCGACCGGAATAGAAAACAAATAGTCTCTTTTCCAATAGAATTTTTTTCGAATTCAATTCGAATATTTATTTATTCATTATTATTTTTTTTGAATTCCGATCGAATTTCGTCCGTGGGTTTTCGATTCGGAATCGAAAACGTTCGTTCGGATTCGGTAAATTCTTTAATATTGCAATTCGGGAATTCGTATGCATCCGAATGTCCGAATAATGAAAAATTTGTCCGAATTTCGATTCGTAACGAAACGAAATGCACATGCCTAGGATCCGTATAGTTGTTTTGGACAACAGCACACTCCTTAGCATTCTTAAAGTATTCTTAAAGTAAACAAAAGGCAACCCCTTTTTTACAATTTGGATAATGTAAAGGAAGGTTAAAATCCATGTTTTATTTTTACTATCCGTGTCCCGCTGGGTGATATCTATTAGTAATTTCACTTGATATTGTAGGGGTTGTTATGCACAAAGTTGTGTTTTAGTTTATTACCAATGGGGAGATCTACCTTAATTTCCTGTTCCATAGTCAAAACAGGAAAGGAGGAAAATTCTGCAAAGTGAGGGAATCCCTGGTTTTCACCAGAACTAGTGTCCCCACAGGGAGATTTCTCCTCTATGCCTTTCCATATGACAACCAAACATTTGGGATTTTCTTTCACTTTGGGTGATGATGGAAACAGGAAAAATAGAGGTCAAAGACAGCATTAACCACTTAAGGCTGGGCAAAATCACGTACCTGTACGTGATTGTTAAATGCCCAGCCGCGGGTCACGGGCGCGCGCCAGCGGCGCCCACCCGCGACCCGGTCCGAAGCTCCGTGACCACGGTAGCGGGACCTGCGGACCTGATCGCCGCCGGAGTCCCGCGATCGGTCCCCGGAGCTGAAGAACGGGGAGAGGTGTGTGTAAACACAGCTTCCCCGTTCTTCACAGTGGCGCTGTCATTGATCGTGTGTTCCCTGATATAGGGAAACACGATCAATGATGTTCCACGTCCAGCCCTGCTCCCCTACAGTTAGAAACACATGTGTGGTCACACTTAACCCCTTCAGCGCCCCCCAGTGGTGAACTCCCAAACTGCAATTGTCATTTTCACAGTAAACAATGCATTTTTATAGCATTTTTTGCTGTGAAAATGACAATGGTCCCAAAAATGTGTCCAAATTGTCCGATGTGTCCGCCATAATGTCGCAGTCACAAAAAAAATCGCTGATCGCCGCCATTAGTAGTAAAAAATTAAAAAATAAAAATGCAATAAAACTATGCCCTATTTTGTAAACGCTATAAATTTTGCGCAAACCAATCGATAAACGCTTATTGTGATTTTTTTTTTACCAAAAATAGGTAGAAGAATACATATCGTCCTAAACTGAGGAAAAAAACATTTTTTTATATATTTTTGGGGGATATTTATTATAGCAAAAAGTAAAAAATATTGCATTTTTTTTCAAAATTGCCGCTCTATTTTTGTTTATAGTGCAAAAAATAAAAACCGCAGAGGTGATCAAATACCACCAAAAGAAAGCTCTATTTGTGGGGAAAAAAGGACGCCAAGTTTGTTTGGGAGCCACATTGCAAAACCGCACAATTGTCAGTTAAAGCGACGCAGTGCCGAATCGCAAAAAGGGGCCTGGTCCTTTACCTACATTTTGGTCCGGGTCTTAAGTGGTTAATAAGACACGTGGCCACTCACTAAAATTAGAAGAAAAGAGGTTTAACCTTAAACTACGTAGAGGGTTCTTTACTGTAAAAGCGGCAATGATGTGGAATTCCCTTCCACAGGTGGTGGTTTCAGCAGGGGGCATCAATAATTTAAAAAAACTATTAGATAAGCACCTGAACGACCTTAATATACAGGGGTATACAATGTAATACTGACATATAATCACACACATAGGTTGGACTTGATGGACTTGTGTCTTTTTTCAACCTCACTTACTATGTAACTATGCAACCATTGGGGGGGGGGTAAAAGCAAGGAAATGCAGCTAATAAAAGCGGTACACATGCTGCAACCACAATACTTTTTTTAAAAGCTGCAACAAAAATTAAATAGCATGCTGCCAATGAATGTGACCCGTTCAGGAAAGGGGAAGTGAAGTTGCAATTTTCAGGGATAAAAAACAGGCAGTAAGGAGGCAATCTATCACCCCTTCACTGCCTGTCAAATTTCCTCTGAACAGTAATCCACAATGGATCACTTTTCTCAGGGGCAGCAATGATACATGCATAGGAAGCACTCAGAGTAGGATCTAAAACAGAAGAATCACTTTATTTTTTATTTATTTTTTAAAGTGTATTTTGTGCGTGTACTCGAGAGAGGAGCCAGACTGCAGGAGTTGGGAGGCCTCCCCCAGACGCAATCTGCCACCTTTCTCTGTGTCCCCCGGGTGGCAACGGCGGGTGTGTGAGGGGGTCCTCCCACACAGCATGCCCTACCTCCTCCGCTTTGAAGCCCAATGGGGCAGAGGGACTCCCTATAAGGGAGTGAGAGGATCTAGCCCGCTCAACCAGCCCCGTTAGTCCTTCGCCTCTCTTTTTAGAGACCGCGTGGTCAAAGTGTGTGCATGTTAACCCAATTTCGAGTGCGTGTAAGTGTGGTGGTTTTTGTGGGAGGGGGGTGGGCATACTAAGCGCAGGCTTACCTCGCATAGCACACCCACCGGGAGCCGGGCTGAGACCACCAAACTCAATTCACATGTAGCCGAGACCGGGATCCGAACCCCTAGCTGCAGAGGTGAATGGCTTGTCAGCGCAGTGCCAATCGTGTTGAGCCACAGCAGCTCCCAGAAGGATCACTTTAACGGGCGTGTTTACATATTGTTTGCGCTTCCCTCCCCTACATTGATGATTTTGAAATGAATGGTCATTTATGTATCAATTTCTGAACAATCTAGTTATGAGCAAATGGAAATAAGCGATTCATTATCTCATTAAAAATCGAAAGAGGCAACACATACAGTATTAATTGAAAATGTGATCTATCAGAAATTATCTATTAAATGATAACTTAATAGGTCTGTTTTTGATTGGTTGTCTGACACACCCAGAGATATTCGTTCAATTGATCAAAAATGATCATTAGACTTGCCAGCACCAAAATCAATGTAAAGCCCACTAAATCAACTAGATGGAGAGTCGGTAGTTTCAATTTGATTATGTTAGTCTCATTGAATGGTCAGTTGAATGATCATATTGATACGTGTGGCCACCTTAACACAATTGAATTTCCAGCCAAGTATTGCCATTTCACAGCCAATGTTGTTGCTGTTCAGATATTCTGTATTTTATACTGCTTTATTATATAAGATTGTCACATATTTCACTGCCTTGCTATGCAATTCTGATGCAAGCATCATAACTAACCCAATAAATATAGTCTACAGTGTAGACTCCTATAAGATTTATGATTAATATTTCTTTGTTTACAGAGATGACGCTTCATCCCAATTTATCATGTAAATTTCATATATTATTTTGGCACCTTACTGTGGGTTAGCCCTGGGGTCAAGTGAAATAACATTCTGCAATAATATGACATTATCTCTAAAATTTTCGATATCATCTGAGAATCCTACAAGACTATGTTTTTTTTTTTTTTTTTTTGTCCCAGCAAGGAGTTGTCTATACCTTAGGGATAATCTCTTTTTTTTGTACGGTTACATAGTAAAAGCGAGAGATTTAATATTTTCTAGGATATGTTTTTTCTGCATATAAATTATCTGACGTGTAAGACAAAGAGAATGCGATGAACAGAAAGCAATTCCTTGTTGAATATACCCACAGCAGGGCATTTCACAGCTACAGTTCACTCTATTTAAATTGTTCCTCTGCCTGCTGCTTAATTTAAAGCTCCAGTTTTCCTGATGCAAAGTGTTTGTTTCTGTTATTACTGTTGCTTTTAACATCTTCACAGTTATTGTAGTTAGGAGTGTAAATGATTGTGTACATGTGTAGTTGCAGCTTTCCTGTTATATTGTGCCTGAAAAGAATTAGATGTGGCAGAAAAGGGCTTTTGTCAGCTCCTTTGTGATAATCACAGCTGTGACACATCAGCCCCTTGATGACATTTGCTACTTGTTACTTCCACTGAATATAATATTAGACAATATCTAACATGGGGGTAGGTATATAATAACATGAGCACTCAGCCTTTGTTTACTGTAATTTATTATTCAGATTATAGATTATCCAAGAGTTATTTCATAATCTGGTACTAAGAGCAATAATGTTACTCAAAGAAACCAACATCAAACCTCAACCATCAGATTTATGCCTCGTACACACAAGCAGACCTTTGTCCGACCAAATTCACATCGGAATTCCGACGGAATTCCATCGGAGGAAAAGAGAATGCGTTCTCTATGTAAACTCCGACGTAATTCCTCGGAATATCCGATGGATAGTCAGTCTGACTTTGTCCATCGGAAATTCCGATCGTGTGTACGAGGCATAAGTCTTCTTTTTTGAGCATGAGCAATAAAATGATTGCTGATAGGTTATTATAGTCCAGTCTGCTTTCTGCATGTTCCTTGTATTACTGAAATAAATTACTCATTACAGTACCTTAAAAATATATTCATACTCCTAGAAATTTTCTACATTTTGTCATGTTACAACCAAAAACATAATGTATTTTATTGGGATTTTATGTGATAGACCAACACAAAGTGGCACATAACTGTGAAGTGGAAGGAAAATGGTAAATGGTTTTCCAACTCTTTCACAAATAAATATGTGAAAAGTGTGTAGCGTGCATTTGTATTTAGCCCCTCTGAGCCAAATACTTGGTAGAACCACCTTTTGCTGCAATTACAGCTGCAAGTATTTTTAGGTATGTCTCTACCAGCTTTGCACATCTAGAGAGTGGCATTTTTCACCATTCTTATTTGCAAAAAAGCTCAAGCTCTGTCAGATTGGATGGAGAGAGTTTGTGAACAGCATTTTTCAAGTCTTGCCACAGATTCTCAATTAGATTTAGGTATGGACTTTGACTGGGCCATTCTAACACATGAATATGCTTTGATCTAAACCATTCCATTGTAGCTCTGGCTATATGTTAGGGTCATTGTCCTGCTGGAAAGTGAACCTCCACCCCAGTTTCAAATCTTTTGCAGACTCCAACAGGTTTTCTTCTAAGATTTCCCTGTATTTGGCTCCATCCATCTTCCCATCAACTGTCCCTACTAAAGAAAAGCATCTCTGCATCATGATTAGGGATGAGCTTAGAGTTTGAGTCGAACATGAGTTCGACTCGAACATTGGCTGTTTGCCAGATCAGCGAACAGCGAACAATTTGGGGTGTTTGCGGCAAATTCGAAAAGCCGCAGAACACCCTGTAAAAGTCTATGGGAGAATTCTAAAGTGCTCATTTTAAAGGTTAATTTTCAAGTAATTGTCCTAAATAGTGTTTGGGGACCTGGGTCCTGCCCCAGGGGACATGCATCAATGCAAAAAAGTTTAAAAAAGTTTTTTCGGGAACAGTGATTTTAATAATGCTTAAAGTGAAAAAATAAAAGTAAAATAGTCCTATAAATTTCGTACCTGGGGGTGTCTAAAGTATGCCTGTAAAGCAGTGCTTGTTTCACGTGCTTAGAACTGTCCCTGCACAAAGTGTAGTTTCTGAAGGAAAACAAGTAATTCAAAACTACTAGTGGCTATTCATGAATTGTCGGTCCCGGCAATACAGAGAAAAGTAATTGAAAAAAATTACAGGGGTCCCCCTCCCAGTCCATTACCAGGCCCTTTGGGTCTGGTATGTATAGTAAGGGAAACCCCTGCCATTTTTTTCAATGACTTTTAACTGTATTGCTGGCACCCGACAATTCATTAATAGCGGCAGTAGTTTTAAATGACTTTTTTTTTCTTCAAAAATTACATTTTGTGCAGGGAACCAAATTTAAAAAAAGAAAAATGTGTGGGGGTCCCCCCAAATTCCATATCAGGCCCTTCAGGTCTGGTGTGGATTTTAAAGGGAACTCCATGCCAAAATAAAAAAAATGGCGTGGGTTCCCCCCAAAAATCGATACCAGATCCTTTATCTGAGCACGCAACCTGGCAGGCTGCAGGAAAAGAGGGGGGACGAGAGAGCGCCTCCCTCCTGAACCGTACCAGGCCACATGATCTCAACATGGGGAGGATGCTTTGGAGGTCCCCCAAAGCACCTTGTCCCCATGTTGATGGGGACAAGGGCCTCATCCACACAACCCTTACCCGGTGGTTGTGAGGGTCTATGGGCAGGGGGCTTATCGAAATCTGGAATCCCCCTTTTACAAAGGGGACCCCTAGATCCCGCCCCCCCCATGTGAATTGATAAGGGGTACATTGCACTCCCTATTATTTCACACAAAAAAAAGTCAAATTGTCAAAAACCACACCGACACAGCTTTATAAGTCCTTTATTAAAAAGAAAAAAAAAAAGATTCCAGCGATGTCTCGATCTCCACTCCAGCGATGGAATCCATTCTTGGTATCCAGCAATAGGTGATCTCCACACTCCAGCGATGATGTCCAGCGAGGAACATGCACACGATGCTGACTCCACCGGATACACCCCGGGAATGACCGCGGCCTGACAGCTCTTATGTGGCTGAGGGCCGGGCAATCCATCACGTGACCCCGCCCCCTCTGATGCAAGGGGGAAAGACCGGGCTTTCCTATTGATGTGAACTTATAAATCTGTGTCTGTGTGTTTTTTTTAACAATTTGACTATTTTTTTGTGAAATTACAACCCTTATCAATTCACATGGGGGGGGGGCGGGATCTGGGGGTCCCCTTTGTTAAAGGGGGCTTCCAGATTCCAATAAGCTCCCTGCCCGCAGACCCCAAAACCACCAGGCATGGGTTGTGGGGATGAGGCCCTTGTCCCCATCAACATGGGGACAAGGTGCTTTGGGGGACCCACAAAGCATCCTCCCCATGTTGAGGGGGGATACGGTTCAGGAGGGGGGGCACTCTCTCACCCCCCATCTTTTTCTGCAGCCTACCAGGTTGCGTGCTCGGATAAAGGGTCTGGTATGTATTGTTGGGGGGACCCCACGCCATTTTTTTTTTAATTTCAGCGCAGAGTTCCCCTTAAAATCCATACCAGACCCTTCAGGGAACCCCACGTCATTTTTTTATTACGCAGGGTTCCCCTTAATATCCATACCAGACCTGGAAAGGCCTGATATGGAATTTGGGGGCACCCCACACTTTTTTTTTGGTTCCCTACACAAAATGTCATTTTTGAAGGGAAAAAAAGTAATTTAAAACTACTCCCGCTATTAATGAATTGTCGGGTCCCGGCAATACAGATAAAAGTCATTGAAAATTATTTTTCTCTGTATTGCCGGGACCGACAATTCATGAATAGCTGCTAGTAGTTTTAAATGACTATTTTTCCTTCAGAAATTACACAATTCTAAGCATGGCAAACATGCGCTACTTTACATGCATACTTTAGACACCCCCCAGGTATCTCTTTTTTCCCGTCAGGCCAAAAATCTGAGCGGGAAAACCGTCCATCTGTATGGTTTTCCGACGGGCAGAAAACCGTGCATGCTCAGAATCAAGTATGAGACGGGAGCGCTCTTTCTGGTAAAACAAGCATTTATAATGGAGATAGCACATTCATCACGCTGTAACGGACTGAAAAGCACAAAGACTGAAAAGCGTGAATCGTCTCTCACCAAACTTTTACTAACACGCAGTAACACAAGATCAGCAAAAGCAGCCCAAAGGGTGGCGCCGTAGGATTTGAACTTCCCTTTTATAGTGCTGTCGTACATGTTGTACGTCACCGCACTTTGGACGGGCGGACTTTTGGTCTGAGCATGTGTATGTAAGGCAGCCTGAGAGGAATTCTGTTGGGAAAAACGTCAAATTTTTATCCGACGGAAAAACCGCATGTGTGTACTAGGCATTATACAAGCTGTACACTCACTAATTTACATTGTAGCAAAGTTTAATTTCTTCTGTGTTGTCACATGAAAAGATATAATAAAATATTTACAAAAATGTGAGGGGTGTTCTCACTTTTGTGAGATACTGTATGTGTGTATAATCCAAGCAAGAAAGGTGTACAGCTCAACCTCTCATTATGTCCAACCCCAATATCCGGAGCACAGACTAAAGCCGCATAGGCAGAAATGCTTCAGCAGTTTTCCTGTGCACAAATGGCAAGTTATAAAAAAGAATTTCTAAAGCGACACTTGAGTGGCTGTAATCACATGTGTGTGACCTGAGAAGGAAATAATTGAACACATTCTCTCCGGAAAAAGATACACTTGTGACTACTTGGGATGATACTAACTAAAAGTTAAGCAAAAATAGCCAGCATGATTTTGCGCATGTTAACATGTCCTCATTTTCAACTATAGCAATTTGTTAGCCTTATACTTAAAGGAGTTGTAAAGGTACAATTTTTATTTTTCCTAAATAGCTTCCTTTACCTTAGTGCAGTCCTCCTTCACTTACCTTATTCTTGGATTTTGCTTTTAAATGTCCTTATTTCTTCTGAGAAATCCTCACTTCCTGTTCTTCTGTCTGTAACTCCACACAGTAATGCAAGGCTTTCTCCCTGGTGTGGAGTGTCGTGCTCGCCCCCTCCCTTTACCTTAGTGAAGGAGGACTGCACTAAGGTAAAGGAAGCTATTTAGGAAAAAAATTGTACCTTTACAACCCCTTTAATTCTGGACTACTAACCAAGTGAGTTTTCCATTTTCTCAAGTCAAAAGTGTTTTGATCTTCTGGAAACTGACACATTAAAAAAGTGCATTATAACATTATTGTTTCTAAATACAGAGCTAAAAAAATAGCATGAATTCGGAAATACTCACCTCCCCAACTTAATAAGATGTGTGCCCCTTTGCACTGTGTAGCTTATAGCACAAGGAAAGAGCAAATATTACAAAACGTCTATTTTAATTACTGTATAGATAACTAGGTTATTTCTGCTGGAAGAAACGTGTGTTGTTTTGTGCTCTTTTTCACATTTTTATTGAGCTTCTTCAAGCTTCTTTGAGCTTTTATGAAATTTTTTGAGCATCAAGCCTCGTACTCACAACCGGTTTTCCTGGCAGGAAAACTGCCAGGAGAGCATTTGGCCAGGAATCCCGGCCATGTGTATGCTCCCTAGCAGTTTTCCTGTCAGGAAAACAGCAGAGAATCCCAACGAGAAAATAGAGAACTTAATTTTTTTTTTTGCGTAAGTCGTCCGTGAATAGGAAAGGACGTAACTCACGTCTAAATTCAAAAAATTACGTCGGTGTGACGTCATTTCACGCAAAGCACGGCGGGAAATTTCAAAACGGAGCATGCGCAGTTCAATAGGCGCGGGGACGCGCTTCATTTAAATGAATCAAGCCCCCTACCCGCCCAATTTGAAATACGCGCCGAGAGATACACTACGCCGCTGTTACTTACGGCGCAAAATCTTCCTGGATTTGACTTAGAGCCAGGTAAGATACGGTGGCGTAGCATATCTCTGATACGCTGCACCTGGGCAATTCTATATGAATCTGGCCCATAGTGTGCATAGACACGTTGGCTAATATGGAGGAGAGTTTCCAGGCAGAAAAAAATGAGAGCTCAAAAAAGCTCAAAAGCCTGTAGTAGCAGCTTCTTTGAGCTTCTTAGAAATGCAATGTGAATGAGCCCTAAAGTTGCCTGTGTCCACATAGGGGTGTTATCCTCTCAATGCCAGTGTGGTTTCAAAACGGAAAGTATAAGGACACAGAAAGTAATAAAAGCCAATCTAAGCCTCCTCCACCCTTTCAAAAAAATATAAATGTCTGGACTGGAGTTTCACTTTTTAAGTCAAGGGAGGATATGTAAAAGTGTATCAAAAGAATGCCTAGTAACCAAGACTAAATTAATATGTTCTACCTTTTTCATTCACTGTTGCTGAGTATCCTTTTTTCAAGGCAGTTATTCATTTCCTTTGTGTCTTTTTCTTCTTTAACAAGAAAAGAACATGCACACAACATGGGGCTTTTATGCAATTAGCCTAAAATTGACACATCTAATGAATCCATGCCACCGTTCAATGCTGCTCTTTTACCTATACGACAATTTTAAGAAGTTGTCAAAAGTAAACCCAACACTAACATTATAGACAATGTAGACATACAGCTAAAGTATGCGGTCTGGGAATGTTGCAATACAAGAAATGATACTGATACACACACAATGACAGGAATATTTGAAAGAAGAATCACAATGTATACTGTATATGTCCATAGTTGTTTTTTTGTGGAAAAAAAGGAAAAAAAATGCTATCTGCATTGAAGATCTGACCCTTTTTCTCTGCTGCAGTTAATCACATTTAATGGGAATTTAATGTTAGTTTACATGCCAGCTAGAATTAATAAGCAGAGATCTAATGCAAGATCTTAAAGTAAACAGTTCATAAACCTGAATACACAATGAAAAAATAGATAAGTCGAGGTTACACCTACATGTCATTACGATCAGAACTTTCAGCAAGACTATGGACCTGTTAATTTCAAAGGCAGCCTCACTGAACAATACTAGGCTTGGAAAGTGGGAAGGAGCCAAGATTTGCATGCAACTTTAAAACAGACCTTGCACTCAATTCAACTGCATATTCAGTGTGGGTCCCTTCTGTCATCTCAACCCACTGCTCAAAAACACCTGATAAAAAAAGTTAATATACTCACCTTTCTGCGGGCAGCCTAGTATTCTCTGGGATTTCAGCAAGCTTCCTGGTAATGCTGACAAGTGAGGCTGCGCGTCCGCCATACATGACGTCATTTCTGGCTAGATCTGGTTAGGACATTTGGCTGTTTGGAACGCACGCCGGTTCAGACCAAGTGGTGTTCAGGACAACATAACCAGGCTGTTTGTGCTGGTGCTGACTATAGCACTGTTAAAGCGGTTGTATAGTCATTTTTGGAACTTTTATCTACAGGTAAGCCTATAATAAGGCTTACCTGTAGGTAAAAAAAAATCTCCTAAATCTTTACGGTTTAGGAGATTTTTCACTTGCAATGAGCCGCTGACAGTCAGCGGCACATGCGCACAGGGGATTCTCGGCTGAAGGCCTGGCAGACGGCGGACCATGCAGGAAAGATGTCTCCCACGTGCATGCACGGGAGTAACGACATCACGGCTCCAGCCACTCACAGCTCTGGAGCCGCGAAACCCGGAAGACACGCCGAGGCAGCATGTCAGCTACCTCGGCGTGGACCAGGTTAGTTACCGATGCCTCGTTCTAAGGTAAGTATTTCATAATGAGCTAGTATGTGGTGTATACTAGCTCATTATGCTTTTTGCCTTACAGGTGACAACATTTTTTTTTATGGGACTATACAACCGCTTTAAATGTAAGTGGAAAATATCTATGTTATCCTTGCTTTGGCTTTTAATAAAATATTATTACATTATCCTGGATTAATATTGTTTTATCCCCTGGGTCTCAGCCACTTATGCCTGAGGAGAAAAGCTGTTGGCAATTTCCCATATATTACTACTGTACCAGGGTGGCTTCTGTGAATACAACATGAAAAAGGGTGGTACTGTTACCAGTAAGCGTGCATTTTGTACACGCTGTGGTGGAGCACCTTTTAGAAGAAGTATTCGAGACACTCTTACAAACAGGAGCATGGTGATTGGAGTTTTTTCCTGCAAAGATTTAGGAATATATATTTTTTCTGGACTGTGATATTATTTAAAAGTTTTTTTCATTATTTTTTTCACTATTTTAAACTTTCAAGCTTATCTGGATTACTATTCACCCTTTGAGTATATGTAATTCCTATATATGTGCTTCCTTTTTATTGGTTTTCTTTAACTGCTTATTACCTTGACCTGCCTATACTTTAGTATTGGCCTATCATTTTTGCTTGCCCTGTTATGTACTGTCTCCATATGGAAGTAACCATTTTGCTAAAGAAGAAAGGCTTTGCTTTCCCGTGTCAAACTCCCCACCTACACATTTTATTAAATATTCTTCAGAAGAATCTTGATTTTTTGAGTATGGATCCACTTTAAAAGTGGAAATCAGGCATAGGTAACAATTTGTGTACCTGACCTAAAGTAGAACCTGAGATTGATGGGACCACATAAACACCTACCATAACATACGCATTGTGGCTAATTTACCTCTTAGTTTGTCTTCCACCAGTGCTTACGTGTGTGGTCCACATCACTGCTCTGTCACCACCAATTCCATCTTCTCAGTCACTTGTTCTGAACTTGACATTCCGCCTTTGAGAAGAAAGCAATGATTTAATTCTCATACATCTCTGCACCCAGCTCTATACTTATCATCTTCCAGATGTCGACAGGAGAATGAGAGTTTGCAGTTCCCTGCACAGGCAGTGTACACACACACAAAGATACATACTAATAAAAACAAATGCTAAGATAAAGGGAGAGGAGTTGATTGGCAGAAGAGGCAAAGTGTTTTATGCCACATATATTATAACTTCTAACATTTTTTTTAAACTTAATTTTACATTTTAAAGTGGACCTGAGCTATAGGATAAATAGCAAACAGACACTTTGTACAGTAGACTTCTTCAGGTCATGACAGTTTTTCTGTAGCGTGCCTTGAGAACTCTAAATGTTGGAATGTGTTGATCACCAGCTCTAACCTTGATCATTACCAGGTCTTACCCTTCCCCCTATGTCTCCCTTAAATAATAAAGTCACCGCAATCACAGTGACCAGCCAATTGTGTGACATAGGAAATGAGGGCAGGGGTGAGGCAGGTCAGATCACAGATCTGTCTGCTATTTGCTTATTAGTACACTCCAGCATTTGAGACTTCTAGAGTACATTATGAACAAGTAGAAAAAAAAATGTCAGTTTCCTACGTATTTTATAGCTACAGATTTACTTTGAAAGGGACTATCATTAAGAAAAGAGATGAAGTTCGTTAACCATACAAGGTAAAATAATTCTGTATCTTTCAGTGTCTGGATCAATGCTACAGTGTCATTTAAAATTCACTGTGGGTGCTAATTCTCTTCAGTGGCTAGGCATACAGCACAGGAACATGCTACTATATCCAGAGTCATTCAGGAAACTGGTAGATTGGTTACAAATCTGAAGTCTATTTAACAAATGTTTGGAACCCAAGGCTGCTATCAACCACATCAGATATTCTAATATGTGCCAGTTTTGCCAGACTAGGCTAGACCTAAATACTATTACATGTAGGAGGCATGTTGGTCTATGGACCAAAATGTGCTAATCTAATTTCAGTATGATTGTAAAAGACACCGCTGGAACAAAGCTGTTTAAAGCACAACCTGAGTCAAAAAAAAGGGGGGGGGGGGGGGGCGGGTGTAACTGAAACTGCCACATATTTTTGTTCACCACAGATTGTGATGCAGCTGTGCATAGTAATCAATCCGCTTCTATGATGTATTGCCAAAACTTCATTGAACAAGCTGAGTTACAAATTAGAAGTTAGAGGCTGGTTGGCCAGATTTTGAGTGCACCCATTTTAGCTGGATATACACTATACATTTTTTTGTAGCTTTTTTTCCTTCAGATTTACCAAAACCATGTAATATGAGGTAAAACCTTAAGAGTTTACATTTATATTCAATCACCGGCAGGCTCTTGCACTACATGGTTTTGGTAAATCTAAAGGAAATCAGACAACAAAAATTGTATAGTGTGTACGGTGTCTCCCCAATATGTTTTATTTCATTTTAGAGTATTAATGTATAGAAAACTCTGGTTCACATTGATGCTACTTTGAAATTGCGCTACTTCACTAGTAGTGCGATTTCAAAGTAGCAAGGTCAGCGCGATTTCAGGTGCTACTTGATAGACATCTGTGTGGCTTCATACACAAATGTCTATTGAAGTCGCACCTGAAATCGGCAAAAGTAGTGCAGGAACTACTTTTGAAAATCGGTAATGCACCCCAAAATCAGTGTCGTACCGATTGGAACAGTGCCATTGCTGCCAATAGGCTGCAACTTGTCATGTGATTTAATCTCTCAAATCGCTCCAATGTGAACCTAGGCATCCTCTCACTTATGCCGCGTACACACGATCATTTTTCGGCCTGAAAAAAACGTTGTTTTAAAAAAATGCCATTTAAAATGATTGTGTGTGGACTTCACATCATTTTTCGGCTTCTGAAAAACGAAAAAAAATTTTTTAGAGCATGCTGCATTTTTTAACGATGTTTTAAACTATGTAGTTTTTCGGGTTGTAAAAAATTATCGTGTGTGGGCTAAAACGACGTTAAAAACCCGCACATGCTCAGAAGCAAGTTATGAGATGGGAGCGCTCGTTCTGGTAAAACTACCGTTCATAATGGAGTAAGCACATTCATCACGCTGTAACAGACAGAAAAGCGCAAATCTTCTTTTACTAACACGGAATCAGCTAAAGCAGCCCCAAGGGTGGCATCATCCGCATGGAACTTCCCCTTTATAGTGCCGTCGTACGTGTTGTACGTCACCGCGCTTTGCTAGAGCATTTTTTTAAAATGATGGTGTGTGGGCAACGTCGTTTTAATGATAAGTTGGAAAAACGTTGGTTTTTCTACATGCCGAAAAATTATCGTGTGTACGCGGCATAACTCTCGGACAGTAACTGGTGGGAAACATAAACATCAGCAAAAATAATTTTTTGTACAGTGTGTTATGTTTAATTTCTGTTTTGAACTGTTCTTCCTACCTTCCTGCCACCCCCCCCCCCCATTTTTTGTAGCGATGTCACATAAACAGGAGAAATAAATGTATCCAGTGCAGGCTCAGAAAGAAATAAACATGTCAAATAGATTTTAATTGTCATCAACTCAATTCAAAACAAAATAAATGGCAGGGGTTAGGCTTTAACACAGTTGTTAAAATGTACACAGGCTTTACTAATGTCTACGGCTGCTAGGAAAGTTCCGTGCGATACCTGCCTGGAGGATGACCAATATTAAAGGTTATCTCTAGACAAACAAAACCCTTGTCAATACCTCCCACCCACCCACTGGAACCCATTCACACAAGCTTAAAAGAAATACCTAACACCTTTTTTAACTTAGCAGAGCCTGCCAATACATGACCCTCCATAGTGTCTCTTCCTCTAGTGAAGACTGGTGATCCACCGATGCAATCCCTGCCAGCTGGTGACTAGTTGTTTTGCAGCCCCTCATTGTGTCATTTTCAGGATTCTGAAGTCTTCTGGACCCTGTGAGGTCCCAGATTATAGACTACCAATGGGGAGTATTGATATCACCAGGGAGTAGCATTGGCACCCAAAAAAGGAACCTCACACAGTTTAAAACAAAGAAGTAAAACCTGATGTGTCATGTGACTGCTGATTCAGGTAACCAAATTGAACTTTTAAGTAGATTGTTGTAGTGGGTACTTTAGGTAATTAGGTAGTTTTGGTAAAGTTAGGTGGTAGAATAGTTAAAGGGGGTGGGATAGTTTTTTGTTTTCTTTATTGCTGGACTTTAGCTTTAAAAAGTCAGACAATCCTTATCTAAAAGTACAAGATTTAACAAATGACACAGAGTTAAACTGTTTGGTGTCTATTGGTGACTCTATTGGTTACATATACATTTGACTTCCTCGGTCTGGACACTTATAAAGAGGCCCCACTATGCCTGCTAGATTTTTAATCCTATTTTATATTATGAAGAATGCAATAGAAGGTCCTAGAACATGCAATGATGGAAAAGAACATCCAAAAGTCAATGACGGGGATCTCAGTAATCGGGTACCCAAGTCATATAAAGAAACCAGCAGCTGAATCAGCTTGTCATGCTTCACCTTTAACTAAAACACCACTTATGGATGGAATGGCCCTTTAAATGCTATTCTCCAAAACAGGTCCATTTATAACTAAATTTGCTTTCCTTTTGTAATCAGATATCTAAGTTAACATTACGTACATGTTGGGTACATTTAATGTGCTAGCTCAAAGTACAGTATCCTACAGTAACCATCTATGTTTTAGTTTTCATCAATAATTGAAACAATGAAAACTATAGTATGTCTTAATGATTGCAGACGGATGCTGCACTAAACATATCACGTATGACATAAGATATACTTACCTTTACTTAATGGCCCAGTCTTTCCTAAAAATGTGTTTGCTAGGATAGAAAACAATTGCACCCTGTATAATTTTTCCAAGCAGTCCTTCCCATTCAGGTGCTATAGGATAATACGAGAGATCCAGTTATTCTGCCTGGCTGGCCTTTCATTGTTGCTCATCAGTACAGCACCAGCTTCAGTGGACAGCTCCGTCAGTAGCAGTTCAGCAGGGGAATTGCTACACCCTGTTATACCTCCAATCCAGTACACATCACGTCTAGGTCAGCCAAGCGTGGAGGAACTGCTAGAGCTCTACATTTTCCCAACTGAACGTCTCACACCAACACAATACAAGTGACAGCGTGTTCCTATAATTGCAAAATGAATTTATTGTGCCCCTGAAGGCTCAATAAACCAGGAAGTCGTCAGCTCTGTATTTAAAATGTTCACTTGCTTTAGCAAGCTGCATTGAGTATTTTCTTTAGGTGCCACTAAACCATAACAGAATAAACTGTAGATGTGTTAATGCAATGGTTAAGTGTATGAATAAAGCTCTTCTACATAATGCCTCCATAAATATTTGTGGATGTTTGAAGACAGGGGAAATGATATACTTAAACTGGATTATTTATTATCAATGGAATGGAGCACCCAATTCCTCCGAGGACGAACAGCAAAGAAATTTATAATGTGATCTCTTATTCTCAATAACAGAGCAAGAACTTTTCTAAAGTTTTTTTAGAAATTCATTTTATTACATCTTGCTACTTATTTATGGCAGTAAAATGGGTCACAATGATTGATTTACAGGGGATACAGATAGTTCACTTTGCAAAGAATGTTTACTGAGCTTAGCAAATAAAGTGAAGCTGTGTTCACCTCAATCAAGTATTTATACTAGCAAAAAAAAATTCCTTTTGGTATTTAAAGCATACCAAGATTGACTTAATTTACTAACTCTCTTCATGCAAAGTGAGTATTCCTTTAAATCAGTGGTTCTCAACCTAAGGGTCGGGACCCCCTTGGGGGTCGAATGATGATTTTCCAGGGGACAGCTAATCCTGGGCTGTTCCTGAAGCCCACACCACTATCCCAGCCTTTTTGCGGCCACCCAGCAGGGCTATCCCTGGAGCCTGTGGCCGCCCAGCTGTGGTGTTCCTGGAGCCCGCAGCCGCCCACTCAGCCTCTTTGCAGGTGCTCATTCAGTTCACAGCATGGCTGGGGGGCAAAGACTATAGGTCAGCTGACTGGTGAGGAATGTGAAGTGGGAGGGGCTGGAGGAGACCCTATCTCCTGATTTTGGCATGGGTGTCACTGCTACGAGACACCACAAAGTCAGAGACACAGTGAGTAACACTACCTGTGATTAGAGTTGCCATTAAAAGGACTCAGGTAGCGCTAAATGTCTGTGGGTTATGGGCTGAAATTACTTGTTATGCCTCGGGTGCTGACAAATTTTACTGTTAGGGGTCCCCACAACTTGGGAAATTTTGTTAAGGGGTCACAGCACTAGAAGGTTGAGAACCACTGCTTTAAATCTAAACTGGAAATTACACAAAAAACTCCCTTTCAGTGCTCCACATCCTCCCACGTAAGGGTTAAATTCTTCCTAAGTCTAGGAGTGTATAGGTTACCTTATTTCTCGTTCCATCAGTCTCTCTCTATCTAAGCCTCCAGTCCACCAAAGCCTCTTTTCTAAGGCACTCTGGTCAGCAGTCACATGCTGACTTTGTCAAGTATACTTATAATGCAGGACCAATAAACCCAGAAATATTCAGAATGACCCACCCACAACCCAGGGAGTCTTGGAGAAGAGGAGGGTGCCAGAGCCAGGAATAAGGTAAGTTCTGCACATTGCTCAACTATCCCTAGACTTAACAAGCATTTAAAGTGGAAGTTCAGCGAAAACCTATCTATCATTAATGATTGGTTTACATATATTCCATGCAGGAAACACAGCGAATCCTGCACATTTCCCACACCATATTGAAATCACACTGCATTCATGCACTCTGTTGCAGGTGTCAATGTAAAATTAACGACACCCCAAAACAGCTTGCAAAACACAGAGCGATTTATTTAATTTTCTTTCTGTGGTGACTGGATCATTTTAATGTTGAACTCCAAGAATTGCACAAGACACACCTCTGTCAAAGCCCCCCATCCCCTTCAATGCAGTAGTTAAAGTGGAAGTTCAGCCTAAACCTACTCTCAGCCACATTCTAAACCTATCTAACCCTGTTAAGAAAAAATCGCTATACATACCTTTTCTAAACCCATGTGATCGGATTCTGGTGCAGCAACAGACATCACATCTGATTTGCACAGGAATGCAATGTGATTCCTGAATCACATGCGATGTGTTGCATCGTGGCAGTGTGAACAACAGCTCAACCTACTCTGTGCCACATTTTAAACCTAATCTATTTAGCCCTGTAAAGAAAAGAATACTTACCTATTCAGCAGCTTCTCCATTTTGGGCCTACGCTGAGCTGTCAGTGGTAGCTTCAGTGTGCGGGAGTGTGTAGGAGAGGCAGCCGACAACGGAAGCCCCATAGTAACTCAATAGGTGGCGTCACTTTGCATACATTTCCCAGCCATTGTCAGCTGTTTCTCTACATAGCAGCCACCGCTGGAGACAACTGGATCAGCTTCAGAAACGGAATGTATAGCGATTTTTTTTTTACAGAGTTAGACAGATTAGGTTATGAATGTGGCTGCGAGTAGGTTTAGCATACCTCCCAACTTTTTGAGATGGGAATGAGGGACACCAATCAGCAAGAGTATGCAGGAATAGGACACACCCCTTGCCACGCCCCCTTAAAGGAGAATTGTACAAAAAAACAAGATTGGTTAAACCCACAAGTGCTTTTTTTACCACTACTATTCCTTTATATTGGCTTTTAGAATTTACAAACACAGCAATTTAGCAATCAGATGAAAGGTTTAGCGCTGGGAAACACTTTTTGATAGATAAACAGTGCATCATTTTATATACAACTCTATAGATCAGACCAAAATGAGGGACAAATGAGCAGAATGAGGGACAGAGGGACATTGCTCCAAATCAGGGACAGTCCCTCGAAATCAGAGACAGTTGGGAGGTATGGGTTTAGGTTTACATTTTGGTTTTGGCTGAACTTCCACTTTAACTTATTCAATACAGGGGATGGGGAGTGGTGACAGGGGTGTGTTTTGAGTTCAACTTCAAAGCGACCCAGTCACCACAGAAAGTAAATTAAAAGGAAGAGCATACTAGGGAGAAAGTGTTATACTGACCTGTCCAGCAAGAGGTCAATTACATTTCTTATCTATTGAAGAGCTCTGTTTGACACTGCTATCTGACCCTTTCATGTGTGTGTGAGATAAGGAGAGTGGACTGAGAGTGTGTTCTGCAGTGTGCAGAAGCCATGACAATAAATATACAAAAATGCTAGCAAAAAGGGTAGAGTTTTTTGAAGGTGAAAGTGACATACAAAGTCTCCAAAACAAATCTACTCCCTAGCATGTTTTTATACTTTGCTGTGTACAGCCTCCACACTGATGCCCACTACATGCCCACTCTAATAAAAAAAAAAAAAAAGCAGAAGGTTAAGTAGCCCATAGCACAATAACGTAAAGTGGTTGTAAAGTCAGAAGTTTTTTTTATCTTAATGCATTCTGTGTATTAAGATAAAAAAAGCCTTCTGTGTGCAGCAGCCCCCTCAGGCCCTTTAATACTTACCTGAGCCCATCTCTATCCAGGGATGTTGTAGGATTGTGTCAACTGCCCGGGACTCCCGTCCCCATTGGCTGAGACAGCAGCGTGGCGCCAATGACTCTCACTGCTGTCAATCAAAGTCAGTCAGCCAATGAGAAGGGAAAGGGGGTGGAGACGGGGGGCAGCTCCATGTCTGAATGGATACACGGAGCTACAGCTCGTCTCAGGTGCCACCAGCTGCTTGCTGTGGGGGCACTCATCAGGAGGGAGGGGCCAGGACAGCCAAAGAGGGACCTGAGAAGAGGAGGATCCAGGCTACTCTGTGCAAATCCACTGCTCAGGGCAGGTAATTATAACGTGTTTATTTTTATTTTTTAAATAACAAAACTTTACAATCACTTTAAAGAATTCTCAAGTTTTTATATGATTTAGTTCCTGGTACATACAAGTAGTACTTTGCCCATCTTCCTAAGTGCCCCTAAACACTGTGCACTCCTTGGTGCACAGCTGACCGACACCACAGCTAGCAAGGAGACAGCTGTCTCCAATCCCTAGCCAGGGGAAAACATCAGCATGAGAAATGTAAAAAGAAGCGATTTGTGTGAGCCTCCTGTCCCTCTGCATTTCTTGTGCCAGTGCTTGCCGTGAACAAGAGCTCAGAGCCTGAGCCAGCCGCGAAAAAGCAAAGCAGCTGTCTCCTTAAAATCTGCAGTGTCAGGCAGCTGTGTTCCAGGGGGGGGGGGGCGCTACTGCCTGCTATTGGGCACCCTGAAAGGTGGGGATAAGTACTACATGCAGTTTCATCATCTGTAAATTCTTATCTTTGGTCCAGTTTAAGCTGATGCTCAAGGTTTTCTATTTTAGGGTGTCTCTTTTTTTGCAGCATCCTATGTAGCCAAAATTGCATGCAGGGACTAGAGTTGTGTCTCCCTACACCTACACTGTGTGCATCAATAGAAACACACAGAATCATAGCCTAGGGTGGCAAGGCTTTCCCCTGCTCCTCCCTCCTCCTCCTATCTTCTCCAAGAAGTTCCGTAACCCTTTCCTGTGAAGAACAGAAGTTCAGGGAAGCCACACTAAGACAGCAGGAGCCAGCAGCATTTAACCACTATGACGGCTACAGCGTGAACCCCAATTCCTGGTTCCCGAGTAAGAGGCCGATACTGGCCCCTTACTACGTGATCATCTGTCAACCAATGACAGCTGATCACGTGATGTAAACAATGCTCGGTAATCATTTTGTTTTCTCCTTACGCTGACAGCGTGAGGAGAAAAAAAGCTGATCGCCGGCTCCAGTGCAAGGAACATCGGTCCCCAGTGGAAGAGGCACATCAGCCTCATTAGTGCACACCAGTACCGCCTGCCAGTGCCCCCTGCCAGTGACCACCTGTCAGTGCCAATCAGTACCACCTATCAGTGCCCATCACTGCCACCTATCAGTGCCCACCAGTGGTGCCAGTCAGTGCCTCATCAGGGCCACTTAGCAGTGCTGCCTATCAGTCTCACATACCAGTGCTGATCAGTGCCCATCATGGCCACTCATCAGTGCCCATCACTGCCACCTATCAGTGCCCATCACTGCCACCTATCAATGCCACCTATTAGTGCCAAATCTCAGTGCCCACCAGTGCCACCTATCAATGCCCTTCAGTGCCACCCATCAGTGCCACCTCTCAGTGTCCACCAATGCCGCCTCTCAGTCCCCACCAGTGCTGCCTATCAGTCCCCACCAGTGCTGTCTATCAGTGCCCACCAGTGCCGCCTATCAGTGCCCACCAGTGCCGCCATATCAGTGCCCACCAGTGCCGCCATATCTGTGCCCATCAGTGCAGTCCATCAGTGCCCATCAGTGCAGCCTATCAGTGCCCATCAGTGCAGCCTCGTCAGCGTACATCAATGAAGGAGAAAAATTACCCGTTTGCAAAATGTCATATCAAAATATAAAACGGTTTTGTATTTAATTTTTTTTAAATTCTGTCTTTTTTTTTTATAAAAACCAAAGAGGTGATCAAATAACACCAAAAGAAAGACCACTGTTGTATGACCATGCAATTGTCATTCAAAGAGTGAGAGCGCTGAAAGCTTAAAATTGGTCTGGGCAGGAGCGGGGTTTAAGTGCCCAGTAAGCAAGTGGTTAAAGTCAGAGGGCCAGATTTAGGTAGACTTACGACGGGCGTATTAGTAGATACGCCGTCGTAAGTCCGAATCCGCGCCGTCGCAACTTTAAGCGTGTGCTCAAACTGAGATACGCTTAAATGTTGCTAAGATACGGCCTAGAATATGTAAATCAGCTAGATACGCCTATTCACGAACGTACGCCCGGCCGTCGCAGTAAAGATACGCCGTTTACGTAAGGGGTTTTCAGGCGTAAAGATAAACCACCAAAAAGATGGCGCAGCCAATGTTAAGTATGGACGCCGGAACCGCGTCAAATTTTACGTTGTTTGAGTAACTAGTCCGTGAATGCGGCTGGCCGTAATTTACGTTCACGTCGAAAGCATTGACGATTTGCCAACGTCATTTGGAGCATGCGCACTGGGATACGTCCACGGACGGCGCATGCGCCGTTCGATCGGAACGTCATTTACGTGGGGTCACACTTAATATACATAAAACACGCCCACAGCTACAACATTTGAATTAGGCGGGCTTACGCCGGCCCTAATACGCTATGCCGCCGTAACTTCGGCGTCAAAATCTTTGAGAATACCATACTCGCCTCTCAAAGTTATGGCGGCGTAGCGTTTAGGAGATATGATACGCCCGCCTAAAGGTATGTGAATCTAGCCCAGAATCTACAAGTGCTAGGGTAAAATATAATTATAATATTTACTAGAAAATATTTATTGTGCTCAGTGTGTTAGGCTAAAATTGCTGGGGTGGATGCAAACAAGGTTTAATGGGACTATTTTAGAGGGTTATTCCAGTGCAGTCCAAGAAAATGTGTTGTTGTGGTGTGTGGGTGGTGTGCGCTGAAAAAAAGTGCTGCGTGCAGTAATTTTTTCCAGTGCAGTGCAGTCACCGAACGACGGCTGATAGAGCTTTATGAAATGTCAGTGTAAAATATCAATAAGGTTTATTTAGAAAGAAAGTGAACAGCGTGATGTACTGGGATCGGCGCATTAGCACTGCTTCCACCGCAGCACACACCAGCCGCTGTGTTGTAATGCTGGTGTGAATGGACCCTGAAGGCTTTTATATAACTTTGCACCACTCTTTACTCTACACAAGACCAATAGGCAGATTCACAAAGACTTACGACGGCGTATCAGTAGATACGCCGTCGTAAGTCCGAATCCGCGCCGTCGTATCTTTAAGCGTATGCTCAAATTGAGATACGCTTCTCTGTTGCTAAGATACGACCGGCGTAAGTCTCCTACGCCGTCGTATCTTAGCTGCATATTTACGCTGGCTTCTAGGGGCGTGTACGTCGATTTACGCCGAGAATATGTAAATGAGAAAGATACGCCTATTCACAAACGTACGTATGCCCTTCGCAGTAAGCTACACCGTTTACGTAAGGCGTTTTGCAGGCGTAAAGATAAACCACCAAAAAAATGGCGCAGCCAATGTTAAGTATGGACGTCGGAACAGCCGTCGAATTTCACGTCGTTTACGTCGTTTGCGTAAGCCGATTCAGAATGGGGTGGGCGTAGGTTACGTTCACGTCGAAAGCATTGACTATTTGCAACGTGATTTTAAACATGCGCACTGGGATACGTCCACGGACGGCGAAATGCGCCGTTCGTTAGGCGCGTCATTTACGTGGGTTCACGATTCATTACCATACAACACGCCCACTACAGCCTACTTTGAATTACGCGCGCTTACCCCGGCCCATTTACACTACGCCGCCGTAACTTAGGACGCAAGTTCTTTGTGAATACTGTACTTGCCTCTCTAACTTACGGCGGCGTAGCGTATATGAGATGTGCTACGCCCACCTAAAGTTAGGCACATCTACCTGAATCTGGCTACATGTGTTTTTGGCAGTCTCCGCCTGCTAGCAAAAAAAGCATGAAATATGAAAATATGCATAAAAAATGCACCAAAATGAACTGTAACATATTAAAAAATGCAAGATTACGCAGCAAGCGCTAGTGTGAAACCAGGCTTATTGTATATGTCTAGACAACAGTTTATATTTCAGCTGTAACCCTAATGACAGAATCATTTGACCTTCTGCTGCTGCATGGGTTAATATCAGTGGCTGAACATCCAAAATGCGGACAATTCTCGCCCTTTCTGCTCCCCATCCCCCTTTCATGATCAGTTCATAGAAGCTTTACTATTGCTTCCATGAACAAAACACAATAAGAATGGAGGATGAATGGAAGGTATGCCTCCTTCATTCATACAACACTTTTTGTTATGGGAAGGGATAATATGGCTTCCATGATTGGAGGATAGAAACAGATCCGATTGGCATAATCAGCCCTTTTGGTAAGTGCCTATGACAGGTCCAGCGGCTCATAATAATCCCGGCAGCAACAGAATTTTACAGCTGTGGGGGGAATAAAGATTTCCACATAACAGCAGCCACCAGCACACAGGACACTTTACAGAATGGAGGCGCTGTCCATGGTGCTGATTTAGGAAAACAATAACTAAGTGATTGTAAAGTCACTATGTGACTTTACATGTATCACCTCTGGGCATGCTACCATTCACTACCACGGGTTTGTTACAAATGAAAAAGCTAAATACCTTTTGTCACACTGCAGCTGTGTGGTCATGTGATCCCTGTACTGGCCAGCCCCGATCTATGGAGAGAAGGGGGAGGGGCTGAGATTCTCCTGTGACGTCAGCCGGCTACACTGCTGTCCGCTGCCTATTGAGGCTTAAGGGGGGTGGTTGGAAGGTGGCATAAAAATGGCTCAACCGTGCATTTTTGCTGCCCTCCAACTCCAATTCTAAACGAAGCCTAAGGGCTCATGCAAACTTGAGCGTTGAGCTTTTTTTTCTTCTCTGCCTCCACCAGCACCCCCCCACACTACTTACCTGAGCCTGGTCTTCCTACAGTGATGTGCACAAGAACCTCATCTCTCCGGGGACTCTCTCTCTCCTCATTGGCTAAGACAGCAGTGGGAGCCAATTCAATCACAGCCAGTGAGCCAATGAGGAGAGAGAAGGTTTGGGACCGAGCCCCGGCTCTGTGTGTGAATAAGTATGCATAGCCATGGCTCGGGAGCCCCCATTGAAAGCTTCGTGCTATGGGGGCACTTGGCAGGAGGGAGGAGCCAAAGCAGGTAAGTATAACATGTTTGTTATTTAAAAAAAAAAAAGACTTTAACACCATAATTTCGCTATAGGCCTTGCAGGGGTTCCATTGTTTTGACTGGACATCAAATGACATCCTTCAGAACAAGCCGCTCATGCTCGCCCCCTGGGGCACGCAGTGTGGTGATCGGTGGTGTGGTGTGTCACTCGGACACTCACATTTCCGATCACAGTAAAGAGCCTATGACGTGGGCTCTTTACCACGTGATCAACTGTGTCCAATCACAGTGTAAATAGGAAGTGCCAGTTATCGGCAATCTTCTACATGTTCTGACAGCGTGTGAGTAGAGGAGAGCTGATAAGCCGCTCTCCTGACAGTGGGGATCTGCACTGATAATCCGTGCATTGATTAGCAGTGCAGTCCCACCTGCGATGCCTGCCGGTGCCCATCAGTGATGCCCACCTGTGCCCGCCAGTGATGCCAATCAGTGCCCACCAGTAGTGCCAATCGGTGCCCATCAGTGATAACAATCAATGCCTATCAGTGATGCCTTTCAGTGTCCATTAGTGATGTCTGTCAGTGCCTCCTCATCGTTGCTGCATAGCAGTGCCACCTATCAGTACTGCATATCAGTGCAGCCTATCAGTGCCGCTTATCAGTGCGCATCTGTACTGCATATCAGTGCCATTCAGGGCTGCATATCAGTGCTGCCTATCAGTGCCGATCTGTGCTGCATATCAGTGCCGATCTGTGCTACATATCAGTGCCGCCTATCAGTGCTGCCTCATCAGCGCCCATCTGTGCAGCCTAAGGCGCTGTTCACACCTAGGCGTATATACGCCTGAAGCACGACGCCGCAGCAGCCCCTAAGACGCTGGAGGGATGATTTTACATTGCCCTCATTTCCTAATGCTGAACGCCATACGCCTGAAAACAAGTCCCAGCCCTTTTTTTCAGGCGGCTTTCGGCGTTCGGCATACGAGATGTGGACCTGGGGGTAAGCTGCATTTACAATCGCGACGTTTTGTCGCCGCAAATCGCGGTACAAAACGCTGAAATTTGTCGCCGCAATTCGCAGGACAAAACGCCGCGATTAGGTACGCCAAGGTGTGAATGCAGCCTTAAAGTGCTGCCTATCAGTGGCCATATCAGTGCCACCTATCAGTGCTGCATATCAGTGCCCATTTGTGCTGCATATCAGCGCCCTTCAGTGCTGCATATCATTGCTACATATTAGTGCCTGTCAGTGCTGCATATCAGTGCCGCCTCTCAGTGCCCATCAGTGCTGCATATTAGTGTCTCTTCATCAGTGCCGCCTTATCAGTGAAGGAGAAAAATTACTTATTTACAAAATTTTGTAACAGAAACAGAAATTTCCGCTCTTTTTTTTATGTTTAGCAAATAAATAAAAAACTCAACTGTTGATTAAATGGCACCAAGAGAAAGCTCTATCTGTCTTAAAAAAAAAAAAAAAGATAAATATGTTATTTGGGTGCAGCGTTGCATGACCGCGCAATTGTCATTCAATATGCGACAAAGCTGAAAATTGGTCTGAGAGGAAAGGGGGTGAAAGTACAAAAAGGTTAAAAAAATGGACTTTAATTGAAATCTACTCCTGGTGTGAGGCATATTAACTGGTGGTTGCCTAAAGATCGATTATTGATTGGAAAAGCAATTGATCCTTTGTGGAAGTCACCATATGAGAGATTGTTAGCGGTGACCTTTGTTGGGGAAGCCCCATAATGACATAGATAGAGATATATATAGATAGTATATTCCAGGTGACACCCTCAGTCAGTCAGCAGCACTGTCAGGAGGACCGTCACTGAGAAACTTCCAGGTGCCACCCCCTCACAACACAACACTTTCCTTTCCCTTCAACGTGTCCAAGACAACCGGAGCAGCATGCGTGTTAATGACCGCGCCGCGGAGAGGGCGAGCTGTGCATTTGCCAGGCCCGCATCATTAAGCCGTCACTGATTGGACCACAGCCGCGCGGTTGCCACGGGTAACTCCCGCCTCAGCACCCCGTGATAGAGAAAGTGTAGCGGCGGGGGGGGGGGTGTACCGTGACGTCACGGGGAAAGTTGCACCGGGCTCGGGACTGACAGACGTACACCTCTATTACCATCCAGCAAACGCAGCGAGGGAGGTCAGATTTCCTCCCAGAAAAAAAAAAAAAGAAGCAGGAGGGGGCAAAAAAAGGAGGCAGCGCAGCCCCCGCAATCAGCAGCAGACAGGGAGCCTGCAAAGCTGCAGCTGCAGCACTGAACGGAGCTCAGCCCTTCCTTCCTTCCTTCTATCCTTCCATCCTTCCCTCCATCCACGGAGCATTGCATCGGAATGAGAAAATAAAGAAGGAGAAGGAGGAGGAAAGCGTCCATCCCCAGGGCGGGCGGGAGCCTCTCCTCACTCACTCCTTACTCACTCCTCACCATGGTGCAGAGCAACACGTAAAGAAGAAGAACAGGGAGAAGAAGCCGCCGGACTCGGTGCACCTGACCCCCCACCCCCGAGGAGCGCCCATGGGCGCCGGGCTCTAATTCATGGCCGCCGCCACCGCCGTCTATTGCGCAACTCTGAGGAACAGAAAGCTGATTCATGGAGGGGGCCGCCTGACCATGCCGCTGTGTGAGCCCCGAGGAAGGCTGTGCTAAGGGCGGCCGGGGCAGGGAGCCCCTCATATACGTGCGGGGAGCCCCCTTATATATGTGTGCCGCTGCCGGGGAGACCCTCATATATGTGTGCTGCCGCTGCTGGGGAGACCTTCATGTGTGCCGCTGCTGGGGAGACCTTCATGTGTGCCGCTGCTGGGGAGACCTTCATGTGTGCCGGGGACCGTTCACTCGCTTTACTTTCTGCCTATTCGCTGACTTGGGAAGCGACATGCAGCTCCTGAAGGCTTTATGGGCACTAGCAGGAGCGGCCATCTGCTGCCTTCTCCTATTCCTCATCCACTCGCACTTCCTAAAAGAAGGTAAATGTCTGTGTGTGTGTGTGTGTCTATGTGTATGTGTGTATGTGTGTGGGTGGGTGGGCTGCGGAGGAGGAATGCAGTGCTGGGCACTAGACACTCTATAGCCGCAGGTAAGCTTAGAACCAGAGGATTGGGGGGGGGGGGGGGGGCACATCCATCAACTACCCCCAACAGGTCATGGCTTCAGGATCAGGTGCTTTAAATCTTAACAAAAACTGGAGCAGCTGACAACTTCACTAAAGCTTCATAAGCTGATTGGCATGCCCAGATAAATGCCCCATCAATGGTTTTATTTGATCCAAAAATCCCCCCCCCCCCAAAAAAAAACATGGCCTGTTGGAGAGGGGGGATTTAAGGACTTGTTAGGAATCCAGATCAATAAGTGCCCTGATCACCCCCCCCCCCTTTTTTTTTTTTTTTTTTGATTCAGCAAGTTTTCAATAGATGGCACCAAAGTTCTATGGAAAGGGCAAAGAGGAGCGTTCAGAGGGCCCACCTCCGTTCTATAGAGCCCCAGCAAAGGAATTTGGGGTGGTGGATTTGTTTTCCTTTTCTATGAAGTCATCCCGCTGGAAATGCACAGTGCTAAAGGTTAATGGAGTTAAATGATCTCCTCTTTGTGTACATAGAGCCCAGTCTGCAGCTTGAGACGTTAACCTGCATTGAGCGGCGCGTTTCTTTTCTGCTCCCCCAGTGGTAAATGTTCACGTTCGCTTACTGCCTAGTGATCATTATTATAGGTTCCAGCCTTCATCATAGCCAGCTCTAAAGTTATGGGGGCTCTCCCACCTCTGCTAATGCAAAGTGCTCCATGGAGACAGACCAGGCATCCAAAATCTCATGTAACGCTGTCATTGGGTTCTGTGCTCCAGTTTGCTAATTATGTCTTTGATTCCTATAGTAATGTTAACGTTATAAGCAAGTGGTAACCCAGAGCAACCAATTACACTTCCATTTTCATCCTTTTGGAGCAGGCTAAACATAGCTACCATTTCTATTACACCTTTCATCCATTTAGCACAGGCTACGAACAGCAGATGCTGTAACCCATAGCAACCTATACAAATTCAGCTCATCCATTAAGAACAGCAGATGTTGTAACCCATAGCAACCTATACAATTTCACCTCATCCATTTAGCACAGGCTAAGAACAGCAGATGCTGTAACCCATAGCAACCGTTTTTCATCAGTTTAGAGGCGTCTAAGAATGTAACCCATAGCAACCAATCAGATTTCACCTCTCATCAGTTTAGAATAGGCTTAGATCAGCAGATGTTGTAACCAACAGATTTCCCATCCTATTCGATTAAAGCAGGCTAGAACAGCAGATGCTGTAACCCATAGCAACCTATACAATTTCACCTCATCCATTTAGAACAGGCTAAGAACAGCAGATGCTGTAACCCATAGCAACCGTTTTTCATCAGTTTAGAGGCGTCTAAGAATGTAACCCATAGCAACCAATCAGATTTCCCCTCTCATCAGATTAGAATAGGCTTAGATCAGCAGATGTTGTAACCAACAGATTTCCCATCTTATTAGATTAAAGCAGGCTAGAACAGCAGATGCTGTAACCCATAGCAACCCGTTAGATTTCACCTCTCATCAGTTTAGAGCAGGCTAAGAACAGAAGATGGTGTAACCCATAGCAACCTATACAATTTCACCTCATTCATTTAAAACAGGCTAAGAACAGCAGATGCTGTAACCCATAGCAACCTATACAATTTCACCTCATTCATTTAAAACAGGCTAAGAACAGCAGATGCTGTAACCCATAGCAACCTATACAATTTCACCTCATTCATTTAAAACAGGCTAAGAACAGCAGATGCTGTAACCCATAGCAACCTATACAATTTCACCTCATTCATTTAAAACAGGCTAAGAACAGCAGATGCTGTAACCCATAGCAACCTATACAATTTCACCTCATCCATTTAGAACAGGCTAAGAACAGCAGATGGTGTAACCCATAGCAACCAGTTAGATTTCACCTCTCATCAGTTTAAAGCAGGCTAAGAACAGCAGATGGTGTAACCCATAGCAACAATCAGATTTCACCTCTCATCAGTTTTTAGCTGTCTAAGAACAGCAGTTGCTGTAAGCCATAGCAACCAGTTAGATTTCACCTCTAATCAGTTTAGAGCAGGCTAAGATCAGCAGATGTTGTAACCTATAGCAACCAATCAGATATAACCTCTCATCAGTTTAGAGCAGGCTAAGATCAGCAGATGTTGTAACCTATAGCAACCAATCAGATATAACCTCTCATCAGTTTAGAGCAGGCTAAGATCAGCAGATGTTGTAACCTATAGCAACCAATCAGATATAACCTCTCATCAGTTTAGAGCAGGCTAAGATCAGCAGATGTTGTAACCTATAGCAACCAATCAGATATAACCTCTCATCAGTTTAGAGCAGGCTAAGATCAGCAGATGTTGTAACCTATAGCAACCAATCAGCTATAACCTCTCATCAGTTTAGAGCAGGCTAAAAACAGCAAATGCTGTAGCCCATAGCAACCAATCAAATTTCACCTCTTATCAGTTTAGAGCAGGCTAAGAACAGCAGATGCTGTAACCCATAGCAACCATTTAGCTTTCCCCTTTCACCAGTTTAGAGACATTAATATCCAAACGTAACAGGGCCACCGGGGTTGCCTTGGGTTATGCTGCACTTATTAGCATGCAATGTAGTGTTTTTAGATGAAGAAGATCCAATGGCTTTATTTCATTGGCTTGCTACTTGTGGTGCATGGCAGTTTTTCTGTAAAGACTGCTGCTACTGAGGAATGACAAAGCTCACATCTGTTGCTATAGCAGTATTTATTAGCAGGGCATATTGATGTAAGCCCGGATATTCTGCTATGTTCTGAACAAACATCAGAGGAAATTGCTCATGGCTTTATTGTCCTGTGAACGTGATTTTCTGTCACTATAGGCTCTATACACAAAGCTTTAGCGATAGGAGAAGGTTCATTATTTCAGCCATGTGGCCAATTTTGAAATCTCACTGGACCCTGCTGACAACAACTGTCACTTTTTTTTTGTGGTGTATTATTTGTGGTGTGTAAATTGAATCTCATGCGTGTAGAGGAGATCAATGTGTATTGCCAAATTGAAATAAAACATAAAATATATATATATGTGTCTATTGGAGGAGAGTGACGTCTATGAAAATGTGTGAGTTAATGTGCTGGTGGTTTAGTTAAGTGTCTGGGAAGAGAATATGATGATGAGCTGAGGAGGCTGCATACAGAGCCTTGCTGCTGCTTCACCATTAGACAGCGTTCCCACGCTGCACTTAACATAGGCTACTTTCACTGCCATGATCACTGCAACCTCTTTCCGGAGACTGGCTGCTCTTCTGTAGTCTTCTCCAACAATACATTGTGAAATAAAAGCTCCCCTCGCACTTGTGCTTCCCATTCCTTGTCTGGGGGATGGATGGCTGTTGTGGTGCTGGAATTGTGGTCTTTGAATAAAATGACACTATGCAAAGTTCTGAAGGAGAGTTTTCTTCATTGATCAGACACCATCTTAGTCTGGATTGCATCTGTTTTTCGAAAAGCACTTTTAGAGGGCATTTGTCTGCTTACAGCTTTAACGGGAAATGTACAGTGGACTTTATGATGTGTTTAATGATTGCAGTTGTTGTTTAACACATCATGCATATGAAATTGCTTCTCCATCAGAGTAGTATTGTGTCTGTTGCTCAACACTTTAGCAGACTAAATTGAATTTTGAGCTTCTCATTGTACAAAACGAATGAGCAAGTTTGTTGTAAGGTATCATATTTGTAAACATTCCTACTTTGCTTACATTTCATTAATGTAAGACCACTTATCTGATTATTATATTTTGCAGAATGATGTCTGGAAATGCATGTAAATTAATACAGTAATTAAAGCCTAATGTTTTTATTCCACCAAATTACACAGTAATCCAGAACATTTACTTGGCATAAACACGTAGAGCCATGCTTTCAGATAAAGGGATGTTCTCTTCCTAGCCAGTAATTCATTGGTCTTTATGCATTACATCTCTATCTCAATAATATTAAATGCCATGCCTAAAAGAAGCAGCACATGTGTCTGGGAAGTTAAATGGCTGTCAGTGGGCAATTTTGCTTAACCCTCTACATGTTATACATGAATTCTAGTAGAGGAAGGCCTGTATGCGTTTTTTCTTCTTTTTGAAATGCACAATCATTATTGAGGCTTGTTTGGTAATTAAGTTGACTTGGTGGTAACATTGCTTGGGTATAATCAGGGCATACAATCAAGGCTTGTTCTGAAATGAGTGGGAAAGAGCTGTTTAAATGCCCATTTCAATGAATATGTTTTCTTCAGGAAGTGAAGAATGGGTGACACAGGGTGCCATTTTTCCACACTTAGGCTTTTGTACTGAAATACAGGTCGTCCTGTGGCTAATCCGTTCCCTGATGTCCGATCTGTCTCTCAATGTTTCAAAATGATGAATAGAACTGTGAACTGGGGAAAGAGCATTGTAATTTATAATTGCAATTCCAAGTCTGCATATGTTTTATAGAGAACATTGTAACATGTTTAGTCTTTCTCAGGTTTTCTCTGAAGGCTAAATAAATAGCATGTTATATGTGCCTGGGATACAGCTGTCATTATCTTTCTCAGGTTTTCTCTAAAGTCTAAATAAATAGCATGGTATATGTGCCAGGCATACAGTTGTCATTATCTTTCTTAGGTTTTCTCTAAAGTCTAAATAAATAGCATGGTATATGTGCCTGGCATACAGCTGTCATTATCTTTCTCAGCATTACATCATACCTGTAGACTTGAAATATATAGATAATGTAACAATAATGCCAGCCAAATACCATAGAGGGTGCATTTCAGTTATATTGAAGAATAAAAATGGAAGCCCCTGTAATTGAAAATACTGATGTAAATCCTGCCAATGTTCCTGTGAGCAGACCTGTACTTGTAAGATTGGGAGTTTTGCAGTGCTGCCACTGAGCAGGACATTCTCACCAGGTCCTTTGTGTTTGATGTCCCTGCCTTGAAATATCTCTATTAAATAAAAGTACTCTGGTAGCTAATGGCAGAAAATATGACACACACATCTTCAAGTCCATTAGTTGCATGGCTTTGTTGGCAAATGTTTTTTCTTTTTTATCTAGTTTATTTCAAGCAACATGTTCAGAAGATTTTTGGAGACTATGCCGATAATTTAATTATATACCACGTGTTGTTTTCTTTTTAACTTTTGTTCACTTGTCTGTATACTGCATTAATTTTGTAGCATGAGATTGTCTTGGTTTCTATGTTGTTCAAGAATTGGATTATTGAGTAGAAAAAAGCACAACACTGTTGGATGTGTCTCCTTCTGCTGCTTTATTTTTTAATGAATGCTTCTTGATTAACATATGATGCGTGACTAATTATGTGTTGAAGCCTGCTTACAAGGGATACACTGCAGAAAGATCAGGACTGAGGTGTTTACTCACCAAAATAAACTCTATTGCCATTATCTTGACTTATGTGAATATATTCAAGATTTCAAACTTTTCATTGTATAAAGAAAGTTACATTATAAGTTAGTTTAATGGCGCATTACTCTTCACAAATATAGCAGCTGTTAGTAGCTTTTCTTTAAGTAGTTGGTCCTAAGTTTCCCCAGTTTAAACCCATAAAGATGCGCCAGTTTTTTTTTTTATAATGGTATTTATTGATGTTAGCTATTTGATGACAACATTCCCCATGTGCTTTATAAGCTTCAGAACAGGAAAGTTGGGGACAGTTTGATAAGCTGTCAATGTTTTAATGCCTTACACAGCATGTGGTATTACTGTAAATTAGGTGGATTTTATCATATAAAACTGGATAGATGGTATTGATCTCTAGGATAGATACCACATGATAAGAACTTCCACTGAATTTGCTCAACATCCATTTAGCAACCAGGGCTGGTAGTTATTGCTCAATTCCAGTTGATTTTCAATATATGCAGCTTTGTTTTTATTTGGTTAGTTTTATGTGATATCTTTTATGTGATGTTGTGGTTACCAAAACATTTCTCACAGCAACATGCAATGTGTTTTCTTTCTGAAAGGACATAATAATCACAAGTCATTCTGTTACTTTTGAAAACATTCTGTAAATCTGATAATTGTGCAGTATTGTAGGCTGTAACTATTTATAAACTGATTTATTAAACATCACGTGACAGCAGCTGGTATCCAAGGATTTGCACCTTTTATATACCCAGCCATTATCATGTGCTGAAGTTATACAGTGTTTTTCTAAACATTCTTTCCTTAAGAAAGCCTAACTAAATGTTATTGCTAAAGTGTACTGTAGCAAGTCCACAGATCACTAGGAAGGTTAGACTTATTTAATTTGCACTTCTATTTTCTGAACCACTGCTTGTAAAATATGTGAATTTCAATGTTATATCTAATACGAGCATGTACGTATTCTTTTAATGCTGTATTAACTCATGCTGCCATTAAAGTGGACATGGTTGCCAGCTTTGTTGTAGAAAGATGAGTTATTTTATGATTTGTTCATTTATTCTTCTATTGCAATCACATCCTCATTAGTTACTTCTTTGCTGTTGACTGCAGTTTAATGAGAGGGCATAGCCTTTGTTTAGTGTCTGATGAGATTACATGACAGGTGTTTGATGCTCACATGTTACAGGGAAGCAATTTCACATTTACACCATCGACTATTACCATAATTGGCCATATGAATGACTTCTCAAGCCTGTAACCCAACTCCACAATGTAAAGTGACATTGCACATTTTATTGGGAAGGTTAAGAAGGTGTTAGTTAGCTTTTAGACTGCTCTTCTGGCTGTCCATTATATTGCAGGTAAACTTAAAAAAAAAAAAATAGTTTACCTAGCTATTTTGAAGAACTATGTCTCACTAAGAACTCTGAGAATATGTGGTCCTTCTCAGAGGTGGGTAGTACTAAGATATAACAAACAGACATAATGACTGGGGCAAGTGTGTTTCTATGTATATAAATAAATAAATATATATATATATATATATATATATATATATATATATATATATATATATATATATATATATATATATATATATATATATATATATATATATATACTTTGTCTTTTGTGAAGGCTATCTATTTATTGTTGAGGGTTTTTGAAGGCAAAAAGTCTTTCAAATTCAAAAGTCTACCAAAACCTTAGGGGCTGACACTTCCATTTTCCATGTCATGTGTAAAATTCTGCCCCTCTTTCCAGTTGTAAAATATGCTATGTTTTACATGTTGATACAGGTGCATTTGTTCTAATTACTCTGCTGGAAACTATTCTAATGTTATACAAGATTTTTTTTTTCTCTAGTACTAGGAGCATTAAAGGACAATGACCATAATCTGTCAGTAACTGAAATGACTACAGTGTCCTAACATGTGATCATTTTTATCTGCCCAACACTCTCCATTACGATTATAGAAGGAACTATATATACATCTATAACATACAGTGTAACATTTGTTTACGTATACAGATTTTTTTCAGATAAATAGGTCAAATGTGCTGATAAAAGCAGGTGTAAGGCACACTGGAAAGAAAAAAAAAAACATTTGGGTTGATCTATTAAAGCAGCAAAAAAAAAAAAAAAAAACTGGTATCATTTAACGCAGGGAATGTTCATTCAATTTAGTGAATAGGGTGAAGCTATATTAATTTTTAATATCTAATCTTGTCAAGTGTAATTCAAAATATACCTGGATTTTATCTCATGCATGCATGGCTGAATTAAGTAAAGGTAGCTTGTTTTGCAAAGTGAAAATTCTTTATTTCTTTAGTAAATCAACCCCACTGTGCAAGATTGTATTGCTAGACAGGGCATTGACAATGCAGATGGAGGAAATGCTGCTACTTTGTGTGCTGTGATGGTGGTGGGGTGTAGAAAGGGCTGTGAGTACTCTTTAGGATTCGGCTGTCAAACTAACAGCCTGGCTGCACATAATCCAGTCCAGAGGCGCTCCAAGTGTAAGCTGCAAGGTTAGACTGTAAAAGCCGGTGTCATTCAGCAGTGCTGAGAGCCGCACTCAATACATAGAGCAGTAATCTTCCAACTACGGCCCTCCAGCTGTTGCGGAACTACACATCCCATGAGGCATTGCAAGACTCTGACATTCACTGACATGACTAGGCATGATGGGAATTGTAGCTCCTGAACAACTGGAGGGCCGTAGTTTGATGGCCCCTGACAAAGAGCATGGCCAGCTGGGAGCCCAACTCCATCATGTTCCTCAAACTGCATATCACACCTGGAGAGCCAGTTTTTTTTTATTTATTTTTTGTTTTCAATTTTTCATTTTTGTTTGTTGTTTGCCTCTATTTCATTTTCAAGTAATTTCACAATGCTTGGTGTCAGATTATGATTTTAGAGCCATTATATAAAGAGATAAAATGCAGTTAGTTCCCAGATGGCTATCAAAATGTTAATTAAAACTTGGTTTTGTTATAGCATGCTTTTGTTTAGCTCACATTGGTGCTGGTTGTACTATGTCACAAAACCTCCATCCTATTCAACTTTCTGTAGAGCATAAGGTGGCATTTTGCTAATGCAGGTTATACATATAGCAATTTCATCTATAAATTATCAGCTACAATTCATTGGGTTAAGGAATCTTGCCACCAGTTTGGATTGTAACTGTTTTGATAGTAGCCATTGGTGAAAGTTTGCCTTTTGCAAATGTTTCTGATTGATATCTGGTTTACCTCTGCTGTAAATCTCCATGTGTGGTTAGCAGGTGACCTAAGGAAAGTGGCTGTCATTTTGCCCCCTACACTGCCCTTGTCCTTGTGTGCTAGTCTCAGTTTGGGAAGGTGTGTATGTGGGGGGGGGATGGGGTTCACACTTTGGTATCTTCTCCCCGGGGGCCAGAGAACCTTGTCCTGCCACTGCTGATAAGTCCATATATTTCATGTCTCATTAATTGTACTCTGACAGTTAATTGGACACAGTCATTTACCTAGTAAAGCGTTATTTATTTACATATAAATGTATATAGAAAGCAGTGAACAGAAACACAACTGTATTTACAGGGAATGAAAAAGGTATGGGTATATATTAGTGTAAAGGCCTAAACAGCTAGCAATAAGTGTGTTTATATGTGATCTCCAGATAGTACGTTTCATTGTCACATCCATTTCATCATTTTGTAATGACATCTAATTAATTTCTGTTTCCTGAACACATTATGCAAGGTCTTCCAGGAAAAATATAATCAAGTGTCCAATGTTTAGTATTGATCAGGCTTACAGCAAACTTAAAGATGACACTTTTTACATCTCCAATAGAGCATTTGCAACATTGTGTGCAACATTGTAACCTTCATTATGCTATATTGTAAGCTGTTAATATTTACATTGAAACAGTAGACAATCTAATTTAACCATTTTAGGACAGGCCTGGTTTACAGTAATTATGCAAATTCTACTATGTTTTTAAACAATTATCTATAAATTAACAGAAAATGCCGCACTGACCTATTTTCAGCAGTGTCTCAAAGATTTAACCAAATGTCAGTGCAGAAGGGTAATAGGTATTTATAAACTTGTCATACAAGACCATACAATGCAGTACATTTTAAGCTGAACTTCTAAGACAAGGCCAAATGCAGTTGAAATACATTTATAGGAATGGTTTCACCTGCCAATAAATATGTGCTTTTCTTTTTCAGCCAGTCTTGTTAATTCATTGGGTTAAGGAATCTTGCCATAAACTTCTTGAATAAAGCTCACCCAGGTCCAATGCTTCCTATCTCCCCACTACAGACTCTACCACAATGTAGTAATACTGCCTGGTCTAAGATCCACCCTAGATTTAATTGAACAGTTAACTTAAGTAGTAGCAGCATGCTGATGAAGATATCACTCTGCTCTCTTCTCCTATCCGTGTTAGATGACAGTACTATGAGGTGAAGTAGAACATGATTGGCTAACACTGCATTCCCCTCTTCCCCTGAGTGCTGCTGTACATAGGAGTATTGGAGGTTGATATTAAGTTTTTTTTATATTCATTTTTTTTTTACCAGCTATCAATAAAATACAGCTAGTGATTTCAGAGAGTCGGTAGCAGGATTAAATAGTGTGTACATAGCTCTCTGGAGTTTAACATTAAGTTTTAACATTGTGTTTTACTAAAGTTTATTTAGAAATGTGTAACACGTTTCAAAGGTTCTAGTTTAGTATTCTGTGGATGCTAATATCTGTTGTCAGTAGCAACCAATGAACTTTAAACTGTCACTTCAACAGTCCAAAGTTAAACATAAAAAGATGTTTCTAATTGATTGCTATGGGCAAGAAAAAACGTTTTGTTAACATGCTTTTTATACATAAGCCTCTAAGGGTACATGGGTACGTACACAATGACATATTACATCTAAAAAGTCATTCAGGGTAATTAGACCATGCTTTTTGTAGGGTTTCATATACAGTACTACCTTTTCTTAGTAATTCCCTGCCCTTGTACCATTTACTTCACGTGTCTGTCAGGCCTCGTACACACGACCGAGGAACTCGTCGTAAATGAAACATTGTTTTCCTCGACGAGTTCCTTGTCAAGCTTGTGGAGAATCTTGACAAGCTTGCTTTGCGTACACACTGTCAAGGCCAAATCTCCTCGTTCTCAAACGCGGTGACGTACAACACATACAACGGCAGGGGAAGTTCGATTCCACTGGCACAACCCTTGGGGCTGCTTTTGCTAATCTCATGTTACTGCGTGTTAAGTAAAAGTTTGGTAAGAGACGATTTGCACTTTTCAGACTGTTACACAGCATGACAAATGTGCTATCTCCATTACAAACGCTACTTTTACAGAAGGTGCGCTCCCGTCTCATACTTTATTCTGAGCATGTGTGGGTTTCTAAGCATACACAAGAACGTCTTTCTTGTTGAAAACCAGCCTGACGAGGAACACGACGAGGAAATTGAGACTCCCGTTGAGGAAAAAGAGAACTTGTTTTCTTTTTTCCCCGTCGAGTTCCTCAACAGTTTTCTCTATGAAAAACATACACACGACCGTTTTCCTCGGCAAAAAAGCTCTCCCACCAAGTTTCTTGATGGATTCTGTCGAGGAAAACGGTCGTGTGTACGAGGCCTTAGGATTTGCTGATCCTTTTCTCTTCTATAGGCGGTCCCCTGACATGCTGACATAGACAGTACTAAGAGTTGGGGGGCTACAAGGGAGGCATCACAGTATATTTTTGAAGGAAAACATTTATTTTTAATGCAAGGGACCTGTAGCTACTGCAATAAGCAAAGCTAAAATCTTGCTAAAGGGAGGCACTTAAAGTTGTTTGCATTTATTTCTATTGGCAGGTGGTATAAACCTAGTGCTACTCTTTTACAGTATTAGGTCTCATAAATGCAGTCGTACATGGGCCTTACAGTGATTACAGCATGCGTGTTTACTTTCCTGGGACTCTTCCGTAGGCCGCTTGCACACGGATGAACAAAACTTTGCGTTTGTTGCTGTGCGGTGTTTTTGTTTGTGGATCTGAACACAAGCACATTGTTTTCTATGGGACCATGCACACAGCTCCATAAAGATCCATAATGCAGTGTATATGCAAATGTATATAGGTGTATATGTTTAGATTGAAACAGAAGAGTTTTAAATGTGTATACACATATGAGCGTTTAGGCACTTGTAAACATGTATACGCAATGTCTATACAGAACACAACTTGCATTTTTACTGATGATCTTTCTAACAGCTCCTGCCAGGAAGATCCTGCATATAAATATCAGTAAAGTATAATATCTGTGTGCAAAAAGTGTACATAAAGTGCCAGGGTGCCCCCTGCAGGATTAAGTGTGTGGCTCAACAGACCAGCAATAAATAAAGGCATATAGTTCATGTATATCAAGAGCTTATTTCCTACTATGGGTTTATTTATTATATAAACTATTAGAGATCTCACAAATGAATATGATTTTGGAGAATAGCATCCTTATCAGATGTATCTGATAAAATGTTAGTTTCCCAGAATGCTATGATTTGTGGCCTAAGTATTTCTCATAATCACCTACAGAATGAATATAGGAAATAAACAGCATTGAACTACCCCACTGAGCTCTTTATTCTGAGATAGTAAACAACTCCCTTGATACTTTAGTAATCTTTCAAGTTATCCTGAAATCAAACTCTTTGCTGGTATAGCAGCTGAAATGAACTTCATACTGCATAATGAGGTGCAACCCATGATCATTTGTTAAAAGGAAATCACTACCCTCTATTAGCCTGGCAAATGGGGTATAGAAATTATTTTGGCACTTTTAACTTTTGCAAGTGTTCCATTATACAAATTTTTCAGATGAGGAAAATTCATCTTATTGAATACATTGGATCACCCTTGATTTTCCCTTGATATAGCGTCTTTTAATCTGCAAAGCAATTTAACAGTTTGAAACTCCAGTTCTCCTTCAGATGTCTTTTCTAACATTTATTTTAAGTAGCCCTACATGTTTACAGTTATTAATGATTGAAGTAGAAAGAAACTCTCAGAAAAATATACCATAAACCCCTGTTCAGACCGGTGCAACTTGTCATGCGATTTGACAGATCAAAATGGCATGACAAGTAGCACCCTATTTCTGACTATGGAACTGTTTAAATTGGTGCTATTTTTGTCAATTTCATGTGTGACTTTCATTGACATTTGTATATTAACCACTTAAGACATGGACCATTATGCAGGTAAAGGACCTGGCCAGTTTTTGCGATTCGGCACTGCGTCGCTTTAACTGACAATTGCACGTGCGACGTGGCTCCCAAACAAAATTGGCGTCCTTTTTTCCCCACAGATAGAGCTTTCTTTTGGTGGTATTTGATCACCTCTGCGGTTTATATTTTTTGCGCTATAAACAAAATTAGAGTGGCAATTTTGAAAAAAGAATGCAATATTTTTTACGTTTTGCTATAAGAAATATCCCCAAAAATATATATAAAAAATGTTTTTCCTCAGTTTAGGCCGATACGTATTCTTCTACATATTTTTGGTAAAATAATCGCAATACGCGTTTATTGATTGGTTTGCGCAAAAGTTATAACGTTTACAATATAAGGGATAGTTTTATGGCATTTTTATTAATAATTTTTTTTTTACTACTAATGGCGGCGATCAGTGATTTTTTTAGTGACTGCGACATTATGGCGGACACATCGGACAATTTTGACACATTTTTATAAAAATGCACTAGTTACTGTGAAAATGACAATTGCATTTTAGGAGTTAACCACTAGGGGTTAAGTGTGACCTCATATGTGTTTCTAACTGTAGGGCGGTGGGGCTGGACGTGTGACGTCAGTGATCGTCGTTCTCTATATCAGGGAATAGACGATCACTGACTGCGGTCACGGAGCTTCGGACCCGGTCATGTGCGCGTGCGCGTTACCCACGGCTGGGCTCTTAAAGGTGACGTGCCTGTGCCATTCTGCCGACGTATATAGTCGGTAGGGGGTCCTTAAGTGGTTAAGTTGCACAGATGTCAGCAAGCCGCACATGAAATCGCACTGACCGGTGGTTTTGAAATCACAAGATTTCAAAACCGTATTCAGTGTGAACCGGGGGTAGGAGTAACAGGATTCCATTATTTGTACCAACAAGTACATGTGTACCTGTGCACACCCTGTAGACTCTGCATGAGATTCCTATAAATGTGTGCACCCTCCAGCAGCTAATAAATATCACAATTGTACTGCAATATGGCAGACTGTGCCTCTGGGTGTTGGCAGTTGCATGTAGTCTAATTCAGCAGTGTGCAAAAAACAATGCTGTAGACCAGTGTTTTTCAACTCCAGTCCTCAAGGCACACTAACAGGTCATGTTTTCAGGATTTCCTTTAGATGAAACGGCTGTGATGATTACTAAGGCAGTGAAACTGATCAAATCACCTGTTCAAAATAATGGAAAGCCTGAAAACATGACCTGTTGGTGTGCCTTGAGGACTGGAGTTGAAAAACACTGCTGTAGACTGTAGTCAGGGCCGCTCATCTGCAGGCAATTGCTTAATGCCCATTACGTGCGAATGGCCACGAAAAGCTAGGGGGGGCTGTCAGCCTCCCATTGTTTTAAATGGGATTTCCTGCCTTCAGCTATTAAATTTTTTGTGGGCAATCGCATTCTGCCCCATTATGGGAACTTGTGTAACAACATATTTGGCCTAAGCGTTTAGGTTTAGATGTACTTGAGGTATATCTGATTTACTATTACACTCCATTAAATTTTAAACACAATTTTGTGCAGATTTAGGATGGAAATAGGGCTCAGATTAGTTTGTTACATGTGCATTTTTTTTTCTCATGCTGTGAAATCTTTCTGCTATCAATCTCAGGAAAGAGTAAACTGCAACATACCTAAATAAGAAATATTAGCTATTTCCAGCATTGTATACAGTTGTGACCCTCTGCTATCACATAGTTCAAACCATAAGCTACTTTTGACACACATAATTACAAGTATAACCACCTTTAAAGATTTAACCCAATCTTTGCAACCTAGAGTTAAAGGGTCAAATATAATATACCAGTTTGTCCTTTAACCCCTAATGCCTCCTCCCAGCAGCCCTTGAGTGGGTTTTATTGCCCAGGAACCAGCATGGCTTCTGTATCATGTGAACGCTGTAAAGGGTTCTCGCAGCAATCACATGATTGGGAGCCCATCTTGCTGGCTGACAATAAAAGCCATGACCAAGAGCTGTTGGTGAATGGTGACAGCTTACTCAGCGTGCTAAGAGTGCACGCTAAGCACAATGCTCCTGCCAGAATGAACACATGTTCTGTGGCTTGGAAAGAATAAGGTTAGTATATATTTTTTTAGAATCATACTTACCTAGGTCCGATGCTGCATCTGTCCCCCACACAGCCGATCTCTCAGTCCCAGGACTCCCTGAGCAGAGAGCTGGTGACTGTCAGTTACTGAGGTCTGCTCGCCCCCAACCTTGATCGCTCATTGGAGCACTGGGCTGTGGAGGCAGAGGGGGTGGGAATGGCTGGCTCAGGCTCTCAGCAGCACGCTGAGAGGCTGAGTCAGGTGCTGGTCCAGGCATGTGGGCAGCCTGGACCAGTACAACCAAACAAGCTTTAAGGTAAAAAACTTTCTGCCTGTTATCTTTTTCCTCTTACTTTAAAGTCGATGTATACCCTCACATATACCCAGTGAAGTGAACAGCCTCAGATTTTACACCGGGGTGAAGCAAATCTCCCTACATAAGTTTTACATGTATATCTGCTGTCTTCAGCTTTATATATTCTTTAGAAAGTTCAGATCATGTTAGGAAATGTTCTGTTCCTGTTCAGCACTGAAGTGAAGCCTGGGCATACAGCCAAGACAGCTGATTGGAGGAAAGGCACACACTCCCTCTCCTCATAGGTAGAGACTTTCAGAGCTAATCTTTGAATAGTTCAGGGCTCTGCTAATTTATTTATAGCATCCCCAACACAAAACTCAGGCTGCTTTCATCATATGTGACAGGGAACTTTTCAGGAGTTATCAGGCTGATATCAGAAGAACGAAGCATGAGACAACTACAGGACATGTAGTCCAGTGCTTTGAAGAGAGATAAGAAAACACTGCAGATATATAACCTGACCAGTTCAAATTTCATTCATCGGGTCTACATCCACTTTAAGAGACCAAGCTGTCCAAACAAAGCAGCAGTTAGAGGGTTGAGACAAACCATTTAACACTGACAAGGGTGCTTGCAGTGGTCAGTTTATATTCATTCATGTGAGACATTTATCCTTAAAGGAAAAAAACAGTTTGATGTAACTGCCTATAAAGTGTTAGCTGGACTTCAGCTTCAATTTGGTAGTCACGTCCATCCTAATCTGCTGGTTTAACACAACCCTCTCTAAAGACTGACAATGTTGCTGTCCAAAGGTGTCTGCATTAATACGTCTCCCAGAATGCAGACACCCTAGGACAGGAAGCGTGTTACTGGCATGATCAGCAGGTGAATTAAAAGAAAAAAATGAATGCAGCTGGCTCATTTAAAGAGAAAGTAAACCTGATGGGTTTTACTTCCTCAATTGTTCCCTGCAAAGTAAAAGCATAATGGTCTAGTATGCATCAAATACTAGCCTGTTATGTGCCACTTACCTGCAAGCAATTCCTGTAATGTCCCTGCTGGTGGCCGCCTCCATCTTCACCCCTCTTCCTTCTGGGGCTGTGACTGGCTGGAGTCGCGTGTCGTCACTCCCACGCATTCACGCGGGAGCCGACAGTCACGGCACGCTGCTGGAAAAACACAACGATCGTGCCCTTTCTTCAGTGCGCATGCACTGATGATGTTGGCACAAGCGTATATGGGAAATATCTCCTAAACCACTTAATCACTATCGCTCAATTTTGCAAGTGTTCTAATTCACTATAGCTTTTGATGTGAAGGGATGTTTTTTGTTTGCTATGGACATGGATCTCAAGTTTCCAGGCAGAAAGAACAGTATATAAGATATAAAAGTGCATGCAGGGCACTGGACAAAGCACTAGGGACAAAAGGGAGGTGAATTGATATGATTCAGTAATGTAATCTGTGAAGCCTCGTACACACGACCGAGGAACTCGACGGGTGAAACACATCGTTTTCCTCGTCGAGTTCCTTGTCAGGCTGTCGAGGAACTCGACAAGGCAAGTTTCTCCATTCCTGTCGAAGAAATAGAGAACTTGCTCTCTTTTTGGCTCGTCGAGTTTCTCGACAGTTTCCTCAACGAAAATGTACACACGACCGGTTTCCTTGGCAAAAAAATATCTCCCAGCAAGTCTCTTGCTGGTTTTTGCCGAGGAACTCGGTCGTGTGTACCAGGCCTAAGATTACAGTGTACTGAATGTGTTATGTATCTTGCACTTTTTGAATTTGGCGCCTGGCTCTGTCCCTGTGTGTCGCGACGGCATCGGACGGAGGACACAGCCCGCAGAAACAGCAAGGGGACATCACAGGATCCTGGGGACAAGGTACGTAACCTGACCAGGATCCTGAGATGCAATCCCGAGTGTGGCTCGGGGTTACCGCTAATGGTACTGAAATTTTACCCCCAGCCACACTCTGGATTACCGCCAGGGAGGTTAAGGGCTGTTAAGCAGCAATATACTGCATGTTTGTTTTGGGGTTTAATACAGATTAAAGCCATTTGAACAGTTGTCTCTTTAAAACAATATACATTTTAATTAGGCAGGTGTTTAAAGTCTATTTATTTATTTATCATGACATATAGAGAATCAATTGGATTCCATGATTTTACTGCTCTAAATTAACCTTTTTTCTTTACAAGTTTATATACTATCCATCAGACTGTCATACATCCATATGTATTTTCTTCCATTTCCTAAACAATAGCACTAGTTATAAGGTTTGATTCCATATCACCACTACTTTAGATGGTTTTATTTTAACTCTGAGATAGAAATGCACATATTTGAGATATATTTGCATTTTTTATCTTGGGCTGTGGAAGGTCTTGAATGTATTTTGAAAAGCTTAGCTTGTTCACTTTTCTCTTTCAAATCAAGAGAAGACAGATGCAGACAGTTCTTAATGATGAAGGACGTACCTTAAACAAGGCATCAGTCTTTTCTCCAGTTTTGTTAGGTTCATTTAGGCTAGCCCTGATGACCTGAAGATGAGGGTTTCATTTTTTTTCCTGGAGAAAAATATAATGTAAATGTATAAACTCATTTAAGACTGTGGAGCTGTATTTCATTTCATTGTTCAATGGAGCCGATCCGAATTTCTCTCCACTGAAGCTTGCCATTTACTACAGTCACTGCATATACAGAATACATACATATAAGATGCTTTATTTTGGAAAATAATCTTTATTCTTAAATAATCTAAAAGAATTGGCAATTTCAGAGCCTTTTTTAATTCTTTGCATTTACCCTATAATTTTTTTCTATTTAGTTTAAGACAAACCTGTGTTTAAAAAACAACTTTTGTGCATCTGCTTCCTTCCCACTCCACAAAATCCCTTTTGCAACCTCTTATAACATTCTAAACAGGAACTGACCATATACTGGCGGCACAGTTCTTAGGCCTACACTCCTTAGGCTAGGTTCACACCACGATTTTTACATCCGATAATCGGACCGTTAAATCGGATGGAATCGTATATGACAAAATCGGATGGAATCGTATGTCAAAATTTTCACAAAAAAATCGGATCCTGATTTTAAATAATGTCTGGGAAAAAGAAGATTTTTGAAGTTATGGATATTCAGGGGAACCCCGCCGTCAATTTAAAACAAAAATGACGTGCGGTTCCCCCTAAATATCCATAACCAGACCCTTCAGGTCTGGTATGGATATTCAGGGGAACCCCGCCGTCAATTTAAAACAAAAATGACGTGCGGTTCCCCCTAAATATCCATAACCAGACCCGTTATCCGAGGACGTTGACCTGGCCGGCCGCAGAAAAGAGGGGGGGACAGAGTGCGGCCCCCCCCCTCTCCTGAACCGCACCAGGCCACATGCCCTCAACATGGGGAGGATGTCCCCATGTTGATGGGGACAAGGGTCTCATCCCCACAACCCTTGCCCGGTGGTTGTGGGGGTATGCGGGCGGGAGGTTTATTAGAATCTGGAAGACCCCTTTAACAAAGGGGACCCCCAGATCCTGACCCCCCCCCCCTGTGTGAAATGGTAATGGGGTACACTGTACCTCTACCATTTCACGAAGGAAGTGTAAAGTATTGTAAAAAAACACACTGACACCTTAGAATAAAGTCCTTTATTAAAAAACAAACAAACAAACCACTCGTTCCCGGCTTCCAGCGTTGTCCTGATCCTGCGAGGGCTGATCTCCCGCGATGAGAAGATCGGCCGGGTGTTCTCCGATCCAGCGCTGAGAAGATCCATCCGGAGCGCAGCATCCCCAACCTCCTCATCGCCGGACACAGCCCAGCGGAATGACGTCACTGACGAAGCCCAATGTCTTTCCTCTTCTTGGGCTTCCCCAGTGATAGCAGAGGGTACGTCAGAGGGGGCGGGGTGACGGGTGTCCCTGCCTCCTCTATATAAGAAATGTCACAGCTGCAGCGCGTCAATCCGCTGGGCTGTGTCCGGCGATGAGGTCGGGGATGCTGCGCTCCGGATGGATCTTCTCAGCGCTGGATCGGAGAACACCCGGCCGTCGCAGGATCTTCTCATCGCGGGAGACAACGCTGGAAGCCGGGAACGAGTGTTTTTTTTAAATAAAGGACTTTATTCTAAGGTGTCAGTGTGTTTTTTTACAATACTTTACACTTCCTTCGTGAAATGGTAGAGGTACAGTGTACCCCATTACCATTTCACACAGGGGGGGGTCAGGATCTGGGTGTCCCCTTTGTTAAAGGGGTCTTCCAGATTCTGATAAACCTCCCGCCTGCATACCCCCACAACCACCGGGCAAGGGTTGTGGGGATGAGACCCTTGTCCCCATCAACATGGGGACATCCTCCCCATGTTGAGGGCATGTGGCCTGGTGCGGTTCAGGAGAGGGGGGGCCGCACTCTGTCCCCCCTCTTTTCTGCGGCCGGCCAGCTCAACGTGCTCGGATAACGGGTCTGGTTATGGATATTTAGGGGGAACCGCACGTCATTTTTGTTTTAAATTGACGGCGGGGTTCCCCTGAATATCCATACCAGACCTAAAGGGTCTGGTTATCGAATTTGCGGGGACCTCCGTTCGGGTTCGCTCAACCCTAGTAATAAAAAATCGGGTACGATTTATCGCACAGTCATCCGATTTAGTACGATTTAGATTGACCACAATATAAAAAAAATCGGACACGATTTTAATACGATTTCAAATCAGGACCAAAAATCGTGGTCAAACACGATTTTTGATGCGATTTTAATTCGTATCAAATCTGATGCGGATCAAATCGGATGCACTTGGGGACCTAAATTAATGAATGGAAGTGAATGGATACGTTTTGCCATACAGATTTGTACGATTTTAAAGCTAAAATCGTGAGAACAAGTAGGATGACAAAATCGTGGTGTGAATGCACCCTTACCAAAAGTTGTTGGCTTTCAAATGAATGTAAAGCCAAAAAACGCTTTTACGGGTAAACCCCAAACTGATCCACACTGATTAAACATCCTCAGACACTCAGGCCTCATACACACGACCGAGTTTCTCGGCAAAAACCAGCAAGAAACTTGCTGGGAAATATTTTTTTGCCGAGGAAACCGGTCGTGTGTACATTTTCGTCGAGGAAACTGCCAAGAAACTCGACGAGCCAAAAAGAGAGCAAGTTCTCTATTTCCTCGACGGGAATGGAGAAACTTGCCTTGTCGAGTTCCTCGACAGCCTAACAAGGAACTCGACGAGGAAAACGATGTGTTTCGCCCGTCGAGTTTCTCGGCCGTGTGTACGAGGCTTCACAGTTCCTTGACTCCACTTTCAATATAAGGGGGCATATATGACATAAAGACTTATAGCAGGGGTGCCCAACCAGTGGCCCGGGGGCCACGTGTGGCCCACGGAGCCCTCTGATGTGGCCCGCGACCTCCTGCTCTGGGATGGAATAGAATAGAATACTGTTATTAAAGGTATGTTTATTACTAAAATCACAGTGTATAAATGGGCATATCTGTTCTGCAGTGGTTACTGGGCTGCTTTCAGACTGATCCGCAGGTGCAGAGGAGTTTACCTGTGGGTTACCTGCACTGAGTCATAGACTTCTGTTAATAACTGCAAGTTTGGTGAGCTTTCTGAAAGTGCACCATACCTGCAGAATATAATAGTAGTCTATTGCAAAGTGCAGAAAAGCGAGTAAACCACAGCACATCAGTGTGAAAGGGGGGTCCGACCAATTGGACCCTCCATTCACCTCTAAGTAGTGGCAGACATAAACCGACTTGTGTCCTACCTCCAATCCGATCCGCTAAAAAAAAAGTATTGCAGAGTAGACACGAACATGCCATCCACCCGCTTTGCTCATTGTGGCCCGCGACCGGTTACCAAGTTGCTTAAGTGGCCCTCGCTCTTCTAAAGGTTGGGCACCCCTGACTTATAGTGTAGTATGTAATAGTAAAAATGTGTTTAAAAGCATAACATATTACACTCACGTGTCTGAAGATAAAAGCAAACGTTTCTGTGTTGTTAAAGCTGCAGCAAAGAGCTCAGTCCTTCCAGCTTATGGCCACTGTACGTGGTGACGTCACGTTAGGCACCATCCAACACGTTTCATCGTACATTTGACATTGTCAGGGGCATGCATTAAACCAGCTATTATCAGATTCACATAGAATTTAAAAATAAAAAAGATGATAAATTATTTTGCACTCATTGTGATGGCTCTGCACCCAGACACAATCTTCTTAATTATGTTGAAATGTTTTTTTTGTTTTTATTATTCAAAGCAGGGCTTGACAAATTTGCTTGGAATCTAGGAGCCAGCTAAAAAAGTTAGGAGCCAGAAAACACGCTCCGTCCCGACGAGCTTGCGCGCAGAAGCGAACACGTACGTGAGCAGCGTCCGCATATGTAAATGGTGTTCAAACCACACATGTGAGGTATCGCCGCGATTGGTAGAGCGAGAGCAATAATTCTAGCCCTAAACCTGCTCTGTAACTCAAAACATGCAACCTGTAGAGTTTTTTAAACGTTGCCTATGGAGATTTTAAAGGGTAAAAGTTTGACGCCATTCCACGAGCGCACGTAATTTTGAAGCGTGACATGTTGGGTATGAATTTACTCGGCGTAACATTATCTTTCATAATATTAAAAAAAATGGGGATAACTTTACTATTGTCTTATTTTTTAATTAAAAAAAGTGTAATTTTTTCCCCAAAAAAGTGCGCTTGCAAGACCGCTGCGCAAATACGGCGTGACAGAAAGTATTGCAACAATCGCCATTTTATTCTCTAGGGTGTTGGGATAAAAAATATATATACTGTTTGGGGGTTCTAATTAGAGGGAAGAAGATGGCAGTGAAAATAGTGAAAAATTACATTAGAATTGCTGTTTAACTTGTAATGCTTAACTTGTAATACCAACGGCCACCACCAGATGGCGCCAGCTTACACATTTGGTGGTAATAACTTGTAATACCAACGGCTCACCACCAGATGGAGCCAGCTCACAAAAAAAAAAAAAAAAAAGATTTTTTTTTTGTTTTTTTTTTGCCCCCCCTTCCAAGCCAAGTCGCCAGGACCCTATTTCTAGTCGCCATGGCGACCTGGCGCCCGGGATTTGTCGAGCCCTGATTCAAAGTATGTGGATAGAAGGAGGGTCATTAATTTTTATTTTCAAGCTCCAAGTACTGTTGATAATCTCTTCAAGCAACAGGACAAAGCAGTAGAAAAATGCTGTCTGAATGTCTCAGCATTCACACAGCTGTCGTGAATAATTCCTGCAATGTGTCTAATATGTGTGTGAATGTCATTTTCTATTTATTTTGTGATATAACTCTCTTATCTATCTTGTGGCCATAATGCAGTAATTTCCCAATTACGGTCTTTCAAGAAAATATGACGCTGACCATCATAGTAATTAAATAAAAAATGACATTTCACCAATAAGGCACACACTGCGCAGATGATTTGTGACAGCTGTGCACATGCTGAGACATTCACACAGCATTTGTTTTATAAATAGACCCCAACGTTTTCTTTCTGTTAATTGCTACCTATTACTTGCTTGATAACATGTTTATACCCTCTCTAAGGCCAGCCATAGACAGGCAGACTGAATGTACCAAGTGGATTGATCGATCAACTTGGGAACAACCAGCCTGCCAGATTTTGTATGCGATTATCGCTAGTGGCTAGTATAGCCACTAACAATAATTTGATCTCTTCTCCTGGTAAGCATAGCTTCCCCTGATGTCCGCCCCCTGCCTGGGACAATACAATTTCAGCCTGTGGTTTCAGGGAAGAAATTTAATCTATGTATGTGCTGCTTAAGGTGCATTTTCTTCTATGGTAATTGGTGATATCCTGCCCTGGGAACCAGCCACTTCACACCAATTACTAACTCTGTGAGGACCATTCCTCTCACCTCTCCTGCCTACCTCCCCATGTCACTGAAGATTGATGTCATTGCCCTAGCAGGCAAGAGAGTGAGGCAGTGTCATTCTATTGCCACTCTCTGCACACCATCTGCAGTGCACTATCGCCTCCTCCCATCTTCCATCTTTGCCACCAAGTTCTGGAGAGGAAAACATCATGCACACTATCTGGCCTGCCAATTTAGATGAGCAGAGGAAGCAGAGCCCCCAAAAAAATCAAATATGAAATATGCTATTAAATGCTTTTAACATCTTCCCAATTGCCCTATATACAATGATGGTTAGATGGGAGTACTGTTGCTCTGGGAGGATATCATATGACTTTCTTCCAGAACATGCCTCTCACGCCACCCTAGGGCCACGCAGTGGCATGATACATCACTGGCTGTGTCCAGCAGACACAGCTCATGACTGATCACTGTCTGCTTCCAGTGCCATGTAATCGCTGTGACCAATCACAGCCAATCACAAGACAATTGTGAACAACGGATGGCTTCCTTTCATGCTATCCATTATATACAATTGTGCTGCTAGCTGTGATTAGTCACTGTGATAACATGGTACAGACAGGGCTAATCAAAGCTCATGTGTACCAGGGGATTAGCTTTGGCCAATTACAGCTAATCATAACAAAAGTGGTATGGTATGGTGACACTGTATTGCTCTGGTCACAGTGTTATATAAAAAAAAAACGTAAAAAAAAAAACAATTGAAAACAAAGGAAAAGTTTAAAACACATATTTTTTTTTACTGTCACCAGTCAGTGTTCCATATCACTGCCAGTTATATCACAACACTGTACTTCACTGGTGACCGTATGTAAAAAAAAAAAAAAAAAAATGTGAAACATCTGTCTTTCTAAATACCTTAGACCAGGGGTGCCCAACCAGTGGCCCGCGGAGCCCTCTGATGTGGCCCGCAACCTCCTGCCCTGGAATGGCAGGATGGCAAGCCCAGATTGCAGGTTGCCGACCCGCCATCCTGAGAATCAGTGTTGTGAATGAAACTGACGGTGGATGAAGCAAGCGGCTGCAGAGCAGAACTGCATAAGCCAATGCTTCCTGTATAGCGCTGGCTCCTATAATAGGTGGAGTGATACTAAATGTGCTCTGCCTGGGACAGCAACAGCTGATGTTACCTGAATGGAATACTGTTATCAATGGTAAGTTTATTACTAAAATCAAAATAAAATAAAATCGTATTTATAGGCATATCTGTTCAGCAGTGGTTACTGGACTGCTTTCAAACTGATCAGCAGGTGCACCTGTGGGTTACTTGCACTGAGCAATAGACTTCTGGCTTTACCTGTGGGTTGGGGCACTTTCAGAAAGTGCAATACACCTGCAGGATGTAATAGAATTATATGGCAAAGTGCAGCTAACCCGCAGGACAACCGGTGGACTGCGCTGCACCTGCGGCGTAGGTAAACCACAGAACATTAGTGTAAAAGCATCCTTGGGCCCCTTTCACATGATCAGTCCAACCCAATCAGACCCTCCATTCACCTCTATGGAGCGTCAGATGTAAACAGACTTGTGTCTGTTTACACCCACCTGCCTCCAATCCGATCTGCTAAAAAAACAGAAGTGGATCCATCCCCCTCCATCTGATCAGATCAGAGTGCTCATAGAGTAGAGTGGGCTGTGTCTGTGTCTGTGCCCACTTTGTATATGCAAAGTGGACACGGACCTGTCATCCACCCCCTCTCCGCTCATTGTGGCCCGTTATTAAGTCGCTTAAGGGGCCTTTGCTCTTCAAAAGGTTGGGCACCCCCTGCCTTAGACTGTCTACTTTCCAAAACAGGGTCATTTGGGGGTATGTACTGTCCAGTATATCAGGTTTTCTGATATATATATATATATATATATATATATATATATATATATATATATATGCCAGAATTTGTGGACTCTATATATAACTTTCCTACAGACTAAATATTAAACACTGATTTGGGTTATTTCTACCAAAGAAATGTAGCTGAATACATTTTGACCTAAATTTAAGGGAGGAGAATTTTATTACAGAAACTAAGCAAAAACAAGAAAAATCTGTCTATTTTTATTTATTTAGCAAAAAATTTAAAACCCAGTGGTGATTAACTGGTTCCCGACTGGCTCCTGTACATATACGTCGGCAGAATGGCACAGCTGGGCAAAGTAACGTATATAAATACGTCACTTTGAAATTCCTGCCATGTGGTGCGCACGCACCCCTGCTGCGAGCTCCGTGATCGTGCCCGTGGCACCCGCAGACTCGATGTCCGCCGGTGTCCTGTGATCGGGTCACAGAGCTGCAGAATGGGGAGAGGCAAGTGTCTGCCTAGTGACACTGTCACTGATCGTCTGTTCCCTCTCATCGGGAACAATGATCAGTGATCAATCATAGCCACGCCCCCTAATAGTTAGAAGAACTCTCTAGGACACACTTAACCCCCTTCAGCACCACATAGTGGTTAACCCCCTTCACTGCCAGTGTCATTTTCACAGTAATCAGTGCATATTTATAGCACCGATCGCTGTAAAAAATGACAATGGTCCCAAAAATTTGTCAAAAGTGTCCGATGTGTCCACCATAAAGTTGCAGTCACGATAAAAATCGCAGATCGCCGCCATTACTAGTAAAAAATAAATAAATAATAAAAATGCCATAAAACTATCCCTATTTTGTGGACGCTATAACTTTTGTGCAAATAAATCAATATATGCTTATTGTGATTTGTTTTATCAAGATTATGTGGAAGAATACGTATCGGCCTAAACTGTTGACAAATTTATTATTTTTAGAGATTTTTTGGGGGATATTTATTATAGCAAAAAGTAAGAAATATTGAATTTTTTTCAATATTGTCGCTCTATTTTTGTTTATAGAGCAAAAAATAAAAACCACAGAGGTGATCAAATACCACCAAAAGAAAGCTCTTGAAAAATGACGCCAATTTTGTGTGGGAGCCACATTGCATGACCACGTAATTGTCAGTTAAAGTGACACAGTGCCGAATCGCAGTGGCCTGGTCTTTGGCCAGCGAAATGGTCCGGGCTAAGGCGGTAAATACCACCAAAACAAAACTCTCCATTGTGTGAAAAAAATGATAAAAATGTCTTATGAATACAGTGTTGCTTGACCGTGCAATTGCCAATTGATTGGTACAGCCAGAGAAGGGAATTATTTTTGACGAGGAATGGCTTTTAACAGCCATCATGGGCTGTTAGTGGGCTTGTATGTTTATGATAAATTGCATTTTTTGCAGATCAGTGCAGGTCAACACTGTATTCATTTTGTGTCTACCAGTGTATGAATCTGCTATGACATCTGATATGTTCTGCAATCATCTCTGTCTATTATAGAGATAAAGAGGGGTTCTCTGACAGTTGTTGATCATAGTCAAGGTTGGCGCAGGACTGCAGCCAAGAAGGCCACTGATCTTTGCACTCTTTGGTGACATTGGTGTGTTGTGTGATTTTTATAATAAACATTTTTGAATTTGAGAATGATTATGGAACGATTATGTAGGCTATTGTAGATTGTTTGTGAAATGTAAATGTCTTCAGGTAGTGAACTGTAGTCATTGTCATTTTTTGGAGATCCTTAATAATAATTTACAGGTAAAGTTAGAAATGCAGGAGAAAACTTTTCCTCTTGAAAGTCATATCATGTGTAGACTCATAATATAAGTCCACTACTGGTAAGCATATCCCAGCCAAATAGTGTTAGTTAATATTAATTTCCTATTTAATTGTTAATGCATTTATTTAGCAGTCACTGGAAACCTGCTCTTGTGCAAGACAACTTTAATGCTCATGTACAAGTAGCTTTTAAAGTGCATTGATCAGGAACCCTTGCACTGCTTTGCCTTGTGTTTTTTATTCATATATTTTCATCTTTCCTAGTTTGTTAGCTTGGAGTATTTATCGTTGACATAAAAGGTTCCAGTCTCAATTCCTGTGCTTAAAAAACATGTAGTGCAAGGCAAAGCTAGAAAAGAAAACTGCAACTGGGCCATTTTCAGCTGCTGCTTGATGGTAATGTTGAATAAACTCCTTGCCAACTAGGTCAGCCAAATGTCGGATTCCTCTGGCAGAAATGATTGCAAGTTTCTATTTTGTGACATTTTACAAAGAAGACAAAATGCATGTTTCTTATAAAGAACACATTTTTTATAGAGGGCAACATTTTCTTGATGGGGACAAATTATGAAGGCTCTGCTAAATATCGAAAATTTGAACAATACAAAGAACAGCAAGAGAATAAACATTAATATAAAAACTTACTACAGCTCATGTTTCTTCATCTTGTTTTATTTTATAACCTTTTAAGCCTCGTACACACGATCGGATATCTGATGGAATCTAATCTGATGAATTTTTTCGTCTGATACTTTTTCTGTCTTGCCTACACACCATCAGTCAAAAATCCATCCGTGTCCAACACAAAAATGAAGTTCAATGCTTCCGAGCATGCGTCGACTTGATTCTGAGCATGCGTGGATTTTTGACGGATGGACTTCCACACAGACGATCATTTTTTTTCAATCAGTATTTTATCCATAGGAAAAATTTAAAACATGTTCTATTTTTTTTCACATATGGAAAACAAACCAATGGTGCCCACACACAATCGGTTTGTCCAATGAAAACAGTCCATCGGTCTGTTTTCATTGGACAAACCAATCGTATGTACAGGGCTTTAGTGTATGTATGTGTTTCCCACTGGTTTGTGTCCATTTATCTGAAATACATGCTAATATATTTCCACTAAGTTTTTAAATAACAAAAACATTGCAGTTTGCTTTGTGCCATATTTCCATATTTCTTATTGGTTAATACAACATAATATTGGTAAACCTTTAACTATGAATTCCCTTTAATTCAATTTAGCTATTTTTTTAATGCTTCCATCTGTCATCTTTTAAGACTTTTATTTGCATCAAAATACATGAACAACATAATAGAAGTTAAGGTCCACTTTGGTGGGTAAATATGTTCACTCCTTTCATTGCTTGGTGAGCTATAGAGATCTATTGTGAGTGAGATTCCCCACCCTATATGATGTAATTGATCAAATAAGGAATAACTTCATTCTTATAATAGGTTCTACCCTAAAAAAAAAAAAAAATGGATCCCAACAAAGTTCTATTCATTCTTAGACCAGGTACAAGCCTATAAAGTTTTCATCAAAAGTAACTGGTAAGCATACAAAGCATCCTTTTATCATGTTGCAAAAGCATGGATCATTTCACTCACTAGGCATTATTTAATGAAAACTGTTTTATGTTTATACTATTCTCAAATATTAAATGTAAGGAAAACTATTTAAAATGGATGTAAACCTTGACATATACCCAGTGAAGTAAACAGCCTCAGATGATACACAGAGATGAAACAAATGTCTATATATAAGTTTAACATGTATATCTGCTGTCTTCAGCTTGCTATATTATTTAGAAATGTTTTTTCTTTCTGTTCAGCACTGTGTGGATTCTTGGCATATACTGTGTTACAGCTGATTGGAGGAAAGGCACATACCCTCACTCCACATAGGCAAAGCTGTCCTGTAAATAGACAAGCTCTCTGCTAATCTATTTATAGCACCCACCCTGACACAAATTTCAGGCTGGTTTTATCTCGGTTGTCAGAGAACTTTTCATAACTTATCATGCTGATAACAGAAGAACGGAGTAGCAAGAAGACATGAGACTTAGGGCTTTGGAGAGAGATAAGAACACACTACTGATATATGTGCTTAGGTCAAATTTCATGAACAGGTTTACATACACTTTAAATATATAAAGGAATATGCCACAAAGAGTCAGTCTGTGGTTTACCTGATAGTGAGGCTGAATAGGTTCAATACATGTGGCCAGTGGGTCATGCTCACTAGCCACATGGGTTGACTCATCAGTCACAAAACATTTGCCTGTTAAGATGCACTTTATTGTAGCCACAATGTGATAGAAGTGATTATGGAAAAGGTTGATAGGATTAATACAGGCAAAAAAATATATACATTTTAATCCAAGACAATTTGTTGCTTGGCTCACTTTTTGTAAATGCTCATTCTTTAAAATCTGAGTTGGTTCTCTAGTTTTCTATATCCTTTTATTCTTTGGATTTTGACCACCAAGCATAAGTAGAATTTAAGACAATATAGAATAAGAAAGAACAGACAAAGAAAGCGCATATGAATTCTTAGGATATAGAAAACCAAGTTACTGCACCTGAAAAATGTTGGAATAGCCTGAACAATTCTAAACATCAACACATTTTTCATTGTTATCATCACAAATTTGCATCTTTTTTTCATTTGTCATAGTCCATAAAATTGTCTGAAGTGCTTCACGATAAGAAAATTAAAGAAGTATTTTCTAGGACTTTACTATCATTTGCTTTAAGAAGTAACCGTTTGCATTGTTATAAAGTGATTTGAGTGAGTTAAAGAGAACTTTCCTGGTTCTTAGGACTAATAAAGTACAAGTACAAGTTAATTGATACATTTGGGCAATTGCAAACAGTTTGGCAGATAACTAGATATCAGTTTGAATAATAAAAACGAACACCATATGAGTAATGTTCTGTGAGTGAAAATTACCCAAGTTTTCTTTTGTTTCCAAGCATAAATTCTAGCTTTTTTTCTGGTTTCAGAATTCTTGTTGTAGAGAAGCTATGTTTATTTTACATGCCCTCCTTGTGTATGTGAGTATAGCCACCATATTCCTAATTGCTGCCGAGATAAACAGTGCATCTATGTTTAGATACAGTCATTGCTATGGGAATTGTAGTACGCATAGAGCGGAGCATGTGACCAGAAATAACAGACTCTGCTCACTCTATACTTGCAGCAGTGAGATGCATCAACAGTGTATCAGGACAATAAAACATCAGGAAAACAAAAAGCCTGAAAACAGCAGTAAAAGGGGAAAAAACAGCGCCAAGGTATACTTCATAATTTTGAATTATTGATTTAAAAATTGTTAGTTTAGTGTCACTTTAAGTTTGTCAAATAAAGCGTAATTTCCAAAATGTTGCCAAAATGCCTACAGATCTTTTATGATAGTAAATAGCCATAGCTGATTTGTCCCCTCTGTTGAAAACTAAATGGGTGTCTCAGGCATAAACCCACCACTCATGTTGTGCAGAGACAAGAGGAATAAGCAATGATACAGGCTAGCATATGTGGTTCTTACAAATTAATCAGTTCAGTAAAAATGTTTCATAAAAATACAAACCTATAAATTAAACATACACATCTATCTATCTTATCTATCTGTCTATCTATCTATCTATCTATCTATCTATCTATCTATCTATCTATCTATCTATCTATCTATCTATCTTGTAAAGTGGCAAGTATATACATATAAGATGAAGAGGCACGTGTGTGTGTGTGTTTGAACCTTTACAGAAATGTATTGCAGAGTTGACACAAGTTTAATAAATGCTTGTATGAAACATCATAAATTTGCTTCAGTGTTCAATAAAAAAGGATTTGTGGATTTAATACAAAACACAATGAATATTGGAGTCTACTTTAAACTACTGGGAGTACTAGTGTATAACCTGTGTATCCGCCATTCACAATAGCTTCCAGTGATTTGAAACTGAAAGGCCCATTTCACACATGCGGACCGTCCGTATGTCCACTTTTTCATCCATCCATGTACAGATGAAAAAGGGACATACATGTATCCCTATGAGAAAGCGGGTGTCAGCGGATGAACATCCGCTGACACCAGATCTTATCGGTGTCCGCAATGCTTCGATTCTGCAGACGGAGGAAAATCCTATTTTTCCATCCATCTGCAGAGTGGATCGGGTGAACACGGACAGACGTTCCGCGTTCATTCGACCCCCCCCCCCCCTATAGGGGAGAGCGGAGATCTGACAGGGCGATCCCTACGGGATACGCAAGTCTGAAAGGACTCAAAGGGTTTACCCACCCATAATGAACTCCTAACTTATTAGCCATAAGGAGAGATACTTTTTTTTTGTACATACATGTCTTTAGCAAAATATGTAGCACCACCAAATTAACATTTCTGGTTTAAAGCTTTTTGATCAACTCCTATATTTTTTAGACATCTGGCTGACATTTTCACACACCTACATTTATATATATATATGAACTGCAGTTAATTTTGTGTTTTAGAGTGAGTGAATTGTCAGAGTCTAACACATTAGAAGGCTGTGTACATCTTCTATAAAGTACTATGTGTGAGATGCTGTAATATGTACCCAGAACTAACACATGCGCATTTTTTATATATTTATGATTTTACATAGTTACTTAGTCAGGCTGAAAAAAAAACACAAGTCCATCTAGTTTAACCACCTGTTCTCCGTAAGGTTTACAATATAAAATCTATTCCTCATTCATACCCATTTACCCCCCCCCCCAAAAAAAAAAAGAAAAATAATAACTTCATAATTATATTCTTTCCCTTCCCTCTCCCCTCATCCCTCTGTGGGGTGCTTAGTTCCTTTTCATAGATATTTTATTAAAATTATTGGGGTCCAAAATTCATCCCACTGTTGCCATATTTTGGTGGTATTTGATCACCACAGTTTTTTTCCAATTTGAATGAAAACAGACCAAACATTTTGAAAAAAATATTTTCATACTTCTTCATACATTTAGGCCATAATGTATTCTGTTACACGTCAGTGGTAAAAATCCCATTAAGTGTGTATTAATTAGTTTGTGTGAAAGTGTTAGCGTCTACAAACTATGATATATATATCTTTAAAAATGTATAAATTTTGATGTTTTTTGAAAATAAAATTGCATAACATTTTTTTTTTAACAAACTGCCACCAGTGCAGTACAGTGTCTTCATATGACTAGTGATCCCCAGGGACATTAACTGGTGATGGTATGTTTAAAAAAAACAAAACGTAAAAACAAAATTTTGTAAACATTTTCTTTTGTTTTGTCATTTTATTTTAATTTTTTTGCTATGTTTGTCATATACTTTCATCAGAGTAGTTCAGTGTCACCATAGTAACACTGTACTACGCTGAGGGGGTAATCAGGGAATATTTTTTTTTACTTTTTGCTGTTACAATAATGATCATTGTAACAGCAAGGTTTTTAACTGTCATGAATGGGTTACATTTATGATAGCTATGATTACTACTGATCTGTGATTGGGTACAGGTTGTTTTGATTGGCCCATGTACCATGTACCATGCCAATCACAGCATAGGAAACAGCTGTTATCAATGAATTAATTAGTAACAGCTTTGTTGACATTGTGATCACGAGATTGCTAATCCCGTGGGTACTGGGATTCATGGTTGCAGGAGTGGTGCACCGCACACCCCTAGTCCGGAGCAGGCTGGATGACGTACATGTGTGTGATCCAGTTTTAGTTTTCCTGTAACTCCCCCATGCAATAAAAGTACTGTGGACGGTTGGCAACTGTTTAACCAATGGAATAAATAAACTTAATGAATAATGAAATTAATTCTTTCCTCGCCATTGACATCCACCCCTAAACTTCTTTTGACTTTGGACCAATTTGCATCACTCTCAGGCTTAGTTGTGAACCCATAGAAATCAAAAGCACTTAATCTCTCTTTACCCCAACCTATAGTATCACATCTTCGCCATGCCCTTCCATTAGTTAGTGGTCACCTCACTCAATCCCCTAGCTTAGAATTAAATTGACAGCTGACCCCACTACCCTGTACTCAGTTAACTACCCTCTAATTCTAACCTATTCAACCAGCCTTATTATTGCTTGGCTAACCTTGCCCCTAGCTTGGTGGGGTCACCTCGCTGTGACGGAAATTACAATTCTACCAAAAATCCTGTGCCTATTCCAGGTCCTACCGATCTCGGTCCCGCCACTATTATCTCCAGATCTTACATCGCCTACATATTTGGCAAAACTAGGCCCCGAGTAGCTAGAACAACCCTGTACTCCCCAAAGCTCCAGGGTGGCCTAGGTCTCCCGCACTTTATCAAATATTATCAGGCAGCTCACCTCTCCAACTGCCCAAATATCACACCCTTCACAAATTACTCCTGTGGGTAACATTAGAGTCCATGGACTGTGACCCACTATCCATAGCCAATCTTCTATGGCTCTATGGCTTGGAGGAAATAGAGGCTCATAAGGTCAATGTCATACAGCTTAGCTCTCTTAACCACTATTCTAAAAATGCCTATGTTGAACTATTAAATTATTACTAACTATGTATTATTATTGTTTTTTTTAATACAATAAATAAAATTAAAAGTGTGAGATGCAAAAAAACAACAACTCATAGATGTATCACTGACTGGAATATTATATGGCATAATAACAAAAGTTATTATACAGTATCTTGCTGCTTCTTTAGGAACTGTGGGGTTGATTTACTAAAATTAGAGAGTGCAAAATCTGGTGCAGCTGTGCATAGAAACCAATCAGCTTCCTGTTTTTGTCAAAGCCTAATTAAACAAGCTGAAGTTAGAAGCTGATTGGCTACCATGCACAGCTGCACCAGATTTTGCACTCTCAAGTTTTAGTAAATCATCCCCTTCATAGCTATTGTATATTGTACCTTCCTTCCTTTTCACATCTATTTATGTGAGGGACATAAGAAAAAAAATGCCTTTTTTGGAACTTCTGCTTTATACTTGATGTAGATTCCATAATGATGTGCGTTCTCTAGAACTCTGATTAACTTTGATTGCTGCTATTAAGAATTGTGATTATCTGCAGTGTTTAGCATATATTGGCACCTGTTCGTTCACATGTAAATGGATTTGTTTCATCAGTGCTTGAAATCTCGTGATTAACACAGCAATAATGTGTGAATAGTTCCATGTATTTTCAAATATTGGGCTAAAAGCTATAGTTTTGCCTTGACAAATCATTATTGCTAGGCTTAGTTACATTTTCATCATAATATATGAAATAAAAAAGAGTCTATTTAAAATTTGCTTTACAAAGAACACTAGCAAAAGGGTGCCAATTTATTGAACAAGCTAAATACTGAACAGCAGGCATTGGTGTAGTGGCAAGTTAAGTGAGGACATGTGGGAGAGATGTTGAGAACACAAAGAGAGCAAGGGGCTTATGCAGTGATAAGAGTGGGGTTTGGTATGCAGATGTGGTGCAGATGGAGGAGGATGAGGGTTTGTTGTGGTAGTGAGAGTGTAGGAGAGTTGACATAAAGGTACAGTGGTGGGACAGTTTTAGGCATAAAAGTGAGAAGAGAGGTGCAGGCACAGTGATGATGGGGGGTGGTGGGGTGGTGCGCCGTGGTGCTGAAGGCGGTGGTTGCAGACATAGTGATGAATGATACCTCTGTTAGGAGCTGTCAGCTTTAACTCCAGATGCTGCCAGCGGTTGGGTGGGGGGTTGGTAGTAGATTCGCCTACTGCAGGGAGAGAAAGATGAGGAAACATTGAGAAAATGCTGTTTGAAATTCTATGTTCTGCACAGAGATACCATGTTACACACCCTCTAAAGTGACTTCCTTTTCACATTTTCAGGACTGGAAATCTTCTTTGGCAACAAAGATCATGGCATAGGGTTAATATGCCCAGAAAGGGCTGTTGGTCTAACAGTCTATTTAACCACTTGACCTCTGGAAGGTTTTACCCCCTTCTTGACCAGACCGTGTTTTTTCGCTGAATACAGCACTGCGCTACTTTAACTGGCAATTGCACAGTCATGCAACACTAAATGTAAATTACATTTATACAATTTTTTCACACAAATAAAGCTTTCTTTTGGTGGTATTTGATCATCACTGGGTTTTAATTTTTTTATTATTATAGAAGTAAAAAAAGACCAACATTTTTTAAATAATCTACTTTCTTCATAAGTTTAAGCCAAAATGTATTCCCCTTTATGTCTTAAGTAAACAAAATAAAAATAAAAAGTGTTTATTAATTGGTTTGTGTGCAAAGTTATACTGTAACATCTACAAAATATAGTATATATATATATATATCAGAAATGTACAGAGCAATAGATGCTTTATGTTAATGGCAGTGATCTGCGACTTAGGGGGTTATTTACGATAGGCAAATCCACTTTGCACTACAAGTGCAAACTAAAAGTGCAAAATGCACTTGAAATTACACTGAAAGTGCACATGGAAGCACAGTCGCTGTAAATCTTAGGGGTAGATATGAAATTAGGGGAAGCTCTGCTGATTTTATCATCCAATCAGGTGCAAGCTAAAATGCTGTTTTTTTTTTTCCTTGCATGTCCCCCTCGGATCTACTTTCAGTGCAATTTCAAGTGCACTTTGCACTTGTAGTTTGCACTTGTAGTGCAAAGTGGATTTGCCTTTAGTAAATAACCCCCACTGTGTACCTGTGATAGGGTGCCCTCTAGGTGGGTCCTTATTTTTGTTGCTTTTATAGCGGATAACAAATTAATGTCCAGACTGTCAATTTGCCATTCTGCATTCATATACTTACAACCAAATACAATATTGCAAGGGTCGGCTCTCCTTATCCTACTCTGATTGCAGTCCAATTATAGTGGTTCATCAGCAAATTTTTACCCCTCCATAATGTGTCCCAAACCCTGGCAATATCACTGTATGTCAGCATCACCCCACCAGTACAGGAAGATACAGGATTTTAGGCAATGGTGAAAGTGTTTCATATCCTGTAAAATTCTGTTTATAGTGTTTATCAGTGAAGACAATATAATTCCATGCAAGATGTAAAAAAATAGATAATTTTTCACCTGTCCCTTTACTATCTTTAATGCTGAATGCCAGGAACAATACATGCATATAAATATATTCTACAATAGCCATGAACAATCTAAATTCACTTTGTGTGTAACCAAATGCTTTTGCAAACCCTGATTGTAACTTGTAAAAATAGCAGTGCTGTCCATTACCTGTGCAAAAAGCAGAGCTGTGGGGGGTCCCAGCAGGCCCCACCCACCACAGATTGCCTGTATAAAACTGCAAGAGGTGGATACAAGACCAGCCACCGTGCACAATGGCAGAGAGCAACAGAGAACAGTCTTTATTACAGGAATCTCCTGAATAGAGGAAAACATTTTCACACTAGATTACTACACAGGTCTGGAAGAAGTACACAAAGCACACCAAGATTCAAGTAAGAATACACATGCCTCCTGTATTTAGACAATATTTACTTATCCCAGTGTTCAGCTGTACATGTAAAAATTTGGGATAGAATGATTGAATGAATGCAAACTTTATAGTTTTCAGAAAATAATTATATTGTGTATCTTTGAGAGCAGACTTCTGTTTATATAGCAAACAGAAAAGCTTCATAGCATTTCTATTTCTGTAGTGTGTCTAAAAGACAAATCATTTAGTTAAAAAAAGTTAATTATTCAGTGCAAATAGAGTGAAACATGCTTTTCTCTGCATTTGTTAACATGCAAATGTAGTAAATGATTGTAACATTTCTGGAGGAAATAGAATTGCTCCTTGGGTTTATGTTATTTAATTGCAGCTTGCTGTGATTCCATAAGGCATGCATTACTACTTCTGTACCACAAGAACACATTTAATCTCAGCACAGCAAAATGTACAATGAATATACTTGAATCTAAACTGGAACTGGCAGTCTAACATTGTCAGCTTATTTCTGCTGGAATTTTGGAAGGAATCAACTCTTTTTTGTTGGGAAGTAATAAAGCCCTAAACGTGTTTATGAATAGGAATGGGCTTACACATTGCTAAATTCAATGAAAAATATGAGCATGGGTACAAAACATTGGGGAATAATAAACTCTAGACTGGTCACTTAGCAAAGTAAATGTTGACTTTGTAAGGGAATTTTCCCTTAGATTAGTTGAAGTTCTGCTGATGTTTTATCCAATCACGTGCAAACGAAAATACAGTTTTTTCTAGTTCATTTGATTGGGTATTTCCTGCACTGTGAATTTTAACCGCATTCACTAAGGTAAGAGAAAATTCCTTTGCAAAGTGAAAATTCACTTTGAAAAGACAACACGCTCTACTCCTTAATAATAATAATAATAATAATAATAATAATAATAATAAAAAAAAGACATTTAAAATAAGAAATCGCTGGTTGTAATATGATTTTTTTTTTTTAAATATCTTTGGAAAAAAAAGCAATATGAAAGAATGGTGTGCTTTTCTATGCTCACAAAAAATCAACACATCCTTTGTAGATTCAAAACAACATTTTTTATATTATCAGTTGAAGCAGAGAAGGCTTACAGGGAGTGCAGAATTATTAGGCAAATTGTATTTTTGAGGATTAATTTTATTATTGAACAACAACCATGTTCTCAATGAACCCAAAAAACTCATTAATATCAAAGCTGAATATTTTTGGAAGTAGTTTTTAGTTTGTTTTTAGTGTTAGCTATTTTAGGGGGATATCTGTGTGTGCAGGTGACTATTACTGTGCATAATTATTAGGCAACTTAACAAAAAAAAAATATATACCCATTTCAATTATTTATTTTTACCAGTGAAACCAATATAACATCTCAACATTCACAAATATACATTTCTGACATTCAAAAACAAAACAAAAACAAATCAGTGACCAATATAGCCACCTTTCTTTGCAAGGACACTCAAAAGCCTGACATCCATGGATTCTGTCAGTGTTTTGATCTGTTCACCATCAACATTGCGTGCAGCAGCAACCGCAGCCTCCCAGACACTGTTCAGAGAGGTGTACTGTTTTCCCTCCTTGTAAATCTCACATTTGATGATGGACCACAGGTTCTCAATGGGGTTCAGATCAGGTGAACAAGGAGGCCATGTCATTACTTTTTCTTCTTTTATACCCTTTCTTGCCAGCCACGCTGTGGAGTACTTGGACGTGTGTGATGGAGCATTGTCCTGCATGAAAATCATGTTTTTCTTGAAGGATGCAGACTTCTTCCTGTACCACTGCTTGAAGAAGGTGTCTTCCAGAAACTGGCAGTAGGACTGGGAGTTGAGCTTGACTCCATCCTCAACCCGAAAAGGCCCCACAAGCTCATCTTTGATGATACCAGCCCAAACCAGTACTCCACCTCCACCTTGCTGGCGTCTGAGTCGGACTGGAGCTCTCTGCCCTTTACCAATCCAGCCACGGGCCCATCCATCTGGCCCATCAAGACTCACTCTCATTTCATCAGTCCATAAAACCTTAGAAAAATCATTCTTGAGATATTTCTTGGCCCAGTCTTGACGTTTCAGCTTGTGTGTCTTGTTCAGTGGTGGTCGTCTTTCAGCCTTTCTTACCTTGGCCATGTCTCTGAGTATTGCACACCTTGTGCTTTTGGGCACTCCAGTGATGTTGCAGCTCTGAAATATGGCCAAACTGGTGGCAAGTGGCATCTTGGCAGCTGCACACTTGACTTTTCTCAGTTCATGGGCAGTTATTTTGCGCCTTGGTTTTTCCACACGCTTCTTGCGACCCTGTTGACTATTTTGAATGAAACGCTTGATTGTTCGATGATCACGCTTCAGAAGCTTTGCAATTTTAAGAGTGCTGCATCCCTCTGCAAGATATCTCACTATTTTTGACTTTTCTGAGCCTGTCAAGTCCTTCTTTTGACCCATTTTGCCAAAGGAAAGGAAGTTGACTAATAATTATGCACACCTGATATAGGGTGTTGATGTCATTAGACCACACACCTTCTCATTACAGAGATGCACATCACCTAATATGCTTAATTGGTAGTAGGCTTTCGAGCCTATACAGCTTGGAGTAAGACAACATGCATAAAGAGGATGATGTGGTCAAAATACTCATTTGCCTAATAATTCTGCACTCACTGTAAAGTACATCTAAAGCCAACACCTTTTTCTCCATTTTTGATAGTGACGGGGAGGGTTAAAACCTCTGTCAGGTTTTTATTTATTTTTTACCAGCAGAATCGGCTGAAAGTGAGATGATAGCTTTCCAACATGAGAAAAATCCCCCTCTTAGGCCCCTTTCACACTAAGGAGTTTTTCAGCCGGTGCAGCGCTAAAAATAGCGCCTAAATACCACCTGAAAAACTCCTGCCCAGCCTTCTCATTGTGAAATCCAGAGGACTTTCACATTGAGGTGATGCGCTGGCAGGAGAGAAAAAAATCTTCTGCAAGCAGCATATTTGGAGCAGTGAGAAGAGCGGTGTCTATACTGCTCCTTCACCGCTCCTTCCCATTTAAAACAATGGGAAACCACGGTAATACCGACCGCAATGTGCCTCTGCTGAGGCACATTGTGGGCGGTATTAACCCTTTTTCGGCCACTAGCGAGGGTTAATACTGCACCGCTAGCGGCCGAATCCCGTGGCAATTCCGACGGTATAGCGCCGCTATTTTTCACATTCGTGATCAGGACAATTAGAGAGAGTAAATCTCCCTTACAGGGACACAGACAGCAATAAAAACCTGGCAGTGGATCTAGCCCCATTGGTCATGCGTGAAAAACTCTATAATGTTCTTAAGCCAAGAGAGAAAGTAAGATCCTTCCCACCACACTACATGAATACAGCACAGTATATATAGAGTCACTTACTACTAGTATATAGAGTCACTTACTACTAGTATATAGAGTCACTTACTAGACTAGGGTGAAAACTCATAGGGCTTGAATTCCACCCATTGCACCTTCAAAACACATGTGTACTGCAAGTCATCACAGTGTGGATCAATGCAGTGTGTCCTGTGTATTGTGCTGTACTGTGAAAAATGCAACCTGCTCCAGATTTTCATGCTTTGAAGTTTGTTTTGGCCCATTCATTATTGAATAGGGTTTAACACAGCATGCCACAACACACATCACTGCACAACAATGAGTGTGTTGATGCGCTTTGCTTTCTGGCATGAATTGACCCTAAGGGAAAGTGTAGCCAAAAGACTCAAAGACAAATCTTAAAAAAATTGCTTTGGCTGGAGTTCCACAAGAGCAATTGATTGACAATTTACCATTTCAAAGCACAACTATTTTGAGCAAAATTGTAAAACTGTCTTAATGTAATGCATTAAAAGGTTAGTTATAATTCTGATGTGTTGTGGTATTTGAAATGAATGTGCACAAATATGCAGCTCTGGTAGCTCTTGTTTTGGACGTTTAAGCTACAGTAAATTACTGGTTAATTAACAAAATGTCTATGTATTGCACAGGGATTTTGTTTAGTTATCCAGATCAAGAAACCCACAAGTGAACAATTTTTTTTTCTGTGTAATCTATTTATAAGTCATCCCTAGAAGAATCCATCTCATATTTACCTGCTCACACCTGATAATTATACATAGCTTGCTGCAAGCCTCACAATTAATCACATTCTGCAGAGCATGGGACCGTTAATCATCTAGCAGATTAAGTCAGTCAACACTATTGAAAGCCTTGACTCTTGTTACAAAAAAACATGTTTTCTTCTAGTATGGAATAAATAATATGTCCTTCACTATCCTAAATTGGTTCAGGAAGAATTTGTTGTGCTTTTTAAAGGATAACAGTACATTTTGTCAATGCTAAGCCTATCATTCTATCACTCCCTTACACTACTTACATCCACAATTGTTAACCTTAGATCATTGGTGATGTGGACTGCATGCAGAAGTCTATTCTATTGCAAGAGGGCAATATTCAAAACTATGCATGTGTGTCCTTTTCTCCACAGGCCCTAATGGAGAATCTATTTAACCCCCCTGGTGATATTCCCGAGTCTGGCTCGGGGTGGAAATCCTGTACCATTAGCGATATCTCCGAGCCAGACTCAGGATCGCATTGCAGTATTTAGGCAGGCAGAGTTACTTACCTTGTCCCTGGATCCTGTGATGCCTCCCCGCTGTGTGATCGAGCTGCCTCCTTGCTCGATTCACACAGTGCCCTCGTGCTGCCGAGCTCCGTTCCCTGCGACGTTACAACGCACGGGTGCAGAGATCGGCGCCAAATTCAAAAAAGTAAATACACAGTACATATACAGTATACTGTAATCTTACAGATTACAGTACTGTATGAAATAAATACACACCCCCTTTGTCCCTAGTGGTCTGTCCAGTGTCCTACATGCCGTTTTATGTAATAAAAACTGTTCTTTCTGCCTGGAAACTGTAGATTGTTCATATCAACCAAAAAGTGTCCCTTTATGTCAAAAGTGCTTTTAGACCAGTTAGAAAACAGTAATAATAAATTAGAATCACTTGCAGAATTGAGCGATAGCAATTTGTGGGGAAATTCGTCATGAAACAATAAAAGTAATGACAGCGACAATTCTGCAACTGAGCAAATTTCAGTGTTTTTGATTTAATTACATTACTGAATAATTTTTATTATAGTTACATTATTATTTGTTATAATTATTTATAGTTATTTATTAAATTTATAATTTATGATTTTGTGTTTCAAACTTTATCATACCCGAGATGTCTACTAGACTCTTGTTTGGTCAGATTTAAGTGAGTTATTCCTAAGAATTACAGGCCTACAATATAAAACGCCAAATTTTTATGCAAAATAATTGTACCGCTTTCCGCACCTAAAACCAGAAAGAATCATACCGCCAGTGAGGTTAATTGCAGGCCTGCAAGGAGACAACTTCACTGCAGGTTGGAGAAATCACAAACTTATGCACAATACTATGTGCTCAAAAGATGGTGATTACTGCCTGACCCTGCCATTGGCCACTGCTGCTGAACTACTTTAAAGTGGAGTTTCCATCCCAAATTTTTTTTTTCATTATTGTGCTCATTAGACCTAAAAAAGAAAAAAAAATGTTTTACTCATCTAGAAATGCCTGTTGCTATGCAGTCCCACAAAATCTGCCTTTGGAATCACCTAGGATACTGACATCATCTCCCTCTAATGCTCCTGGGAAATGTGTGTCATCATTTCCCAGGATGCAGTGCGCTACCCAATTATCACTCACCATCCAAGACTTCCAGGAAGTAAGTGCTTGTGGGCTTCACAATGCCCACAATAAAATGACAACGGTGTGGATATAGTTTTATAAACTATCTTTTTTGAATAACTATGCGGAGCGGCGGCAGATTGTAAAATAGTAAGTGACCGGATTTATATTATAAAAACGCATGATGAAAGGACATACATTTAAAAAATGCTAATTGTGGTTGGAACCCTGCTTTAATCTCAAGTCTGTAGAAATAAATAGCATTGCAAGGTTGCTGTTGAGCTTAACATTATTTAAAATACTGTTATCCTTTAAACAAGGTATTATGGAGAAAAGCTTTTAAATAATTTAGAAACTTTTGTGTTTTACTTGTTATATAAATATAGGTACAAAGAGAAAATTAAAATGTAGGACTATTTAATCAAATATTTTTTTCACTATTTCTTTAAACTGCCATGGTGTATAGTAACAATTAACACGATGACTGTTATAAAACATGAAATAAGCATCTGGTAAAAGTCATGTTCTAGGTGAGCCACACTAATTAATTACATTTTCCTTTCAAAGCTTTAGTGAAGCTAAATTATCAATTTAAATGAAAAACAATATAAGCTTTTCTTTTTGATATTTGTGAATGTAGAGAGCATGAGGCACATAATCTCAGGCATGTGTGATAATGTATACATGGAGTAGCTATATTCTTTTTACATTCCCAGTCTGTGCTTTCTGCCTTGAAGTGCTGCACAATTATTATTTTGCTTTATAAGTGCTCAGTTGCTCAGACAGGCTAGCCACTTCCCGCCCGGTCAATATTGACGTCCGGGAAGTGGTTGTGAAATCCTGACTGGACGTCTATTGACGCCCTTCAGGATTTCATGCTGGCGCGCGCCCGGTGATGCGGGGTGTCAGTCTGACACCCTGCATCTCCGATCTCTGTAAAGAGCCTCTGGCGGAGGCTCTTTACCACGTGATCAGCCGTGTCCAATCACGTCTGATCACGATGTAAACAGGAAGAGCCGTTGATGGCTCTTCCTCACTCGCGTCTGACAGACGCGAGTAGAGGAGAGCCGATCGGTGGCTCTCCTGACAGGGGGGTTTGCGCTGATTGTTTATCAGCGCAGCCCCCCCCTCGGATGCCCACACTGGACCACCAGGGAAGCCCACACTGGACCACCAGGGAAGGGGGCAGTAAAAAATAAAAAATAAATTAGAAAGATGCCAAATTCACAAAAAAAATAACAGAAAAAAAAACCTTTACTTTTTTTAAAATTTTCAGTCTTTTTTTAGTTGTTGCGCAAAAAATAAAAATCGCAGAGGTGATCATATACCACCAAAAGAAAGCTCTATTTGTGGGAACAAAATGATAAAAACATTGTTTGGGTGCAGTGTAGCATGACCGCGCAATTGTCATTCAAAGTGCGACAGCGCTGAAAGCTGAAAATTGGCTTGGGCAGGAAGGTGCGTAAGTACCTGGTATGGAAGTGGTTAAAAACAAAACAGTTTCCATTGGCTTATCATGTTGATGGGTTTCTCCCTGAAGTTCCCGAGAAATGGTGCCAGTTGTAATTGTGCTAGCCTCTAAAGTAGAAGCTACAATCTGTAGAAATGCATTGAGGATGTGCTAGTAAAGTGATAATAAAAAATACTTTCATGTCCCCTTTACAGCAATAGATACTGAAAAAAAATCACCTCTTTTTAAGCTAAAACCATTGATAACGAATATTATAACTATCTTTTTTTCTTTTCTTTTTTTACTAAATAATGGTAGCTTTACAATTTTACAAAAGTGCAGGGATGCCTGGCTCAGTTAGAGATTATTCAAAGCAAACAATACGGTCTGGGCAAACAACTAAATACACATATAAAATACATGAGTTCTGTTTTACCTGCCAAAGGATTCGTTTTTCTGACCAACCAATTGTAAGAATTACAAAGCTATTCCAAACACCAAAGACTTGCCTTACTTTTCTGTGCTATAGTTTCACTTCCATCCCACCCTGGGGTTGGACAGTGAAAGTTGAAGTGGCACATTGATAAGCTCATCTTTCTTCCATGCTGTTCTCTACTCATGTAAGCATTCTCCTTGCACTGCAGCACACCTGCTTGGCTCATTGTGTTGCTTCACACTCCCCTTATCTAAGCTCTGTTGTACAGTAAACTGCAAGAGGCTAATACCAGGTCAAATTCAGAGGATTACAGTTGCTTAATAATAATTTAATCAGAAATACATAACTGAACTCATGTGTGCCTTGTATACTGTAGATCTAGAGAACTAGTCAGTGGAATTGTTAAAGAAAGACATATATGACATCGATCACAGAAATCTTGGAGCAACCTGTACAATCTTTGCAACCCATGGGAAAGGGTGTGGTCTTGTTACTGTGCTTTTGTTGTAAAGAGAATAAAAAAAAAACTGAGTCTGAATTGGGTGTTTGATCTCCTAGCAGTTACAAGGCTGTCTGTTAATAGAAATTTGCACATTATCAACAAGAAATTACATTATGTTTGTGTTTGAGAAATCACGCCGGTCTTTGGAGAGCATACAGATAAAATGCAGCTTATTACATGATAATATGGAACCATCATCCTTGCATGGTAATCACATAATTCCATTTCTTCCTTTTACCCAACAATACCAATATTGATATATATATATTGTATTTAAGCCTTGTGAATTGCATTCAACATCTTGTTAATAAACTCCAAAAGGTATAAAGGTAAAATTAAGTTGAATTTGGGTTAACTATCGATTGAATATGTGGGAATTCTGTGGAACATGACCAGGTGATATGGCATATAGAAAAAAAAACGAGGCTAAACAGAGAAGGATAACATGTCACTTGAATGTCAGTCATTTTTATTGTGCTGCATAAGAGGCATGATTAAAATTATTTGCTCTGAGCAAAATATGATTATTTTTACTTGCATTTAAGTCATATTCCAAGGATTTTGGATTTAGTATAGCCTCCAACTATAGTTAAATTAAATTTTGTGGAAATTAAAATGTATAATGCATTATATCTTTTCAACCTCAATAAGTGCCAAGATTATGCAGGGAATATCTAAGTTTGTTAATAGATTTTTTTGTCCAATTTGTTATAGGACAGCTGTTATCTGAGAGGGTTCTAAGAGACAAGTCATGCTTTCACTTTGTGGCATTATTGAAGAAATCCATTTTACCTATTTTTTTCCATTTGTAATAAGACATTCATTAGTTCGCATAATGTATCTTCAAAGCGTATTTGAAGCCAGAGCACACCAAAAAGAAGAAAAAAATAATAACATCTCAACTTCTTAAAAGTGCAGCTTTGGTTGTAATGCAGAATCAAATTAAATGGAGATTATGTGGCTATTATAGGTAAGACCTGGGCATTCAGCTATTATGGACTTCTTTTTATTTCATTTTCTGTTTAAATACACATAATCATATGTACAGTAATCTTCTTGCAATATTGATTTGTTTTAGTATCTGCAATTCTGACTTTTCTCCCATATGGTATTGATTTTTGCTACTTACAACCCATGGGCCAGACTCTCAAGCATACTATTAAAGGCCTCTTAAAACAAAGATTTAATGTGTTTCAAAGTATGAGTGTAGTGCTTGTTGTGGGAAAGTTACTAAGTGGTCTAATGACGCAGGATGTATTTTCTGTGTCACTGATCTTTGTCAAACATTTTTGGAGAAGGATGACCCTTGTAAAGAGGGAATGAAGTAGACAGCAATGGCACGTCTGTTAAAGAGCTCAGAAGTTATTTATATAGAAGGAGTCTCAAGGGAATAACGCCTCTTGAAATACATTGTATTTCAAAATTTCTTAGTGTCTGGACGACATTTTAAATTGAATATCGGATGCTATGAGTGAAACAGTCATAGTCTCTCTAGTTACATTTCAGTGTTTTGTACATATCTTTTTGTGACAGCGCAGAACCTACAAAGTATCATAGGATTGTTATTAAGAAGAATTATCTTGAGCAGGTTGTTAGATAGCTACTGTCTATACACAAAGTTTCTGTAGTATTCACGGACGTCACAGAAACTATGGGCTATGTAGGTAGAATGTAAAACGTACATGACACAACACAAAAAAGGGTGCCATCACTGGAAAGGTCAAATCTGAACTAAAAGCCCTACTCTCCAGAAAAAGGAAGCCCTATTAAAGATAATAATCAAACAATACCACTGGGAATTGTAGAATAAAGGCAAAGTGTTATAAAATTTAATAAACAATCTATATCTTTGCAGCTCCACAAATAGTACACCAAAGAAGTATTGAACAAGTAAACAGTGAATTGAACTGGATAGTGCAGGTAAAACACGTAGGCCTCGTACACACGACCGAGTTTCTCGGCAAAAAACAGCAAGAAACTTGCTGGGAGATATTTTTTTGCAGAGGAAACCGGTCATGTGTACATTTTCGTAGCGGAAACTGTCGAGAAACTCTACGAGCCAAAAAGAGAGCATGTTCTCTATTTCCTTGACGGGAATGGAGAAAATTGGCTTGTCGAATTCCTTGACAGCCTAACAAGTAACTCGACGAGGAAAACGATGTGTTTCGCCCGTCGAGTTCCTCGGTCGTGTGTACGAGGCTTCAGTGGCAAGGGCCACCAAAACTTGTCAGACTCCACCTACCCAGGAAAAACCAGGGCTGAAGAAATAGCCAGTACTGACAGAGCTTCACAGGAGATTGCCAACTCTGTCGTCCCCTATAAGGATGGGCTGAAAGAAAAACCAACAATGTAAACATAAACAACTGTGTGATCAGAGACTGACAGTGCAGTGGGAGAACAAGTGTGACAGCTCAATGCCAGGGGATGTTAAAGTTAGAAGATGCTAATTATAAAGTGCAAGATGCAATACACAATAAAAGGGTTTTTAGTAAAACTGGAGCAGTGGAATCTAGAGCAACTGTGCATAATGGGTTATCTGTTCCAGTCTTAGTAAATTCAAATAATAATAAAAATATTATAAACATAGTATAAAATTGATGATATAATAAGAAAAGACATAACAGATATATCTATATAAAATGCACTACTAGAACAATATAGTAAAAAACAGGGAGACAACCCACAATATTTAAAAAAAAAATAATAATGTTAAATATAGAAATGCACTAGCTTAAAGCAATCTATTTAGAAAATAAAAAAACAAAACCTTTACAACCCCATTAAATCTTTTTTAACCAATTGAGTATATCCAGTCCCTCTACCCCACTGCAATGTCCCCCTCCCAATTGCAGGCAATTCTGAGCTCTGAAAACTAAGCTGGAAGTTGCTGTGCACAATCAGCAGCAGCCACAGCTATCAAAAAAAGAATTTCTGACTTTATCAGCACTGTTCAGAAATAGAGGGCTACAAACAAAATAACACTGTTACTTTTATCTCTACTCTATTTTGTTCATCTGCAGCTCAACAAGATGAACTTCTATCTGAAGATGCTGTCAGTTAAAAGAAACAAAATGTATATTTAACCTCTTATAAACCATGTGTTAACCCTAATCAACTCCAATTTAATTTTATTTGATTTTATTATAATTTTTCAACCCAATTTTAGTCACAAAACAGTAACCAGACAAACCAGACTGCTACACATGTAACAAAAGTTACATCAGGAATAGAATACAACAAGACTGTGAGGTATCAGTGTACTAAATACTATTGAGAGGTTGAGTCAAAGATATTAGGCATAGGTCATTATACATAAACCACTTGTACCTCAATTGAAAATTTAAGGAAAACCAGAGTGTACTGTTAAAGCCATTCCCAGTCTCAGCCCCAAATTTAGTTAATATTTTTTTAGAGAGCCTCTCTGATCTATGATGTCTAATCAGCGTTAATTGGCTCTTTTTCTCGCTTCTTTCTTCTATTATTATTCTTCAACCTATTATTTCCCTGCTGTTATTTTTTTCTATTTTATTAACCATTATTATTTACTTTTTTGTTTTTATTTTGTTTTGTTTGTTTATTTTTTTTAAAAGTACAACATTAAAAAAAATATATATTTTCTTTGTAAATATCTTGAGTGTGAAACTGAGAGGGGACCATGAGTGGAATTCACCCATTTTGCACTTAACTTGTATGTGATCCAGGCACAAGTCACTTTGAACTATGTTACAGAGACACTATTTTTGTTGCTTTTGGATTTTAAATTTCTTGCACCTGAGCATATATATATTTACTTTATTTGAGCTTGATTATTGAAATTATTTGATGGTCACCTTTTGCACTTTTTTTGTGCACTACAAAGCACATGGTACTTTTTTATATATGAATATTTGTATTTGATGAGCTTTTATCAATTTTTATCAATTTATTTCACATTGAGTATTTATAAGGCACTATACACCTTTTTATTACATTAATTGGCAGCGCCACTTACTACTCCTCCATCTGTCCACGTTACATACTATTAACTCCACTTAGTGGAGCTTTTGGGGTAGGCAGCAGCCATATATATTTATATCTATACACTTTTACCGTAGCGTGGGATTAACTATTTTTATTCGTTTTTTTTTTTTTTTTTAATAGTTCCTATAAAGCAGTATTTTGGAATGCTCCCTGCATTGTAATTTTCTGGAATGGGCCCTGTGGCGTAGTCTTCTAGAATGGTTACCACAGAGTCATTTTTTTTTTAATGTGCCCCGTGGAATAGTCTTTTGGGCGTGGGCTCTGTGGAATCTTTTGGAATGGTCTTTGTGGAACAGTCGTTTGGAATAGTCCCTGTGTAGAAGTCTTCTAGAATCATCCCAGAGGATACTATCTATACAGAGGTTGCATGTTCTCCCTGTTCTTGTGCAAGTTTTCTCTGGATACTTCAGACTCCTCCCATACTCCAAAGACATGCTGGTTGGTTAATTGGCCCCATCAACAAAAAAAAATGTTACTAGTATGACATTCCACTTAGCATGCCCAAGAAATATGGCTACCTCATATCTACCCCAGCAGAAGATAAAGCACCTTTAGTACCCATATTTAAAGGATAACTTTCAAGAATAAGTATAACTTCAGTGACAGGTTTTTAAATGTTCAGCTAGCTTAAAGTTTGACCAGACAATTTTTTTTTTCAGTTTTATATAAGGTAGGAAAGGGTTAGAATCACCATCAGTTGTTAAGTTCTTTGTGCCTGCAATGGGAATATTGTTCCTCACTTCTTATCTTTATGACATCCTATCATACTTTGGCATGAAGGGCTATGAAAAGTTTCCCTAATAGCAGTAAAAATCTTACTGTAGTTCAGTAATTTTTAAAAGGTTTTTCTGTTGCTTTTAGTGGAACATAGAAAAGTGATGGCTGAAAAAAAAACAGGTGGTCCATTGAGTTTGCCCATTTAAAAAAAAAATGTTTTATTTTTTTCCGTTAACTTTTTTTCTGAGTATAGATCTATGGTTGGCCCAAGCGTGTTTGAAACCATGTACTGTTGACTGACTCACTACCTCTGCTCGAGGTCTATTCCAAGCATCAACTACCCTTTCAGTAAAATAATACTTTCTAAGATTAGTTTTGAACTTTCCTCCAGTTAGTTTGAGGTCATGTTCCTGTGTTTTTGATCTTGGTTTCATATTGAAAATACTGCCCTCTTGATCCTTATTCAACCCCTTTGATGTATTTAAAAGTTTCAATAATGTCTCACCTTTCCCTTTCTTCCCATTAAAGTGTAACTATAGGCAAAATGTTTTTTCTAGTTTTGGATAGAGTGCAGATGGATTAGAATGCATGTCAGTTTTTATTGCTGTCTGTGTCCCTGTTATGAAGATTAACCCTATCTATTTATCCTGTTTACCATTATCATTGAAAGTGAAAGTAAAATAAAATAAAAAAAATTTGGGTTGTCCCTGAAAAGGAATAGTGGGGAGATCCTCCAATGGGGACACTAGTTCTGGTTACCTGGGGATCTCCAAGGAATTCCCTTAATTTGCCATAATTTCACTTCCTGTCTGGCCATGGGACAGGAAGTGAAGGGACACAGATGGCAAAACAAAAAATCTGACAGTGGTTACAGCCCTTCCTTGCTCTATCCAAAATGGAAAATCATTTTTGCCTGTAGTTCTACTTTAAGTTCCTGATGTCGCTCTTGATATGTTTTATCCCTCATACCTTTCACCATTTTTGTTACCCGGGAGGGAGAACTGTCAGTGCAGGCTCTGAGCTGTATGAGAGAGATGCTCTCAACTCAGAGTCCTGCTGAGGAGGCACTGATAGGTGGCACTAATGTAGTGCACATGTAGTGTAGTGAGTATCAGTGCGATAGGGGGCATTGATGAGCACTGATAAGTGGCACTGATGGGCACTGATAGGGGACATTGATGTGCACGGATATGTGGCACTGATAGACAGCACTGATAGGCATTGATTGGCAGCATTGATGAGCACTGATAGGTGGCACTAATGGGCACTGATAGGCAGCACTGATGGGAACTGATAGGCACTGATAGGTGGCACTAATGGGCACTGATAGGTGGCACTGATGGGCCCTGATAGGCAGCACGTATGAGCACTGATAGGCAGAATTAATGGGCACTGATAGACAGCCCTGATGGCCACTAAAAAGCAGCACAGATGCACACTGGTAAGTGGCATTGTTGAGCACTGATAAGCACTGATAGGCAGCACTGGTGGGAACTGATAGGTGACACTGATGTGCACTGATAGGCAGCACTGATGGGCACTGATAGGGCTGCACTGATAATCAGGGCACCGATGATGAGTGCTCTGATTATCAATGAAAAACAATGTACTGACAGTCTTGCTGGTTAACGGCTCTCATTTCCTCAAACAGACACATCGTGGGGAGAAAGGACTGTTGATAACCGGCAAGTCTGTTTACATGTAATCAGCTAATCACATAATAAAGGGCCACTGTGGTTAGCCCTTTACGTGATCTGTGATCAGCTGTGTCACAGACCGTGCTGGATGCACTCCCCAGGCGGCACGCGGGTGGCAGGGTTTTGCAAGGATGTCCATGGACACCTTCCCAGCACTGGAAGTCCAGGGCTTGGATGGAATGGAAGGGGGGTTTCTTTCATTGGGGCCCTGAAGGATCTAGTTATGCCTCTGGCAGGGGGGGGCAAGAAATAAAATAAGTACCCTCTATTGCTGTCTCAAAAACAAAATGAAAAACTTGACAGAGATTATCTCTTTCCCACTTTATCCAAATGTAAAAGTACATGATTGTCAAGTTGGGCTTTAAAAAAAAACTGAGGACTAATACACATACAGTATGTAATGAGTCTGTTTCTCAGATATGTGTGGTTACCTGTAGAAAAATGAATTATTAAACATCAGCTCTAGATTAGAAGTATGATCATTTTTACATCTATTCTTACTTATGTATAATGGCTTCTAAAGTGCTTCAACTTGTATCATAAGGACTTGTATAACTGTTTAAACTGCTTACTTTTAGAAAATACCTAAAAAAAATAAAACAAATAAAGTATTAATGTAACAATGGCTGTATATCTTTTTGAGGTACCAGAATGTTTCCATACGAGATCAAGAAACATTTTAGTTGCAGTTTTAGTTTTCAATGATGGATGATGCAAAGGCTTCCTAGGGTGATATTTGTTGCAGACGTCTGTCTCTGCCAAGATGTGCCAAGTTTGTTAACACATTTTTTTACATATTTAATCAGGAAACAGGTTGAAATGTGTTAAAACACCTGAGGTACATGTGTAAAAATGTAGATGGCGAGATATATCAGTAATTGATAATGACATGATTTGTAAAAATAACTATGTTTGCAACATGGCAAGGAACAGAGAACAAGCTGAATGTAGGTTTTAGTAAAAAGAAGACCCTAGCAGGGTGTGGAAAGTAACAGAACTATTCATTCTATTGTAAATATATTTGTATATGTTTGATGTTGTTTTTTGTATTATTAATGACTGTATTAATAGACACAACTTCAGGATTTTATTTCTATTAAGTATTATTTTTTACCATGTATTGATTTATGATGGCTAGTTACAGTTACAAAATAAACAGAAGTGAAGTAAGTACTGTCTATAAAGCTGCGCCTTCATAGCTGCATCTTTGACTATTTTATTCAACTAAAAGTTACCAAGTTTATTGTACCATTAACCTCCCTGGCGGTATGATTATTTCAGATTTTAGGTGCTGAAAGCGGTACTATTATTTTGCAAGGAAATTTGGCGTTTTACATTGTAGACCTGCAATTCTTAGGAATAACTCACTTAAATCTGTCTAAACAAGAGTCTAGTAGACATCCCGGGTATGAAAAAGTTTGAAAAACAAAATCATAAATTATAATATAATAAATAATTATAATTAATTATAACAAATAATAATATAATTATAATAAAAATTATTCAATAATGTAATTAACTCAAAATCACTGAAATTTGCTCAGTTGCAGAATTGTCGCTGTCATTACTTTTATTTTTTTTATGACAAATTTCCCCTCAAATCGCTATCGCTCAATTCTGCAAGTGATTGTAATTTATTATCTCTGTTTTCTAGCTGCTCTAAAACCACTTTTGACATAAAGGGACACTTTTGGTTGCTATGGACAATCTACAGTTTCCAGGCAGAAAGAACAGTTTTTATTATATAAAAGTACATGTAGGGCACTGGGCAGACCACTAGGGACAAGGGGGGTGTGTATTTTTTACATACAGTACTGTAATCTATAAGATTACAGTATACTATATGTAATGTGTTTATTTTTTTTTCAGAATTTGTCGCCGATCTCCGCCCCTGTGCGTCATAACGTCGCAGGGAACGGAGATCGGCGGCACACAAGGACGCCGCTCGCTCACACATCGGGGAGGCATCGCAGGATCCAGGGACAAGGTAAGTTACTTTGTCTGTGGCTGCTGCGAGGCGATCCAAAGTCTGGCTCGGGGATACCGCTTTTGCTACAGAAATCTTACCCCGAGCCAGACTCAGGAATACCGCCAGGGGGTAACCGTATTTATCGGGGTATTGCGCGCTCCGGCGTATAGCGTGCACCCCTAATGTAGACCCCAAATTCCTGTAAAAAATTTTTTTTATTACTTACAGTTTTGGTGTCTTGCCCGGCATCCATCGGCGGCCTTGTCCGGTCCGATGTCCGTCTGCGGCCTCGGTGGTGTCCTCCCGGCATTTCCCGCGCTGTCTCCGAGTCGAATCCCCGCTTCCCGCGCTCAGTTTGAACGCCTCCGCCGACATATACCGAGCGCAGTACACTCGAGCTGGGCCACGCTCGGCTTCTCACGCATAAACGTCACAGAGCGTGACCACGAGCGAAGCCGAGCCTGGCTAAATGTACCCGAGTGTATTGCGCTCGGTATATGTCGGCGAAGGCGTTCAAACTGAGCGCGGGAAGCAGGTATCGGCGTATATCGCGCACCCACGATTTTCCCCTTTTTTTAAGGGGAACAAAGTGCGCGGTATACGCCGATAAATACGGTTATTGCACTATTGGGCATTTTTTTTATATGAAGGGAAACTTGTGTATAACAAATAGTGTACAAATGCAATTTTTTTTCATGTGTACAATTTGTATTTTAACAGGGAGTAACCTAATTTATACATTACACCAGTGCTCAAAATTTCAAGTCCTGAGCTACTAGCCAGGCTTCAAGGGTTACTCGCCCGGGGTTGCCCGCCCTTAATTCTGCCCCTAATTCCGCCCCTAAACATGCTCTCATAAAATCACACTCAAATGTATTATGCAGAATTTAGTTATTAAAATAAACATTAACAACAACTGTATCCGTACCCACCAATGCAGGCTGCGTGTGTCCACCATGCAGCCCTGTGCCTACCAATGCAGCCTTGTGCCTAGTGACCACCAATGCAGCCTTGTGCCCACCAATGCAGCCGTGTGCCCACCAATGCAGCCTTGAGCCTAGTGCCCACCAATGCAGCCGTGTGCCCACCAATGCAGTCTTGTGTGCACCATACAGCCATGTGCCCAGTGCCCACCAATGCAGTCTTGTGTCCACCATGCAGCCTTGTGCCCACCAATGCAGCCTTGTGTCCGCCAATGCAGCCTTGTGTCCACCAATGCAGCTGTGTGCCCACCATGCATCCGTGCGCCCACCAATGCGGCATTGTGCCCACCAATGCAGTCTTGTGTCCACCATGCGGCCATGTGCCCAGTGCCCACCAATGCAGTCTAGTGTCCACCATGCAGCCGCGTGCCCACCAATGCAGTCTTGTGTCCACCAATGCAGTCTTGTGTCCACCAATGAAGCCGTGTGGCAAAAAACAAAAGAACAAAAGCTGGACAGCCGCACTCCAAAATTTTCTTTAAAAGAGATGTCTTTATTTTCAACTGTGCATACAGTCACTGCAAGCCCACAAAATTCAGTATGGCCAACGTTTCGCACTGGCGTCAGTGCTTAGTCATGGCTTGAAGCCGTGTGCCCACCAATGCAGCCGTGTGCCCAGTGTCCAACAATGCAGCCGTGTGCCCAGTGCCCACCAATCCAGTCTTGTGTCCACCATGCAGCCGTGTGCCCACCAATGCAGTCTTGTGTCCACCATGTAGCCGTGTGCCCAGTGCCCACCATTGCAGTCTTGTGTCCACCTTGCAGCCGTGTGCCCAGTGCCCACCAATGCAGTCTTGTGTCCACCATGCAGCCTTGTGCCCACCAATGCAGTCTTGTGTCCACCATGCAGCCGTTTGCCCAGTGCCCACCAATGCAGTCTTGTGTCCACCGATGCAGTCTTGTGCCCACCAATGCCGCTGTGTGCCCACCAATGCAGCGGTTTGCCCACCAATGCAGCCGTGTGCCCACCAATGCAGTCTTGTGTCCACCATGCAGCCATGTGCCCAGTGCCCACCAATGCGGTATTGTGTCCACCATGCAGCCGTGTGCCCAGTGCCCACCATGGAGCCTTGTGTCTGCCTTGTGTCCACCTTGCAGCCGTGTGCCCAGTGCCCACCATGGAGCCTTTTGTCCGCCTTGTACCCACCTTGCAGCCGTGTGCCCAGTGCCCACCATGGAGCCTTGTGTCCACCTTGCAGCCTACCTGTGCAGCCGAAGAGAGGAACAGGAGAGCCGCCCAGGTGATCAGAGTGCAGCGGGGGAACACAGTGATAACAGCTTTTATTTCAATAGCCGTGTTCCCACCGTGCAATGTCATATACAGCCCCGCCCCCTAGCTATGATTAAGCACTGGTCTACAGTATGAAACGCGTCAGCTTCTGTTCTATTTTTTGCTGTGGCATGTATTTTTTGTGACCAGTTTTAATAAAAGGAACGTTTTTTGGAGTGCGGCTGTCCAAGTTTTCCTCTATATTTTTGCATCGTCATTGTATTGCCGGCACCCATGGTTTGGATTCAGTGAGAATGCTCTTTGGTTTCATCTGAGCGGTTACCCTTTCCTCTATCTTGTTTTATAAATTGTATATAGTTTTTTTTTGTATTACCATTCCACTTTTTTGGGCAGATATTTCAGTGCTCCTCCTTCACCTTTTTGTTATGCATCTAACTATGAGTGCTTCTTTATGTATAGGTACATAACAACATTTTAATTTTCAAAGCATTGTATTATGCATTCTGCGTGTATCTATACCTGATTCTCTTCAGTACCTTTGACTCTATCTAGCAGAATACTGAGAAGATGAATTGTAGACATATCCAAGTGCTTATGTTGTAGTTGACAAATAAATTGTGGAAAATCTAATTGCATCCTGGCAGCCAAAGTGTTTTTCAGTTTCACATGTGTAACTAAGTGATGTCGTGAATGCAGTAAAGGAATACAAAACGCAAAACACTGGAAATGTTCATGCTATTGGCGATGTGATTTAGCCCAGTTATGTGTTTCCAAAAGAAGCTGTAAAATGTGTGTATAGGGTAGAGGAAAAAAACAGTGATATTCTACTATTTATGAATTTAAGATATGGCTTTCCTTTAGAAAGAAGTATGTGCCTTTTCAATAGGTCACTTGGCTAAAAAGTCAGATGTCTTCATGGATTTTTGAATTTAATTATTAATACCAGACTTGAATATTCAGACACTTGTTACATTTTTTATAGCAATGTAATTATGGCGAATGCTGAAATTGATGACCATTAACTTCAAGGCATTTTTATACTCTAACAATAACTGGAAGTGAAACCCATGTAATTTGTCTCAGGTTCTTTAATGAATTTCTGCAATATTATATAGACTCCGTATTCCCATTTGGCTTAGTAAATATTAGCATTTAAAATCCATTCAAGTTGGTGAAAAATGTTAGCTATTTATACAATATGTTTCTGTTCACATTATATATACAGTATATACAGTATTTATCGGTGTATAACACGCACAGGTGTATAACACGCATCCTGAGGGGAGTTTAAGGTAAAATAAAATCACAGCCCCCTCCCCAGTACACAGCCCCCCCCAATCCATTATACATCCCCCAACCAGTACACATCCCCCCTATCCATTATACATCCCCCATCCATTATACCATTATACATCCCCCCATCCATTATACAGCCCCCCTCCCCAGTCTACAGCCCCTGTCCATTATACATCCCCCCATCTAATACACAGCCCCTCATCCAGTACACATCCCCCTATCCAGTACACAGCCCCCCATCCACTATACATTCCCCCACATCCACTATACACCCCCCCTATCCAGTACACAGCCCCCCATCCACTATAAATTCCCCCACATCCACTATACATCCCCCATCCAGTACACAGCCTTCCCATCCACTATACATCCCCCCATCCAGTACACAGCCTCCCCATCCATTATACATCCCCCTAATCCAGTACACATCCCCCATCCATTATACATCCCCCTTCCATTATACAGCCCCATACATTATACATTCCCCCATCCAGTACACAGCCACACTGCACTCCCGTGAGACCCCCAGCCTCCTGGGACAGTGTTGCCAGCATTCTCTACAGTTAAGTAAAAACATAAAATCACTGTCAGCCCCTTCCACACTGCTCCTCCTGGGTCACTCCTATTGCAAACTGAAGCGTCTATCTACCTCAATAGCTCTGTTTTTTTTCACTGACCTGGTCACATGACTGCTCTCCTCTGATGTTACACAGTAGGTCATGTGACTGCTCTCCTCCTCCAGTCAAAGCTACACTCAGAGGAGGAGGAGGAGAGCAGCCAGAAAAAACTGAGCTATAAAGATATTTACAAGCTTTGTTTTACAGTGACACTGACACAGGAGGAGCGGTGTAAAAGGGGCTGGCAAGTGACTTTTTTTTCCTCAACTTCAGACTATGCAGGGAGCATTGTTCCAGGGCGAGGGGAGGCGTGATGGCCAGGCCTGACACCCCCCTAATGGGTGGCTCCTGGGGCGGACTGCCCGATCCCCGCCCCCTATTGGTAAAACATGATATCGGCGTATAACACGCAGGCACTGTTTACCCTCTGTTTTCAGAGGAAAAAAGTGTGTGTTATACGCCGATTAAATACGGTACATATATACTTTAGATATAGAAGATAAATATATAAAAGAACTATGTTTAAAGCATATATAGTCTGTTAATTTATTTTATGCTTAGCCCCCATTCACATCTAGGCGTTTTAACGCCTGTAGTGCTACGCCGCTTCCGCCAGAGGGATGAAAACACATGTCCCTCTATGGAGATGGTTCACATCTCCACGCCGAACGCCGGACGCCTGCCGCCTGAAAAAAGGTCCCGGACCTTTTTTTCAGGCGGCTTTCGGCGTTCGGCTAGGAGATGGGAACCATCTCCATAGAGGGGGTCAATCTGGGGCACTTCTAGGCGGACAATACCAGCGTTTTGTCGCCGCAAATCGCAGTACAAAACGCCGCTATTTGTAGCGCGATTTGCGGCGTCAAAACGCCGCGAATTTGTCTGCCTAGGTGTGAATGAGGCCCCCCTGACTCTCCTTTAATTTTCTAATAAAAATAACTTCATTCACACTTTTTTTCTTGTAGGTTGCAGGCTAGTCTGGTGATGTCTTTGGTGCCCCGCGCCTTATGGTGAGGTGGCAGTGGTCGAACTAAGAGGCACTTAGATAATATTATGTAATGTCGTTAAGTTCTGGAGTAGTATGTGATTACAAATCCCTCAGGGGGCTTGCAAAGAACAGCCAGGAGTTACAGGAAGTATGTTAAAGTGTTTGCTATCCCAGCATTTCATATTCCTGATATGTGCCTACTGTACCATGTACTTGCATGGAGAAGTCTCCTGTTCTCTTTGTATTGCTTTCTTTGTGTGAAATCCCTGATGTTCCTGCCAGTCCCTCTGCTATCCTTTTAAAAACTGGCCATTCTAGGCACAAGAGCACAGCATGTTCCGTTCTCTAGCCTGCTTTCCTCTAATGATCAGACTTGTCCTGACATGCCCCCCCCCCCCCTGCACAGCCTTTCACTGGGAATACCAGTGTACTGTTGATCCCCCACAGCTCTTATGCAGCTGAGCACAGATGGAATGTGATAACTTATAAAAAAAAGGTATCAATTATATATTTTTTAAATCTATACACAAATGTTTTTCCTTTCAATTTAATTTTAAATGTATCACAGTGGAACCTCAGATTGCAAGTAATGCAGTTAACAAGCGTTTCGCAATACAAAGCAATTTTTTTTAAATCCTGACTCGGTTCGCAGTGTTGTCTCGCAAAATTAGCAGGATTCAAGCCTCTGCGGTGTGCAGTACTGCATTTGGCCATCGGTGCGGGGGCGCCGATGACACTCGGAGCAGTTCAGAGCTTATTTGGAAAAACTTGTAAACACTCAGACATACTCCATTCCCGAGCCTTTCAGATGGTTTCCGAGTGCAGACGAACGGTCTCTGAGTATTTCTGAGTCTTTCCGGTACCCCCCCACCTCTGGCCACATGCAGTATTGCATGCCATAGAAGTCAATGTGGAATGATTTATCTTCGTTTTCATTGACTTCTATGAGGAAACTCACTTTGATATGCAAGTGCTTTGGATTACAAGCATTTTCTTGGAACGGATTATGCTTGTAATCCAAGGTTCCACTGTAGGTTGTTTTACAAGGTGATTGTTTACAATCACTTTAAATAATGCTGGGCATAATTTAACCCAAAAGAGGGCCAGTGCTTGATAATAGAGTATTACGTCTGCGGGGACAGTTCTGCAAAATATGAATATTGTAGCAAAGATTGCATTATTTTTTCAGTTGTGCTATGCTAGTTATATTTATACTTTATTAATGAGTGAAGTTGGGTCTTGAATTGATGCAATTCCCAGGACAACTAATTGAATTTGCTTTATCAAGCACAATAATAATTTTTTTAACTAATACTTTTAATATCACCAGTGCAGTGTAGAAGTTAATTGTCAAAGACTTTTACATTTGTGTAACATTTTACTGACTCCATTGTTGCATTCAATAGCATTACGTATGTTGTTAAGGTGTTATGCATATTTTTAACAAAACAAGTGTCAGTTTAAAAAAGTCTGATGCATATATCTGCAAAACTAATTAGGTGCACTCATTGCATGTTGTTTGGGTGAGCAGTTTAATGTGAAATTGTGAAATAAAGTGATTAATCCCTAATCTAAACTTTTTTGTGTTCTTCCTTAATCTGGAGACTGCAAAATATGTTCAGTAATGTCAGTTTAGTATTATATGAGAGGTTTCTGTGGTCAGATAAGAAGATTCTTTGGGGATTGCTCATGCTGTTGCACAAACCATTAGCTAGATCTGCAAAATAATAAAATGACTCCCTTCCACGTGAATGCAGTACACTACAAAAATGATTTAATCTCTTTTCATGCAGTTTTAGTAATACCTTTGATAATAATTTGCTTTACTAGGCATCAATTTAACATACTAATCAGTAACATATTTATGGAGTCCCTAGAACAGTTAACCATGTTGTCTATAGTCAAATCCATATTAGAAAGAGCTGTAGAATGTCTTCTGGGAAGCTCAGATGTGTAAACAAGACCACTGGGACCATTTGATAGTACAGTACTAATAGTGATTATGTACAGTAATCCATAGTTATATATCAGACAGGAGGCTTCATATCTTGCATTAAACTTTCTTTTTAATGCTCATAGCAGAAAACCATAAACACTTATTTCTTTAATACAGAGAAAAAATCTTCATAGGACTACAATACCCAGCAGCCCCTGGGGTCCCTCCCCCCTGACACAGTCTCTATATAAAGGGCTGTCTGGGTCTCCTCCTCCTCTTTCTTTCTGCTCATGGCATAAGATAAGTACATCGTTTGTTATATTCTGACATTATCTTTTATTATCATTATCTTTTATATTGTGTAATGGATTAGTATTGCTAGTTGTCTTATGTAAATATATCTGGCTGGACTACCGCGCTGGCGCCGTTAGTCCAGCTCCTTTATCACACAGAATCTCTCACTGTCCTTGTCTCTTTCCCTGTCAGGCGCCATTTCCCTCCCTCACCCTCTCACCGCAATTCGCGGGCTTTGGTTTGTGGAGGGGCGCGGCCGAGAGACGCTGCTCCTCGGCACGCCTCCTTCCATTTGGCGTCCTATCAGAGCGAACGGCCGTAATCTCGCGAGACTACGGCCGTGATCTCGCGAGATTACGGACGTAGGAGCGAGGCGCGATTCCCTGCAACTCCGTCCACCTCAGAGCAACGGTCGGAAGGAGCAGGAGCGCGCTGAGGACTAGCTGCCCAAAATATTTTTTCTCCCTCTACTGCCGCAATACTCGGACCCAAGACCTCTACCACGGTCAGGTACCAGGGCAGATTGGGGGATCCTATCACCCGGACAGGGCAGTACTCAAACCTTACTGCTGCAGTGATCTTACTGCTGCAGTCTGCAGTCCCTAACTTTTACCACACTAACTGTCACTAGAGATTGCTTGTCAGTGATTTATCCCTGACAAATAAATTCCTATTAGTTCATAGATTAATTATACTATATATAATGGCTACAGAGGGTAATGGCTCGGGCAATGAGGTAGTGGAAATGGATGCATCGCATCTACTATCCACGAACCTGATACAGGAATTGATTGCCAAATCCATTCAAGCTGCTTTGTCGGCCAATACAGCTGGATCAACCTCAGTCCCATCCACTTCGGGGTACCCCCCGACTAAAGGCAAAGTGGCCCAAAAGCTCAAGCACTTGTCAGTGCAATTCGACTTCCCGGCAGGGGAAGTTTACAATGTGCCCCAAGCAGGATCCAATCCGACCTGCCACACCCCGCACGTTTCAGACCACATCCGACCCTTGGGCCCCAAGGAGATAAGCAAAGGGCATAGATCCGCCAGGCGGATTAAACCAGACTCATATGATACATCCGATGACGAGTCTGAAGTGTCTGACGAAGCCGAATCCTCTGACTCACTCATAGACGACGAGGAGGAGGCGGGGCTTACGGCGATCCACCATGACGCCAATGCTGAGATGTCACAAAACGCCATTGTAGACTCTCAAGGGCAAGCATTATTCAACCCGGACGAGATTTCTCACCCGCGCTCGGGGGATTGGACTCCACTCCCCCATGTGGCGCAGTATTTGGAACTATGGACCAGACGGTCCTTGGATAGGGTGAACCGCAACAAACTGCGGTCAGAATGCCCCAGACCACATGTGGCAAACAAAGTGGCTATCACCCCCGAGATAGATCCGGTTTTGCTCAAATATTTGACAAGATCCGGAAAATATGCAAAGAAAGGGATTGAAAGGTCCTTTAAAATTATCCAGGACCGTATACTAGATATACTTGGTCCCCTCACTAAAATTCTAAATTTGGGGGAACAGGCGGCCTCATCAGCCCAACCTGTAGACTTATCACAACTCAGGGGCTGGGCCCAGCGCGCTATATGCCTGCTGGGCACCGCTAATACAACTTGCTCGGTGGAGCGCCGCCGCTCCATCCTGATGAAGTTGGACCCGCAGCTCAGCCATCTGGCAGAAAATGAACCGGGACCTTCTGCAGGGGGTCTTCTCTTCGGAGATGACCTCATTAAAAATATAAATAAATTTGTGAGCCTCTTTTCGAGCCTGGACAAGGCACAATCATCATTGAGAAAATCCCAACCCGGCCGGGTTTTTGGGAAGGCCGGTAGAGGCAGAGGGCGATCTACCGGCCGCACTGCTCAGTACAGGCCCTACTCAAGACCGCCCAATCAGCAGTACACTCCTGCTCCACAGCCGTACACCCTGCCGATGGCTCAACCCGCACCCTTTTTCCCCCCACGGGGACGCCCCTGGAGGGGACGCGGAGGACGTGGATTTCCAAGGTCTAGGCCACCGACCGGTGAGTTTAATTCCTTCTTTCATTCCACACACACAGGTGGGGGGCAGACTGATGTATTTTTCCCACGCCTGGTCCAAGATCTCGACGGATACTTGGATCCTCTCAACGGTAACGGGTTATCGGATAGAGTTCTTGGCTCTCCCGACATTAAACGTAATGCCCCATCCTATCCATTTTTCGGCCCAAAACATAGAACTGATCGACGAGGAACTCAGAGAGCTCCTGTCCAAGGGAGCGGTTCAGGAGGTAGACCCCCTCTCCCCCGGTTTCATCAGCAACATCTTCCTGGTGAAGAAGAAAGACGGCGGCCATCGCCCCGTCATAAATCTGAGAGATCTCAACCAGCATGTGGCATACCGCCATTTCAAGATGGAAGGTATCCACCTGTTACGCGATCTCCTATGGCCAGGAGACTGGTTGATAAAAATAGATTTGAAAGACGCGTACCTCACGGTTCCTATGCACAGCGAATCTCAATCATTCCTAAAATTTCAGTGGCGGGACCGCATGTGGCAGTTCACCTGCCTCCCATTCGGCTTGTCATCAGCCCCATGGTGTTTCACCAAACTCCTCAAACCGGTAATAGCCGCTCTGAGGAGCAGAGGTGTGCGCCTAATAATCTACCTGGACGACATGCTGATCATGGCTCGATCCAGAACGCTAGCCTATCTACACAGCCAATGGGCGGTGTCCCTGTTGGAGGAACTCGGTTTCCTCATCAACTTCAAGAAATCAGTACTGGAACCCTCTCAAGAGATGGAATTCCTGGGGTTTCTGGTGGACACCAAACAAGCTCTTCTACTGTTACCGAAAGCGAAACTGGCTCTGATTCGCAAAGAAATCAGGGCCACGTTACGCAAAGGTCGGGTCTCCCTTCGTTTGCTGGCTCGCATAGTAGGCCTCCTATCGGCCTCTATCCAGGCCATTTTCCCGGCACCTTTACATTATCGTGCTTTACAAAGGCTAAAAACTCTCCACTTGCAACAAGGGCTACGATACGCGGACGAAGTCCCGTTAAGCCCGGATGCCATAGAGGAATTACAATGGTGGCTTCGCCACGCCATAGAGTGGAACGGCAGGACTATTTTCAACTCCTACCCGGAGGTGATCATAGAATCAGACGCGAGTCGCCAGGGCTGGGGTGCCCGGTGCGGCCAGATCACCACCGGAGGGAAATGGTCCGTGGAGGAAACACGCCTCCACATCAATGCCTTGGAACTTTTGGCAGCATACTTCGCGGTCAAAAGTTTTCTCCCTCATACTTCCAACAAATGCGTACTCTTACGCATGGACAATATTGCAGCAGTGCAATATGTCAATCGCTTAGGAGGCACAAAATCCAAAATCCTGGCGGATATTGCATCCGACTTTTGGCAGTTCTGCCTCTCCATCAATACCACCCCTATGGCAGAATACCTGCCCGGGATTTCCAACACCGTTGCAGACTGGAATTCACGCTACCTTACGGATTCCAGCGACTGGACGCTGGATCGTACGGTCTTCCTGTCACTGCAGTCTCTGTGGGGCCCTCTGCAGACGGACCTCTTTGCCTCTCGTCTCAACCGGCAACTACCCCGCTTTTACAGCTGGAGACCGGACCCAGAGGCATTGGCAGTCGATGCGTTCCGACAACTTTGGACGCGGGGGACACACTATGCGTTTCCCCCGTTCAACATGCTCACCAGGACGCTTCTTCAGGTAGCGACCCAGGTGGCGACGGTTGTGTTGATCACACCATGGTGGCCGACGCAACCGTGGTTTCCTCTCCTTCTAGGGATGTCGATCGACTTTCCCCGATTAATCCCGTTCACACCTCATCTCCTATCGAACGCAACCCTAGGCTGTCATCCTCTGTTGAGAGACGGCAACCTTACCCTTCTAGCGTGGTTGATCTCAGGTTCGGAATCCCTGATAACACGTTTTCACAATCAGCTAGAGACCTCCTCGCCTTGGCCTGGGCCCCAGGGACTAGGTCGGCGTACAGATCGGCCTGGACCCTGTGGGTGCGTTGGTGTGATCAACGGCAAATTGATGCCGTTCATGCACCTGTACCAGATATAGTGAATTATTTAGCAGACGCGTATGAGGCGGGCAAGTCTTATAGCTCATTAAATGTTTACAGATCTGCCATCTCGGCCTACCACTGTCCGGTGGAAGCTTCACCGGTGGGTAAACACCCGCTGATCTGCAGACTTCTACGGGGGGTAAAATATAACCGCCCCCCCCGACCTAGATATCAATCCACATGGGATGTCTCCCAGGTGCTGCGGCTCTTCACATCTTGGGGGGAAAATGATACCCTCTCATTGAAGAACCTTTCTATCAAGCTTTCTACCCTTTTATGCCTTATATCCATAAAACGGGTCTCAGATGTTAGAGCATTGGACATCTCCCGGCGTCAATTCTCGCCGGAGGGTGTACGGTTCTCTGTGGTTCGCCGTACGAAAACAGGGATCCATACAGTGTTCTATCCCTTTTTCCCTGACCATCCACACATCTGCGTGGTTCGGTGTTTGCAGCAATATGAATCTCGAACTGCGAACCTAAGGTCACCAAACCTGAATCAACTTCTGGTTTCATATGTGAAACCACACCTCCCAGTTTCCCCGGCTTCATTGGCCAGGTGGGTGAGATCGGCCATGGATATGGCCGGAATCGACACCTCGCTTTTCGGAGCTCACTCCACCAGGGGTGCCATGGCTACCAAAGTAGTCACTTCGGGGGGTTCCCTCTCGGACCTCCTACTAGCGGCGGACTGGTCATCAGAAACGACGTTTAGACAGTATTATTTCAGACCTACTAACCATGTCTCTTCCTCAATACTTTAGATATATTGCATGTATTATATTATGGTGATAGCTTTAAACATGCAAGATATGAAGCCTCCTGTCTGATATATAATTCGGGATTTTCCTAGTTAACATGACGGAAAATCTGAGTTATATGATGACAGGAGGCGAGTATCTTCCCACCCTTCCCACCCTATCATAATATGTTTTCTCTTTCAGGCTATTGATGGGTGGAGTCTACGCCTATGCGGACGTTAAGAAAACACTCCGAAGTTCACGTATGACGGTTTTCTGTTTTTTGTTCCAGTTGAACACAGTTCAGATCGCATATCCATCACCCAGGTGATGTTCGCTACTACGGCCCGGTTGGCCCTGTTTTCCAAAGTTGATGGAGCTTCCTCGATACCAACTGAACGAGATCCTCAAGGATAGACTTACGTGATGTTCCGTGACTACCCAGGATCGCATAAAGAAAGAGGAGGAGGAGACCCAGACAGCCCTTTATATAGAGACTGTGTCAGGGGGGAGGGACCCCAGGGGCTGCTGGGTATTGTAGTCCTATGAAGATTTTTTCTCTGTATTAAAGAAATAAGTGTTTATGGTTTTCTGCTATGAGCATTAAAAAGAAAGTTTAATGCAAGATACTCGCCTCCTGTCATCATATAACTCAGATTTTCCGTCATGTTAACTAGGAAAATCCCGAATTACAAGCCACACTTCACATAATGTGAGGAGACCAGTGACACCTTTCTTTTACCCATGTCTCATTGCACTTTATTATTAAATCTTTGCTACTACTTTTATTTATATATTTTACAGCATAATTATTTACATTGGCTTTCTTATTCTAGCTTGAACATCCACATCTTTCTAATTTCCCTTCTAATAAAGGGAGACTAGTGGGTAGTTGCAGTTGACACAAGTAGACACATGTTTCAAGTTATTATTGTAGTTAATTTTTAAGTGCCCTTTCACACTTGTTTTTATTTTGCTCTTCTTATACAGATTTATCATGACATGCTTGATTTTTTGAATGCGGTTCAGATGGCACCTAAGGGAACCACAGCACAAGGCAACTCGCAGAGACTTGAATGGAGTGTAATTTTGTACACTTTCAAGAAAAAAATGAAATGTTGTGATGCACTGAAACAGTGCCTATCTCACCACGTGGCATAATAGACACCAACCTTCACGTGTGAACAGCTCTTAAAGAATAACTGTACTTTAATGCCTCGTACACGGTCGGACTTTCCAAGAAAAAAGTCAGATGGGCTTTTTTCTCGTAAAGTCCGCCCGTGTGTAGCATCCATCTGACTTTTTTGTCGGAAGTCTGACGGAGCTAAGATAGAGAACCTGTTCTCTTTCCGTCGAACTTCTGACGGACTCACGGCGGTCTTTTGCACGGTCAAAAGTCCGACCGTGTGTACGAGGCATTACTAGTAGTAATTCATAATGGTTACTCTATAGTTTCCCCTAAAATGAATTTCAGCCTAAACATTTTAGTTTTGAATGGAATTGGAGAAAATAAATACTTCTGTCAAGTTTTTATTGCTATCCGTTTCACCTCATTCCTGTCCTTCTGATAGCATGTCAACAAATAACTAGAAATTAAGGGAGGGGTTATCACTGAAGCACCAAATCAGAAAGAGGCTGATAGAGGTCATAACCATTGCCCATTTCACTGGACCACAATTTGTTTTGTTGCAGTCTTTGAGAGATTTTATATCACTTATAAAGGGAAACATCTCAAATGGGAGCACAGACTGCAGTTACAAACCTTACAGGAGTTATATTCATTCCATACTTTCAGAAAAGTTTAGGTTGGAGTTGGTTCTAAGTGGTAAACAATATATGTTTAAATGCCACTGCCTTTACTGTGAGGCAATAAACAACATAAATACATAAATTCAAGCAAAAGGCAGTCTGTTTTTGCTCTCCCACAAAGTTGTCCTTGTAGAAGATCTGCAGGAGGGAACTACAATTTTGTACATACATTGCAAGAACTTTCTTGTTTTAATCACACATGCAAAAAAGAAATATGTGACAATATAATTGACTTCCGAGGTGATCATATAAAGAATCTAAAACCACCAAGTTTCCTAATATCACAAAATACATAAACTCCAAGTGTCTATACATGAAACCATCATTCTGTTCATTCCTAATGTGTGCTCTTCCATGAGCCTAGTGACAATAAATTTGCTCAACCTAAAAGCAGACCCCCTACAATTTATAAGGAATTCAGGGCCAGATCCACAAAAACCTGGCGCAACTTAAAAAATCCCATTTAAGTTACACTGCCTTAAAATTTCTACCTAAGTGCCCGATCCACAAAGCACTTACCTAGAAATTTCAGGCCGTGTAACTAAAATTCCGCCGGCGCAAGGCGTTCCTATTCAAATGGGGCGAGTCCCATTTAAATGAGGCGCGCTCCCGCGCCGGCCGTACTGCGCATGCGCGAAGTTACGTTACGCCGAGTTTTGTGGATCGCGCCGGCTTAAAAAAGTTTTGTCGGGAAAAAAAAAAATTGACAGCGTCGCTCGGCATGCATTCCTGAGGGAGAACTCCATGCCAATTTTCAAAGAAAAAACCGGCATGGGTTCACCCCCCAGGAGCATACCAGGCCCTTAGGTCTGGTATGGGTTGTAAGGAGACCCCCCTACGCCGAAAAATCAACGTAGGGGGTCCCCCTACAATCCATACCAGACCCGTATCCAAAGCACGCTACCCGGCCGGCCAGGAATGGGAGTGGGGACGAGCGAGCGCCCCCCCCCCTCCTGAGCCGTGCCAGGCCGCATGCCCTCAACATAGGGGGGTTGGGTGCTCTGGGGCAGGGGGGCGCACTGCGGGCCCCCCCACCCCAGAGCACCCTGTCCCCATGTTGATGAGGACAGGACCTCTTCCCGACAACCCTTGCCGTTGGTTGTCGGGGTCTGCGGGCGGGGGCTTATCGGAATCTGGGAGTCCCCTCAAATAAGGGGGCCCCCAGATACCGGCCCCCCACCCTAAGTGAATGGATATGGGGTACATCGTACCCCTACCCATTCACCTGGAGGCAAAAAGTTAAAGTTATTAAACACACAACACAAGGGTTTTTAAAATATTTTATTAGTCTGCTCCGGAGGCCCCCCTGTCTTCTTTATTAGCTCTAATACCAGGGGGGGCTTCTTCTTCCACTCTCCGGGGGTCTTCTTTCACTCTCCGGGGGGGTTTCTTCTTCCGCTCTCCGGGGGGGGTCTTCTTCCGCTCTCCGGGGGTCTTCTTCTATCTCCGCCGCTCTCCGCTGTTGACTCGGCGAACCCCGGTTCTTTTTCAGCTGTCCGGTGCCTTCTCCTTCAGCGCTGGCTGCCTGCTATCTTCGTGTGTTAGCTCAATTACTAGCAGGCAGCCATCGCGGTCTTCTGTGACGTCAGGTTCTTCTTCTCCCTTCTTCCGATGTTGACTCGTCGCCTCTTGTCACTGTAATGATGGAAGCGCGCCTTGCATCCCATTTATATAGGCATCACCGTCCCATCATGCTCCGGCAGGTACCCACGTGGTGGGTGCCTACCCACGTGCACCCACCACGTGGGTACCTACCGGAGCATGATGGGACGGTGATGCCTATATAAATGGGATGCATTCTATGCATTAAGATAAAGAGCCTTCTGTGTGCAGCAGCCGCCCTCACCCCCCCCTAATACTTACCTAAGCCCATCTCGATCCAGCAATATTGCACGAGAGACTCGGCTGCCCGGGACTCTCTCTTCTCATTGGCTAAGACAGCAGCGAAGCGCCATTGGCTCCCGCTGCTGTCAATCAAAGTCAGTGGGCCAATGAGAGAGAGGGGGCAGGTTCAGACCGTGGCTCTGTGTCTGAATGGACACATGGAGCTGCAGCTAGGCTAGGGTGACCCCATAGCAAGCTGCTTGCTATGGGGGCACTCAACAGGAGAGAGGAGCCAGGAGTGCTAAAGTGGGACCTGAGAAGAGGAGGATCAGGACTGCTCTGTGCAAAACCATTACACAGAGCAAGTAAGTATAACATGTTTGTTATTTTTAACAAAAAAACAAGAGTTAAGTATCACTTTAATAGCAATACTTTAATAGTATATATTCCTAGTGTTCTATTGATGAGTTTGTATGTGTCCTTGTTTATACTGAATGTATTGAAATCTTCAAACACAGCATTAATACTACTACAAAAAAAGCTATTGGAGAATAAAATCAACAATGGGAAAAAAAAATGATATTTCTAAGTCATACTGAGAATTTCTATACTCTAAGGTAGAGAAAAACAAAAGATGTAAATCTGTTTTTGCTGGGCTTAAATAACTTCTAAATTATTTACATCAAATCTTGTAGTATTGCTTCTCTAAGGGCTAGAACAGAATAAGATGTTGGCTAAAGACCTTCATCTGAAGCTATCCCTTAGAGTATACAGCTTTTAGCTTGCCATTGGATGAATCAGGGAGATTACATTGAACCTGAGCTAGAAATAGTACTGCAATTTTGAAGAAATTAAATGAGTTCAAAGCCAAAACACATCCTGCCGCTGGCTATGTGGAAAGAGAAAAATGTATCTAGTGTTGTGCAAAAATTGGCACACAAAAGAAGACAATGAGCTGTCATAAGAACAGCAGTACATATTCTGTCTAGAGATTGTACACCCATCTTCTACATGGGTTGAACCTAAATTGCTATTCATTCACTATATTCTGGTCACAAAATCAGAAGATCACAAAAGTATTCTAGTTCAATGAACATCATCTGTTTTTTAAGATACAGCATGAGGTTATGTTAGACGATTGGATATAATGGTCATTTATACTGCAGTTATATTTTAAGTTGGTTGTAAACCTCAGACATGAAATATGAAAAAAGAGCATGTCATTCTATACTGTGTAGTTGCCTTAAAGTATTGAGTGTCGTTTCTCTATGCTGCCTGGTTCCTCAGTTATCAGCGTCAAATCTGGCAAATTTTCCCTACAGTTAAAAGAGTGATGAGAAGGCATCTCTAGAACTCATTATCACAGCTGTGCTTGTTCTCTGCACTGTGTGAAGGGGGTGTGTCCCTTCCCACCAATCAGGGCACAAAGCAGCTGGCTGTCTGAAGACTTCAGATCCCCGCCCTCTCAAGTTTTCAGATTGATCTACAGAAGAAATGGCTGCAGATACACAGCTACAACTTATTAATACACATTTGTTTCATCTCTGTGTATCACCTAATGCTAGTCTCTTCTGGGTGTGTGTATGAGTTCACAACCACTTTAAGTAATTTTAGCAAAGATGTGCAAAGACCAGCCCTTTGTGATAAACGATGAATGAGTTGTGTTATGTACACTAGATGAAAGTGACAAAAGCTAAGCAGTGCTAGGTGAAGGTGAAGGTGCTAGGTGAAGATAACGATTTAATGTAACAATTATTACTTGCTACGTGACATTTTAAAGTAAAAGTCAAGGGTATTGCAGTTTCTCCTTGATAAACCTATAGGGGGTGATGGTCATACACTATTCAGTGTGCACAATTATAATTCTGTAGCCCAAGGTAAGGTTTAAAGAACATTAACTATAATTAAGTTGTTAGCTAATTATAGATAATAATTTAAAAAGTGTAAACAAAATCAAATTAAACAAATACAAATAAAACAAATGTAAAAGCACTCCTCCCCCAAGAATATATGTAAATGGAAAAGCACACATAAGTCCAGTATGCAAATGGAAATGGTGATTGCACCACATATGTGAGGTATCACCATGACCTTAGGAGTGAGAGCAATAATAATTCTAGGGCCATAATCACAATACTAAAGTTATAACCTGTAAAGGCGCTTTTAGTGTGTCACCTATGGACAGTTTTCAAGTGATTGTAAAGCTTTTTTTTTTTTTTGCTCTGTGTAGGGGTTTTGAACAGAGTGGCCCCAATCCTCCTTTTCTAGCATCCCCTGATGGTGCTTCTGGTTTGTCCTCTTCTCAAGTGCCCCCACGGAGAGCCACTTTTCATGGGGGCACTCATGCGGGCATGCTTCCGTGTCCTGCTCTATGTTCATTGACACAGACAGCAGCATTTGGCCCCACCCCTGGCTCCCGTGTGACAGGATTTAATTGACAGTAGCAGGAGCCAACGGCTATTCGGTATTGCGACATTATGGCGGACACTTCGGACATTTTTGACACATTTTTGGGACCATTGGCATTTTTATAGCGATCAGTGCTATAAAAATGCATTGGATTACTATAAAAATGCCACTGGCAGTGAAGGGGTTAACACTAGGGGGCGGGGAAGGGGTTAAGTATGCCTGGGTGTGTTCTTACTGTGGGGGGGGGGGGTGGCCTCACTAGGGAAAACACTGATCCTCGGTTCATACATTGTATGAACCGAAGATCAGCATTTCCCCTGCTGACAGGAACGAGAGCTGTGTGTTTACACACACAGCTCCCGGTCCCCGCTCTGTACCGAGCGATCGCGTGTGCCCGGCGGCGATCGCGCCCGCCAGGCACACGCACGGGAGTCGGGGGCGAGCGGGGGCGCGCGCGCCCCTAGTGGCGGCTAATAGACAGGACGTCATATTACGTGCTCTCGCCTAGGAGAGCCACCTTGTGGACGTATTTCGGCGGTGCGCGGTCGGCAAGTGGTTAATGCATAGAATGCACTAAACCGTGAGGGTTTACAACTACTATAAATACCTTAGTTTGTCACCATTTCATAGGTGTGCACAATTTTAAATCTTGACATGATGACATCTATTTACTTGACACAACATCTTTTATGCTTCACCAAAAATTTGTATTATATTGTATTTTCTTGCTCTAAAATTGATTTAAGTGTATTTTTTTCCTAGCCACCGTTTTATTCTAATTAATTTTCTCCCTTGATTCCCCTATCATCAGTCAGTGTTAATGGAGGATGCCTCCCACAGTTCTATTGTGTCCTGCCGCTGGGATGGGGAGGCAAAGAGCCTTCCTGCCCGGGAGAACACATTGACTATTGCTAGCGGATATAGCTGCCGGTTGTAATCATATGAAAGAAATCGGACAGGCTTCTATCCCATACATAGATCAAATCTCGGCTGGTCCCTTGTAACAATCGATCCATGTATGATCGGCTTTTGAAGAAGCTATGATTAGGGCCAATATGGCTTAAACATGTTCATTGTGTTTTGTTTACAAACCTGTGTAAATATTTAAAAATACTTTCTTATAAGGACTAGCCCCATGTGCAGATCTTACCTTGTACTGTTGTATCATGTATGGGCACACGGGAGCCCTGAAGCAAACCCGGGCAAAGTATTAGCACTTTATGAATAGTGTGGACAGCAGTAGTGTATAAGCATCAGACAAGTGCCTGAAAGTGGTAAATGACAATGATAATTAGGCCCCAAAGTTATGTATTCACTAAAATAGAAACTTTCTTAAAAATGAGTATTTGCTAAATGTGTCGGTTTCATAGGTACTTCTTTAACCACTTCCATACCAGGTACTTACGCAGCTTCCCGCCCAAGCCAATTTTCAGCTTTCAGCACTGTCGCACTTTGAATGGCAATTGCGCGGTCATGCTACACTGTACCCAAACAAAATTGGCGTCCTTTTTTCCCCACAAATAGAGCTTTCTTTTGGTGGTATTTGATCACCTCTGCGATTTTTTTTTTTTGTGCAACAACTAAAAAAAGGCTGAAAATTTGGAAAAAAAAATACGTTTTTATTTTTTTCTGTTAATTTTTTTGTAAATAAGTTTTCTCTTTCAATTACGGGCACTGATATGGCGGCACTAATGGGCACCGATGAGATGGCACTGATGGACATCGATGAGGTAGTACTGACGGGCACAGATGAGGTGGCACTGATTGGCGGCGCTGGTATGCGACACTGATGGGCACACATAGGCGGCACTGATGGGCACACATAGGCGGCACTGATGGGCACACATAGGCGGCACTGATGGGCACACATAGGCGGCACTGATGGGCACACATAGGCGGCACTGATGGGCACTCATGGGCGGCACTGGGCACTCATAGGCGGCACAGATGGGCACTCATGGGCGGCACAGATGGGCACTCATGGGTGGCACAGATGGGCACTGCTAGGTGGGCACTGGGCATGGATGGGCACTGTGGGGTGGCACTGATGGACACTGGGGTGGCGCTGATGGACACTGGGGTGGCGCTGATGGACACTGGGGTGGCAGCACTGATTGTTGCCAGTCAGTGCCCATTTGTGGGCACTGACTGGCATCTTTTTTCTTTATGTTTTATTTTTTATTTTATTTTTAGACTTTTTTTTTTTAGCTTTTTTTTTTTTTTTGCCCACCCTGGTGCTCCAGGGTGGGCATCCCTGGTGGTCCAGTGTGGCGATCCGAGGGGGGGCTGCGCTGATAAACAATCAGCGCTAACCCCCCCTGTCAGGAGAGCCGCCGATCGGCTATCCTCTACTCGCGTCTGTCAGACGCGAGTGAGGAAGAGCCATCGGCGGCTCTTCCTGTTTACATCGTGATCAGCCGTGGTTGGACACGGCTGATCACGTGGTAAAGAGTCTCCGCCGGAGGCTCTTTACCGAGATCGGAGATGCAGGGTGTCAGACTGACACCCCGCATCACCGATCGCCGCGATGCGCGCCCCCACGGGCGCGCGCGGCATGAAATCCTGCAGGACGTTCTAGAACGTCCTGTCAGGATTTCATAACCACTTCCCGGACGTAAATCGGCCATAGGCCGGGCGGGAAGTGGTTAAATATCATATTTTACATTTTAAATATATTATAAACATTGTCTTATTTAAAATGAAGCCTGTATTTACTATGGAGAGACAAGGCAGTATAGGCTTGTTTTGTGTTGATGGATAACACCTCAAATCATCTTAATCTTCCTGCTAACAGAAATAAATATTTTATTCAGCTTCATGTTCCTTCCTCCTTATTTCTGTTTAGTCACTGGATGTTTCCTTCTCCTAGGGGTAAGGTCTACAAATCAAACATAATCATAAATCCACAAGGAAGAACATGTGTGCTTTTGCTGAAAAACGGCATGGTGTGATGTCTTGCATATGTGCACAGTATATAATTCAAGAGATAATGCAATTTAGCAGGAAGACCCTTACTGGCATATTTGTCTAGATAGATAGATAGATAGATAGATAGATAGATAGATAGATAGATAGATAGATAGATAGATAGATAGAATGTATATTGTCCTGCACTTCAGAACACAAAACTGATGCAAAAAAAGTTTGAAAGAAATACAAATTATCTGTGTTCTGAAAAAAGTCATATCAATATTAATGCTCATATTGTGTTTAGTTCATGCCCAGTTAGAAAGGCAAACATCAAATTGTAAGAGAACTTTTAAATAGTCATTACAGAAAATGAGTCTCTTATCTAAGAAAAGTGTTTTGGGACTAGTAATATTGAAAAACGAGAATGACAATATGAGGCAGTCATAGCAAAAAATATTTGAATTATGCATTTTCTAGATTCCCTGTTTTGAAAAGCCATCTCCTTTGCTTACATATCTTACCTTAAATCCAAAAATCCAAATCCAAAAATTATTGCATAAAGTATTCTTAAATGTACATGTATTTCAGCTACTTTTGTAAATGTGATATGATGATATTGTATACATCAAGATTTTGTGTCAAATTTGTAGTTTTAAATATAATATTTCGAGTAAATGTGTTTTTTTTTTCTGTTTTGTCTGTCAGTCTGTATTACAAGGGGTAATATATGGAAAGATGTACAGAAAGAGTTTCTGTGTTTCTTTCTTTCTTTCTTTCTTCAACCCTTGAGAAAAAAAACGTAAAAAAAAAAATACAAAAAGAAAAATTAACAAATACCCGGCCAACATATAATGAGTACATAAGCCATTTTCTAAACTACAAGTCCTAATTCTAAGTATAAGAGAAATCTAGGGAAATCTAACAATTAGACAAAATGTTATTGTATTTTCACAACAAACTTTTTTTTAGTGGATAACAACCAGTAAACAATTGCTTATTTTCTGTCTGCATAAATTTACAAGTATGAACTGATGATAACAGTGTGTGAATGTAAATGGACTCCCAGATTTCCCAAAGGACAATATATTTTTTGCTTGCATATTATTAACGTTTACCTGTTTTAGCTGTTTTAAACACGCTAACATTATTTTATGAATAACTTGGCTCAGTTTTGCTTGCTGCTTGCTGTGACCTTTATATAGATATGTTTACCTATTAGCTTATTTTGTTCAAATATGGATAAATGCCTGCAGTTGTCATATGTCAGTGTACCACATATCATCGCTATCATCGCCCTTAGCAGGATACCTATCTGGCTTAATATCGTCCCTTTATAGTCATTATAAAATGCCTGTGTGCCCTAATAATTATGTAACTGTAGTTCCAAACTGTCCCTCATTTCGCAGGACTAGCCTCTTTTTCTGGTCTAATGTATATATCTCTATAAAAATTTACTATTTGAGTACCTAAGTGTTAAACTACACTAAAACTTGCATTAACCTCTAAATGATTGCATTTGGTAAAAGTAATGAAAAAAGCACTATATCAAGTTAGGAGTTATATATTTTTCTGCATCTTGATGTTGAACTTGATTTATCTGTAAGTGGTGGTAACCCCGAGCCACAGTCAGGATTGCATTTTAGTATCATGGGAAAGTTACTTACCTTGTCCTCAGGATCCTGTGATGTCCTCCTTCTGTGTCCACAGGCTGTGTCCCCCACCCGATGTACTGCATGCCGGGCTCCATTCCCTGCCAGCGTCGCGACGCACGGGGGGAGAGCCCGGAACCAAATTCAAAAAGAGAAAAGAACATAGCACATACAGTACTCTGTAATCTTACCGATTACATTACTGTATCAAATTATTTCACATCCATGTTGTCCCTAATGCTCTGTCCAGTGCCTTGCATGCAGTTTTATATTATATATACTGTTCTTTCTGCCTGAAATGTCCATGACAACCAAAAAGTGTCCCTTTACGTCAAAAGTGGTTTTAATGTTTCAAACTTTATCATACACGGGATGTCTACTAGACTCTTGTTTGGACAGATTTAAGTGAGTTATTCCTAAGAATTACAGGCTTACAATATAAAACACCAAGTTTTCATGCAAAACAATGTACCGCTTTAATATGCAAAAATCTGACATAATCATACCGCCAGGGAGGTCAATAGATAAATCATACATTTCTGTTTAGGATGGCCATTAAGTTTGCAGTATTCCACATGCTAGGTGTAATTCCAGCTACATCACTAATCTAGTCTCAAAATACCAACAAAATCATTCTTTTCATTCCTCCCAAGACCTCCTGATCTCTAGCTCACTTGTCATCTCCTCCCATGCTCGCCTTCAGGACTTCCCCTGAGTCTCCCCTATCTTCTGTAAGTCCCTACCCCAATCTGTCCCTGATTGTAAAATATCTATAAAGTTTGAGGTTAACTAATCTTCAGGTCTTAAATGATTATTATTACCATGCAAACCACAACAAAAAAGATCTGGCAATGAAAACTATTAAACTTCTGGTTGCTGCAGGGTTTGTTCATGCTGTAACTCATGGCAATGTTCATGGTACTAATGTGAGTTAACATGCAATTATAAATGTTATGAGCTGTGTTTTGAAGTAATCTCCTAAATAGGACCTAAAGAACATCCAAACTGGGGTTAATCAGATGCACCACATTGATGGGGATGTGCCCAATTTGAATGTAGCAGATTCTACATTACCCTGCATTTGTCTACATTAAAAATGTAAAGTAAAACAACTAGTGTAAATTAACCCAAAAACACCATAAATTAATTTCAACATGAGACAAAATTAAAAAAAGGAAAGGGTATAGTAGAAATAAATATAAATTGCCCTGAAGCAAAATGTTACATGGTTTAATACAATTATAAGGATGTTATCAGGATTTCAGTTTTGACATAATATGCCTTTTTGTTATAAAGTCCTTATTGTTCCTCTATTCAAAATATATTCATTTAACCTTTACAAAGTGAATGCAAGAGCTGTTTGAAGTCCACATTAAGATTAGATAATGTTTAATTATTCTGTAACCTGGTTTATTTTCATCATCTCCTGTTGTGTTCAGTAAGTTGCAGTTGTAAATCAAACCTGAGCTTAAAATATGTAATGATATTGCAAAGCAGGGGAAATGATTTATGAAATATGTTATAGCACTTTATCAGAATCATATAAAGTTCAGCAAGAAGTACATGCAAAATTACTTTCCTTGGAGGAGACAAATTGATTTTCTTTAACCCTCAGGCCTCGTACACACGACCGTTTTCCTCAACAGAATCCATCAAGAAACTTGGTGGCAGAGCTTTTTTCCCGAGGAAAACGGTTGTGTGTATGTTTTTCGTCGGAAAAACTGTCGTGGAACTCGACGAGAAAAAAAGAGAACAAGTTCTCTTTTTCCTCGTCGGGAGTCTCGATTTCCTCGTCGTGTTTCTCGTCGGGCTGGTTTACGACGAGAAACACGTTCGTGTGTATGCTTAGAGACCTGCGCATGCTCAGAATAAAGTATGAGATAGGAGCGTGCCTTCGGTTAAAGTAGGGTTTGTAATGGAGATAGCACAATCGTCACGCTGTAACAGACTGAAAAGCGTGAATCGTCTCTCACCAAACTTTTACCTAACACGCAGTAACATGAGATTAGCAAAAGCAGCCCCAAGGGTGGCGCCAGTGGAATCAAACTTCCTCTTTATAGTACTGTCGTACGTGTTGTACGTCACTGCGTTTGAGAACGACAAGATTTTGTCTTGACAGTGTGCACGCAAAGAAAGCTTGTCAAGATTCTCAAAAAAGCCTAACAAGGAACTCGTCGAGGAAAACAATGTTTCATTTACGACGAGTTCCTTGGTCGTGTGTACAAGGCCTCACTCATTGCTTCCTTGTTTTCACCTGTAAAGAAGAGCTTGTAGTAGTGTGTGTGGGTGCATGTGTTTACACCCATATTGCCTAAGGAGGACATTGTAAGATGTTGCTGTGGTCACTGCAATTTATCCACAGAGTGTGCATATTACTGTAGATCAGTGGTGGTCAACTTGGAAAATATTGAGGTCCACACAGTAGAGCATGTACTTAAATAACAGGTAAATTGTTAGCATAATATTAAGATGAAATCAAAATAGGATACATACATGAAAATTAATAGGGTGGGAACATTTGATTGCTAAAGTTTGAATAGTGTTACAAAACCTTCTGTGTACAGCAGATCCCCCAGCCCCCCCCCCCTTATATTTATCTGAGCCTCCTCTAGAGATGTGCACAAGAGCCTCGGCTTATTGGCTGAGACAGCAGCAGAAGCCATTGGCTCCCGCTGCTGTCAATCACCAAGCCGTGTCTCTGTGTGTGAATAGACAAGGAGAGAAGCAGCTCAGCAGCGAGCATGGCTGGGTGCCCCCTTTGCAAGCTGCTTGCTCTGGGGGCACTCGGCAGGAGGGGGGCAGGGGTGCTGGCAAAGGGGATCTGAGAAGTAGAGGATTGGGGCTGCTGTGGAAACTGCTTACTCCATATGCTACAACACACACTAAGGAACTACTATGCATTGTGGTGATATGTCTCAGCTCCAGTTGTTGTTGTGTTGTCTTAACAGCTTGCATGCAATAATGGAGTGCAAAGATGAAAACGGGACCTAATGCACAAAATAGTCCTGCATTCATAGCCAGAAAGTGTAGAGTTTAAGTGGTACTCTTAAACTTTAGTTATTAACCACTTAAGGACCGCCTCCTGCACATATACGTCGGCAGAATGGCACGGCATGGGCACAGTTCGTACAGGTATGTCCTGTACTAGTACCCAGCCGTGGGTCGCGGGTGCGCGCCCGCGGCACACTCCCGCGACCCTGTCCGAAGCTCTGTGACCGGGACCCGCGGACCCGATCGCCGCTGGAGTCCCGCGATCGGGCCCCGGAGCTGAAGAACGGGGAGAGCCGTGTGTAAACACGGCTTCCCCGTTCATCACTGTGGCGGCAGCATCGATCGTGTCATCCCTTTTATAGGGGGACACAATCGATAATGTCACACCTACAGCCACACCCCCCTACATTTGTAAACACACTTCAGGGAACACTTAACCCCAACAGCGCCCCCTGTGGTTAACTCCCAAACTGAAACTGTAATTTTCACAATAAACAATGCATTTTGGTCCCAAAAATGTGTCCAAATTGTCCAAAGTGTCTGCCATAATGTCGCAGTCACGAAAAAAATCGCTGATCGCCGCCATTAGTAGTAAAAATGTTTTTTTAATAAAAATGCAATAAAACTATCCCCTATTTTGTAAACACTATACATTTTGCGCGAACCAACCAATAAACGCTTATTGCGATTTTTTTACCAAAAATAGGTAGAAGAATACGTATCGGCCTAAACTGAGGGAAAAAAAAAATTTATATAATTTTCGGGGATATTTATTATAGCAAAAAGTAAAAAATATTGAATTTTTTTCAAAATTGTTGCTCTATTTTTGTTTATAGCGCAAAAAATAAAAACCGCAGAGGTGATCAAATACCACCAAAAGAAAGCTCTATTTGTGGGGAAAAAAGGACGCCAATTTTGTTCGGGAGCCACGTCGCACGACCGTGCAATTGTCAGTTAAAGCGACGCAGTGCCGAATCCCAAAAAGGGGCAAGGTCCTTTAGCTGCATTTTGGTCCGGGTCTTAAGTGGTTAAAGATGCAAATGTTTGGGCTAACTCAAATTAATTTTAAATTGTCATTAAACCCACATCAATTAAAACTATCAGTAAATACTGTATTGCATGCTGTTCATACCCATTCAGTCACTATGAGATTTGGATTCTACAAAAAAACCTGGTTAATCCTGCTGCTCTCTATCCCTCCCTCCGGTCCATTTTCCTACTGCACTTGGGTATTTGGCAGCTAGTGCACATGCTCAGATTTCAGTATTTTTTCTATGCTGAGCATTTCCTCCTTGATCACATCTGAAAAGCTCATGTGACTATAGAGTCATACGTGTGGGCACGTGTACACTCTGGTAAATGACAGTCCACTCCCTCCCTCCTTCTGCATGCCCACTAACCAGCTAAACACAATGGGGATGGGATATTACATCTTGATTGATGGAGGAGTCACCTCCCTCTTATTATGCGCACAATAGACACAGGCTGGAGGGGAGCGACACAGCCTGTGAGTAGCAAAAATGCACTCACACAATGTTTTTGTCAAAAAAAAGGATTTGATTTCAAATATATATTTGTATGACAATATAAAACAGTTTATTGATAATAATATTTTTTTTTCTCTGTATTCCGAAGGCCATTTTTTGGGGGGGAGGGGGGCTTGAACATGTCACAAGCAGCAGAGCTTCTGCCACTGTTTCACTGCAGACAGACTGGGGAAGAGTTGGATAATGTGACAGCTGTAAAATAATTACAGTGCCATCATCCATAAACAAAATGAGAAGGGATATTGTATATTAACTACTTGGCGACCAGCCGCCATGGTTGGCAAGTAGTTGGCTCCCCTGCGTGAATCGGTGTAGCTGTATGGCGGCTGCTTTAAGGGCTAGAGGGGGGTGCGTGTGTGCCTACGGTGCGACTCTGGAGCCGGTGCGCGTGTCCGGCGGCCTTAATGTCCGCCAGCCACCTGTGATCGTTACTCAGAGAGTCAGAACAGGGATCTGTCAATGTAAACAGGGGAGTAGAGAGAGAGTCTTCTCCTCTAGTCAGTACACTGCCCCACAGTTAGAAACACCTCCCAGGGAACACATTTAACCCATTGATCGCCCAATAGTGTTAACCCCTTCCCTGCCAGTGACATTTATACAGTAATCAGTGGCTAGTTATAGCTCTGATAGCTGTATAAATGTCAATGATCCCAAAAAAGTTTCTGATCCGTCCACCGCAATGTCGCAGTCCTGACAAAAATCACTGCCATTACTAGTAAAAAAAATATATATATATAATAAAAATGCCATAAATATATCACCTATTTTGTGGACGCTATAACTTTTGCGCAAACCAATCAGTAAACACTTACTGTGATTTTTTTTATCAAAAATATGTAGAAGAATACATATTGGCCTAAACTGAAGAAATGTGTTTTATTTTTTATTCTTTGGGGATATTTATTATAGCAAGTTAAAAATATTTAGTTTTTTTTCAAAATGTACGCTTTTTTTTTTTGTTTATAGCGCAAAAAATAAAAACCTCAGAGGTAAACAAATACCACCAAAAGAATGCTCTATTTTTTGGAAGAAAAAAAAACGTCAATTTTGTTTGGGTACAGCATCGAACAACCGTGCAATTGTCAGTTAAAGGGATGCAGTGCTGTATCACAAAAAATGGCCTGGTCATTAAGGGGGGAAATCTTCCGGTTCTTAAGTGGTTTAACAGTTTGTGTTTATCATCACTTTAAATAAACTTACATTCACTGTTATTGTATGTTCTTTTACATGGCTTTATGTTTTTTAGCAATCATTTTCCATTAGCAGGCTGGGAGCTTCCTACTTCAGATATCACTCCCAGCCCTACACATGCAGATCACTATGTCGCATTCGTATTCTCTGATTCTGGGGTTCTGCTGCCACGTTTGCTGGAAAAGATTGGGCTCAGCACACTAGCAGCCTCTCTCCTGCTAGACAGAGCGGTGCTGTTGAGCAGAGCTGTGTAAATCTTGAGACTGTATGCACAGAAATGCACATTCTTTGACAGGGAAAACAGGTCGTATATGTGTAATTAATCTGTATATGTAGCTGGTTGCCTGAAGTACAGCTTTCATGTACCAAATTGTGTCCTCAGGATCTGAATATGACAGGAATAGCTTAGTGCAGTTCCACAGCATAATCATAATGTAACTAAGTGACTTAAGGGTGATGTCTTCTAACTAGCTTAACTAGTCAACCATAAATTAAAGTTCATTCACAAACCCCTAGTGCCCCCCCATGGCACAAGGAGCACATGGTAGGCCCTTTAATGATAACGCATTGCCGGTGTTCAGACGACAGTGACAAATTAATCATGACATTTTACTTTTATGACAAGCTCAGGGTTCCCAGGTCTATATAAATAAAGTGTGTAAATGGCTTTGCAACTGATTGTAGATGTGAATATCTTTACAACACAAGAAGATAGCTCCATATTTTAAAAGAACAAGGAAATCTAGTACTAAATGGACATACTTCCTCGAATAATCTAGGAATAAAAAGCATCTGGCTAACTGCAGTCATATTTTTTTTCATAACACTGTGATGAAATGTGCTACTTAGAAGATTAAGATTTGAAAAATAGAACATTGTTTTTATTGATCATGCAATGTCTTTCATATTAATAAGAAAAAAGCAATTGGGTTGACAAAGAAAATCATACATTGAGCTAATAGCAAGAGAAAAAAAAATCTGTGCAAATGCGAGTGCAGATATGACGTGGCACAGCAAATCCTGCAATAATGAGCCTTTCAAACTGCAGATGTGACAGCGTAAGCCATTTTCATATGATTGCAGTACAAAGGAGTTTGGATAGAAAGCTATTAAAAGAACCTGCTCTTGCTACCAAACGTGAAACCATACCATTTTTTTTTGTTTTGTTTTTTTCATTTTTATGTATTGAGTTTGTCTCCTCCGAACCCTTGAAAACAAAAAACAGAAATCTTTACCGGTTACGCATTTTGATGATTAGAAAGTAAAACCCAGAAAGAAGGTATTGATTGGTAGTTTTATTTTTACAGTGATGTATATTGATAGGCCCTCTAGTGGACAAAAGAGGTTAGGCAATTGTAAATATTTAAGCTGTTGTTATTGATTGATTAGTTGCTTGAATGTTTGCAAAAAATATGTTAGACTTTATTGGATAAAGTATACATTTCCCACTTCTGTTGCTGTTTTCATATAGTACTTGCATGTCTACTAGATTCAAATCTGTGTTATGTACAGATTGAATCGGATTTACTAAGACAAATGAATCAGAGCAGGTATAAATCATTAGAATATGCTTGTATTTGGGGTTCAGCATCTATGCCAGTATAGTGATCATGTCCCCTTAACCTATATAGATCCTATGCTGAAGTTCAAAGTTTATGCTGCTTTCCTAGGTTACCGTGCATGTTGAACATCCAAAAAATTGTCTATTGTCTATTGTGTCTTCTAGCATCACACATCATCATACCTAAAGTATATGTGAATTCTTATGCTGCAAAACAATCCACTCAGTTTAGCCACTTTGCTTCCAGGCCAATTTTGACATTTTTCACATACATGTTAAAGTAATTTTTTTTTGCTAGGAAATTACTTAGAACCACCAAAAACAATATATTTTCTGAAAGCAGGGGCTCTGGAGAATAAAAATAGGTGACACTTTGAAAGCCTTTGCAGGCTACCAATTTAGAGTTAAATGTGAGCTCTGTTGCAAGAATTATTATTAGAATTATGCAAGAATCACTTTGATGTTTGTGGTGATACCACACATGTGTGATGTAATCACTGCTTAAATATGTGTGCAGGACCTATCTGTACATTCACATTTGCATGTGAGTAGGAGGGGACGGGGGGTGCTTTAAACATTTTTTTTGTTCAACTTTATTGCTATCACAAGGGATGAACAACATCCCTTGTGATGGCCTGGGCAGTAACGGGTCCTTTTATGAAGAGATTTGCGCCGCCTGTTCCCTGTGTAGCAGGCGCTTTTAGCGCCATAATGCGTTCCGTGCTGGAATGCATACGACGCTCACGGGATGACCTCATTGCCCGGCGCCGTGGTGCGTTCCAGCTTGGAACGCGGAAGTGTGCCACGAATCAGCTGTTTTCTTGAATTCAGTGCGATGCACTGCACCTGGTCACTTGCCTATAAAGGCATTCATTACACAAAGGAACTTTGTTCTATTATTGTCAGCCGTACCGCTCTCCACGCTACAATATAGCTGCCTTTGCTGCTATACTGGACATCAACTTAGGATGCAACATTATGGCCAGCTAGCAAAATACCTTCACTACGTCCAGGCTGCCATTGCCGGGGACAACCTTTGAGGCCTTCCTTGCAGACATCATTTACTACGGATTCCCTACTTTCTACACTGAAACCCTGCAAACAGATAAGTAGCTATTGTGTCACTTGTAGTGCTATAAGAAGATCATATGCAACTATTGGTTGTCTCTACAACTCCTAATAACTACGAGCTATTTTGCCTGTCATATGCAACTATTAGTTGTCTTAACAACTCCTATTTACTCCGTGCTTGACATAAGTGTATTGCTTATGGGCCTCGCCCTAACTTGCGAAACATGTTCGCCTAAACCTTTCTATGCTAAGGGTTGACGTATTTCATACCTTCTTCCTTAGTCGCCTATTGCACAACGCTATGTAATACTCACAATCGCTTGCATACAGTTGTGCATTGGAATCTCCTAGCAATCATATAATTTTAAACGCTAAGCTCTGGTCACATGTTGTAACCTTTCTTTATGTGAGAGAGAGATGATGATGTAGAGAACCCCCAAACTCCTATTTGTGTGGAGTGACGCCTGGGGACCAATACTGAATTCTCACACAAGCTAGTGCATTGAAATCCTTGCTAACCGCAGTTGTGGTTCACTCCCGTTTCACCAGAGCCGTTACACTATTAGACCCATGGTCCCTCCTCTGTCCTCCAGGGCAGCTGATCATACCGAGAACAGATTGATTAGATGCTTCACTGGAAAGTATTGGCCAGGTAAGAAAAAACATTGAAACTGGAAGTGACAAAATCCTCACCACTTTCAGCTTCCCCCACTTTTAAATGAAAAAAATATAAATAAATTTAATAAAAAGCTTGGAACCTGATTTAGTATTTAGATCAGGGTGCCACCCCTCATATTAGGGCAGGGTTTATACACAAGGCATATAGTCAAAAAAGTTAATCAAAAAGGAGACGTGTACACCCAAAGGCTAACTCCCAAAACGGGTTTATTGCGAATACAACACCTTCATGAGTATGCATGCAGACATGAAGTGGCCATCTCCACGAAGAGTACAATCTGCCCCTAAACACAACATCACCCTCTAAAACCAAAACTCAACCCTCCCATACATAACCCCCCCAAACAAATAATACTATTATTATTATTTAAAGCTCCCCTGTCCCGGTATGCTCGCATGAAGAAGCGAACACATACATAAGTCCCGTAATTCTAGCCCTGGACCTCCCCTGTAACTCAAAAACATGTAATCAGTAAAAAAAATTAAAGCGTCACCTATGAGGATTTTTAAGTACGAAGTTTGGTGCCGTTTTGGAGCGTGACATGTTAGGTATCTATTTACTCAGCGTAACTTTGGGTTAACTTTACTGTTTTGTTTTTTTAAAGCAAAAAACTGTTTGCAAAGGCCGTCATTGTATTCTCTACGGTCTCTGCTAAAAAAAACATATATAATGTTTGGGGGTTCTATGTAATTTTCTAGCTAAAAAATATGATTTTTACATGTAGGAGAGAAATGTCAGAATTGGCCTGGGTGGCAAGTGGTTAACATAAATTGTACTTTGCTCATACCAAGATGATTTGATAACTCATAATGTACTTTTGTAAGGTTGCCCCCCTGTCCCAATCAGCTTATTAATGATACAACACCATTTAAAAAATAAAATCAAATCATCAATCAATAGATGTAAATAGGAAATGTTTTAATTGTGCCGAACTCTTTCAACGTATCTTGGTGATTGACAGTACAAATTTTGCAAAACAGGAAACTCTCACTCCATCATGGATGCTGAGCCTTGTTTCTTGCTTTAAACTTACTCATTCTGGCATGCTGAGCTGTAGCTACACAAAAGAGCTAAGATCCAAATCCCTGCATGTATGGATGCCATGTGGAGAGCATACAAATGAGTTGCATTTAAAGAAACTATTTTATTTCTTACATTTTAATTGGGGTTATGTGCCCATTTCTTTGGTATAAAAAGTTACTGCCATGGTTCTTTATTGTGAACTTGTTTTTTTTTTTTTTACTTCTAAAAGTAAAAGTTCTTTCTTAAGCAAACACCACAAAATACATGCTTTTAGTTATTATTCAGAAAAGTCAATTTGCTTTAGGCCCCTTTTCACACAGGTGTTCCAAGAACAGGAAATTATGGTAAATTTCTCCAACAGGTACAAAGAAAATAATTAAAAAAATAACTGTTTTTATTGCTGTTTAGTTCTTCCTTTCTCTGTGCTTGCATGGGCGTTACAAGAAGAAGTGAGTAAAAACTTCCCAGTCGAGGCAAAAATAAAAATTAATCATCCCACATAACAAAATTATTTTGGAATTGAGCCTTATTGATGTAATGATAAACCAACAATAAAAGCCTCCAGTCCTAGACATACTGCTTGGTACAACCTCTGGTAAAGCCAAAAGTATTTACAGGGGCGTACCTAGAGCATTTGGCACCCGTGGCGGATCCTATATCGGGCACCCCCCCACATTAAAATGTAAAAACACCCCACTCTGCATACCTCTGTATCCTTCAATATCTCTTTGCCACTACTGTGTATCCCTCTCCACAACTGCACCTCTGGACCTCTTTACATTACACAGCACCCCACAGCTCTGGACCTCTTTACATTACACAGCACCCTGCACCTCTGGACCTCTTTACATTACACTGCACCTTTGGGCCCCTTTACATTAAACAGAGCCTTGCACCTCTGGACCTCTTTACATTACACTGCACCCTGCACCTCTGGGCCCCTTTACATTAAACAGCGCCTTGCACCTCTGCACCCCTTTACATTACACTGCACCTTGCACCTCTGCACCCCTTTACATTACACAGCACCCTGCACCTCTGGACCTCTTTACATTACACTGCACCTTGCACCTCTGGACCCCTTTACATTACACAGCACCTTGCACCTATGCACCCCTTTACATTACACTGCACCTTGCACCTCTGCACCCCTTTACATTGCACCTAAGGACCTCTTTACATTACACTGCACCTTGCACCTCTGGACCCTTTACATTACACTGCACCTTGCACCTCTGGACCCCTTTACATTACACTGCATTTTGCACCTCTGGACCCCTTTACATTACACAGCACCTGGCACCTCTGGACCCCTTTACATTTAACTGCACCCTGCACCTCTGGACCCCTTTACATTACACAGCACCTTGCACCTCTGGACTCCTTTACAATACACAACACCTTGCACCTACACCTCTGGACCCCTTTACATTACACTGCACCCTACACCACTGGGCCCCTTTACATTTAACTGCACCCTGCACCTCTGGACCCCTTTACATTACACAGCACATTGCACCTCTGGACTCCTTTACATTACACAACACCTTGCACCTCTGGACCCCTTTACATTATAGAACACCCTGCACCTCTGGACCCCATTACATCACATAGCCCCCAACAGACACCCCCCTACAGTGCATACACCCCCCTACAGTGCAGACCCCCCCACAGTACAGACCCCCTCCAGTGCAGACCCCCACAGTACAGACCCCCTCCAGTGCAGACCCCCCACAGTACAGACCCCTACAGTACATACACCCCTACAGTGCAGACCCCCCCCCCGCAGTACAGACACCCCTATAGTGCAGACCCCCACCCCCCACAGTACAGGCACCCCTATAGTGCAGACCCCCACCCCCACAGTACAGACACCCCTACAGTGCAGACCCCCACCCCACCACAGTACAGACCCCCACCCCCCCCACAGTAAAGACACCTTTACAGTGCAGACCCCCCCAACACAGTACAGACACCCCTACAGTGCAGACATCCGCCCTCTCCCACAGTACATACACCCCTACAGTTCAGACTCCCACCCCACAGTACAGACCCATAATGTACCTCAGATGAGAAGCACGGGACATGCACAGAACTGGTCAGGTGACGGGTTCCCTCCCCCTGTGTAGGGAGGAGGAGAGGGAGGTGGCTTCACTCTGCTCGGCTGAGACAGCCGAGACTGAACAGAGCCGCGGCGCAGGCATGTGCACAGGAGAAGGGGGTCGCTGCGGGTCCCAGGTCACTGTCACTCGGCTTGCACCCCCCTCCTTGCAAAGCCACTCAAGCTCTCTGCGGACCGCGGTTGTTCTACTTCTTCCTGTCACCGCCGTGGCTTAAACCCGCACGCCCCCCCACACTTAGTTCTCTCTTTTTACACCGACCACGGAGTGTGTCACCCGTGGCAGCTCGCCACCCACTTAGTACGCCTCTGAGTATTTATATACACGGGTACTTCATCACATAATTACAAATGCAAAAATGGAGCTTTTTTCTCCCATTTCAGTTTGTGTTCTTTGTGCCTTAGAGCACAGCACCAAGGAGATTGAATAATGTGCATGTCTTTCAGATATCTGCCCCTTGGAGAAAGAGGTTTAATCTCCATATTTTTAAATTAGTAAAGAAGTGGTAATATTGAAATACTTTCTGTAGTGAAAGGGTAATATTCCTGTAGACATCTTCATTTGGAAAAGCCTGTGTTGTAGAAGAATTACTGAATATTTCCTTCAGAAACAGGGTGCTTGAGAGCACAATTAAGTTTGATACAGATTTTGCCAGTTCTAAGTGTGACATATAGATATTACTAAGTATTTGTATTTGCAGAAAAAATCGACAGAACTATTTCTCTTTCCATTACTCCACAAAGCACTTTGAAACACTTTATTAATGGGTTTGTTGACTAGTAATAGAAAAAAACATTTGTATATTTATTAAAGGAGTTGTAAAGGAAAAAAAAAATTTGCCTAAAATTAATGTCTGCAAGGTAGACAAACAGAATAGTGTAATTATTCTGTTAAAAAAACAACTAAATACCATTAAATTCCTTCATCTATATCACCTCCGGCGTTCTAGTTTCTGTTCTCTGATTCACTTCCTGGTTTGCGGCTCTCGTTCATGTAAGAACTACATTTCCCAGTATGCATTGCGGCATGCCCAGTAATTCACACCTCCTTGAAGTCTCTAACACGTAGAGAGCGTCCTGCAGCACAGATGTAGTTCCCAGGAGGGGGCGAGCATGTCACTGACCACCGCAGTAAAGCCTCCCTTCACGGTGGTGAGTAACAATCAGACAAGCAGGAAGTGAACAGAACAGAGAAGAAATAGAGCAACTTCTGAGTAAGAACGAACAATGAGGAAGTGAAAAGAGGAATATCTGCAGGTAAAGGATGCTTATTATGAAAACAACTTTTTTTCCTTTACAACCCCTTTAAGTACTTGTGTGAATCGCCGTCAGCCAGCCACCCATAATTGCTGCACAGAGAGCCAGAACAGGGACCTGTCAAGGTACACACACAGATCCCTGTTCTGACAGGGAAGTAGAGAGAGATCTGCTGTTCCTAGTGATCAGAAACAGAGATCTCTCTCTACTCCCAGGCAGCCCACCCCCCATATAGTTAGAAACATCTCCCTAGAGATTACTTAACCCCTTGATCGCCCCCTAGTGTTAACCCTATCCCTGCCAGTGACATTTATACAGTAATCAGTGGCTCTTTTTAGCTCTGATTGCTGTATAAATGTCAATGGTCCCAAAAAAGTGTCAAAAGTGTCTGGTTTGTCTGCCGCAATGTCGCAGTCCTGCTAAAAATCACTGATCACCGCTATTACTAGTAAAAAAAATAATAATAATAAATATGCCATAAATATATCCCCTATTTTGTAGATGCTATAACTTTTGTGAAAACCAATCAATATATGCTTATTGAAAATGGAAGGTAGAGGGCGCTCAACCACACAATAGTGATTGTGAAATGTGGAATACCACACAACAACGTGCAACAATTAATAATAAAATACGTTTCCAAAAGCATATGTGAACAGTGATTGCTGAAACAATATAAATCAATATACAGCAGAAATGTCCCACACAAATGTGCATGAATACGCAGATTCCTCTGCAGTGTAAGCAAAAAACACTGAAGTTCACTGTGTTAAACACCAAAAAAATAAAAAAATAGAGTCCCAATAGCATGCATAGAAAGCCAAACGAATCTTGACAATTGCTGTGATCTTCCTAGTGGAGAAAAGTAGAAAATGCCACCACCATACTTTTCAAATTTCACTTGTTTCCACCCAAGGTGCTTTGTATATAAAGTGCTCTTACCAGAGCCTGTTGACCACTTTACTTAAAAAGATGGTCATACGGGCTAGTGCAGGATTGTGCCTACACACACATGGATATGGACTATTGAATCTCGTTTCCAGGCGTTCCAGATAAGGATGATATGCAAAAAAAAGAGAACCGGTAGACGCCGATAGCGTAATAACGTTTTAATAATAAAAACAACTAAAAACAACGGAAAGCCAAATGGCCTCTTACTTTAAAAGTGCCTACCCGGCACTGGGACTGCAGGCCTGTCACCGCCAATCTGAGGTTCAAAACTTGGATTGGCGGTGACAAATATTTGGCGCGGAATTTTCTATTCTACAAATATATGCTTATTGCACTTTTTTTAACAAAAATATGTAGAAGAATACATATTGGCCTAAACTGATGAAGATTTTTTTTTTAATTGAGCAAAAAGTAATAAATATTGCTTTTTTTTTAAAGTGTTGTTTTTTTTTATTTATACGCCAACAAATAAAAACTGCAGAGGTGACCAAATACCACCAAAAGAAAGCTCTATTTGTGGAAAAAAAGGATATAAATGTTGTTTGGGTAGCATGTCGCACAACCGTGCGACTGTGACAAAGCTCTTGTAAGGGCGAAACGCGTCATCTAGGACCCCTCTTAATATCCCCCTTTTATGATGGAAGATCCTATTCATGCATAAGAACTTTTATATCCGATTATTTTAATCGCCATGCAACGCTGTTGATTTTTCAACAAGCGCATACTGCATTTTGCCCAGTGGAGGGCGCCTAAACTTCTCCCTGCAGTACAGCTGGTTTACTGAGACAGCGTCCCAGACATGGGACGCTTGCACGTTCACCCAGGGAGAGCGTCCTTTCTGATAGGCTGATCCACGCTGTGTCTCCAGCAGTCACATTTATCGGGTCTGTGAAGCTTCCAGACCCGCATAGGAGAGAGCCTAGGATCACGGACATTGTTACATCAGCCAGGAGAAGGACATTCGATCGATGTTTACATCTGGCTGGGTAATGTACTGTGCTCACCATTTGCACTAATGATGTCTTGCTAGACAGCCCACAAACTAAAACCGCAAGCTTTTACTATTTGAAGTCTGAAGAGGGTGCTGGTCTGATGCAGACATTTGGAAAGTTTTTTTTATACTTTTTTTATTATATTGTGTACATTGTGGAAACTTTCCCTTTTTTAACCATATAAAGGACTGGATCTTCCGAAAATTAAAGTGTTATGCCCCATACAGACGGTCGTTTTTTGTGATGAAAAAAAAATGACGTTTGAAGTGATGAAAAAAAACGACATTTTTGAAACTTCATTTTCAAAAACGATGGAGCATACACACCATCGTTTTGAAAAATGATGAACAAAGTGACGGCACTCTAAAGGGGAAGTTCTATTCGCCTTGAGGCTGCTTTTAGCTGGTTACTTGTTAGTAAAAGATGATTCGTGCTTTTTTGTCTGTTAAAGCGTGATGAATGTGCTTACTCCATTATGAATGGTAGTTTTACCTCCCGTCTCAAAACTTGCTTCTGGGCATGTGCGGGTTTAAAAACGTCGTTTTGCCCACACACTATCATTTTCATTGACACAAAAAATGACATTTTGAAAAACGACACAAAAAATTCGAGCATGTTCGAATTTTTTTTTGGTCGTTTTTCTGAAGACATAAAACGACATTTTCCCCACACACTATCATTTTAAATGACGTTTTCAAAAACGTCATTTTTTTTCATCACAAAAAACGATCGTCTGTATGGGGCATTAATGTATGTTTTTTTCTTCACAAACATTAAGTGGATTTATAATTGGTGAACTTTCAGGAGCGCAGAGTTTTCCTTTTTGGTGTACAACCGTGCAATTGTCAGTTAAAATGCTGCAGTGCCGTATCGCCAAAAAATGGCTTGATCATTAAGGTGGCAAATCCTTCCGGTCCATAAATGGTTAAATATATTGAAGAATGTTTTTATTTTTTGTGCAGAGGTCTAAAAACCTACAAGTTTATTTCAGTCAAAATTTGAAATCTGTAAAGACATTTCATAAGGACATTACCACAGCCAATAAAATCAGTGACACAATTTGAAAAATTACTCAGTTTACAGGTGGTACCAAAGCAGTGTACTTCCCAGGTCTATAGGATCCTTACAACAATGGTTAAGCTAGTAGTTCTGCCTTTTGTGGAAAAATGGGAAGGGGAACTTGGTGCTCCCTTGAGGAAAGAGAAAGAGAAAATACTGAAATTGGCAAGTGGTATATAAATGTCTATAAAGATGGTACATAACACCTACCAACACACATAAATACCAACTACATAAATCATTGCTTTTTTGGAGAGGTTGTGGGAGAAGAGGGACAATGGTCCATATATGGTGGGAGTGTCCAAAAATACAGAATTTCTGTCAGGAGGTTATTCAACATATACAGGAAATCATGGGAATAAGTATGCCTAGAGACCCAGGAACTTACATACTACATAACACTACATTTACAATAAAGCAATATAAGAAACTGTTGATACCTCACCTAATAAATGCAGTAAAAGATTCCAAAATATTGGCAATTACCAGAGAGCCCAACAATAAGAGACTGGGTTCAGAGAGTAGAATGTATTTGCAAGATAGAATAGTATCATTAAAGTGAAGATAACATTTCTAAATATATTGAGAAGTTGGATAAAGTATAAGGAAATACTGCATTAGTGGGAATTTGAAAAAAAAAAGTGAAGGGTATAGAGGAAAATAAAGTAAGCAGTTATACTGTATGTTAAAGGAGAAAGAGGGATAATGAGGGGAAGGAGGAGGAAATGGGAAATGGGAAGATTTTTATTTGTGACAGAAAATCTGAAGTCTATATCTTGTTTATCCAGAGAATTTATAAAATTTGTAAAAGTAAAAAAAAAAAAAAGAAGAAGAAAATACAACGTAACATATGTGTTACTTATAATTCAAGAAATTCAATGTACAGAACTTTACATATTTATTTACTCTGAGCATTTGTATTTTTGAAAAAATGTATTCATTCTGTATACAAGTATAAAACAAATTAAATAGAAATTTGTATGTAGAATTTTGAGATGCATACAGGAAGGACACCTGTTCATCTAAGCCAGTGGTTCTCAACCTGGGGGTCGGGACCCCCTTGGGGGTCGAATGATGATTTGCCAGGGATCACCGAATCCTGGGCTGTTCCTGAAGCCTGCACTGCTCTCCCAGCCTTTTTGTGGTCACCCAGCAGGGCTGTCCCTGGAACCTGTGGCTACCCAGCAGGGCTGTTTCTGGGGCCCGTGGCCGCCCACTCAGCCTCTTCACAGCTGCCCATTCAGTAAACGGCATTGGCTGGGGAACAGAAACTAGATGTCAGCTGACTGGTGAGGAATGGGAAATGGGAGGAGCTGTAGACCCCATCTCCTGATTTTGGCATAGGTGTCACTGCTACGAGATACCACAAAGTCGGAGACACAGTAAGTAACACAACCTGTGATTATAGTTGCCATTAAAAGTCCCCACTACAGTTCTCAGATCAGCAGATGACCTTGATCAAGAGCACCTAAGTCGGCTGATCAGAACTCCCCGCCAGCACTGCCACTCATCCCAACTCCCTGCCAGCACTGCCACTCATCCCATTGCCTTTCCTTGGGTGCGGACAACCCACGCTACGAAAATAATTTTACTGTTAGGGGTCCCCACAACTTGGGAAATTTTATCAAGGGGTCACGGCACTAGAAAGGTTGAGAACCACTGATCTAAGCCTTACTGTAATGCAGCAGTCAATCACACCCTATGGAATTCATAAGGAGTGTCATAGATACTCATATGAATTTTAGTGTTGGTCTGTGTGAGACAAATGTTAGGGAAGATTCATGTACCTGTCGGAAACATACCACATCATCTATACATTTCTGGTTACAAAGTTTGTTTTGATGAATTTTTCTTTATTACAAATCGGTTACCTACATTTGACTATCATTATTTATGGAAGACAGTGAATTGTACCAAATGGTCATGCAGGTTGTGTCCAGTGGTACAACGATGTCATTTGAATCAATATACGTAGAGGAACACATTTCAATTATAGCTTATTACGTACTGTATGTTTATATAAGGTCAACATTTGCGTAACTGCTTATATCTGGTAGCTAGGAGTTGAAAAGTACTTTGTTTTTTTATTTGTATATATTGTTAGAATTTGGACTAATTGGTAGTTTTTTTTTAGAAGCAAACAAGGTGCATTTTAAAATCAATAACTGCTGATGCATAAAGTACTTGGCTTTTTCTATTTACCTTTATTCAATGCTAAGGGCTTTACCACTCACTGGTATGTCAATGATATTCAGTAAGTGATCTGGCCACTTTTAATTAACACGCTTTGAATAGTATTTTCGCATCTGGTTTAGAAAATAGTGGTTGTTCTTGAGCTCCTTAGTGTATGTAGATGCCAAATAGAGTTAGATTAAAGTGAGATAGCAGCAGCTTATTCAGATGAATATGTTTCTTAATGTCATCTTAACACACAGACTTTTATTATTAGGCAGTTCTGATATCACAAACCAGTGCACTGCATTTAGATATGCATAGCTGATTATAGCCAGGAGTAAAATGGATGAAGCAGAAGCACAGCAGAGCTAATTTTAGATATGTTTCTTGCAAAAACACAGCTAAAGGAAAACAACTAGCATTTAGTCATTTTGACTAATATTTAGAAATGTTAAGTAAATTGTAGCATGGTATGCTTACTATGTCAGATCGAATATATTCATGCGTAGAGACCTATTTATAAAAGGTCGAAATAGATATTTGCTTTTTTTTCATGAAACATATCATTTCTGACAAGTTTGCGCCTGTAAAGCTACTCTGCGAAGTATCTGCACATATTTTCATAGCATTTCACCAATGATAGAAAAAATGCAATGAAGTATGTTTTGTTAATAGATTTCTTGCTTTTTAATTGAACTGTATGGTAATAATTTACAGCACTCTAAATTGGGCTTAATCCGTTATTTTCAGTGGAGGGAAGTTGGAGAAGCACATTTTTCAAGGTTAGATGTGTTTAGTGTTTTTATGTTTTTGTAATTTTTTTCTCAGTTTTCTTTCTGCTAGTTATACCAATGCCATTCTATACACTGCATTTTACAAACACACATTGCAATTTCTAATTTATACACTGGAGAAGAAAGAGGTAAAATGTATTGACAACATATGTATAATTGGTAAAGGAAATTAAATAAAAAAATAAACTTTCTAAATAGGTCCTTTAGTGGTAAATATTGTTTATGTAGTGTAATACGTTATATAAACCAGAGCTTCTATTATCTCTGACTGGACAATTTAACAGTACAGATGAGTATAGAAAATCCTTACTTCTAGTAGAGGGGAGTCCAAAGTACCACTTACCAGTTCACTACTGGCAATCTAGAAAGCACAAGATTTGAGTGATGTCTGGTCTCCTGGCTGGTTCCAGTGGGATTCTAATGCCACAAGGGGCGTGAATTTAGTATTCCTGCCACATTTGAGATTCATGGCCTAATAAGGAAGTAGTATACTTCCTTTATCTATCTGTCCTAAAAGAAACAGATATCTAGGACATTGAATTCTGAAATGAAGGTAAAACCACATGAAAGCAGAAATTGTGTGCTATCACAGGTTTAAGATATTTTCAAACCATGAGAGTGTTTTTACAAATGCACTAGAACAGTGTCCATTGTTTTGTGGGCTCTGTTCAGTGCATGCAATACATTGATCGGTCACAGGAGCTGAAGAATGGGGAGAGGTGTGTGTACACTGTGGCAATGATAGTAATCGTCTGTTCCCTGATATAGGGAACGACGATCACTGACGTCACGCGTCCAGTCCCCCCTACAGTTAGAAACACACACAAGGTCACACTTAACCCCTACAGCGCCCCCTAGTGGTTAACTTCTTCACTGCATTGTCATTTTCACAGTTATCAGTGCATTTTTATAGCACTTCTCGCTGTGAAAATGACAATGTGTCAAAATTGTCCGATGTGTCCGTCATAATGTCGCAGTCACAAAAAAAAACACTGATTACCGCCATTAGTTGTAAAAATAGATAAAAGAATACGTATCGGCCTAAACTGAGGAAAAAAACTTTTTTTATATCTTTTTTGGGCATATTTATTATAGCAAAAAGTAAAAAATATTGCATTTTCTTCAAAATTATTGCTCTATTTTTGTTTATAGTGCAAAAAACAAAAACCGCAGCGGTGATCAAATACCACCAAAAGAAAGCTCTATTTGTGGGGAAAAAAGGACGCCAATTTTGTTTGGGAGCCACGGCGCACGACTTTTGCGCAAACGAATCAATAAATGCTTATTGCGATATTTTTTTATGAAAAATATGTAGAAGAATACATATCGGCCTAAACTGAGGAAAAAAAAATATATTTTTATATATTTTTTGGGGGATATTTATTATGGTAAATAGTAAAAAATATTATTTTTTTTCAAAATTGTCGCTTTATTTTTGTTTATAGCGCAAAAACTAAAAACCACAGAGGTGATCAAATACCACCAAAAGAAAGCTTTATTTGTGGGAAAAAAAGGACGCCAATTTTGTTTGGAAACCACGTCGCACGACCGCGCAATTGTCAGTTAAAGCGACGCAATCGCAAAAAGGGCTCTGGTCTTTGACCAGCAATATGGTCCGGGGCTTACGTGGTTAAGCATCGTTTTCAGTAGAGAGGGATAACACCAAACTTTTGTGGTTGGTTTAAAACTTTACTGGATGTTCAGGTACACTTATTAATTATGAAAACATGACAGAGAATAACTGAAAAGCACATACATTCTAAGTTTCGTTTTTTTTAGGCTTCTTTCCAACACGCAACAATCATAGAACTCATATGAAAGAACTGCACTGTTATTATGTTAGTGATAAATTAGGTTTTCCGCCAATGAAGTGAAAACACACTACTGTACATAACATAAGCCTAGAGCAACCAGTTTACTATACTAGTTTCCTATAACTAAGACAAAACTATCAGTGCAGATGTACTTCTAATTCAGTTCTGCTTTAAAGGGTAACTCCACTTTTGTAGGGGGAAAAATAGCAAATAAAGAAAAAATAATATAGTGTATTCAATTGTGACACAGGTCCAGACATCCCAACCTGCAAAAACTCATTTCAGGGAGGTGGCAAATTTAATTTCAGGGAGGTGGTGCTTCGTGCCCGCATTCCAACCCCCCCCCCCCCCCCCCCGCGACAAAATATTTTTTAAATCACCTTTTCAATATTCTTTCACAGTGCTTCTGGGAAAGGGGTGGGGGTGGGTGGTATGTGGCAGTGGAAGGTGTCAGTTGTTTTTTTATTTTTAATAATATATTTTTTTACAATATTTTTTCACAATGCTTTTTGGGGGGAGGGGGTTTGGGTCAGTGGACAGTGTTGGAAGGGCAGGGGAGAGTGGTGTCAAGTTTTTTATTTTATTTTATTAAATTATACATTTTTTAGAAATGTTTTAAAAAAATTGTTGGTGAGATGTCGGGGTCTAAACAGACCCCTGACATCTCACCCTTCGAGACAGACAAAGGGAGTGAAGACACAGATTCCCCAGTCCTTTTCTCAGCACTAAAGATGAATGAACAGGAGACAGAGGCTCCTGTTCATTCTTAACCACTTCCCGCCCGGCCTATAGCCGATTTACGTCCGGGAAGTGGTTATGAAATCCTGACAGGACGTTCTAGAACGTCCTGCAGGATTTCATGCCGCGCGCGCCCGTGGGGGCGCGCATCGCGGCGATCGGTGATGCGGGGTGTCAGTCTGACACCCTGCATCTCCGATCTCGGTAAAGAGCCTCCGGCGGAGACTCTTTACCACGTGATCAGCCGTGTCCAATCACGGCTGATCACGATGTAAACAGGAAGAGCCGTTGATGGCTCTTCCTCACTCGCGTCTGACAGACACGAGTAGAGGAGAGCCGTTCGGCGGCTCTCCTGACAGGGGGGTTCACGCTGATTGTTTATCAGCGCAGCCCCCTCTCGCATCGCCACACTGGACCACCAGGGATGCCCACCCTGGAGCACCAGGGTGGGCAAAAAAAAAAAAGCCCGCAAAAAAAAAGTCTAAAAAAAAAAAAAAAAAAGCATTCAAAAAAAGAAAAAATATGCCAATCAGTGCCCACAAATGGGCACTGACTGGCAACCTGGCAAAATCAGTGCTGCCCCACAGTGTCCATCAGTGCCACCCCAGTGTCCATCAGTGCCACCCCACAGTGTCCATCAGTGCCACCCCACAGTGCCCATCCATGCCCAGTGCCCACCGATCAGTGCCCATCTGTGCCACCCATAAGTATCCATCAGTGCCACCCATAAGTGCCGCCCATGAGTGCCCATCAGTGCCGCCTATGTGTGCCCATCAGTGCCGCCTATGTGTGTACTACCTCATCGATGTCCATCAGTGCCATCTCATCGGTGCCCATTAGTGCCGCCATATCAGTGCCCGCAATTGAAAGAGAAAACTTATTTACAAAAAAATTAACAGAAAAAAATAAAAACGTAATTTTTTTTCCAAATTTTCAGCCTTTTTTTAGTTGTTGTGCAAAAAAAAAAATCGCAGAGGTGATCAAATACCACCAAAAGAAAGCTCTATTTGTGGGGAAAAAAGGACGCCAATTTTGTTTGGGTACAGTGTAGCATGACCGCGCAATTGCCATTCAAAGTGCGACAGTGCTGAAAGCTGAAAATTGGCTTGAGCGGGAAGCTGCGTAAGTGCCTGGTATGGAAGTGGTTAAACACAGTTTACTCTGCTCAGTTATCACTGTGTCCAGTTCCTGACAGTTCCCCCCCCCCGCAGCCAGAGGGAGACGAGAGGAGCCGGCTTCGGAGGACAAGGGGGGGCGAAGGAGAAGGACAGGAGGGGCAGAGGAGGACACAGGGCTGGTGGTGAATGGGTGGGGGGGAGGAGGCTGTGGGAGAAGCACACAGGAAGAAACAGCTGGGAATGATTGTGCTGCGGGGAACAGTTATGAACACCGATCTCCAGCGGCTGTCAGCTAAAGATCTATAAAAGGGAGATCAGTGTTCACAGCTGTTCCCCGCCACACCGTGCATTCCCGGGAGATCACGAGGCACTTGCGGGTGTGCAGTAGCCACCGAATTAATGCGGGAGACTCTACCTCACGGGAGACTTGAGATGTATGCAAGTCATATTGTAATTGAATGTTACTAAAAATGACCTTTCCTTTTCAATCTGCAGCTCTGTAATTTTCTGAAAATGCAGTGCAATATGTCCACCTGGAGGTGTTCTGTACACAGAATGTATACAGGACACCCCCCAGATATCAAATTTCCTTGCTTGTGTGATTGGCTCACCATTTTTCCCAGAATGCTGCCCTAAGATATCCCCTGCAACACAAAATTATTTTTTGGTGATATACTTTAAATTGCAAATCACGTCTAAAGGGATGCAGGCCCAGCAGCTTTCCTCATTAGAGCCCTGCAGGTGCACAGCTGATAGATAATTATGAAACCACTCCTATTAAACCCCTTTCACAGTGAGGCATTTTTAGGTGTTTTAGTGCTAAAAATAGCACCTGTAAAAGCACCTGTAAAGCACCTACTTTGCCTGATGAGGGGGAGAGAACGGAGGCTTCGGGCGGCCGCATCCCTGGGCCGTGGGACAGATGAGTGTTTCACCTTGTAGTGTGAACAGGGCAGATAGAAAACAGTTGTTTTCTATGTGCCCTGGCCTTGAGCATGTGTTGATCTGTGCAGATTATCATTGATGCATATGGTGTAAATGGGCCCTTAAGGTATATTCATTAAGTTTTTATGGGGTTGATTTACTACAACTGGAGAGTGCAAAATCTGGTGCATAGTAGCCAATTAACTTCTGAATTTAGTTTGTTCAATTAAGCAAACAAAAAAGCTGATTGAAAAAAAAAAAAAATGGAAGCTGATCGGCTACCATACACAGCTGCATTCAAGATCATGGACTGTTAGGATTAAAAAAAATGTCAGAATAAACCACTCTAATGCCAATGCAGGAAGTGCTGGGTAATACTAAAATTGTGAAAATACTTATAAATTAAACTAAATCCATTTTGATTTAGATATGTTTGCTACCATGGTGCCATTTGAGTCAGATCGAATGAATCAAAGGCACAATGAAGCAAGCAGATTAAGGAAAAACTGTGGGTTAATATTTGCATGTTTTCCTTCTCATTTTTTAAATGACTTGAATACTGCCAGCTAGTTAATTAGTCATGTTTTGTTGGCTGATCGGTTTGAGATGAAGCATGCATCTACTGTTTCCAGAAGCAGAAAATAAGTGCTTAAATGGTTTCTATATTTTCTCTTTCTCTCAAACTTAAGTCAGAATGGGCAAGCTGCCGGGGTTTTGAAATGATCCCTGCTTCTTATCAAATATGAATTGCAGAGAAACCAGGTATTAACTGACTGCATAGTATATAAGGACATGGCACAACTAAGTGTAGCGATATGCATGCATTAAGGTGATCTTAGACAAAACAAATACACAAAGTAACAGTGAGTAATGGTGTCTATGAATTTTTTTTATAGTCCACAATTCAGTTATGTATTAAATAAAATCCTTTTTTTTTTACACAATTATTACATATAAACAAGATTAAAGTAGAAGTCCAGTCAAAACATAGATAAGTTCCACCCAACTTTTGAACTTTTTCTTAAAGCGGAGTTCCACCCAAAAGTGGAACTTCCGCTTTAAGTACTCCTCGCCCCCAGCCATGCCACAATTGGCATGTCAGGTTTTTTGGGGGGGCTGCGTACCTGGTTTGGATTGGGACTTCCTGTCCCACTTCCTCCTTCCGACTTGTGGCCACCTAGGTGACTCCTCCCATCCCCTTAGGCGGCCCCTCCCTCACAGCAATGTTCTGGGACACATCACAGATCCTAGAACATTGCCTGGCCATTAACAGAGTGCAGCGCAGCTCGTGCATGCGCAGTACGTGCCCGGATGTAAAGCGGCAAACTTTAACAACCGGGCACCCACACTTACAATGTCAGCGCCGCCAAGAGGAGGGGTAGAGAACGGAGACTTCAGGCGGCCGCATCCCTGGACCGTGGGACAGGTGAATGTCGGTTTATTAAAAGTCAGCAGCTATACTTGTTGTAGCTGCTGACTTTTAATAAACTCAAAAACCAGTGTAACCCCGCTTTAAAGGAAAAACCACCACTCTACCGCTCGTTTTTGGATATTTTTTTTCACTTACCTTAGTGGTAAACAGGTAAAGTTCCATCTCAGCCTCGCAATGGAGAATTATGTCATGTCCTCTACTGGCTCTGCCCCTCCTCCTTCCCCCCACTACCTTCTGGGAGCTGTGTGTGTCCCAGAAGACGACGGGGCCATTTAGAAAGCGATGTGCGATTGTAATGTAACAAAATGTCCCACACTTCACTCTAGTGCTTTCGTCATACACCGCTTCCTCCCAGTCTGAATACAGATATCAGATATTCCAAACCATTGACAACCAATAACTAGACAGTATTAGTTTTGGTTGCTAAACATGAAACTTTATTGAAACACCGGTACACAGAGGTAACACTCGGGACAACCCCCCCTTTGCATTCAGGGCAGGGTAGACTGTCCAATCAGCAGGGAGAGCTGTCAGATAATTCCCCCCTCTCACAGATAATCTAGATAATATACATACACATCCCATAATACCCAAGGCAGACAGACACAATAGAACAATCGAATACAGCCACACCCCAATGACCCAGCAAAGAATCCCAACAGTATAAGACAATATACAATATTTACAGTATATATATACATATATATATTTATATACAACATTCCAGTGTGGTTGTACAGTGTATAGTGAGTCCGATTTAGTACAGATCAGACTGGGGTTCTTGGTCACTCAGTGCCCCCGAATGGACACAGGGTGTCTTAGACATAAGAGGTGCATGGGGACATTGAGCAAGGCTTTCCCATCCTCTCCAAGGGATTCTGGATTCCAGGGGCCCCCCACCCAAAGTGACTCCCATCACAGGTGTCAAGCGTGTGTGGTGACAACCAGGTGAGGAGTACAAAGACAAGTGTGCCTTGCCTACAGTCAAGCATGGTGGTGGGAGTGTCATGGTCTGGGGCTGCATGAGTGCTGCCGACACTGGGGAGCTACACTTTATCGAGGGACCCATGAATGCCAACATGCACTGTGACATACTGAAGCAGAGCAGGTTCCCCCTGGGCCACAGGGCAGTATTCCAACATGATAATGACTCCAAAGACACCTCCAAGATAACCACTGCCTTGCTAAAGAAGCTGAGGGTAAAGCTGATGGACTGGCCAAGCATGTCTCCATACCTAAACCCTAGTGAGCATCTGTAGAGCATCCTCAAAGGGAAGATGGATGCGTGTAATGTCTCTAACATCCACCAGCTCTGTGATGTCATCATGAAGGAGTAGAAGAGGACTCCAGTGGCAACCTGTGAAGCTCTGGTGCCCATGAGGGTTAAGGCAATATAAAATAATGGTGACCACACAAAATATTGACACTTTAGGCCCAATTTTGACATTTTCACTTAGGGTGTACTCACTTTTGTTGCCAGCGGTTTAGACAATAATGGCTGTGTGTTGGGTTATTTTGAGAGGGAAATTTTTATTTATTTTTTACTTTATATGAATGAATGAATGAAAAATTTATATAGCGCGGCACATGCGAACTGAATCGCCTCTGGGCGCTTGTTGTTTGTGTCTCATGCCTTTCAGAAAAGCAGGGTTTTGATCTGCCTTCTGAAGGACAGGTGGTTTTGCTCCAACCGAATGCTGGTTGGTAAAGCATTCCAAAGCCTGGGGCCCTGGAAAGCAAACCTTCTTTCTCCTTTGGACTTGTATTTGGTTTTAGGAACCTTGACCAGATTTTGGTCGGTGGATCGCAGAATGCGGTTGCAATTGTGCGGTTTGATCTTGTCGCATAGATATCTAGGAGCCTTCCCATGGATGCACTTATGTGTCAGGCAGAGTGCTTTAAATGCAATTCTGTCTTTCACTGGCAACCAGTGAAGGGATCTCAGTGAAGGTGAGATTGATTCCCAAGATTTTTTCCCAGTCACCAGTCTAGCGGCCGTATTCTGTACGACTTGAAGACGAGCGATTTGGTACTTGGGTAGCCCGAGGTAAAGGGCATTTGCATAGTGCAGTCTGGAATTCACGATTGTTCCCACCACGACTGCTACGTCTTCTTTGGGGATAAATGGAATCAGTCTGCGTAGTAGGCGCATCAAATGGTGCGCCCCGCTGACTACTGACCCTATTTGTGCGTCCATTGTCATGAAGGTGTCAAACGTGACTCCCAGACTTTTGACTTTGGAGCTAGGGGAGATGATTTGTCCTAGGATGGGAGATGGTGTCCAGTTTGTTGTCGGTTGTTTCTTCCGACTGGCATCGAAGATAAAGAGTTCTGTTTTAGCGCTATTGAGTTTGAGATAACTCTTAGTCATCCAGTTTTCTATTGAAGAGAGACATTTCTCTAATCTGAGATGATGATCCTTTTTATGGCAGATGCGAAAATACAACTGCGTGTCGTCTGCATAAGAGTGATAGAGTAGTTCTTGGCTACTGATAATATCAAAGAGAGGACGAAGATAGATATTAAACAGCACCGGTGATAGGGGGGATCCTTGGGGGACCCCACATGGCACCGTGCGTTTTTCTGACGTGAAGGATCCCAGTTTCACTGTTTGTGATCGGTTTCCGAGAAAAGAGGAGAACCATGGTAAGGCATCTTCTGAGACTCCGGCGACTTCTGTTAGTCGTCTCAGTAGCAATTTATGGTCTACTGTGTCAAAAGCTGCGCTTAGGTCCAGCAGAACCAGGAGACACGATTCTCCTTCGTCTGCGGCCTCGAGCGCATCGTCCCATATTTTCAGTAAGGCCGTTTCTGTACCGTGTCCGGGACGGAACCCGGATTGATATGGATCGAGTAGGTTGTGGGTGTCCAGATGCTGTTGCAGCTGATTTACCACCACTTTCTCCATTATCTTGGACAGAGCATTTAGACCTGTTATGGGACGGCGGTGAGTTGGGTCCATAGGATCCAAATTAGGTTTTTTCAAGATCGGCAGGATTGTGCCCTCTTTCAGCAGGGAAGGCACTATGCCTTCCTTAAATGACTGATTTATAAGCTGCGTGATCGGAGGCGCCAGGATGTCGGCACATTCCTTCAGTAGCTTGGTGGGAATGATGTCATTGGGTGCTGTGCTGTTGCGCAGCGCACCAATGAATTTTTTTGTGGTATCGATGGAGATGGGTTCCAAAGTGAACTTAGTTGATTGTAGAGGCGTTCCGTCGGTGTTTTGATTGAAGAGGGGGCTGAGTGGAGTATTGTTTTGCCGAATACTTACCCGAATTTTTTCAATTTTGTTGATGAAGAAATCCGATAGTTCATTGCAGAACTCTTGGGTGTCTGAAGTGGGGACTTCAAGACATCCCGGATTCATGGTCTGGGTGACCATCCTGAAGAGTTCGCGTGGGCGATTCATTGCGCTGTTAATCACCATGGAAAAGTGAAGTTTTTTGGCTTTGAAAATTTCCTTGTGATATCGTGTTGTTACTGCTTTGTAGAAGTTGAGGCGGTCTTCTGAAGGACTTCTTTTCCAGGCGGCTTCCGCCCTTCTGCGCTCTTGCTTCAATAGCGACAGCTGGTTATTGAACCAGCTGGACTTTTTTGTCCGGCTGCGGAGTTTGCGCTTTGGTGCTGCTAAGTCGGCTGACTGTAGCAGAGCTGCATTTATGGCATCCAAAGTATCTGAGGCTGCTAGCTGAGGAGGAATAGCCCCAATTCGGTTTCCCAGGGTAGATCTGAAGAGTTCCGAGTGGAGCTTCTTCTGAGATCTAGCCCAGTGTATTGTCACCGGCTTGGGTACTTTCATGACTAGTGGAGTTCTGGGAATTATGAAGCTAATTGCATGGTGGTCTGTCCATGGCAAAGGTTCATTTCCCAAAATGTTTATTTTCAGATTTTGTCTGAAAATTAGGTCGAGTGTGTGACCTGAAGCATGCGTGGGTCCGCATATAAGTTGCTGAAGTCCTAATCCTTCCAGGTGGTCGATGCAGGCCTCCGCGATGGGATCCTGTGGGGAGTTGGCCCACAAATTGAAATCCCCGAGCAGCAAAAGATGATTGCTGTTAAGGGAGTAAGTGGAAATGAACTCCGTTAATGCTGAAATCAGCTGCGATTTGGGCCCAGGGGGCCTATAGCAGAGGAGAATGTGAACGGTCTCCTGAGAGTGAGCTTGAAGTTGAAGCGTAAGGGTTTCCATAAAAGGTATTGAATTGAGGGTACAGTAAATTTAAACTGTTAAACAAGCTGTACACTCACTACTTTACATTGTAGCAAAGTGTAATTCTTCAGTGTTGTCACATGAAAAGATATAACAATATATTTACAAAAATGTGAGGGGTATACTCACTTTTGTGAGATACTGTATATTCAATACACATTGTATTAACACTTATGTAATTAGATGTTTCTCTTGCCTTGAAATCCAAAGAATTCCCTATGAGCCTTTTAGGCATACAGTATATATCTTTTAGGAATGCTTAATAAATACATACCAGAGTTTTGCATGGCCACTCTTGCCACCTCTTCTGTTTTGCAAATTCTATTGATTAGCATATTAATTGCAATTTTATCTGTAGACTTGCTCATTTCCTTAGCCGTTAAGGAGGCGGACAAGATTTCATACATTACAGACATTTTGCTTTTTGAAGTTAAACTAGTCGACAGCAATTTTAAGAAAGATGAATTAGAATTTGGTACAGTATATGTTCTTCTTGATGAAATGACTAATAACAAACTCCTGTGTTATGATTTTCCACTGCAGAATGCTGAATCTGAACTTTTTAATACAATTTCATTAAGGACACAGAGTAGTTCGCTAAAACGAAGTACGCACTGCATACTGATGAACAAATAAATGAGAGAACTAGAATTCTCGAAATCTTTCCTTATGTCTTTTATAAATTAAAAAAATGTAAACAATGTAATAATTATACTAAGAAAAACATTATAATAGTAAGAAGAAAAGAACAAAAATATTACTATAGCTGAAGTTAAATAGTGTCATTCATAGACAACCAGATTTTTCCTGACGATCCAAGATCTTCTTACCAAAACATCTGCTAAGTAGCCCAGTCATTGCAAAATCTAACAAATATTTTTTTTTCAACATATGTGCAGGGTAAAGAGGTCTCTTTTTTTCTTAGGAGAAAGGTAATAAGTGTAGTTTCATACATATTTTTTTTTGTAACTGACATTTTCATAGCTAAAGATGTGTGCTCCAAGAATTTGTATTTATTTGCCTCATACATGATTGGAAAACATTGGATATCATATAGCGAAGAGAAAGCAAATCCTTCCATAATTCCAGGACAAAAGCATTTTTTTACAGTATTGAGCTTCTAGTTCATGCCATGCAGTAATTAATCAGCTTGCTGTAGATATTGCTGTGATGAAATACATGTTGCATTGTTTATAACTCTTTATTACTTTTAGGGCCTGCTTACACTAGCCGAATGCAAAGACTCAATTTTAGCACGCAGGCTGGTCTTTGTTTTGCTATACAGTGAGGGAGGAGTGTAATAAGCAGTTTCTCTGCACGGCACGGTTTATTTTTATTTTTTTACATTGTCGAGAAAGTTTCCAGTCAAGTCTCTACATGTTGTGCTGATACACTGTTTAAAAAAATGCGGACAGTCTGTTTTTTATGCACACCAGCATTAAGTTAATAGGGTACATAACCAGCAACTGTTTTCTATGTACTCTTGCAGTGACTGGCTTTTATCAGGTGCAGAGAAGCACCAGTCATTGCATAGTGTGTATGGGAACCTATTAAGGTAGTATGTTGTATTGCCCCCATTATATATCGAAAACGAGTAATATTGGCTAAGACAAAGGAAAATGAATTGCTAAGTGTTCCTTTATAAATGGCAGATTTTGATTTGCTTGAAGTTGACAGATGAGCATAGTACAGATGAAGATTGTTTGCTATACTCTTATGATGTGATTTGCAGTCTATTTTTTACATTATTTTACAATGTTTAATGTCAAAAATTGCCTTTCTGCTCTGTGTTCTTTGGACCACTTGCTTGTTAAAACAGATTGGATTGCAGGAGTGCATCGGGCAAACAAATTAGAATTGTACTTAAAGTGATTGTTTTATAATTTGGTAATTTTCTTCATATTGTCATGGGGTGGCAATCATCTTTATTACATCAGTTGTCTAATCTCCTTTAAGGCACATTATGTAATGATGATTAAGTGCTATCAGAAGTGGACGATGGGGGAGGGGGGAGGAGGGGCAAATTAGAAGCTGAACTGGTAAAGGTAACGAAAGACCCGTTTACCAGTTTATGTGGGGTAGGAGATTGGATCATCTGGTGGACTGAATAGAAAAAATATGTTTACCCCAAATCTGCCCAATTGTTTGAATTTGCAAAACAATCTTCATTTGTTGTTCATGATAGATAAGACAACATACTGGTAAAAAGCAAAAGACCTACTATTGTTTATTTTAACATTACTTAGCTTTGTAATGAAGAGGTAAGCAGTCCAAGCAAAATAAGGTAGCTAAGGTAACTGTTTCACTGCCTACTAAATCAATTTTCCTTGTTTTTCTTTCTAAATTACAATGTAATTTTATATTTATGTTCTCATACTACTATAATCATCACAAACACAAAGAGATAATCTGTCTTCTAAAACCCACATTACGTAATCATTTCAGCAAATATTCTGTAGTTTCTGGTAAGATACAAACACATTAAAAAGTTTAAATATTTTTGTTGAAATCGTAGAAATTGTATTTTGAGTAGTTTCCTGTACTCGGGTATCATAAAATGTTGTAATATGTACCTATGTGTATTTTATCCATACAAGCTTTTGATCTTCCTACTAGGGATTCTGAATTTTAATACGGTATGCTCGCCTCAGTTGACCTTTCCTGATTCCACTGTTTTAAATTATTCTATAATTATTTCAAGGCATTATCACCTCTCACTCAAGGGCATTGCCACTTGTCACTTGGCAAGAAATGGCCCATATGCTCCTTCTGTAACATCAAGATAAAAGTCCCTTCCCCCATCTAGTTAGTTTTTTTTAAGATAAAATAGACTTATTAAATCCAAGCTGAAAATACTGTCTTTGGTTGATAGAGAAAACTGGCACAATAGCTAGGAGAGCTGTGTTTGGGCATGGGCAGAGTAGAAGTGCATATCAAGAATTAGATATGGGGCATTTAAACCAAAAGCTGAAGCACAACTTTTTCTCTAGTCTTTTACTGTTAGGCCCCGTACACACGACCGAACATGTCTGCTGAAACTGGTCCGCGGACCAGTAGCAGACATGTTCGGTCGTGTGTAGGCCCGAGCGGACAGGATTCCAGCATACATTTGCCCGCCGGGCCTTTTCCCAGCGGGCAAATATTTCCGGGCTTGTTTTAAAACAGCCCGCTGGAATCCTGTCCCCTCGGACATGTTCGGTCGTCTGTACAGACCTACCGTACATGTCCGAGCGCCCGCCATCCCTCGCATGCGTCGAATGACTTCGACGCATGCGTGGAAGCATTGAACTGGCAGGGCCGCCCACGTCGCCGCGTCATCGTCGCGGCGACGGCGCGGACACGCCCCGCGTATTGTTTACGTGCGGATTTCTGTATGATGGTGAGTACAGCCACCATACAGAAATCCCCGGGCATACATGTACGGTGAAAACGGTCCGGCGGACCGGTTTCATCGTACATGTATGCTCGTCTGTACGCGGCCTTATAGGATACATGCATATTTTTGGTTAGACATTGCCATATATTTTCTTAAACTCAAGCAGCCTAGCAAAAAAAACTAAAATGAAGCTTACTATTTGACTGCACAAGTAAGTCACATATCCCCCAAGGAATATTTAGTCATAAATATGCTTTAAGTTGCATCCTTATCCCGCAAAATGAAATTGGACCATTGTTATGGGTTATTACACATTATGGTTAGTCTTAGCAAATACCTGTAAGTATTGCTGAACTACAGCAAAGAAAAATCAGGCGTCTTCTCCTGCCAGACAGGGTTGTGTGGTTCTGTAAATCTCAGAACTGGATAGGCGCAGATGCAAATCTTTGCATTTATCTCTTTGCCTAGAACGGAGTTTGGCGAACCTTGGCAGCCCAGATATTTTGGAACTACATTTTCCATGATGCTCAACTACCCTGCAGTGTAGTTGAGCATCATGGGAAATGTAGTTCCAAAACATCTGGGGTGCCAAGGTTCGCCATCACTGGCCTAGACTGTGTCTGTAAATTGTCAATACTATTGCACACAAGTTTTTTTATTCTACAAATAAGTATACACACTTCCAAATTATGTTAATGTATGTATAAGGGATGTAAGAAAAAACTCAATAACAAAAAACGGGAAGACAAAATATACCCAGAGTCACCTCCACAAAAATTGATTACGCATAAATGGCGACACAGCAGCACGTAACATCAAAAACCCCAATAAAAACTCCACCTCACCCTGCAGACAAAAAACCCATCCCTTTATGAAACCCTCCCCAGACTCACCCTCAATATAATTCCCCTCACCTGATACAGAGAGGAAAAAGGGGATTGCAGCCCCACAGAGGGAGATAGGCCTACTCAACAAAGCACCCACAATAAGCCCTAAAAGCTGCATAATCAGGACCCTATAATGTTACCACAACCTTGCTTTGCATAATGGCACACCTTAAAGCCACAATGGGCGAATGGGGCACTGCACCAAAGTACGGCAGGGGAACATTGGCCTATAAAACCAGCCTGTCTCAGCCCGCCTGACCCAGTCACCTGGGATGCTAAAGAGCCAGTAATGGTCAGTCATACAGTCATGGTAAGAGCTAATTCACCCAGAGCAGTACCAGGTATAGAATATGGCCAAAGCCTGTAAGATAAAAATCAGGCAATGTCTGCTAATCCATGCTCGGACAGAAAGTGGAAGATGTCCATGCTGCTAGGAGGCAATCTCAATCAAAGGCAGGTGCTGAGTACTGGGCAGTCCATCCGTAATGAAAACATGCCAGCAGGAAATGGAAGTGAACAATGGTGTTTAAGCTTGAATAGGATAGCTCCTAGTATATTGGCTGAGTACTGTAAATACTGTAAATATATTGTCCACCTGTAAATCATGCAGCCATATAGCCAGTATCAGTTACAATGAAATTGTATGTACACACAGCCCTCTATACATGATAACTTCCATAAAGACTTTCTGATGTGCTAGCAAAGGGATATATGGGTTGCAAGAAATTTACATAATGTAACAGTAGATCTGTTTTAAAGATTTTGAGCTTGAATATCTGTGTCACTTTTGCCTTTCCACATGGCATTTCGTTACATTTAGTATTTTTCCTAATTCCTCTCTGTAACTTTTTAGCATCCATTTGATCTGATTGTTTGTAATAGGACAATAAAAGGAGCTTGTACTTCAGATGCTTATATTAATTGCCTTTGCACTGTTCACATTTACCTATTTAACGGCTCAGTACAACTGTTGATCTTTTAGTTTTAGTAATTACCATAGCGTTTGCTAGTGGTAATTTCCTGTTAATGCATGAAAATTGTTTTGTGTTTTTTTTTATCATTGTAGAACATTTGTAATTTACTTGTAAGAAATTTGAACTAATTAATAACTTGTCAGGCTGTATTCTCATCAGTATAACTCTAAACAAGAGCTCTGCGTTATCTAGAAGGTGTTTAGATGTTGTAACACTTTAACTTTTCACTTCTATGCATTTTTTAACACTTTGGCATAGATTCCTTGTCAGTTATCACTTAACATAACAACTATGATGCACTTTTCCTGTTTTACTGTCACTGCTACGTTTGAATCTTGTACATGGAATTTATTTTCATTAGATTATATTTTATCTAAATTCTATCTGTTGACAGTTGAAAGTGGAATTTCAGGATTTTTTAATGCTGTCTTGCATTTGTAAAAAATAATCAAACAGCAATACTCACTTTTAGGATGAATTCACACTATATATGTCACTGCAAGAACACACAGGAAACAATAATGTCCTATGTGTCCCATTTACACTACAATGTAACCTAGGGCTGTGTTAAAATGCAGACATGCTGCATTTTATCGTAGTGCACAGTGCCAAATCACATGGCAATATAGAGCACATTGTGCTGCTGTACATTGCATTGAATGAAATGTATGTTTTGTACACTTTTACATAATATTTGTATAAAACAAAAAAATGGGCAAATGGTCACTTGGTGAACCTCAAATTAACCACTTACTGGGCACATAAACCGCCTTCCTGCCCAGGCGAAATTTAAGCTTTCGGCACTGCGTCACTTTAACTGAAAATTGCGGGGCCGTGCGACGTGGCTCCCAAACAAAATTGATGTAATTTTTTTCTCAAAAATAGAGCTTTCTTTTGGTGGTATTTGATCACCTCTGCGGTTTTTAGTTTTTGCGCTATAAAAAAAAATAGAGTGACGATTTTGAAAAAAAAACACAATATTTTATACTTTTTGCTATAAGAAATATCCCAATTTTTAAAAAAAATATTTTTTTTCTCAGTTTAGGTAGATACGTATTCTTCTACATATTTTTGGTAAAAAAAAATCGCAATAAGCATATAGTGGTTGGTTTGCACAAAAGTTATAGCGCCTACAAAATAGGGGACAGAATTATGAAAAAAAAATGTTAGTATATTTTTACTGGTAATGGCGGCAATCTGCGATTTTTTTATTGGGACTGCACCATTATGGCGGACACATTGGACACTTTTGACACATTTTTGGGACCATTCACATTTCTACAGCGAACAGTGCTATAAATATGCACTGATTACTGTATAAATGTGACTGGCAGGGAAATGGTTACCACTAGGGGGCGAGGAAGGGGTTAAATGTGTTCCCTACTAGTGATTCTAACTGTGGGAGGAGGGGACTGACTAGGGGAGGTGACCGATCTGTGTCCCTACGTACAAGGGACACAGCATCGATCTTCTCTCCCTGACAGGATGTGGATCTGTGTGTTTACACACACAGATCCACATCCTTGTCTATGTAACGCCCGATCACGGGTACCTGGCAGACATGGCAGCCTCCAGGCACGTGCATCGGCACCTCAGTGACGCAGCGGGCATGCGCGTGTCACCGGTGGCACTCGCGTGCCCCCCCAGTGGCCGGAGGAGCCGAGGACGTCAATAGACGTCCTCCCGGCATTGTAGAGCCACCTTGTGGCTGTCATTTTACAATGGCTGGGGCTCCAAAAGGTTAAACACTTTAGGACTTTAGGAAGAATGCAAAACTATCAGTTGCAAAGACATAGAAGTCTTCAGTGGTTGATATCACGGCCACAAAAGGCAGGATCACTTTGATAAAGCTTAATGATAGAATAGTAAGCATTCTGTAAAACAAACAGGTTTGAGAAAGTCTGGGATCCGTGGTTATGCAATATACAATTTTTTACCTAGCCTGAAAACTAGGAAATAGATGGGGTGGAACTCCAACTGGTTCACAACTATTTCTTCTTCACCACCTTTCTTTCTACCTTTTCTTTTTTTTCTACTCTAAAGCAAGCTGATCTTCATATTAATGAAAAACAAAAATAATTGAGCGCACTCCTGAAATGTACTGACAAACCTATTAAAAAGAGGGGGGGCGGGAAGAGGGAACAATTGGGAATAAAGGGACACTGGTCACAGCTAGTGATCTAGAAATGATTAATGGAATTGCATCAGTCCATAGTAAATGTCCACTCGCTGAGTGGCAGCCAGCTGTCAGAGAAGTATCTGAAGGACAACAAGAAAGGAGAGAGAGCGGCGCCTTCTAAGCGTAGTAAGTGAGTATTTAATGTAATAAATTAAAATCACAAAGATAATGTACTCACAAGTGGAGCATTATGACAGGCATCAAAAGTAAAAGTTCATCCGCTGGGGGCACCGTGTCCTGAAGAAGAGACACGCATGTCTCGAACGCGCGCATCCTCCCGCTGAACCCTGACCCGGAAGTGACGTCCATACAGCAGCACACTCAGGAAACAAGCTCCCCTTCTCTAGTGTTCTGAGGGCGTTCGGCCCCCACCGACGCTGCCATCTGAGGCAAGGGAATCAGCTGTATCCAGTCCGCCGGACACCGAGTTATCAGAGTCTTTCCCGGGACCCCCAGCGGATGAAATTTTACTTTTGATGCCTGTCATAATGCTCCACTTGTGAGTACATTATCTTTGTGATTTTAATTTATTTCATTAAATACTCACTTACTACGCTTAGAAGGCGCCACTCTCTCTCCTTTCCTGATCTTCATATTACCTGGTATATGTCAACAGAACACCAAGCTGCACTAATATTTTACATCTGAGGTAAATGTGTATTGAGCCTGGGCAATCATTAGTATTACATGGGGAGAAAACTTTGCATATCCTTTTTATATATTTGCTAACTACTTTATGATCCAGACCTTGCTATTTAAATCTGTGATAGACCTACTGGTGTTGACTGGCTAAAATTGGAGAGTGCAAAATCTGGTGCAGCTGTGTATGGTAGCCAATTAGCTTCTAATTTTAGCTTATTCAATTAAGTTTCACCAGATTTTAAACTTTCCAGTTTTAGCAAATCAACCCCACTGTGTCTCCTGTAATGATTCATGGATATAATTCTATAATGTATGTTTGGACAGTGCTTACTCTGCCAAATAGCTTGTGCACTTTGCATGGGAATTTGCACCTTGTCATGAGAGAAATATGTTATGCTGACCCACTTGCATCAATACCAAAGAATTGTGTACATAACATGTGTAAATGATGTCTTACATGTCTGATTTTATTAACGGTACTTATTCTCATTACGATCCAGTTATACAAATACCAATGTAATTAATATTTAAATGATTTGTCATGGTATTTCTCCTTAAATGCCATTGGAACCTTATGATCTGATCATGTAAAATATTAACCAAATCAGGCAATTATATTCTAAAAGTTCCTTCTAAATTAATAAATTAATGATAGCAGTGTGAATACTGTTGGGTGCAACATGAAAATAATCAGAAAGAAAACATAATTGAAATAAATATTGATAAAATAATAAAAGCACCCATTTGTTTTTCAAAATACCACGTTCCCTGGTTAGTTTTAAACCTAGAAGGTAACAAAGAAGTTATATCTTACTTTCCTTGTAACATCTTTCAGTCTCCAAGCATGGGAAAAATGAGATACAGCTATTACTATTGTGATACAGACATTTAAATACCTCTGTGGTATATTTATAGGCAAGCTAATAAAAGAAATGCTAGCAGGAAAGGTCAGGTACTAATGCGTAAATGATTTAGCACTGGAGAGTATTTCTTTCCTGGTACATAAAATATAGATGAGCATTGTGGTGTTCAGTGATACTTTTTTTTGCTGCAGTCTTTTGGAAGGAAAAGCTTCTTTTGTCAGATCCGGGGAGATACAGATCAAAGAATTCATGAAGATACCACACTGACATTTAAAGTGGACATGCTGGGAGGAATTAACATTTTATGATTTTACAGTACATTACAATGTACCTAGACATGTTGTAAGCTGTCTACAGAAACTCAGATTATGTAGTTGTTTTCTTTGTAATGTTTGTGACATCTTAAAGTAAGTGGACATTCATATTTGGAAAAGTAACTAAAGTAACACTTCAAATATAAGTAGAGCACCTGTATATTCCCTTTAGGCTATAGTGTCATGGGTAGAATAAAATGTATATAGTGCATATAGTAAACTTTTACCTCTGATCACTCTCCTTTCTGCCACCTCACCAATGGTTGATGTCACTGGGTTTCTCCAATTCTGTACCTATCATGTATGGTTGAAATGAAGGTGAGGGTCTAAGGTGCAAGATAAGCAGAGTAAAACATTTCCACAACGAAGACACAATGCAGTGCACTTGCCAGAATAATAAATTAACTTCATATAAAGTTATTGAACTAAATTCAGGGATAGAATTTACAGAGCAGCATTTTTGCTTACGACAGAAAGCAAGGAAATTAGCAGTAAGTGTTCTGACCAATCAGCTAATTTAAGCAATGCAATGAAATTATAGTAGTCACCTACTCCTTTCAAAAAAAGTGTATACTACTTCACTTAAAAATCAAATCATCCCTGTAAAAATTGTGCAGCTGCCCTCCTAAATGTGTTAGCACTTTAAGCCGTAAACAACAAATATTAATGGATTGGGCCCTTCCACACTATGTCCATTTTCAACCATATAGAAAATATATATATATATGTGATTGTCACCGGCGCAAAAAACAGGTTATATTATATTGACCTGCTGCGGTACTGTGTAAACCTCCAAAAAGGTTTATGAGTAAAAGCAGAAGAATGTGGTTACTGCGCTGGTCTAAATACGCGATGACACAAAATGGTAAATTAGATCTAATACAATAAAGTGCTGAATCCAGTGCAGTGATATGCGTGATAAAACAGAATAAATAACTATACAAATAAGTAAATAAATTGCAATATCCAGCTGTCACAAGCGTGTACTATTGCGTAGTGCTAAGTGCAACTACTGTGCCACCAAACAAGATTTAAATAAGTAAATAAATAACAATAAAAAATCTCACAAGCATGTGACTAAATAAATATCAAAATTTCATTCTGTTAAACATATGAGATATATACGTGATACTGTGTGCAACTAGTTTACCAACAAACAGATCTGAATTTATATAAATATAAATATGGATATAAAGTGCAAAGTCATAACATATGTGCAAAAAACTTTTTAAAGTTCATGTGCCTGCATAACACAACTCCAAGATTGCCTGGAAAACCAGCAACTTGTCAGTTTGGAATCCAGTAAAGGGAAAAAGTTTTTATGTGGTAATTTGTCCTGGAGTTATATCTCATACATCTAGGGTGCAGCTATCTCTTCCACCCGACGGAAACAAGTGCTACCACCACCAACTGCTGAAATACACACTCACCAGACCCCAGCTGGTAATAAGCCCAAAGCCTTATTCCGTTATGATCGATCGTGTCCTCTTTTCCTCTCTCACAAGATTTTCCTTTGTGCCTCAAAAAACAGGGGGCTCATCATAGTATAGTATGTTTTAAAAGGTTTATTTCTTTAAAAATATTTAAAATCAAACTACTCACAAAGGAGGTGCTTTAACCAGCACCTGGTGTATTTGGCAGTATCGGGTTTGGACAGCCGCTCACCAGCTTGTCTTTGGGTTGCGCGCCCGGCTCCTGCTACACTTGTGGTTCCGCTGGTCAGATGTACCCCCTATGTGCGTTGTCCACCTGGCTTCTGAAAATATATGTGTACGGAGATCAAATAAACAACATTCCGTTAATTATCATAATTAAAATTCCATCCTCCAATGTAAGAAAGCTGTGCTGAAATGTCTCTTTTCTTCTTATTGTAGCATTATATCTCCACGTGTGCCACTCCAATGCGCACACCACGATAATATGACCCCCTAAACAAAAGGAAACACTTAAAGTGGATGTAGACCCGATTAATGAGATTTGAGCTGAGCACATATATCTGCAGTGTTTTCTTATCTCTCTACAAAGCCATGACTCCCGTGGCTTTCTCCTGCTTCATTCTTCTGTTATCAGCATGATAACGTCTGACAAGTTTTCTGTCAACTGTAAACGATTGAACCAAGTAGACGCATGGTGGCAGGTGCTGATGCTGCTTAAATCCATATGTGGTCACCTGGGAGGGGAATTGATTGGACTATCTCGGTACTGATAATATAGATATTGACACATATAGTATCATAAAATTATGTATTACATAAAAATAAACAACATTAAAAAATACAAGCCAGACCCTACCCAGATACAACAAATTACTGCTAACGGGTGACCCTGAGAGATTTCTGTTGTGGTGGAGTGTGGCAATGTCCTCGACCGGTTTCGTGGGTTTGACCGCTTCTTCATGAGGAACTCTGTGTAGCAAATAATACAATAAACTGACAAATAATAATAAGCAGCATACATATAATAATACAAGATACAACATATAAATATTATGTGCAATCATTATTTGTATTAAGAGAACCTGCTCACCCAGTTAAGGCAACCGTGATAAAACCAGCCTGAATTTTGTGTCAGGGTGGGTGCTAACAGGGAAAAAAAAGCTATAAAAACACAAAAACTGTACAGCCACCACCTCCAATGATTTTTTTTTTTTTTTTTTTAACATTTTAGTCTAAATATGGGATCTGAGGTCTTTTTGACCCCAGATCTCATATTTAAGAGGACCTGTCATGCTTTTGTATATTACAAGGGATGTTTACATTCCTTGTAATAGGAATAAAAGCAACCCATTTTTATTTTATTTTTTAAAATAGTGTCAAAATAAAAAAAATAAGTAAAATAAATAATAAAAAATAATATTTTTTAAAGCGCTCCCTCCCGACGAGCTCTCGCACAGAAGTGAGCGCGTACGTGAGCAGCGCCCGCATATGAAAACAGTGTTCAAACTACACATGTGAGGTATCGCTGCGATCGTTAGAGTGAGAGCAATAATTCTAGCTGGATATTTTCTTGAAAATGTATTAGGCCTCTAAGTCAACTAATAGATATTGTAGTGTCTGTAACATTTAACAGGGAGGTTATAAGCTTCAGGAATCTTGTATATGAAACACAATTTTTATTAGGATTGCAGGTGAAATAAACATGCATATAAATACAGCAAGCAAAGTTGTAGAATTTTGTATTTAAAAATGGTTATAATGTTAGAACAAAGAAACCTATAGATGTTTTCTGCCATAATAAAAGTAGTAGGGGCTGATGTATCATAAAGCAAGGATTCCTGTGATTTCTGATGATAGCTTAGGTCCAGTGAAAGAATACATTTGTAGAAAGTTGCCACATAGTTTAGCAGTCTTACAATTACAAAGTACATGCACTATTCACTAGTGTATCTGTGCCTAACTGTGTCCAGCCCAAGCTTTTAATACTTTTTTATATGTACTAAAATGTGTGTTTTAAGATACAGATTTGTTTCTGCTTCTATACGGATGTGTCTTCAGAAAGTGAAAATCATGTTTCAGAGATTTTTAGGTTTCTCATAAAATAAGTCTATCTTAGTCTACATCCAACAAAATACCTTTCCCTTTAGAAAATTAGGGTTGCTGTATTGAAAAAATGATGACATTATTTTATGTCTTGTGAATGATTTATGCCCTGACTAGTCCACTTACATAACCTGACACACATGCTAAAGCTAGAACTGTAAAGTTTTACACATTTTGTTTTGCATTGAGGCATTTTTTAAACACTTCAAGTTTACACTAAACGTGTGAGTCTTATAAAAATGTGAAAGTACTGCAAACACTTTTCATAAAGCTATAATTGATTTTCTTATAACTGCAAACCATCCAATTTCTTATGACTTATGAGACTGAGCCCTACATAAGCATTGAAAAGTATTGTGTAGGTACTGTGGGTGGTAGGTGAGACAGGGGTTTATATCTTTTGACTCTATAAACTCAGGGTGTTTTGAAGGCAGCAGACTTCGCCTGACTAAACAAGAGTGTATAAACTTGCTCATGGGGAAGAGTTGATCAGATGTTTGAGTTTGAAGCTTGAGAGGCCTTAGTAAACAAATAACTTTTACTGTAGAGTGCAAAGGGGTCTCCTCTCTATTAATGTATTGACATTGTGGTGAAGAAGAAGGTACCCTTCATATATTTTGGGCTTATCTGAAACGCTTTCTGGAAAGTGATGCAGATAGTAGTGCAAAAACATACTAATTACAACGTACCACATGAAGCAGTTTCTATCCTGCTTCACCGCAATACAATACCAATAAACCGTACAAAAAATCTCTACTCAGTACCCTGGCAAATCCTGCCAGATACTTCATTCCAGAAAACCGGAGAAAGCAAGATTCTGTAACTCTACATATATAGTTTATCCAAATAAATGATACTAAAGTCATGAAGGATCTCTCTTCCATCATTAATGGGAAGGAAAAAATTCTGTAAGAAATGGTTCTATTGGAATGTTTTCAAAACACATCAGAATACCTGTAAATCATTACTTCAGCTAAAGTGGATCAGTCTAATCAATATTAGTAGAGAGAAACAGCAACTCCAAAATCCTTAGGAAGACTTTATTTATGGCATGACAGTGACTTTAAAAAGCAAGCTAATGCGTTTTGGTGCTTGGCCTTGTTCACAGCTTAATTTATATAGAAGTGCAATGGTTTGATCCCCATTGCAAGACTTGACAATGCCCCTCACTCCTCTGACCCTTATGCCCTTGCTCCCCCATTCCCTTCTCACCTGCTTATACCTCACTACCATCCTCCCCAACCTTATTTCTGTCTCCTAATTATCCTGACATGATACTATATAGTAGTAATGTCTGCAAAAAAGGAGTCACCTCTGTTAGCTATTCCATGTTTACCTATCCTATTAATTGTAAATGGTTGATGGTGATGAGACGTTTCTTCCAATTTTAAGTACAAGGGGAATTCCATCTGTCTACCTCTTGAAAAAGTAGGAAGGAGTTATTGTTACATTTTATCAAACACTAAAGTGTTTATTGCATATGCCAATGTGTACTGAACTGTCCTGTTTCCGGCGCTCTGCATTGTGATGACAGAGGATGCTCTGTTCTCATCTGTTGTCAAGTCTAAAAATATATAAAAAATGTAACAGTGTATTAGAATATTTACCTTGGTTAACCGTTTGGTCATTTTGTTTTTCTAGGGCAGGGGTAGGCAACCTTTTGAGCACACAGTGCTAAAAAATGTTTTCAAAGGAATTGAGAGAGTCGGCTACATAAAAATAAATGTAAATTCCATACTCTACATAAAAAAAGTAAATTTACTACTTGAGTAATACGAAATGAACACATATATAAACAGATTCAAATGCAGGTAGCATTGCCAATTCTTCACTTTTACAACTCGGATTAGCCCAGATCCTGTACTTTCATGTGAGCTAATCCATGCACTTTTGCATCTCAGATCGTCCCCAATTTTTGCACCTTCACACCTCAGACCAGGTCCAACTTCTGCACCCTAACATCACAGACCAGACCCAATTACTGCACCTTCACACCTCAAACCAGGCCCAACCTCTGCACCTTTACACCCTAGACCAGGCCAAGTTTCTGCACCTTCAGAACTTATGAGACCCAGTTCATGCACTTTCACACCTCAGTTCAGCCCTGATTCCTTTACCTTCACACCTCAGACCAGGCCAATTTTCTGTCCCTTCAGATCAGACCCAATTTCTGCACATTCAGATCTCATGTCAGGCCCAATTTCTGCACTTTCAGAATTCATGCGAGCACCAGTGCATGCACTTTTACACTTTAGATCAGTCACAACTTCTGCACCTTCACGCCTCAGAACAAACCCCAGAACTCAGATCAGGTCCAATTTTTGCACCTCCGGATCTCAGATTAGGCCCAATTTCTGCACCTACAGATCTTATATAAGCCTCACTGCATGCACCACCACCAATCAGGACCAATTTTTGCATCTTCAGATCTCAAAGGAGCCCACATTTCTGCACCATTAGACCTCAGATCAGCCCTAAAGCAACCTGTACAATTTTGGGTTTTGGGCACACTCATTTGTTAAATAAAGCTGAACCTCAGGAAACATTTTTACTGTAGCTATTGGTAACTACTACTTTAGAACATCAATTGGTAACTACTGAATACATTTCCAGTAGGAACATTATAGCTTCTTTTTTTGGGGTCCTGTAAAAATTATTTTCAAAAATGCACAATTACAGGAGCTGCTGCTTAATGAAGAATTCATATCTAGCTAAAAGCTGGCTACTACAAACAATGCCATGTTTTCAGGTGCTGTGGGATAAACACAGCAACCCCCTCCCCAACACGCTTTGTACTTATTAATAGGGCTAAGTTACTGTACATGTGCATTTTTTAAACACTTGTTCACAGGCTTCGGACAAAAAAATAAACATATAGCATCAATTTCTACAGAATTTCATGGGAATGTGGGGGTTCTCGTGGGATTCTTTTAAAAGGCTATTCATTTAAATTTTATGCAAATTGCACCAGACCACGCAAAAAATTGTGCACTGGATTGCGCAACAACACTGTACCAAAACCACATGGCACTTCGGCACTGTGTTTGCGATCTGCGCTTGGGGTGCCAATAACAATAGGCACCCACATGCAGACTGCAAGTGCGCTGTTCTCAATGCACGTGGGCAGAAGCTACAGCAGGGAGTGGGAACTGATGCCTGCAGAATCAATTGCACTGCTGAAGTGGGCAGGCTGGAGCTGAAGTGGGCGGGCGGGAACTGTGGCCAGCAGGAAGCATTTCTGCTGGTTTCTATAAAGGTGGGCGGGAGCTAAAGCAGGGGGCGCAAACTAAGGCTAGCAGGAGGCATCCGTGCATAAGACCGCAGCCACCGGCCGGGCTTGTTGTGTTGGAGATTGGTCTAAAATGCAGCTGTGTGCCACCTCTGGCGCGTATGTCGGGGGTTGACGACCATGTTCTATGTTGTAATGCAGATTGGTTATTAGTGTTGAGCAGAATACGCCATATTCGATTTCGCGATATATCTCGAATATATAGTCGAATATTCGAGATATATTCGCTAAATTCGAATATTCGTGATATTTTATCGAAATGAAATGATTGCGAATTTTCGCTATTGCGAATGCGAAAATAATTGCGAAATTTCGATAACTGCGGTAAGAGCACTCTGATTGGCTCAGAATATTCTTGATATTTTTTCGAAATTTCGCAAAATGCGAATGCGATATTTACTGCGCAATTTCGACAAATGCTGTAGGAGCACTCTGATTGGCTCAGAATATTCGTGATATTTTATCGAAATTTCGCAAAATGCGAATGCGATATTGATGGCGAAATTTCGACAACAGCGCTAGGAGCACTCTGATTGGCTCAGAATATTCGTGATATTTTACAATACAAAATAATTGCGAATATTCGGAAAATGCGGAAGGAGCACTCTGATTGGCTCAGAATATTCTTGATATTTTACAATACAAAATAATTGCGAATATTCGGCAAATGCGGAAGGAGCACTCTGATTGGCTCAGAATATTCTTGATATTTTACAATACAAAATAATTGCGAATATTCGGCAAATGCGGAAGGAGCACTCTGATTGGCTCAGAATATTCGTGATATTTTACAATAGAAAATAAAAAGTGTTTTGCATTGGTGGTGATTCTTTACTCTATCCATCTGTCACAGCCGTTTGTCAATCAAACACCTTGAAGATTGAACACGTTCATGCTGCATGCTTTGGACTTTTTTTCACTTCACATATCAAAGACATTTTTATGAAAGATTATTTTTCTATTATTGGGACTATATTTCTTTATATATTTGTTTCACTGTGTATTTCACAAGTTATTTGCGCTTATTTTATAATTTGCCCACATGTCTTGTCACTAGACATATTTTTTATTCTTGTAGAGCGACTCCATTTTCTGTCTTGTATTAATTTATGTTGTATAACATTTTTGAGTTGCTGCTGTATTCTCCCCTTTTTTTAAGGTATGCGCAATTTTTTCCTTCTTACAAAAAAAAATAATATCAAACATACAAATATTCATAACAGAAACATACACAAAGCCCCCCCCCCTTTTGCATCAGAGACAATCAGAGTTCTCCTACCACAGTTATCGAAAATTCGCAATCATTTTCGCATTCGCATTAGCAAAAATTCGCAATTTTTTTTTTTTTATATTCGGCAACATAAAATTGAAATTGAAAATTTAAAAATTTCAGGCACATTGGAGAGGGAGTGACCTGGTGAGGAGCATCTCACGGTCAGAGATGATGTGGATTCACCAATTAAAATGTTATGAACCTCACGGTATGAACATAGAGGTAGATGTCAATTGTTTTATTGATAACGCTTAGGCGCATGATATTTACCTCTATCAGTTATTTTTATTTAGACGTTTTTTTTTTTTTTTTTTAATATTTCATATGTTTTTTAATAATACAGTATGTTTTTTATCAACACAGCATATTTACAATATTTGCAGTTTTTTAACTGGGTCATTATTAGCAAAAATTGGTTTCTTCCATGTTTGCTTTTGCTGTATTTGGTTTGTTAATACATATATAGCACTGTACTGTTATCATTTCTCTTCGTTATAAACATGAAAGATTATAATTAATTGCGATGGTGCTATTTGGTCCGCTGAGTAGGCACCAGGTTTAGAGGATATATATCAGTCTTTTTGTCAATATTTTTACTGTTAATGTATTCTTTTTAATTCTATATATCCCTTGATTGTACTCGAATGTGATGTTGCTATTGGGCTAGCCAAGTAGACACCAGTCTCAGAGGATATATATTAGCTTTTTTAGATTATCCCCTTTTTTGTCTATTAGTTATGGTTTTGAGTTTTGTATATATATTGTCCCTTCCACGGTTCCTTCGATGAGATATTATCTAAGGTTTCCGTCGTTGGATATGTTCTTGTAGTAGTTTAGGACCATATGCTGCAATTACATTGTTTTTCCCTGACTTTTGCCCTCAAGTAAGATGGCGGACGGGCGACCTTCAGAGACTGTTGTCTAGTTGATTCCCCGCCCACTCTACGTTTATATGCGGTGACGCAGAACGTCTCCTCATTCCCGTGACCACGTCTAGAGTAGACGAAACGTTGGGAGGCGACGTGCTGACGTCACCGCGATTTGAGGACCTGTTCTGACACGCCGGCCGGCTTTCTCTTTCTCTGCTGATATTTTGTCATTCAACTGTAAGTGTTACTACCTTTTTTTATAAAATATCTTTACGATATCACGCCATGTGAGTTCTCTTTCCTCCTCTCACATATTGGACCTGCTGTTTCTCCCGTTCCACCATTGGCTGAGACGTTCCATTGCTGCCCACTGTGTATATCCCCTATGCTCTGACTGATCCTGATGGATCATATGCTCTGGTAAGGGTCAGTGTGTGTACCGGTGGTGGTTTTCTTATGTTCACACTGTCTGTTGCCAGTCACTGGGGGATGCACTTATGTGTTTTATCTTACACGGATTTACACTATATGAGTTTCTTTTCTCTTCTGGTTGCTTTATTGATGGATTGGTGACCCCTGGAGGGACCGCATATACAGACAAGTTCTACTTCAGCATACCCAGTGATCTCAGCTTGACTAGGTCCGTTAGGACCTTCCTTTGTGGTAAGGTTCAGCAAGTTGCATTTTCCATGTTGGAGCCAGACTTCTCTCTTCTGTTTCACATTGGGGTGTCATGCTCCAAATCTGATTTTCACTTGGACTATTAACCATTTGTTTTCACTCATGTGTACCACATAATTTTGATTGACATCGTTCTTTCACATAGCCTTCTGTCCTTTGAAGGCCTTCATTTTAGTTTTTTCAGCGCTACTCCATATTTTTGTAACATAAAAGTATCGCCTCAGCTTAGCTACTCGGCCCAGGGTCTCTAATCATACCAGCAATGCTTTTAGACGTCGATAGGATGTGATCTGTTTTAAAAATAAAATTGAAAAAATGTGAATATTCGGAATAGCGAATATTCACCGCGAAATTCGAAATATATCGCGAATACTCGAATATGCCATATTCGAGCCGAATATTCGCAATACGAATATTCGTGAGCAACACTATTGGTTATATAACACACTTTCCTCATTTTGATTTAAGAAATGGACTTAGATAGCCTACCATATTTTTCTGTTATTATTAAGGTATGTACAATATCAATGCAAAAAATAATGAGCGCAAAAATGATTTTACTATACAATACTAGTAATAATAATAATACATTGTACTGCTAGCTCTTCACTATAGCTACACATGAGGTAGTTAGAAGTCAAATTATATATCCTGGTTTGGCAACAATAGGAGACATGCCCTGATTCTGCTTAAAATAGCATTGTTTGCCATCTATACTATATGACACACTTTGAGGTTCTCCAGCTAACAAACAACCTTTTATCCGTAGTTACACAGTATACTAATATGTTAATAAATTAGTTGTCAGGCAAATAGACTTGTAATTAATAATGAAGCATGACTTAGCAGCAGTCATGAAATGTTGTGATTAAAAAAAAGTAGGTGGGGGTAGGCGCATAGTTATATTTTAATTACTGAACTGGGTTATTATAGGAGATAACCCTGAGAATCCTGATTAAAGATTCATTGCAGTTTCCCCTGTGACATTTTAAATACATTAATTATTCGAAGTGTATAACATATACTGGTATAACTGTACTGTACCTTTTCATTTTCCCTTGTTATTTTCTATGACTTGCTATGTGTGCTTTGATCCATGTGTCATAAATTGAGTGCTGCTTATACAGTGTGGAATCCTGAATGCTCTCTAGAGATATGGCATTTGTTTAAAGCGACGAATTGGTTGGCATATAACTGTATGTATATGACATTAGATAGTGTCATTAATTCATATTGTGCTTCATTAACTGCAAATGTGGTTTCATTTTCCCTGTTTAAGAAAGATTTGTGCTAAATCATTATATTGCTTATAAATACTTAGTAATTCCTCAATCAGTCTGTTTATGTTGTACAAACTGATACATTAGCCAGAGTAGTATTTTTTAACACATATTTCATGAAGCACTGCTGGCATCCAAACTTGTCACACTGCATAACCCCAATGAAGTTTTAGACACACAACAACCCTTTTTGTGAAAAACACTGAGCGGTGCACCCCAGCATGTGGATGTTTTAATAAGACACATCAACCTGATGCCACTTTCTGGTTGCTGCTGCAGCAACGCAAATATCTTAGTTCCTTCCTCTGCATGATCAAATATGCTGTGCTAGGATATGTGTCCCATGTGTATTGCAGCCTGTGTTTACTATTCAAGTAAAAACTGACTGGAGACACATTTAAAATTGCATCTCACAGCACTTTTATGATGATGTAGCACTGGTTGGAAAGATAAATTTACTTTACATGTAAAATGGCATGTGCAGGGAGCCTTATTGTTGAATGCAATGCTGTTCCTCTAACAGTTGGACAAATGTGTAACAATTTCTGAAAGTAGGGATCTGTGTGTGGATACCTTTCCTCTTCAGCATCTTGTAGTAGCTGGGTCAGTGTAAACTTGTAAAATGTGTACTTGCATGATGCAGAACGTGCTTCCTTTCAGCTGCTTTTATTAAATTGGGCTATAAGTCACCAAGATGTAGTAAATGTAATAGGCAAAGCCATACAGTTTTTTAAATTGTAAGACACTGGGCGATATATTAGTTCTTCCAATTGCCTGGAAAAAAGGTAAAAGTGAACATTTAAGCTGCCATATACTAGTCGATTTTTGAATGAATGTTCATATGAAAATTTGCATATAAAATTCTCTGTACATGAAATCCACATTCCTTTTAACCGCTTCCGGACCGTCTACTGTACATATACTATGGCAGGGCAGCCTGGCTGCATAAAATCACGTACCTGTATGTGATTTCATGCACACAGTGCAGGGGCCACGTGCGCCTCCGGAGCACCACTACCACTGTGATTGGACACAGCAGGAGCCAATTAGCAGGTCCAGTGGCCAAGATGGCCGCCATGACCCGCCAATCCTTTTGTGAAGAGATGGATTAGCGGTGTGCCTATGTAAACAAGCAAACCGCTGAACTGTCAGGGAGCAAAGAAGAGATCTTTGTGTTTCAGTTAAGCTGAAACACGATCTTTATTTTCTTCCAGGCTGTCCCTCCCCCACACAGTTCGAAAACACCTGCCAGGCACACACTTAACCCTATGATTGCCCCTGGTGTTCACCCCTTCCCTGCCATTGTCATGTATACTGTGATTAGTGCATTTTTTTAGCACTGATCACTGTATTGGTGTCACTGGTCCCCAAAAATTGTCACTTAGTGTCCAATTTGTCTGCCACAATGTCGCAGTCCCGCTTAAAACTGCTGATCCCCGCTATTACTAGTAAAAAGAATAAAAATAAAATAAAAGTCCCTAAATCCATCTTGTAGATGCTATAACTTTTGCACAAACCAATCAATATACGTTTATTGGGATTTTTTTTACCAAAAAATTTGTAGCAGAATACATATTGGCCTAAATTGAGAAATTAGATTTGTTTTAAAAAAAAAATATCGGTAATGTTTTATAGCAGAGATAATCATATCCCACCTAAAAAGAACCATTTCAATTTGAGTACAGCGTCGCACGACCGTGCAATTGTTGGTTAAAGCAACGCAGTGCCGTATCGCAAAAAATGGCCTGGTCATTAATTGGAAAAACCTTCCGGAGTTGATATGGTTAAGATATTAATTTGTTTTAAAAAAATTCTATCCAGAAAAATGGAATGTCATAGAAAATGATATGTACTGTATGCATAAAGAGAAGTACCTTCGTCCTGTCAATTTATACTTAGTACATTTAAAAGAATAAAGCTCTGTAGGTTTAGACATATAGGGCCAGATTCACATATAACTGCGGCGGCGTAACGTATCGTCTATACGTTACACCGCCGCAAGTTTTCAGCGCAAGTGCCTGATTCACCAAGCACTTGCGTGTAAACTTACGGCGGTGTAACGTAAAGGCGTCCGGCGCAAGCCCGCCTAATTCAAATGGGGCGTGTACCATTTAAATTAGGCGCGCTCCCGCGCCGGACGTACTGTGCATGCTCCGTTTTGAAATTCCCGCCGTGCTTTGCGCGAAGTGACGTAATTTTTTTGAACGGCGACGTGCGTAACGTACTTTCGTATTCCCGGACGTCTTACGCAAAAAAATAAATAAATTGAAATTCGACGCGGGAACGAAGGCCATACTTTAACATGGCTCATCTAAATTTAAGCCATGTTAAAGCAGCCGTAACTTTGCGACGGGAAAAAACAACTAGCGACGACGTAACGAACGCGAAAACCTTTGTTGATCGCCGTAAAAGCTAATTTGCATACCCAACGCTGGAAAACGTCGCAAACTCCACCCAGCGGCGGCCGAAGTATTGCAGCCTAAGATCCGAAGGCGTACGAAGCCATAAGCATGTCGGATCTTAGCCAAAAGCCGTCGTATCTTGTTTGTGAATCACAAATTAAGATACTCTGGCGTATTTCTTCTGTGAATCTGGCCCATAGAGTGTAACTGTGAAAGGTTGAAAGGTGAAAAGGTTAATATTGCAAATTCACTCTGTAACAACTGTATATTTGCATGCTCAACATGTTTCACGGAAATATGCACTGCTTCTTCAGGAGCTTTTTTGCATACATATCATTTTATAGAACAGAGATAATATATCATACTATGAATAGAAATGGAGAAAAACATTAATCATGACAATAACAATAGGACATTTAAGGTCATTGATTAAAATGAGGAAATAACATGCATGGTCTCACCCCCCACCTTCCTCAAAGCCAAATCATGTGCAGAAGTAAAAAAAGAGGGTAGGTCTGCCCCTGTGGGTGTGGAAGCCCCCACAGACAAAGGGGGAAGGGAGGGGATATAACTTGTAATCTGATAAAGAGATTTAGTAGAGATTATTATAATAGATTGAGCCCCGATATAAACTACTAGAGCAAACATGGTTAGATCAGTCTAAACTGATAGCTGGTAACACCGTAGCAGTGGATGCAGCAATCTAGGATAAATCCTCTCAAAGATAGAGCTCTATAGACATCTAGAGGGCCTTGACAATGGCCACCATACAGTGTAAAAGAGGAATAAAGTGTATTTCTTAGGATCATATAGGTACATATATCTATTTAACCGGTTCAGATTCGAAAAAGCAAAACCTTGCCTTTTCCTTAAAAATCCAGTCTGCTATATAGATATTTGTAATAAGCTAAGTATATATATATATATATATATATATATATATATATATATATATATATATATATTTATATATATAAACCTATATACACTTCCTTAAAGATGTTTTTGCCAAAAAATTGAGACTGAGCCAGGTGTGACGGAAGCCGTTGGGTCCTATGAAAAAATATGGTGCAAAGAGCATCCAACAGTATGTATCAATAAAACATAAACACTATGGTTAGCAAATAATAATGAGTATAATAAGAGGCTGAAATATCAACCCAAGAAGATTAGATAGATTTCCACTGCATCCACACAGAAAACTTTGCCTAAGGTAGAAAACACATGAAATCCTGGTAAACCAAACTCTTACAAATAGTTGCGGTTGTAGTGTATGTGTGAGTAAAATCTTGCCATCAACGAGGGGAGAGAAATCCCAGGAGTGCAGCAGTAAAATCAATATGCTGCACAGCCCCCATTTATCTGTGTAAGGCTGCTGCTTGGTGCCACCCACCAGCCAATTAGGAGTGTGACGTCACCGGGCCTGGCCCCACAGAGCACATTCCTTAGAACAGCACATACGCAGTATCCTAAAACATGCATTTACACAGACATGGACACCGTCCATACATTGTATTGCCAACGAAATATAGAGAGGAAAGGTTGCAAGCCTGCAGCCTCATTATCCCTACTGAGCCACACACCCACCGGAACAGACTGAGACTGGGACCGCCACACAGGAAGTGACATCATGGGTGGGCAAAACCCATGGTGGCCATGATGGATAGTTGCATATACAGCCGAAGAGGCCAGAGGTTGAACCCTAGTGGCCGACATAAAGAAACCATTCTATCCCCCTCTTTTGAAATTTCTCATCACTGTGGTTGAAAACAAATGTCAATTTAACCCCACTAACAATTATAAAATCAAGCAAACATTTTGAAAACAAAACTTTTAGAACAAAATTTATTGTATCTGCTAATACTTTTTAGAGCCATATCCTTCTTAGAATTTCTTCTTTTTAAAGCCCCTCTCTGGGCACTATTGACGCCCTTCCACTCTACTCGAACCCATTCTGCATGTTTTTATTCCTTGCCTTGTAAAACAAGATATACCCACCTGTGTTCAACATCAGAGTCCTTCTCAGGTGCTATTTCCAGGTGCAGGGAAATGCTAATCCAGCTTTGCACACGTGCATATGTCAGCTGGTCCCCAAGGACACCCTCACACTAATGTCACTCCTTGTCTGGACCCTGAAAGGTTCCTGCTGATGGATTGCCAATAGGAAATGCCAGCATCATGCAGATATTGACATGGATACCCAAAGAAGGACCCCACATCTTGTAAACAGAATAGGAGAGACCTGGAGCTGGAGCATCTCATGACCATAGCTTTAGATAAATAAAATTGGTAATTAGTTTTTTTTATCTAATGCCAGTGACCAGTGTGTATTACTTTGAAGTAAACTGATGCCGAACCACTGCAAAACACATATTTTTTAGGCAAAAAATAAAAAAAATAAAAACAATTATAATATATTCAACTTTTATGCTTTATATGGGCTCAGAATTATTGATTAATAGACAAACAGGATTTTCTAGTCAAATAAATGACTTACCCATATTTATTGGCATATAACACGCACTTTTCCCCCCTGAAAATAGGGGGGAAATCACGGGGGGGGGGGGGTGTTATACGCCGATAGCGTACCTCAGACTTGGAGGGGAAGGAGGGGGGCCGAGCGCCACCAGAATTCACTGAGCCATCATCTCCTGTTTACTCGGCAGTCACTCGGCTCTGACATCACACACACAGTCCCGCCTCCGCCACCGGGATTGGAGCAGTGTTCTGTCAATCACAGGAGCTGGTCCAATGCCGATGGCAGAGGCGGCACTGTGTATGTGACTGCCTACACGACTGAGACCTGAGTGAACAGGAGATGGCGGCTCAGTGATTCCTTCACTGTACAAGAGATGGTGAGGCTGCAAATGGGCATCAGGCTGCATTGATGAGAGATGGGCTGCAAATGGGCACATGAGCTGCATTTAGGCTCCTGATGGAGACAGATCATGTTGCAGATGGACACAGATCAGGCTGCAGATGGACACAGATCAAGCTGCATTGAGGCTGCAGATGGACACTGACCATTATTTTGCTTCAAAGTGGTTTATTTAAAAAAAATGCTTTCCCTGAAACTTCCCTCTTAAATTTAAGGTGCGTTTTATAAGCCTGCGCGTGTTATACGCCAATAAATGCAGTACTTAAAATATAATTATATTTCTATTTTACCAAAGAACAACAATGACATGTAAACAATAAATCTTGCCAATATAAAGATTTACATTTCCTTTTTTTAAAAACTGTGAAAAATATTCTGTGCACACAACTGGAGTTATCATCTATAGAAATTCGTCTCTTGAATCCATGTTTGAAAATAAACATTACAAATAAAGTATATATTATGACACAAAGCATAACAACAACTGTTTTAAGTTAAAATTGTTATCACAAATCACAAATGCACATAAGGGCATTGTCAAAATGTCACTTTCCGTAATATATTTAGAAAATAAATAAATGCTGCTAAAAACTAATTTGGAATACTTTGTGCATTATGTATTTCTACAGTCAGACTGCTTGTGCAGTAATACATTTTTATTTGTTTTTCTTATCAGCTTAATGCTGCCGCAAGGGTTAAAATGATTATATGCTGTTACCACTAAGAGAATCACAGCAGCACAGCTTATCAGTATATTTTTTTGAACACTGCTCCAATCAACAGCTCTGCTAAAGGAGTGAGAGCAATATTGAGTAGAGCAGAGTTCAATAGGGTGTGTTGGAGTGCAAAAAAGCTTGTGTGTGACAGCTGCAGTTGAATCTGACCCTGCTATGCACTGGCAGCACAAGGTTTGCTGCATCACTTGGCTGCTAAACCAAGTATAAAAGAGGCCTTTTTATTATTGTATATGCATTTATGTATACATACTTTAGGAGTGTTTCTATTCTTCAAATCTCAGATCATTTTCTGCAGCGCTAGAACAATCAATGTGTAACAAGGCCTGGAAGATTGTACTAACGCATACAGTACTAATCTACGTCTCTCAAATTGGCAAGAGAGATCTAGTTGTAAAAAATGACTTGTAGCATCCTTTTGAAAAAAAGTGGATCAGCTAACACTTATCTGACAGCATTTTAACAGATATAATGTGTTACAGTGTAACACATCCCTATGTTAAAATTAGATATGACGTTTTTTTTATATTTAAAATAGCTCCAGTGACCATGCCCAGAGGCGATTTAGTTTGCATGTGCCGCGCTATATAAGTTTTTCATTCATTCATTCATTCATGCCGTAAAGGTTCACCAGATCAGTGTACCTGTGTTCAAACTCACACACATGAAATGTATTTATAACCAGAGTGGAATGTGAAACAACATGTAAAAAGTTTGCTGGTTGATGGATGGATAGAGAAGATGTAATAATTTGTCATTCTTATGTTTGACATAGACAGCTCTGCCCACAGAATTTTTAATGTCAAGAATTTATTTTCTCATTATCAGAAACATTACATACACTTAATGTCATCGGCTTTTAAGTTTCTAGCGGCAGATCAGTGTTCATTAAGTGTGTATTTTTAACATGGTTTGTTACATTTGGCACATGGACCCATGTATAACTAGATATCACTTGGAGATGTCTCATGGTGCTATAAGCTGTTCTTTGTATAACATAATAGGATCTATGAAGTCCTTATTAACATGTATGCTTTCCTTAGCAACATGCACTACAATAATGCTTTCATCCAATACACAAGTATACTAAAATGTCATTCTACAGGGATGTTACCTTAGTGCTAGGCTTGTTTAACATGTTTCTATATATAAACATTAGGTTAATCATCAAGATATTGTTTGAAAGAATAGCTACTTCAGAAGCATACCTTTGTTTTTAAACATCCAAGGCCGTTCTTAAAGTGAACCTATACTCACATTATGCACATTCAAATATTAACGTACTGTACTCTAAATAAACAGTAAAACACTTTAAAACATGCTATCATTCACCTCTGTATCTATAGACATTGTTGAAAAATCCATCTTCAAAGTTCACAGCAAAGACTTGTTATAGAGATTAGAATCTTGGCAGCCTGCCAACCCTCTAATGTAAACACACAGCAGATTTTGATAGAAACTGACTTTATATTGTCTGTTGTGATCCTTGAGAATGAATATGTATAAGCAGCTTCACAGGTCAGTTGTCTGTGTCACTATGGGGATGATTAATTAACTGTCAGTCTGATGGGCAGACTGGAAGGACAAACCTTCCCAACTGCGACACAGACAACAAACAAAACATTTTTTTTAAAAAGCTAATCATGGATGGGTTAGAACCTCCTTCAGGTTTATTGCCATTGTTCTTTATTGTGTCCCTTTTTGGAAGAATTCCCACACCTGTCGTGTGTCAGCTGAAGTGAGTGTTCTTTACCACTTTACTAAATTAACATGTAATATTTACCTTACTGATCAGTGGGGCGGCTAATGTCTCTTGCCTTTCTTTATTTTTTCAAAACTCCAAAACTTGTAATGGGTCTCTAACCTTTCGAGCAACAAGACAGTTAAAACTAACATACAATCCCAAACATACTGAGCATAATTGTGGCAAGATGTGTTAGCAGTAACCCTATAAAGAATTTAACATTGTTGTATTCATTAAGAATTTGGACAAATGGTAAATGTTATTTTTAATATATATATATATATATATATATATATATATATATATATATATATATATATATATATATATATATATATATATATATATATATATATATACATGAAGGCTTTATATATACAGTTGTATGTATGTTTTATTGACAATGTTTTTAGCAAACCTGACAGATATTACTCACTTAATTATGGCAAATTTTGTTTTAATTGGGCAGTAAAACATTTGGATTTGCTCTCTGTGCATACAAAATAACTTGTTTGCATATGTATCTATGCAAATATATGCACATTAGTCTTATATAAAATAGGGAGAGCTATAATTTTTCTACACAAAAATAGAATTTCAAAGAGTGTACTTATTCAAACTATATACCTCAAGAGCTGATATATTTTTCCTGTCATGTTTATGCTTCCTATTCCACTATTTAGAGAGTCACTAACCCATAACAAATATGCCTAAGGCTGGGTTCACACTTTTGCGAATTGGATGCGGTTTTCTCCACATGCAATTCCCATGACAGGAGAGTGTGACTGGCTCTCAATGGAGTTGGTTCTCACATCTCCAGGGTGGTCGCGGAGCACACTGCAGAAGAGTCTTGGGCGTCTTTGGCCCCTTTTCAGGTTCAAATTTTGTCAAAAATGCTGACCTAATTTGGACCTGAAACTGTGAACAGGGAAGCAATACGGCAGGGATATGCAATTAGCGGACCTCCAGCTGTTGCAGAACTACAAGTCCCATGAGGCATAGCAAGACTCAGACAGCCACAAGAATGACACCCAGAGGCAGAGGCATGATGGGACTTGTAGTTTTGCAACAGCTGGAGGTCCGCTAATTGCATATCCCTGCAATACGGGAAAACTTGGGATCTAGCGATCATAGGATGATCACATTTAGCGTAAATCATAGAAAAAGGAGGCACAAGTGTAGCACAAAAACACTAAGGCAATTTTTCTGAACTGCAGTCATTACTATATGACATCAATGGGACCAAATCCTAGAAACATTGAACAGAGAAGAAAAATGGGAATGCTTTAGGAAGATATTAAACAAATGTATCACATAGTGCATACCAATGGGCAATAAATATAGAAGAGAAAAGGTTAAACCTGGGTGGTAATGTGAAAAGCCTCATTAAAGAGAAAAATTAGGCCTTTAAAAAATATAAAGGGGGTGGGTCATCGTCAGCATTCTAACCCTACAAGAAATGCAATAGGGGGTGTAAAAATGCAATCAGGGTGGCTAAAAAAGATTATAAGAGACACATGGGGAGGAGAGTAATAAAAATGCAAAGATTTTTTTTAGATATATTAACGAAAGTCAGAAGTCAAGGAAAGACTAGATATATACGTAATACTAATAATACTAATAAATCACCACGACCAGATTTCTTACACCCGAGAAACCTCAGAGAACTTAGTCAGGTTATAGCCAAACCATTGTTCCTAATCTTTGCGGACATAAATTGTACCAGCTGATTGGAGAAAAGCCAATGTGGTACCAATATTCAAAAAAGGGCAGAGACAAATCCCTGGAAACTACAGGCCAGTCAGCCTAACATCAATAGTGGGTAAATTATTGGAGGGGATTATAAGGGACTATATCTCAAAATGTACTGAAGTATCATTAGTAGTAATCAACATGGGTTTATGAAAGGTCGTTCTTGCCAGACCAATCTGTAAACATTCTATGAGGAAGTGAGCTACTATCTAGACAGGGGAAGGCCTGTGGATTTAGTGTATCTAGATTTTGCAAATGCATTTGATACAGTTCCATATAAGTGCTTAATTTACAAGCTGAGGTTTGCAGGCATTGACAATAAGGTTTGTTCTTGGGTAATAAACTGGTTACATGGGCGTGTCCAAAGGTCAGTGATAAATAATGTGTACTCAGACTGGTCTGGAGTGGTAGGTGGGGGCACCCCAAGGTTCTATCTTGGGACACATTCTATTCAATTTATTCATAAATTATATAGAGGATGGGATAAATAGCTCAATCTCAGTTTTTGCGGACAACACAAAAATAAGCAGGCCAATAACTTCACATGAGGATAAAGACATTTTACAGAAAGACCTGAATTGGTACTATCTGCATAATATTCTCTTTGGCTCTCACACCTGTTACCCCCTATGTACCAGACCATATTTTCACATTTCTGCTACAGTATGTGTCTATTCGTGAGTCTATAACTTTGAAATGACTTATGATACAGAATTGGTACATATATGCTTTTTTGGGGGATGAACAAGGCTTTCTTGTGATCCTAAGGTCTTCTGAGATTATTTTACATTTTTTTTACATTTATTTGCATGTTAAGTGGAAAAAAAAAGAAAAAAAAATACACACGTACCATCACTATGGGGAAAATATATACATTTTATTTCGCTGATTGTTCTGTTTAGTGCAACATTAAAATAACATTTTTGGTACTAAGCATGTTAAAGTTAGAAATAAAGGGCCAGATCCACATACAATTAGAAAGGCGCAGCGTATGTGAGATATGCTACGCCGCTGTAACTTACTTTTTAATTCTTTGAATCCACAAAGAATTTGCGCCGTAAGTTACGGCGGCGTAGTGTATCTCTCGGCGCGTAATTCAAATCGGCGAGTAGGGGGCGTGTTTCATTTAAATAAAGCACGTCCCCGCGCCGAATGAACTGTGCATGTGCCATCCCTAAATTTCCCACCGTGCATTGCGCTAAATGACGTCGTAACTTAGACGTGAATTACATCCATCCCTATTCACGGACGACTTACAAAAAAAAAATTCAAATTTCGACGCGGGAACGACGGCCATACTTAACATGGCAAGTCTAACTATACGCCGCAAAATACCAGCTTTAACTATACGCCGGAAAAAGCCGACTAGAGACGACGTAAGAAAATGTGACGGCCGCGCGTACGTTCGTGGATCGTCGGAAATATCTAATTTGCATACCCGACGCGGAAAATGACGCGAACTCCACCCAGTGGACGCCGAAGTATTGCATCTACGATCCGAAGGCATACGAAGCCGTACGCCTGTGGGATCGAACCCAGATGCCGTCGTATCTTGGTTTGAGGATTCAAACTAAAGATACGACGCGCGAAATTTGAAAGTATCAGTAGGTACGCCGGCGTATTCTCTCTGTGGATCTGGCCCAACATTTTTATAAAGTTTTTATATATTTTGCATATATTTATTTTTTCTCTAAATGTAAAGTTCTTACTGATTTTAAATAAGCCGATATACCATAAACCACATATTCTTTAACAGTAAATCCTTAAAGGTAACACAGTACTGTATATACAGTATGTGCTTTATAATATTTTTTTCCAAAATATTATTGTTATTATTAATAATATAAACATGGAACAGGAAAGGAAACTGTTAAATAGTGCTTATAATGGGTGATCTATTGAAATTAATGGGTTAAGTAGTAAAATAAAAGTAAAATAAGGGTATGTCCTGGTTAATTCAAAGTTAACTTATTCCCTGTGCACACAATAAACAGTTCTTCTGTGCTAGCTGCAGCTCTCTCAGTCACAGATTGCTGTCTGTCGGGGAACCAAGGAAATGTTAAGTTTGATATTGTTTACAAATGTTACGCTGAATGATCACTGTGATTAGCTGTCACAGTGATCATTCAATGAGGAAGGCTTAGCACCAGCTCTCAATCAGAAGATCATTAGCTCATCTTTCTACAGACACCAGGTCTCATGGGGCTGTGTAAGGGAGGGAACCAGGTAGATGAGAAACTTCAGGCAGTTTCCTGGATGTACAGGAGACGCCTTGTGTACAGAGGAGGAGACTTTATGGACATGTGTAACATGCCGAAGGTAGGCCACTGAATATATAAAAATATAAGAAGGATAGACATTTTGAGAGGAGCAACCCTGCCATGAAACACTGAGATGTGCCCATCGCATCAGGTCCCTGCAAGTTTCACGCCAGGAAACAAGGTAGTTCCTCGAGTAGAGTTCTGACCATCTAACAGGCATTTGTATTCCCAAATATGTTAAGGCATCAGATAAAAGAGGAGTTTGTTTTACAGAGTGAAACTTGGTTCATAGGAGGAGACACATTGAGGGCACTAGACTTAAAATAGTTATTTTTAGGTTAGACAGGTATTGAAGTAAATTAGGTAGAGTGATATGAGAATCTGTCAGAAAAAGCAAGCTATCTGCCACAAACACGGCTAACTTGAATGTGTAGTCCTTGACCCTAATGCCCTTAATGTCTACTTTCACAAGTCTATTTAGGAAATACTCAAATAAAAAAAGAGGAGGGATAAAGGGTAACCCTCCCTGGTACTGTTGTGAAAAGCTGAAGGCATTTGAAAGTTGACCATTGACTCTCACCTTAGCCGTCAGATTTTGATAGAGCGCCCGAATGTATGCACACACTCAGGGCATAAGACTGATGGAACGAAGGACTTCTTCTATATAGTGCCAGGTCATCCTTTTTTTAAAGGTTTCTCGGCATCGAAGGAAAGAAAGAAGCCCTGGTGGGCTTGAGAGGTCAACCAATGGTGCAATTTGAGAGCCTTGTTGTCACTGCCCTCCCTGCCTGGCATAAAAATAACCTGGTCGAATGAAATAAGAGAAAGGGGCAAGGGAAGTATTCTAATCACAAGCATCTTAGCATAGATTTTAACATCAGTAAGGAGCAAAATCAGATGATAATTGGAACTGAGTGTCTCGTATTTGCCCTTTTTTTGGAATCATAGCTATGTGGGCTTCCAAAAGATGAGAAAAAGGGCAAGCTCACTTGCAGTTTTACATAGTTTTATTATCCCAGTCATTTAATAATAAAAAATATATATTTGTCTTATCAGCTAGATTAGATGCCAAGGCAACCAAAGATTAGCAAAACTACTTTAGACCTAATCCATTTTCTAAATACCCCTTCTTTAGAAGAAAAAAGTATACTAAATCTTACGCTTTTTAGCAGATGCAAACAAATATTCATCTTTGCCAAAAGGTATATGTATTTGCTTCAGAAACACACTTTATCTTAACAATAAAGTAAGCAATGCTAATGGTTTTTGAATGTGCTTAGTTGTAGATATTACTGGCCACCTGAATTTGCTATGATAGTAATGGAATCTGCTTGTAACTGTGAAATCAATACCCTATGAATCATATATGCCACCATATGACTTTATTAGCATAGTCATATGCCCTGTGTGTTCTTACTCATTATGGACTTCATTATGTAATGTATAAAGAACTTTGGGCCAGATTCACATAGAATTGCCCTACGCTGCGGCGGCGTAACATATCCCATTTACGTTACACCGCTGCAAGTTTTCAGCGTAAGTGCTTGATTCACAAAGCACTTGCCTGTAAACTTGCGGCGGCGTAGCGTAAATCCGCCTGGCGCAAGCCTGCCTAATTTAAATGGGGCAGGGACCATTTAAATTAGGCGCGTTCCCGCGCCGAACGTACTGCGCATGCTTCGTCCCTAAAATTTCCCGACGTGCATTGCGCTAAATGACGTCGCAAGAACGTCATTGGTTTCGACGTTAACGTAAATGGCGTCCAGCGCCATTCACGGACGACTTACGCAAACGACGTGAAATTTCAAATTTCGACGTGGGAACGACGGCCATACTTAACATTGGCTAGACCACCTAGAGGGCAGGTTTAGTTTTACGCCGTGTATCTCTATGGAAACGATGTAAATTTACAGCGACGGGCAAAGCGTACGTTCGTGAATCGGCGTAACTAGTCATTTGCATATTCTACGCCGACCGCAATGGAAACGCCACCTAGCGGCCGGCCTAGAATTGCAGCCTAAGATCCGACGGTGTAAGTCACTTACACCTGTCGGATCTTAGGGATATCTATGCGTAACCTGATTCTATGAATCAGGCGCATAGATACGACAATCGTATCTCAGAGATAAGACGGCGTATCAGGAGATACGCCGTCGTATCTCTTTTATGAATCTGGCCCTTTGTGCTGACAACTAGTGGTACTCCAGCGTAACTTTAACTTCTAATGTAGTGTCTGTACAATAGTATTTTTCAGTTTACCTGCGTTTGGATTAATTGGTTTAGTCCTTAGCTAGACCCCTCCGTTTTTCTTGTTACCTCAGTTAATTTTCAGCCTTCATGGTGGGCACAACGTGTAGAAGCTCAGTGTCCCTTTACACCACTTCGACTGTTAACAACCTTGTACAACATTTTCAAGAATAAAACTACGTTGGATTAAACTGTCACAACTTTTTGGGAAGTAGAGCTGTCTGTGGAGGGTGCTTATTCATCAGGTGGTCATATTAGATGGACTGAGATCAAAGGGAGGTATGTAAGTGCATAAAGAGGTTCTTGAAATGGAACACTTGTTATAGATTGAACATATCCACAACTTAGTGAAACATATACAGTACATGCTTGGGTATGTTCCCAACACTCTTTTCATATGGGGAGGCCACTTGGATGAGGGACAAAATGTCTTCATCATTACAGAACAATGTGACTAATTACTACTAGCTACAGCTTGCTGAACTTACAATATTGGCGTATCTGATAGACTGTCAGAAGAATAATAAATCACATCATAAGCACAATATACTGTATATTACTTTGACTGGGTTCCAGTGCAGCTGGTTTATTTTTAGCAATATGGCAATTGTACAAGGATGATATACCTGCAGTGGAGAATCAATGTTGTAACTTGGAACATCTACATAACATTCCTGAACACAGGGAGGCAGTTGTTTATATCCAATTATAATTGGATTTATGTCTGATGACCCCCTTGCAGTCTGGTTAATTGGGTTTATTAAGGAAGAAATAGTTCACAGATGTATATGGGGGAGTTTTACTCTAGAGCTTGGGAATGACCAAAATATATTATTGTTGCAGCATTTTCCCCTGAGCAAATGTATCACTGTACACACACACACACACACACACACACACACATATATTGTGTATACAACTTCCTGATGGTGGTAAATGAAAAGGCCAAATCATTCGGGAAGCAAAATTAGTCATTCCTGGTCATTTTTACAAAGCAAAGATGAATTAGTCAGCTTTTAAAATGGTTTATTGTTTAGTGACTTGATACAATCTGAGAAGTCTCTCAGTGGAAACAAACCGTATTTGTCTGATACACAGAGCAACATTTGTTTTCTTTACAGAAAATGTTTTGCAGTAATTCCTTTTTAACAGTATGTAGGACCTTTGTAACTGCATAAAACAGATGTATTTCCTTTTTTTACATTGTCGCATTCACAGTTTATTGCAGTTAAAAATGAATTTTCTATGCAGAATACATAGCTATGAGTTTGAATTACTCATGAGATAAAACAATACTTATAATAAAAACAACAATGCAAAGAACTGTACTGATGTGAATACAAATGAGTATTCAGAAGATCCAAGATAATTTAGGTATATTATATTCGATTGCTAACATTAATTGTCCATTTTACTTTTTCTCTGAAATGTAACATTTCGTGGCTTGAGATTTGATTTATGAAGGTTCAGATGATAGTCATTTTGGTGCCGAAGATATGATTGTGCTTTGAAAGACAATTCTGCTATTGATTAAGAGTTTTATTGTTAGATTTGAACTAGCATTATGAGATTGGTGAACTAAGTCACAGAATATAAAGTACTGGCCCAATATCGCAAACCTAATTACAGTAGAGGCAAATCTCTGTGTAAGGAAGTATATTGATTTGCGTGCACTGCTCCACTTTTGTAGACCTTCCATTCCATTGGAATTCCTGAAGACACTCCAAGCATTGGAGAACAAGTACAGGACATTATTGTTTTAAACAATTCAAACTGCCTATAGTAAAAGTAGCTTTACCATTAGGGTGATCAAATATACACTAAATGAATGAAAACATCTGGTGAAGCAGATAAAACGACATGAAAATCAAGGAATTCCCCGTTGAGTAGAGGAAGCAATCTTTCACTGATTGCCCTTGCCCTTTTTAAATCACAGTCAACATTGGCAGCTTCCATATTTCGGGCTTCACAGGATTACCTTAACACCTTCCCACCTGCACTATAGCTAAATGACAGCTACTAAGTGGGCTTACTTTTCCAGGAGGGCGTCTATGTGTCGGCGGTGCACTCAGTCATCACTGAGTCCTTCGGACTCAGCTAATCACAGAAATAAATATAAACTGGTTATCAACAGCGTGAGGGGAGAAGAAGAGAGTGAATTAACTGGCTTGTGTTAAAGGGACATTGGCACTGATAGTCAGGGCACAGATTATCAGTGTTCTGATTGTCAGTGCAGTCCCAACAGTGCCCACAAGTGCTGCTAATTAGTGCTCACTAGTACCTCCTCATCAGTGTCACCTGTCAGTGCTGCCTATCATTGCCCATCAGCACCACCTACCAGTGCCTATCAGTGCCCATTATAGATGCCCCTCAGTGCCGCCTATCAGTGCAGCCACATCAGTGCCATCTCATCACTGCTAATTACTGCTGCCAATCAGTGCTCATCACAAGGCCTCCTTCTTCTGAATTACTTTGATCCTTATTTTTATTTTTAATTTTTATCTTTATTTTTATTGCCGTGTTTTTCAACATTTTTTACCTTACAACGCTATTGATTGGATCAAGTATTGATGAACTGCACTTTTACACGGTTGGATTGTGTTGTACCTGGACCTCTTCAGCACTGTGTCCTTGATTAAGGACTATTCAACATTATTGTTCACTGGTATATTAGTGTCACCCCTTTTGGACTTTCCCCACCCCCTTTTTTGTACTTGTATATGTATGTGGTTATATGCACACACACGTTAATTTGTATAAACACTTTACAGCGCAAATATTTCACTTGTTACATTCACCACTTTTGTCTATCGAGGTAGACCTCCTTTTTATTTGCAGCAGTATCCCCACTTTTCACTTGTCCCCTCACTTTAGACAGCGCAGGAGTTCACCTCACTTATAGTGCTCATCACTGCTGCCAATTAGTGCCTATCAGTGCTGCCAATCAGTGCCCATCAGTACCTCCTCATCAGTGTCACCTGTCAGTGCTGCCTATCATTGCCCATCAGCACCACCTACCAGTGCCTATCAGTGCTGCCTATCAGTGCCCATTATAGGTGCCCCTCAGTGCCGCCTATCAGTGCAGCCGCATCAGTGCCCATCAGTGCCATCTCATCACTGCTAATTAATGCAGCCTATCAGTGCAGCCTCATTAGCGCACATCAGTGAAGGAGAAAAATTACCTGTTTGCTAAATTTTATAACAAACTATGAAAAAAAATTCAAATTTTTCTGTCTTTTCTCATTTGTTTAGCAAAAAATAAACAACCCAGTAGTGATTAAATACTACCTAATGAAAGCTCTATTTGTGTGAAAAAAAGTGATTTGGGTACAGTGATGCATGACCACTTAATTCTCACTCAAAATGTGACAGTGTTGAAAGCTGAAAATTGGCCTGGGCAGGAAGGGGGTGAAAGTACCCTGTAGGCAAGTGGTTAAACTGAAACTCCAGCCACAACTTGTTTTACTTTTTGGAAGAGAGTGCTAAAATTGTAGAACCTCTACCAGAATTGCATTGCTGTGTCCACTTCCTGATATTGAAAATAAATCTACAGAATGTTTAGGGAAATGTTACAACAGTCGTCCCCATTGGGAGATTTTTGCTTACCACTTGTATTGGTGAGAGCTATCAGCAGTGGGATTTCCCCTAACTTTGATAACTGTTGGAAGGTAAAAAATGCAGGGATTTAACTCCCATACAGTATATATGATCCCTTGCTGTAATCAAAGATAAAGAGGTGAAACCTCCCAGCATGGACAGAGACATTAATCAAAACCTTAAAAGTGGAAAAAAGGTAAGGTGCTGAATCTCTTGAAGGGTAACTCCACTTTTGTGGGGGAAAAAATTGCAAATGCATAAAAAATAATATAACGTGTACAATTTTGATACAAGTCATATTGCAATTCTATGTTATTAAAAATAACCTTTCCTTTTCAATCTGCAGCTGCTGTAATTTTCTGTAAATGCAATGCAATATGGCTACATGGAGTTGTCCTGTACACAGAATGTGTACTAAAGGATAAGATACAAGTCACATATAAGGCATCCCCTGCAAAAAAATAATAATTTTGGTGCAATATTTCCAATAGGAAGACATCAAGGGATGTAGACACAGTAGCTTTCTTCATTACTGCCCTGCAGCTGCCACAGCTGAATAGTAATAATGAGACCTTCTCCTATTAGACCCACTCACAACAGAGGCACAGACAAACACACATGGATTTCTTCTGAATAACAAAAGGTATGAATCTGCAACAAAGGTTATTATAATCCTTACAATGTACATAGATAGATCACCAAAGGGGGAATGTTTTTTCTTAACAAAAGTGGAGTTACGCTTTAACCACCGGAAGGATTTACCTCCTTAATGACCAGACATTTTTTGCGATACAGCGCTGCGTCACTTTAACTGACAATTGCTTGGTCGTGTGACATTGTACCCAAACAAAATGTATGTCCTTTTTTCCCTACAAATAGAGTTTTCTTTTGGTGGTATTTGATCACCTATGCAGTTTTTATTGTTTGTGTTAAAAACAATAAAGGAGCGACAATTTTGGAAAAAAAGCACTATTTTTTACTTTTTGCTATAATAAATATCCCCAAAAATTTTAAAAACAAAAACAAATTTCTTCCTCAGTCTAGGCCAATATGTATTCTTCTACATATTTTTGGTAAACAAAATTGCAATAAGCGTATATTGATTGGTTTGCACAAAAGTTATAGTGTCTACAAAATAGGGGATAGATTTAGGGCATTTTTATTATTATTATTATTATTATTATTTTTACTAGTAATGGTGGTGATCAGCAATTTTTTGTGGGACTGCGACATTAAGGCAGACACTTTTGACACTTTTTGGGACCAGTGAGATTTATACAGCGATCAGTGCTATAAAAATGCACTTATTACTGTATAAATGACACTGGCAGGGCAGGGGTTAACACTAGTGGTGATAAAGGGGTTAAATGTGTTCCCTGGGAGGTGTTTCTAACTGTGGGGGGAATGTACTAACTGGAGGGGAGAGATATTGCTCTTCCTGATCACTAGGAACAGACAATCTCTCTCTACTCCTCTGTCAGAACGGGGATCTGTTTGTTTACATTGACAGATCCCCGTTCTGATGAGTGATCGCAGGTGGCCGGCGGACATCATGGCCACAGGTCACGCGCATTGCCTCTGGTGCCACGATACGGGCATGCCCACTGTATCTATTGCATGAACTGACATACAGCTACAGTTATTTGCGCAAAAGAGTATAATGACGACTGCTGTTTTTTTGGCATTTTTTACCTTAATGCATTTCTGACATTAAGGTATGCAATGCCCCATTAGTTATATTGCCCCTCACCTCCCTAAATATTTAACTAAGTCCTATCTTGATCCAGCGCTGTGCCCAAGTGCAGAAGTGCTGCTGTCTCTTCCTCTTATGACAGGACTCAGTGAGAGTAGTAGGAGCCATTGGCTCCTGCTGTTGTCAATCAAATCCAGTGAAGAGGAAGCAGGAGTGGGGATTAGTTGCACTGTGTTTGTCAATAGAAGCTGCTTCCTATGGTGGCACAGCTACAAGAAGAGGAGCTGAGAGCACTGGTGGGGGATTCAATGGGGGACCATTGCACAGAGCAGGTAAGTATAACATGTTTACTATTTTAATAAAAATAAAGTGTTATAATCATTTTAAAATAACACGTGAAGTGACCACACTAACTGCTCTTCAGGATCCCTTCAGTTTTATGAGTCCAGTGCGCAGTTTCTTCAACAGTACCAAGCCCTAATAAAGGGAGACCAATTGAAAAACCAAACATATTTATTTTTTATGCTATGAATGAACAGGACTTCAAATCTGGACCTTATCTGTCAAAATCAGACAGAGGTTCTATAACTTCTACACCTTCTACAATGCAAAAATATGTTTTGCCTGAAGTCCTACTTTAAACGTAGTCATCTCATTTTAATTAACCCATTGCCTTGAAAAATGCTGTATGCCAAATTGTGTGAACAAACATAAAAAAAAAAAAAAAAACTTTATGCAGAACAAGATAACATAGTGAAGTTTGATCCAAAGTTTTTGTCATGGTTCACTAACAGGTCAGGTTTTTTATAATTCAGGTTGCTGCACAAGTATGTTGATGATTAACATTTTAAAAGAGCTACATAATTTATTTCACTTGTGATCATTGTGAGGAGATCTGGAAAACATGTACAGTAAGCGGTCCAGAGTTGAATATGCGGAGAAGCATACATCAGTATACATGTTCTGCTTCATTAACTGCACTCGGTATATTCACATTGATAATAAAAAATACTATCCAATTTGTGAGGTTTAATATACAAAGGCAAACTATCATGATTCATTTGTACATTCATTTCATTTTCAAATTCCCTTTGATTTAACCCTGCTGTATGCTCCATGTTATTTGGTAACAAAGGAAATATTTAAACAGTACAGCTTGAGTTAGGATTTCAATGCGCAATCTATCTGCACTAATGTTTTTGCACAGCACAGCTTGATAGTTTTATTACACATGTAGTCCCATTTAAAATAAGTAACCTCATGCTGCAGAACTTACTATTTCTATTTTCCACAGGGCAGCCTGAGATTGAAATGTAATTTGCAGAAAAATGATGCATTCTTGCCCTTTGATTGAATGGCTTGTATTGTTTCTAAAACACATCAATGAAACTGCACTTTTCTTATATGTAGAGATAAATTCAATATATTTATATTCATGTAACCTAACTCTATTCCAGTCTGATAGCTATCATGCCAAAGGTACAGTGAACAAAGTACTTTTATTTTCCAATGGAGTCTTTGTATGAAGCACAGACTGTCAGAGTATGTTGCTGTAAATTACTGATGGTTCAGTTGGTTGCCTAATCAGTCTTAACTGACAGCCTGCAAGATAAAAATCACTTCTCTGTTAGCATAGTAACATTTGGTATTTGGATGCCATCTTGTTCCTTGGGGCGAAATTACAGTATTTGTAGAAAAACAGCATATTATTCAAGTGAAGATTAAATGAATCTCATATGTTTTGTGGCATCTTTATTCTTTATTTCTACACCAAGTGGGGTATTGATTTACCTAGATACATATTATGTGTTCATATAGCGCATATATAGTATCTTACAAAAGTGAGTACACCCCTCACATTTTTGTAAATATTTTATTATATCTTTTCATGTGACAACACTGAAGAAATTACACGTTGCTACATTGTAAAGTAGTGAGTGTACAGCTTGTATAACAGTATACATTTGCTGTCCCCTCAAAATAACTCAACAGGCAGCCATTAATGTCTAAACCGCTGGCAACAAAAGTAAGGACAACCCTAAGTGAAAATGTCCAAATTGGGCACAATTAGCCCTTCTCCCTCTCAGGTGTCATGTGAATCGTTTGTGTAAAAAGATATCAGGTGTGAATGGGGAGCAGGTGTGTTACATTTGGTGTTATCACTCATGGCAAAGAACTCTCTGAGGATCTGAAAAAAAGTATTGTTGTGCTACATCAAGGTAGCCCAGGCTATAAGAAAATTGCCAATACCCTGAAACTGAGTTGCAGCACGGTGACCAAGACCATACAGCGGTTTAACAGGACAGATTCCACTCAGAACAACGTCATATCCAGAGGTAGTCTTTGGAAAAGATGTATGAGTGCTGCCAGCATTGTTGTAGAGGTTAAAGGGGTGGGGGTCAGCTTGTCAGTGCTCAGACCATACACCTCACACTGCATCAAATTGGTCTGCATGGCTTTTGTCCCAGAAGGAAGCCTCTTCTAAAGATGATGCACAAGAAAGCCCACAAACAGTTTTCTGAAGACAAGCAGACTAAAGACATGGATTACTGGAACCATGTCCTGTGGTCTGATGAGACCAAGATAAACTTATATGGTTCAGATGGTGTCAGGCGTGTGTGGCGGCAACTGGGTGAGTACAAAAACAGTCAAGCATGGTGGAGGGAATATCATGGTCTGGGGCTGCATGAGTCCTTCTGATGTAAAAAGCAGTGGATGGCTGCACTCCAAAGTAAATTATACGTCTCTTTAATGTAAAATCCATAAAATGAATGACACCACAGGACAAAAAAGCAGGTGCAGGTAGACGCGTTTCACACAGCGACACTGCGCTTATTCATTGGGAGTAGTCCATTCACCAGCCTACGTGGTCCCATCACTCACCTGGAGAGGCATTTTCCTTTCCCACTGAGTACTGCCGGCACTGGGGAACTACAGTTCATTGCGGGAACCATGAATGCCAACATGTACTGTGACATACTGAAGCAGAGCATGATCCCCTCCCTTTGGAGTCTGGGCTGAAGAGCAGTATTCCAACATGATAACTACCCCAAACACACCTCCAAGATGACCACTGCCTTGCTAAAACAGCTTGGGGTAAAGGTTATGGCCTGGCTAAGCATGTCCCCAGACCTAAACCCTATTGAGCTCTGGTGAACTCCATGCCCAAGAGGATAAAGACAGTGCTGGAAAATAATGGTGGCCACACAAAATATTGACACTTTTGGCCCAATTTGGACATTTTCACTTAGGGGTGTACTCATTTTTGTTGTCAGCGGTTTAGACAATAATGGTGTTGAGTTATTTTAAGGGGACAGCAAATTTACACTGTTATACAAGCTATACACTGACTACTTTACATTGTAGCAAAGTGTAATTTCTTCAGTGTTGTCACATGAAAAGCTATAACAAAATATTTACAATAATGTGAGGGGTGTGCTCTTTTTTTGTGAGATACTGTACCATGTGCACAGAAGAAAACCATGTGCTTTTGATATATTGTATTAAAATGGATTTGTACTTTTTTATCATGTTTCAAAAGAATACAAAACAAGTTTTTCTAACAAGTTGTAAAGGATTTTTTTTTAATTGCATTATGTTTAAAATTGTATTATTATAATTGTATTATTTTTAACTCCAGCTGCATGTCTTTATATTTTGCATAATTGGTAGTGTTGTGTAGGAATAATGCTTGTGATTAAAAAATGAATTAATCTACCACCAAGCCAGTGCACATTTAAAAGTTATCCATAGTCATGGTAAAGATTGGAATGGCCAACAATCTTATATCAGACATTGCTTTTGTCCTGTGGAAGTGGATGTTAGTCTAGTCGAGACTGGTTAAAAGCAATTAGTTGTTAAAAACCTTCTGTGCTCACCATTGTCTTCATCTGACTAGCCATTTCCCATAAGTGACCCTCTGCATAGGCTAAACATTAACTCTTAGCTAAATGAGTAACCCATCTAGAGGACCTCGCTAACTGACCACCCTCTGTGACTTTAAGTATCAAAGCACTGGAAGGAACCCCCCACACACATACACACACCCTCCACTCCATGTCTGCTATAACCACCACTTGCCGACCCGCCACAGTACATATATACTATAAGCAACCAAACTGAATATTTTATTAACCACTTGCTGACCTGACACATGTATGTGCCTGCATTGAGTTTAGGAGCGCACACATCCAGTTTTGCAGATTCCAGTACCCAAGGCCCAGTGATCATGTAATTACTATACAATCACAATGTTAGCAAAGCTGTTATGAATGAATTTGTTTATGCCAGCTATGTTGCCTATGCTGTGCTTAACCCACAGCTATCGCATGGCAGCTGAGCCAATCACAGCACCCTGTACCATGTGATTAGCTGTAGCCAATCACAGATCACTAGTGATCACAGCTGTTATGAATGGTTAACCCATTCATAACAGTTGAAAATGTTACTGTCTTCATTGTAACAACAAACAAAATGTAAAAAAAAAAAAGGAATCCCTGATCACTGCCCCAGATTAGTACAATGTTACTATGGTGACAATTAACTATTCTGATAAGTGTTGAATAGAAAATAATGCCCTGGTCATTAAGGCGGTAAACCCCTCTGGAGCTAAATTGTTCTCTGTAGGTCAGCTTTCCTGTTTCTTCTAGGATACCAAATCTCAAATTTAGTGTTACAAAGGTTAGCAATAGATACTGTGTTATCATCAATGCCTGGAAAATGCACATTCAAAAGAGTTGATGTGTATGACAAGCTCATACTCTTTAGCAGATATTGTGATAATCTGCACTTGAGGACTCTTCACACCAGCTGCGGCATCACAGCACAACAGCTGGTGTGCAATGCAATCCGAATGAGTTCAGTGCAGTGACACCTTTTCTTTTCTTTTTTTTAAACAAGCTTTATTGCGATGTCACACAGACATCTCATAAAGTTCAATTGCCTGCCTACACCAGGTACTTTTTTTCAGCACAACGTGCCCGTTCACCACCACAGTGCAATTGTGTGGACTGGGAACATAGGAGACAAGGCATTCTGCTTTGTCCATGTGGTGGAACTGCACTGCAATGGCCGGCCAATGCAGTCCTACCACATCTGGTGTGAACTAGCCCTAAAGGTACACTGGCATATAATATTGGGCAAAAACATTCGTTTTTGAGACCCACACAATTGTTGATGTGAGGCAGCATTCACAAAGCAATGATGAATAATACAATTTATGAACTATGAACATATACAAATATGTATGTGACACTGACTTTAATGTGCATGTTCAGCATAGGTATCCCACACACTCAGTTGTGGGTTGGAGGCTGAAGATTTTTTGACTGCTCTTTAGTGTAAAAAGTATATATATATATATATATATATATATATATATATATATATATATATATATATATATATATATATATATATATATATATATATATGTATATATATATATATATATGTATATATATATATATATATATATATATATATATATATATATAATGCACAAATCTCCAATTGAACTAGATGGACCAGTGTCTTTATTCAACCTTACCAACATTGCACAGATTACAACTGCTTGTTGTACAACATAGTTTGGAAGAGAACACTTTAGCGTATACAGTATAATACAAATGACTGGTTATTATGCCTGAGACATTGGGGCTTCAATTACCATGTGTAACAGAATCAGTGAAACAATCTTTGTCACAAAAATAAACAATAATATATGCAAATGATAAAAGAACAAAGTCAGACAAATGTAATTAACCAAAAGAAGATGAAAAATAAGGTGTAAATGATACAAGAATAAACAAACAAGCCTCCAAGCAAAATGTAAATGAATATAAACACAATCTAAAAACAACAGCAGTAATAATCAAAACAAAATCTGTCTTTGAAGGATGAACATTCAGGTAAAAAATGAATGTAGTAGTAATAATAGTAGTACAATTAATAATATGGAAACTAAGAGGAAATAAGAAAATATCCATCTTAATAACTAATGTGTGTAGGCACAAAAATAATATACTGTTACTATAAGTAAACTGTCAAGAGCAGGGGTTTTATTTTGTGCTGGAACTTGCTCATATGCCATACCTGCACCTCCTTGAACAGTCATGTGACCTGAGAGCTGTTGTATGGGGCTTTCTAATGACTTCTATATATGGATCTACAGTACGTCTCTTCTGCCAAGAAAACATGGTAGGATTTTACTTGCTCTTCGCTATGGCATTACTATAAACTCCAAACCCACTCTGCATGGTTTCTGCTATGCTAATATGAACCATTTTATTCCAGCTGCTGTCCCCTATGTACTCTATTTTTTGTTTCCTCGTGTCAGCAAATTTATCCTAATTGCCAGATCAGTTTCCCCATAGAAGTCAATGGAAACGAAAATAATTTGTTCCAGAGGTGGGGGGCGCCAGAGAGCTTCGGTAATACTCATAAAGGCTTGGGACAGCTCTGCTGAACTTGTAAAATCTTGGAAAGGATCGGGAATGGAGAATTTCCAAGTTTTTCCGAATATTTACAAACGGCTCTGAACAGTTCCGATCGACACCACTTAGTGCGGTACTGCACACTGCTGTGTGTTAGTTGCATAGAGCTGCGGCTTTCTTCCGGCATATGGGCTCCCTATTTGTTTTACCATCAGGACCTTGCGAGGGACATCCTGCGTTAAGATGCATTATCACTAGGTGGATAAGATAACTAATCCCGAGAGCTTACACCCTGAAGGACAGAGCACCTCCTGCCCTAATACATGCAAATTTTTCCTGATCGGTGGGAGGTTCTTGGGCATTCTGACATCAAGCCTGTTGTGCCCAGCTTGCAAACCAAGTCAGGATTTTCCAAAAAACAGTGCTCGTATTGCAAAACGCTCGTTAACCGCGTTACTCGCAATCTGAGGTTTCACTGTATTCCACTGCTGATCCTCCTTCATGCCAGTCACTTAATCCCAACTTATGTTTCGGTTCCGCCTTGCTCCATGTATTTTGCCTTATACCTCTGGTCGATACATCCTTTTGCTGCTTATTCATTTTGTTTTTTCACTCCAATCATTTATTACCCATTTACAGCTCTTATACATTCTGCACCATATATTCTCCATCATTGCTTCTCTTTTCACATCCTGCTGGTGCGCATCCATTGACTCAGGTGACCTCCAGTGTCCTCACTTGATCTTTTTCTCCCCCTTCTATGATTTCCGTACGCATATTCTCCCTTACATTGTTTTATAATCTAAGACTACATACTTCTGACAGTTGCACATGGTTTTCCCATTCATAGCAGCACCATCTGTTTTTGCTACTGGCTGACATCTGCCTAACACTGCTTTCTCTCCTTAGTCCTTTCTGTGCATACTGATGTCTAGCTCCTCACTCCTTTACATGTGAGCACCTTGCTGTCACACAAATGCATCTCACATAAGCCTCATTTTGTACTTCCTCATGCCTTGTTTTCCCTAGCCCCCCTCAGCGTTTCTTCAACTTAGGTCACACTCAATGCCTCGCTTCTTGCCTACTCCATTAGCTTACCTCTCTAATTTCACAACTAGCTTCACTAACTCCTGCACACTGATATAGTTTCGCAAAAGAAAGGAAGTGATCTGTTTGAAATCCAAAACCACCTTAACCGTGCCCCCATCTCTGTAGTAATATAGAACAAGAAATATTGGGTAATGGGACTTTAAATGGGGCATGGACGGGTTTGTAAAATTGTTAGGGATATCAACAGTAAAAGATCTATCACAGTCCCATCAAGGGAAATCTCAGAGATGTCCCTTGATGGGACTGTGATAGATCTTTTACTGTTGATATCCCTAACAATTTTACAAACCCGTCCATGCCCCATTTAAAGTCCCATTACCCAATTTTTCTTGACATATATCCAAGTTTTTCCCTTTACGTTTGACCTTCTCCATTCCAGTCCATCTTCCCCTTTTTGCTGCATGCGGAGCTCAGTATAAACATTTTGGCAATGCTGGGATGACTGAACTCCCATGCATGTGCAAGAAGATGTCATCTTGGCCCGGTCAATAAAAATGGCCAGGGATAAATACAGGAAGCCACTGGGTTAAAGATGTCAGCAGCCGGTATGGGGACATTGCAACGCTGGAGAACAGGTGAGCATTACACTTTGAGAAAATCAGCCTAAATGTATGAGGTATTTTTTTTTTTTATTTACAAAATATCCCTTCTCACCCATAATTTTAAACTGTGGTAGCAAAAGTGTTAAAATAGATGCATTTTTAAGTCTGTATGCTGTCTTACATCCTTACACCTCATCTATACTAATTCTCATCATGACACCTGTCTCTGGATTGTGAGAAATATTTGTGTGTCCTCGTTGCTTAGCAACTACTGACAGTGTTAGGATTATTTCTTTTGTAGCTGTTATGTTGGTTTGAGAGTTTCTGCAATGCCTTTACCATATTTTAAACTATTTATTCAGTTGGTATGTAGTCAAATTAAATAATATTTAATAATGCTTTTCCACACACTTAAAACTCAACTTCTCATATGGAAACATGTCTTTATTGCCTGCTTCTGACAATTAAACCGCTTGATTTTTCAATTGTCATTTTCCTCTCATTTAGAGAGCGGGGAGGGAGGTGCCTAAGAGCCAAATATAGTGTAGCATGCTGGTTTATTAAGTGAAAAATAAATTTATAAAACACTTGAGGTAATACACTGACACAGTGGAAAAGATTACATGCATGTCAGGATGAAATACAGTCCTCTGTCCCAGGCAGGTGGATGGCCTAAGCCGCTAATGGTTAGAGATGACAAGCCGAAGGGAAAGTCCCTGTGAGAGCATGGAGCAATGCTGGGAATGGAGCTGTGATGGTAGAAGCCACAGCCACTGAGTCCACTAGGTTGTCGGAGTGAGCCGGAGTCATGCTGGGAGGAACTACCTTACAGGGGGACCTTACAGCCCGGAACCACCACTGAGAAAGTGTGTATCAATGTCAGCAGGGAATGCATTTTGGAAGAACCAATAACTTCCTCCATCAGCCTGCTGTAATTTTTTTGTAGAAGCAGCAATTTGATTGGTTGCTTCCACTTTGTAAATATTTGTTACAACATATATACTGTAAATGCCACTAAACCCAATTTGTACTTTTAAAGTGGTAACAACTCTACCATAAGACCACTGAAATGACTAGCCTACAATGATGATGCAAATTAACCCTTAAAAGCTGTACCTTTTTTTTTTTTTCCATAAAAGATTTTTATTTATGCAAAACATATCATGAGATACATGACAAGGTAATTATTACAAGACAGAAAAACATGAAGACTGCATAATACAAAACACCACAGAAAGGCATCAATCAATGTGTTTAAACCATGAATGAGGCATAGAAAGTTAAATAAGCAGAAGAGGGCGGAGGATCTTAATTCTCTGTTTTCCCCTCCCCCCGCACCCCTCCCCGCCAAGCGCAGGAAGGGGAGGTGATGTAGGGCCTCATTCTCGGTCAAAATTTAAAGGGTGTCATATCATGTAAGTAATGGGGGCAAGTGTCTACATAGAGAAGAAGGAAAGGACAGAAAGGAAAGAGAGGGAGGGATGGGGGAGGGAGGGGGGAGAAGAGAAGTGAAAGGGGGTAAATAAAGCCAAAGCAAAAGCGCAGAGGGGAAAGAACAGGGAGAGAGGGAATGAGGGAGTGGGTCCACGCCTGCCCTCCCCCCCACACCGTCGGGAGGAAGGAACTCCCTCAACTCCGTCGGCTCATGAAACATACTGTCGGTAGCGATCGGTGGTAACAAAATGGTTCCAGCAAGCCCAAGTAAAGGAGAATTTCTGCACTCTATCCTGGGAGATGTGAATCAGCTCCTCCATTTCTTTTATCAGAGAGATCCGGGCCAGCCATTCTCTTATTGTCGGGACATCGGTAGAGCGCCAATGTCTGGGAATGCAAACTCTGGCAGCATTGACCATGTGCATGGCCAGGGACTTGAAATAATCTTTTTTGGGAATTGATGAATGATGCAGAAGGAATTGAGAAGGAGTGTAATCCAGGGTGTAGGTGGTGACATGTGAGATAAGGTCGTGGACCTCCCTCCAGAAAGGCTGGAGGGCGCCACAATCCCACCACACATGGAGCATAGTCCCCACTCCCTTACCACATCTCCAGCAAGTGTCGGGGATATTTGGGGAAAATTTATGAAGGCGCGACGGGGTTCTGTACCATTTGGTAAGCACTTTGTAACCGTTCTCTTGAACAGCCACATTCGCAGAGCCCTTATGGGCGAATTCATAAATAGTGTGCCAGTCCTCAGCTGACAGGGAGGCCTGAAGGTCCTTGTTCCATGCGAGCTGTGGTGGGGATGGTGTTTGCGGCTGGCCTTCCATTAAGATGGTATACAAAAGAGAGATCAGGTGCCTTTGCGGCGTTTTGCGATGGCACAGAGACTCGAAGGGCGTGAGTTGTCGCGTCCAGAGCGATTGGTCCGCCACGGACGCGAGAAAATGTCGAATCTGTCTGTAGGTCCAGAATGAAAATGAGGATGTCTTAGAGCTGGCTTTCAAGGCTTCAAATGACAGAGGTCTCCCAGCGGAGAAAAATTGAAGGGCCAGTATGTCCTCAAAGGGCCATTCCTGACTCAAAAAATCCACCGACACGCCAGGTGGGAAATCTAGATTCCCCCGCAGGGACGTCAGAGGGTTCGGTTGGGAGGACGGGGGACCTAACGTTGAAGCTTTCTTGAAGACTAGAAGTGAAGGGTAAATGAATGGATGAGTCTGTGAGGATTGAGGCCAATTCCTGGGAGGTAGCCATGGGAGTAGGTGTAGGGGGCTTGGAGAGAAGCTTCTCTCCAGGAGGACCCATAGCTTCCTTGAGGCGTGGATATTCCAGTCAGCTATCCTCGTGAGATGGCATGCACTATGGTACTTCTGAAGATCTGGGAGGCCAATGCCCCCTCTGGATTTAGGTAAAGTGAGTCTGGAGTACTTTATTCGTGGCTGGGACCCCCTCCAGAGGAAGGTTGAGCATGCCTTTCTATATGATGTGAAAAATCCCGAAGGCAAGGAGATGGGAATGGACTGTAGCAGGTAGAGTAAGCGTGGCAGAATTATCATTTTAATCAGGGCCGAACGACCGAACCAAGAGACATTCAAACCCATCCAATCTCTAAGACATGATTGAGCTTTAAGAAGGGCTGGGTGAAAATTCTTCGTGTACAGGTCCGCCAGGTTGAGGGGTATTTGAATACCAAGATAAGTGAGGGAGTCCTGAGTCCATCTAAAGGGGAAAAATTCCTGACAGTGTGACACTTCCATGGAGGGAAGGGAGACGTTAAGCGCTTGAGACTTCGTATGGTTAATTTTTAGATTTGAGAGGGAGCCGAAATGATCTAGGTCTTTGAGGAGATTGGGAAGGGAGATCCTGGGGGAGCGCAAGGACAGAAGAACATCGTCTGCAAAGGCAGCCACCTTGAACTCCCTCCCCCCCACATTGATCCCCAAAATATCTGGGTTGTCTCTCAGCCTATTGAGAAGGGGCTCCAGTGTAAGAATGTATATCAAAGGCGACAGGGGGCAGCCCTGTCGCGTCCCGTTGCTAATGGGAAAGACGTTCGACAGGTGGCCATTGACTTTAACCGCGGCCGAAGGACTCGCATACAGGGCCAATACATGCGACACCAAGCGGGGCCCCAGGCCCAAAGCTACTAGCACCTCCTGCATGTAGTCCCAGGCCACTCTGTCGAACGCCTTTTCAGCATCGAGAGACAGAAAAAATCCTTGGGTCCTTGAAGACGTGAGCCAATGGTGTAAATTCAGAGTACGGATGGTGTTGTCCCTGGCCTCCCGTCCAGGGACAAAACCCACCTGATCTAATGAGATAATACCCGGGATTAGTGGCGCCACCCTATTCGCAAGGATTTTCGCGTATATTTTTATGTCCACATTTAGGAGCGAAATCGGACGGTAGCTGGCCACTGCAGAAGGGTCCTTACCCTCCTTTGGGATCACTGTTATGTGGGCTGTCAGCATGCTGCCGGGCTTAATCTGAGGGTCGGACAGGGCATTAAATAAGTTCAGGAGCTTGGAGGTGAGTACCCCGCCAAAAGACTTGTAGTACTGCAGGGAGAAGCCGTCTGGGCCCGGGGCCTTCCCGGGCTTCATTTGTTTCACAGCCATCTCCACTTCCGCGGCTGTCATGGGGCTTTCCAGGGCGAGCGACTCTTGTGGGGAAATTGGTTTGGGACCATATCGAGAAAGAAAGTCCTTAATCTGCGATCTCCACGAAGAGATCTTGGACTGAGAGCGAGCTTGGGGATTGAGATTATACAGCTTAAAGTAAAAATCTTCGAATTCCTTAGCAATGTCTCCGTTCTTAACTAGCCGGGTACCACCTCGGCCTTGAATGTGGTGAATCGTGGAGGTAGGCTTAGAGTTTTGTACCGAGCGCGCCAAAAGGCGTCCACTCTTGTTGCCCTGTTCGTAGAAGATCCTCTGCCCGAGAATATAACGCCTCTTAGCGCGTTTGCCCAGCTCCTCCATAAGAGAAGTCCTAGCTTGTGTCAAGTCTTTTAGGGTGGCCTGGGCATGGGACTTCTTGTGTGATGCTTCGAGCGACTTAATCGTTGCCATAAGGGAGTTTATGTGTTCCTGGCGTTGTTTCTTGGCTTTCGTAGCCAGGGCGATCAGCTCCCCCCGAATGACGCATTTGTGCGCCTCCCAAAGGGAAACCGGGGAGACCTCCGGGCTAGAATTCTCCGTGAAGTACTGTTGGATGCGCGTGCGGATTTGGTCAGTAACAGATAGATCCTTAAGCAAGGAAGAATTCAGACGCCAAGTCTTAGTTCTAGAGGACGTTTCAGGAAAAGTTAAGGTAACACTAATCGGGTGGTGGTCCGATAAAAACATCGGTTCGATTGTGGAATTCTGGAGGTAAGTCAGGTCCGATTGGGAGAGGAAAAAGTAATCGATCCTAGAGTACTTTTGGTGGGGGGCCGAAAAAAAGGTATAGTCCCTATCCGAGGGATACAGCATGCGCCAGACATCATGCAGGGACAGATTCTGTAGGCGTAGGTTGATTTGCCTCAATGATTTATAGGTCAAGGTGGAGGTACTGGTGGAGGAATCCAGCAGGGGGTTCAGGGGGACATTAAAGTCCCCCCCTAGAAGCAAGAGACCCGACTTGAATGAAGCTAAAAGGTCGCATGTAGTCTTGAAAAAGGCCACCTGGTGGTCATTGGGACAATAAATATTGGCCAGCGTGATAGGTTTAGATTCATAAGACCCCTTAAGGAAAATGTACCTACCCTCCGGGTCGATAAGGGAATCATCCAGAGTGAAATTCGCATGCTTGGACACCAGGATGGAGACCCCCTTCGTTTTGGAGCTAGGGTTAGTAGCGTGAAACGCGGTCCGATAGATATGATTAGCGAGTTTGGGAATGGCGTCCGAACGGAAGTGAGTCTCCTGTAAAAGAAGAAAATGGGCTCCATATTTGGAGAGCGAAGATAAAACCTGAGACCTCTTTTCTGGTAGGTTGAGGCCTTTAACATTAAGAGATACACATTTCAAGGATATGGGTGTCATAGTTAATGGTCAATGCTGCAGGGTCTGGTATCAGGGGGATGAGGTTGAGAACGATAGGCCTGAGGGTCAAGGAGCTAGAAGGGGGAGAGACGGCGGGGATAACCCCAGGGAGGACAGGCGCGGACCCAGTCGAAGGCACAGGAAGAGGGGAGATCAAGAAGAGAGGGGAGGTAGGGAAGAAGAAAAAAAAGGCTAGGGGAAGGGGGAGGAGGAGGGGCGATGGGAATAGAGGGGTCGAGGTAGGGAGGAGAAGGGAAAGGAAAGGATCGAAACAGGAAGAGTAGAGGGAAGTTCGAGACAGAGAAAATATGAACCAGAGGTGATATTAGGCCTGCTAAATCACCTAAAAAGGGGGAAGGTCTGGAGGGTCAGCAAGAATCCCAGTGGGATAGCTGTGTGGGAGCGAAATCAGGGACAGAAACCTCGAAGGGAAAGCGGTCCAGGGATAGAAAGTAGGACGTATGATAAATAAAAAAAGGGTGTTGAGGGGAACCCATGAATTGTATAAAGATGAGGTGCAGGACAGCCCTATATAGTATGCGGAGCACAAGGGCTAAGGTGAGTGGTAGGTGGTGTACAAAACCGTGGTCTCATCAGGGAGAGAGGGAGAACAGTGCATATATATTAAACAAGTGCAAATAAGTCTACGCGGTATTAGCATAGATACAACAAGTATCGCCACATATCTATAACACAGCGCCCTTATGGGCGTAAAGTTACTAAGGGACAGAAAAAGATTAACATAATAACATGCAACAAGCCCGTGTGGTTAAAAAGGTATAAAATAGATGTCTGGAGGACCACAAAATACAATACAATTAAAGCTCACCCCCCTCCCTCCCACCCCCCCGGCCACCCCCCACCCCCGCAGATAGCGAAGGGAGAATCTCAGACTCCAAGGGGAGGACGTAGGGAGCATTTGGTCTAGCGCCAGGTCAGTGGGATCGGGATAGCCATCCCCCTCAGAGAATTAGCTAATGTGAGCCAGCTGAGAGTATCTCTAACAGGGGGTAAGTGAAGAGAGGATGGGGGCCGGGGGCCAAAAGGGGGGAGGGGAAGGGAGGAGAGGAGAGGGAAGGGGGGGGAGGAGGGGAGGAGAGGAAGGGGAGGGAGGCGAAGGAGGGGGAGGGAGGGATGAAGGAGGGGGAGGGGGGAGGGTAAGGATAACAAGGGGGAGGGAAGGGAAAGGGGAGGGCGGGGGTGAGACGGGGGGGGACGGGGGGAGATAAGGGCGGGGACCCGCGCAGAAACGTGTATAGCACAGCGGACAAAAGCAGGTCACAAAACTTCAGCAGTACCCCTTGGTTACCCTTGTGGAGACGTGGGAGCTGAGGAGGGGCCCAGAAGACCATCAGACATGCTCTTGAGGAGGACGTATCAGACCTGTAGGTTTCAGAGGCATTGCATCGAAAGGTTCTAGTCCTGATGGAAGTCCAAGTATGCAAGGAAGTCTCACAGCACATGCACGGGGCAAGGGGGATTAGAGACAAAAGAGAAAAAAAAAAAAAAAATAACACCAAAAGAAAAAAAAGGGGGCTAAAGTGCATGATCCTGACATCTCACATGCATCAGCAACATCGAGTGGAAGTCAGTGTCAGCTATTCCGCGCACAGAGGCACAGCTGGTCAGTAGCTGCAGAACGCCAGAGGGGCACTCGAGTCATGCAGAGCTTGCACACACACGGGGGGTTGAAACTTGAGTCCCAAAGAGAACAGGAGTGGCGACACATAACAAGGGATCGTAACGATCTGTGCATCAGGCCTCGATCCGGTCTCTACCTCTTGGTGGCGTCGAGGGGGAGCCCGGGTTGTGTTGGTAGAGATCGCGTCTAGAAGCATGATTACCGGGGGAGGACGGACCTGCCCTGTTCCTGCGGGATCTGTGACGCTGAGCTTTCGGGGACGGATTCATGGAGACTGGGAGCCATGGTTCCGAGGGGAAGTAGAAAGCGTACCAGTCCGGGAGGTCCACGGGCGGTAGATCGAGCTGCTCACAGAAGTTGTGAAGGTCCTCGGGTGTGCGGAGGAGAGCGGAGCGCCCCCTGGATGATGCCGAGAGCGCAAAGGGGAACTTCCAACGGTATTGTATGTTTCTTGTGCGTAGGGCCTCCAGCAGGGGGCGCAGGGCACGCCTGTTCTGAAGTGTGATCTGGGACAGATCTTGAAATAGTTTCACCTCCACCCCATCATGGAGGATTCGTCCTCTCGCTCTTGCTTTGCGAAGGATCTCCTCCTTGAGCTGGAAGTTAATCACATAGCAGATCACATCTCTAGGGGGTTCGTTGTCCCTAGGCGGGGGACGCAGCGCTCGATGGGCTCTCTCCATTTCGACGGGCGAGTCCGCCGGGCGCTCCATTAAGTCATTAAAGATGGCTTGGAGAGATTGCTGCAAGTTCCCCGGTTCTACACTTTCAGGGAGACCCCTCACACGTATGTTGTGCCTCCGACCCCGGTTGTCGAGGTCCTCGACGTGTCTGTGGAGCTCCAGGAGGTGAGGGAGCTGGGCGTCATAGGTGCCTTGCACTTGGCGGAGTGCAGCCGCGTGAGCCTGGGTGGTTTGTTCCACCTCATCGATCCGGTGGGCCACTGCACGGATCTCCGTTTTGAGATCAGCCACCGCCGCCGTGACCGCATTTTTAATGTCCGCGGTCATCGTTTCCAAGTCAAATAGACTAGGGGGGTGTGTGCGTCCTGCAGACGAAACTGGCTCCAAGGTCTGCAGGCCGGATTCCAGGCTAAGCGGGCTCGGAGATTGGGCCTGTGAGGCCGCATGTGCCGCCATGCGTTGTGTTCGGAATATCTCCGGGATGTTCCTGCTCAGCTGAGTAATAGGCTCACCTGTTGCCCTGGATGTAGACGAGCTTCGGGTGGCTCTGCTCATGGCGAAGGGCGGGTTGTGGGTTCCCCAAAAGGCAAGATTCTATCCCTGGATCGCAGGAGCTCAAGGCTTAAGCTTCCATCTTGGTCTCCGTCCAGGCCACGCCCCCAAAAGCTGTACCTTTTTATCTGGAACACTTTCTGCTCCACTGACCTCTAAAATACACAGAGATGTTCGTTCATATTTCTCAGCTTCCAGGAGACAGAAAGCAGCAAGGATCCACACCAGGCACTATTAATAGAAACAAGTGCACACTATATGAGAATGTTTTTTATTGCCATTGTGCATTTAAAATGGTTACAACACTTTAACTTTGCATTTTTATCTGTATGCTTGTGATGTAAAGTCACTTCCTTTCAATATGGCAACCTAGGGAATTGGTGTTCAGAATTCCCCCAGAAACCTAAGTTCCTGTGTTTGTGATTGACTCTATGCTTTTTCCAGATAGCCACACTGAAATAATAGTCAGACATCCCCTGTGAAAATAAAATAAAACATGTAATACTTTATGAGGCTCATCCACTTTTAATGGAATACCTCAGGAAAAAAATAGGTTTTCTCTTTACAACAATCAGATTTGCTAAGGTGTCTATAATAATGACAGATCTCTCATTCAAAAACAATTTTAGAAATGGCATTATGAATCCAATAAAAAATGCAAGTACCAAGGGGATATATATATATAACCACAGTAAGGGCAGCTCCAACAAATAAAGGAGCTCTCCAAGCCCTGTGGAAGTCAATAGAGCCACAAGCCCAGGAATAGATGAAATCAAAATTAACCGATTGCTGACCAGCCACTGTTATACAGGTCAGCTCGCCTGTGCAAATTGTCGTAGCTGTACTCCGGCTTGCGCAGGTGCGACAGCGGGTGGGCATGCGCAGACGTCAGCGTGCTTGTACCCGCTGCATGCTGCCTGTGGGAAGGCCAGACTCGATGTCTGCTGGCGACCCTTGGTCAATTATTACAGAGGCAGAAAGGGGAACTGCCTTTGTAAACAAGGCAATTTCCCATTCTGACTGGTGACATGACAGGGATCTACTATTCCCAGTGAAATCGCAGATCGCTAGCATTACTAGTAAAAAAAAATGTATCCCTTATTTTGTAGACGCCTATTGCATTTTTTTTACCAAAAATATGTAGAAGAATATATATCGGCCTAAACTGATTAATACTTTTTATTATTTTTTTGGGGATATGCATTATAGCAAAAAGTAAAAAAAAAAAAGTTTTTTTCAAAATTGTTGCTCTTTGTTTATAGTGCAAAAAATGTAAACTGCTAAAGTGATCAAATACCACCAAAAGAAGGCTATATTTGTAGGAATAAAAGGGACATCAATGTTGTTTGGGTACAACATCACACGACCGCGGAATTGTCAGTCACGCAGTGCTGTATTGCAAAAAATTGCCTGGTCATTAAGGGGGAAAATCCTTCTGAGGTTGAAGTGGTTAATGTAAAGTGACATGCAGGAATGCTCTGATTGATACATCACCAAGCCAGTGTAGAGGAACAACACATAATCCCAAAAGATGAAGCATGACATTTGATTCTGGACCCAACAGTAGGTTAAACCACCCAGGAAATGGAAAATAAATATTGGGCTTATTCTGTGGATGTCGAGCAAGCAACTAACAGTGTTATACTACACAAATACAGGAAAATGTAAAAAACAAGCTGCGTTAAAAAAGTTAAGTGCATATATATATATATATATATGACAAAATAATGTCACAATGCCAATAAGTACAAACCAAAATAGATAACCTGTGTGTCAATGAATAAAGTGACAGAACATTTATAATGATATAGAATATAAATGAATAAGTGATACACCACAAGTCCATGAAATTAGTGTGTCATAAATTAATAAATCAAATATAGTCCAAAAAACAATAGACTTCAATCTCCAAGTGAGGAGAATTCCAGTGATATAGTGACTTCCAATCTCCAAGTGATGAAGAATATAATAATAGCCCAGAAAGTGATGATAGGGAAACACTTCCACCTTGGGATATGCTGCCTCTTACCATCTGGTGTTGACCTCTTATTACAGGAGATCAAGAAAAGCATGTAAGCTAGTATGATATCCAACACAAACGGCATCAATGGGATACAGCCTCATTCATTAGGTGATACAGGCCATTACGCGTCTTGCTCCCCCTCTGAGTCACACCACCACAAATATGATATAAACACCAGCAGCTACGCGATGATGCTGCTGGTGTTTATATTATATTTGTGGTGGTGTGACTCAGAGGGGGAGCAAGACGCGTAATGGCCTGTATCAACACCAGCTGGTAAGAGGCAGCATATCCCAAGGTGGAGGTGTTTCCCTATCATAACTTTCTGGGCTATTATTATATTCTTCATCACTTGGAGATTGGAAGTTACTATTTCACTGGAATTCTCCTCACTTGGAGATTGAAGTCTATTGGTTTTTGGACTATATTTGATTTATTATTTTATAACACACTAATTTCATGGACTTTTTGTGTATCACTTATTCATTTATATTCTATATCATTATAAATGTCCTGTCACTCTATTCATTGACACACAGGTTATCACATTCTATTTTGGTTTGTACTTATTGGCATTGTGACCTTATTTTGTCATATATATATATATATATATATATATATATATATACACTTTATTTTTTTTTAGCGCAGCTTGTTTAAACCACCCAGGAGCCTCAGGATAGTGGGAGAAGTGTGTGAATTACGGCCTGCTGGGGTCACTGATATGGCGCGTCCACCAGAAGTCACGTGTCCCGGAACTGGATGTGATGTCATACACCTGACAGAAGATTGCCCGAACATCAGCTGGTGAGGGAAAATTGGAAGTCTTGGAGAGGAGCACTCATAATCTGAGCAAGCCCCCGAAACATGTTATCATGGTGACTGGCATCTCTCCTTTGGTATGACATGGGTTGGGTAATTTATGTGCAACTATTTGGGCTAATCAAAAATTGTGAATTGAAGATTTTCTGGTTTGATTATTACTAATGTTAATCTGCTTTTAGTAGTTACATTTGGAACACTTTAAAATCAGGCAGATGCAAATACATTTATTGGCAAAAAATCACACAGTAGGGAGAGTTTGCAGTCTCCCATGTAGCATAAAACTTGTAAAAGTCAAAGGGGACAAATACACGATTTCTTTCTGATTCCTTTGATTTCTTATAATTTTGGATTGTTCAATATGCAATGAACAAGGTGCAAATTATGATGCCCATAACAACTTTGCAGAAATGTTACCACTGGTTCACTTTGAGTTGACTAAATACTGATTGGTGGCTGTGGGTTTATTCCCTGTTTTCAGAGTTCATTAGTATATCTACTTTTTAATGCTATTAAGTATTAGAACAGTAGAATGATTTATCACTACGGGCCAGTCACAGTTGTGCAGATTATATCTGTTGTGAAGTTTTTTTCTGGAAGATTTCTGTGATGGATGTGTTTGTTTTTCACATTTCAAATGTTTAAAAATCCTTTAAGGACTTGTAGAAATCCTCATTGTAATTAAAGAAAATACATTTTAAAAGTACCCCATATTAGCAGTTAGTATACAATGCGGTTGTATTTTGTTTTATTAAAACATTTTTTTTACTCTTTTACATTTAAAAATCAGCAGGCTTTTTAACTATTTACTTTATTTAGTTTAAACAAAACATAGTAAAGTGTATGTCAACAAAATACTAATGCAAATCCAGAATGCAAATTGCGTACATGTCTTTGTAGGCTTCATAAATTTATAGAATTTTTTCATATCTCACTGAAATGTGAAATTGGGATTATTTGTGTTCTAGCAGTGGCATGTTTGACATATTCTGAATTATTTTAGACCATGAAAAGATGCCTTTGGGATACTATTAACTTTTCACATGCTCCCAAGTGAGGCAAACAACCGTGTTGCTTGAGATATACTGTGCTGAAAAATAGTGTCATAAATTATAAAATGTAATCAATTGGTTTTGAGCTTTGTCAACAAATGCTGCAATATGCCTTAGTTTTACAATTAAATAGTGAAATGGTACTAGATTCAGCATATTATGTGTTATCATCTCAAGGGTTTTGCTGTAATGGTGTTGCCAAATATGATGCATGTTGCAATATGTTTTGGTACAGTATGTAAATAATTTTCTGTGCCAGTCTATGACATGCAATCATAATGATAGATCAATAATGAAAATGCAGAAAACGAATGAAAATATCTTTTTAAACTGTTACTGGTGATAACTGCATTTAGTGAGACTCTGCAAAAGACAATAAGTAATTAAAAGCCTCTCAAACAAGATGTTGCATAATGATTGTGATGTGCAGTTCATTGTAGAAAGAAATCTGTTTTTATTTCACGGAAGTCAAAAGTGTCAAAAAAAGATTCCTCTAGGTGTTTTAATGACCATTCTATTTCTGCATGCCTGTTATATCAAGACCAGGATAGGCTAACATTATATCTCTGTCTCAAAATGAAAGGACTGATGTCTTAAACCAGGCTAAAGTAGTGTATGATTTAATTAAAGAAACACCGGGCAAAAACGTTTTTCCATGTTGTTGATCTCCTACCTTCACTGACTATGTCATCCATCTTCTTCTGAGCTTTGTAGTTCCTCTGAAATAGCCTGATGATTTTGAAGTAAAACCATTACTGCCCTGTGATTTATTATTTGTAAGAACAGTGGCTGCTATTCCTCCTGTACTCCCAGCCACCGATCTTGACACTTCCGATTTAAAGTTCTCTCCAGCAAGCAGGGACTTGTACCTCCATCCCTATTTGCTGTAGTGGGCAGAGGGGTCTTGCAGACCCCCAGTCTGTACTGTCCATGGAGGTAATATCCTCCTCCTCCTCCCTCCTCCTCTGCTCCCTGACAACACGCCAGTCACTGCCCCCAACCACTCCCCCACCACCGGCCACCCGCCCATCTGTCATATGATATGGCTGCACTGATGGGCACAGATGAAATTGCACTTATGAGCACTGATAGGCACAGATAGGCTGCACTGGTGGGCATTGATAAGCTGCACTGATGGACACAGATAGGGTGCACTGATGGGCACTGATGTGGCACTGATTATTCTGCATTTATGGGCACTGATAAGCTGCACTGATGAGACTGCACTAAGGCAGCACTGATGGGCACAGATAAGACTGCACATATGAGCACTGATGGGCACAGATGATATTGCACTGATGGGCTGCTCTGATGGGCACAGATTTGCTGCACTGATAAGTTGCAATGATGGGAACTGATAAGCTGCACTGATGGGCACTGCAGCAGCACTGATAAGGCTGCATTTATGGGCTGCACTGATGAGGCATAACTGATGAAGCTACACTGATGGGCTGCACTACGGCGACACTGATGGGTACTGATAAGGCATCACTGATGGGCACATATAAGCCACACTGATGGACACTGAGGCGGCACTGATGAGGCTGCACTCATGGGCACTGATAAGCTGCACTGATAAACTGATGGGCACTGAGGTTGCACTTATGGACACTGAAAAGGACTGATTTATTAAACCAGGCTCAGACAGAAGGTAAAATCTCACAAGGGTTCTAAATAAAAAATACTTTTGGCTAAACCAACACTTTAATGTATATTATATAACAAGTTGCTAGCATGTATCTGTGTTTTCTTCTCAGGCCTCGTACACACGACCAAGTTTCAACGGCAAAAACCAGCAAGAAACTTGCTGGGAGATATTTTTTTGCAGAGGAAACCGGTCGTGTGTACATTTTCGTTGAGGAAACTGCCGAGAAACTCGACGAGCCAAAAAGAGAGCAAGTTCTCTTTTTCCTCGACGGGAGTCTCAAATTGGCTCGTCAAGTTCCTCGTCGGGCTGGTTTCTGACGAGAAACTCGAGCGTGTGTATGCTAAGAAACCCGCGCTTGCTCAGAATAAAGTATGAGACGGGAGTAAAAGTAGCATTTGTAATGGAGATAACACATTTTTTAAGCTGTAACAGACTGAAAAGTGCAAATCGTCTCTTAACAAACTTTTACTTAACACGCAAACACATGAGATTAGCAAAAGCAGCCCCAAGAGTTGTGCAAGTGGAATTCGAACTTCCCCTGCCGTTGTATGTGCTGTATGTCACCGCATTTGAGAACGAGGAGATTTGGTCTGTTACGTGTGTACGCAAAGCAAGCTTGTCGAGTTCCTCGACAAGCCTAACAAGAAACTCGACGAGGAAAACGATGTGTTTCGCCCATCGAGTTCCTTGGTCGTGTGTACGAGGCTTCAGATGTTACTTCTGTAGATGTTCCTGAATATGTAATGTCAGTTTTTGGCTTGCTAGCAACATCTGGATGCATTTGTGTGTAGCAGACATGAAGTAGCCATTTTACTTGATGCAAATTCTTTAATAGAGAGTCTCTTTATCCACCAATGTAGCGATTGTAAATACTCAATCAACTACCAAGGGGTAACTAACTTGTGCATCATCTGATTTATCTTTATTGTCCTTAATAGAAAACCCCAGTACTAAATCCTCAAAAATGATTGGTAAACAGCGACATACAATAATGATTCCAGTGTCAAACCAATGCTGTGTACTCATTAGAACATCTGCATTTATATTGGTCTGTTTACATTTTCCCAGACCTTATTATACACAAGGTATTTAAATTTCCCTGCTTGCTTTAATATGCTATGAGTATGACAGATAAATATGTATCACCAGCAAGAATAAAGCCCTTGTGATTGGATTTGTAGCAAACTTATGAAACAATTACATCTGTTTTAAAATGGAGCTTGTGTTGCCTGGTTTGTAAGAAACCAATATAACAATATAAATTTTAATAAAGGAGAGGGGTTAGAATCCTAGTGGAAATGGAGTTTAATAAACACTAAACTGTTATCTGGTTATTTATTTGCTACAGACGTATTTTATGTGCAATTACAAAAAGCAATTATACGTCTTGTGAAATCATAAACCTTCTATTTTCTATTAATGGAAATGATTGTCTTTCTGGAATAAAAATTAAATTAATTGAGAATCAGCCTTTTTTTCACATTTTGTTTTCAACTGACATTATGTAGAAACACCCTTTTTCTATACTGAAATAATAAAAAAAAAATGTAACTACACTATTCTTGCTGTCACTTCAAGCCATCACATTGGGCAGAGGAAATGCTCAGCCATGAAGGCAGGACCCTTTTCTGGCTAATAAAAGTAACATATAGAAAGAATATGCAATTGGCGGACCTCCAGCTGTTGCGGAACTAAAAGTCCCATGAGGCATAGCAAGACTATGACAGCCACAAGCATGACACCCAGAGGCAGAGGCATGATGGGACTTGTAGTTTTGCAACAGCTGGAGGTCTGCTAATTGCATATCTCTGATATAGAACATTACAATCTCAGCTCTTAGGTGGAGCTTCACTTTTCATGAGGTTACATATGCCTGTAAAATCTTATTTAGCCCAGGTTCACACTGGGCTGCGGGAAAGAAATCGGGCGAGTTCAGCTGAACTTGCACGAGTTCACGACCGCTTCTCAGTCCCGATTTCGGTCGCGATTACAGAGACATCTGTGCAGTTTCTGCAAAGATGTCAATGTAAATCGTGGGCCGAAATCACAAATAGTAGTACAGAAACTACTTTTTTTATAAATCAGTGCAGCATCGCACCGATTAGGACGATGCCCTTGCCAGACATTACCGGCAAATGTCGATGATTTGACATGTGATTTGACATGTCAAATCAATTGTCAAAATGCACCAGTGTGAACCAGGGCTTAAGTATTTAACCAAAAATGTGTGCATGAGGTGCTAGTTTTTTTTATGACATAAATACAGGGCTAAACAAGAATGCACAGACCACAGGAGCCATACTTTACTCCAAATGCTCTTAGACACATCACTATACTACATTTTGTTCTCCCGGTTTCTTTTATATGTTATTTGCTATTTTCACCATTGGTATAGAAGACTCCTGACAGCTGGGCAATATACATCAATGTTGTTGTTTTTTTGTTTTTTTTTTAGTACACACACAGTAAAATAACACATTGCTAGCTGGTATCATTCCAGCTAAAAGAGAATAGAAAGAAAATCAGTAATAGACAAGTTACATTTCCCCTATAGCTACTGTAGTTCACAAATAAAGAAACTGAACATAAGAATACAAAAGACTTGTGGCTGCAAAACTAATAAGAATGCTTAATATTATTAATGAGGTTAAAATTAAAAAATATTAAAAACTGAATATTTTAACAAAAAAATTGCTCCCGTTATTGAACAGATGTATTTTGCATAACTGTATTTAAATCTCCAAGAGCTCAACATGGAAGTCAGCTTTATAATGAAATTCATACTGTATCACAATAGGTAAATGGGAGGAAAAAGGTTTAGACTCAAAGCAACTTGACAATTAAAGATGTATCACATCTGTTTAATCCTTTAGTGCTGAGGGGAGTTAGAGCATATTGCCAGGCAGTAAACTATAGCCCCCGCAGCACTGAAAGGCTTAATAAAAGAATGTACATTCTCTGCTACAGACTTTGCTGCTATGGAGGCAGACTTTGCTGCTGTGGGTGAAAGTCTTGACTGATCTTTAGAAAGACAAGTCTGTAAATTTGGATGCCAATATCCCTTTCCATCAAAAACTTGTAAGAACAGCACCATTAAAGTTTAACTTTAGACTTTGCTTGTAATGTAAATCTTTTGCTTCTAAAGGTTTTCTCATTGCCAACTTTAACACATTGAAAGACTTCAAGGTATTGGATTTTATTCTTGCTTTTCAAACACTTCATTGGGAATAGTGACCTGACTCCAGTGGTGCAGTAGTGGTACTTGTTTCAGTTCAAACACAGAAGGTCAGGCAAAGTGTTTTAACAGCACAGGGAGTTAAGAGAATTTTTTCTCAGTACATCAGATGTTTAATTCTACATGAAATTCAATAACTTTTACCGTGTCAACATGACTGAATCTTTCATTCTACATCAGTTTTTAACATCTTCTGAGCCTGGATGGCAGTTCACTATTTCATTTCTAACTGTCTTAATCTGTAGTTACCATTATCAAATATGTTTTTCACTTTAAAAATTGATTTTGTGAATTAGTTTTAATGTATTTGTGATTTAGGTAACTACCGTATTTATTGGTGTATAACACGCACAGGCGTATAACACGCACAGGTGTATAACACGCACCCTAACTTTAAGTAGGAAGTTTCAGGAAAAAAACGTTCCATAGCCCCCTGCGTTTTTTCAGGGTAAAAAAATTAGTGTTATACGCCAATAAATACAGTAAACCTTTTCACAAACAAGGTTTTTGAATACTTTTCCTGTCCTTTATGGACATCATTCCTACAAAAAAAAAAATTAAGAAATGAAAGGCTCTCATGCAGGAGTTAATGTATATTGGTGTGTGTTTTGCATATTCTAAGTTTCTTCTGTCTGTTCTATGCTGTGAACAAGTTTGGCCACAGAAATGCTTTCTGGGGGCCTGTGAGAGTTTCACTAATAGGAGAACTTCATGCATCTAGGGCTAGCTCCATGGTTAGAGACTCTCACAACTGCAGTGAAGATGAGACTTTTAGCACTGGTTTCCCTCAGGTACACATATGCAACTGTCTCTAGTCAATTAAAGTCTTACCTGCTTGATGAATTGCACTTTTCATTGTTTTATTTTTTTACATTTTCAACAGTTGATTAATGACTGACACAGAATATGACAATGGCTGACAGAATATAGGTCAAATAATCACGACTATAAGCAAGACTATAATCTTTGGGTAAACAATATTGATTGACAAAAATTATCTAGAACAGCCAATCGGTTCCATACCTCCAGTGACCAAGAGGAAATTAACCACTTGCCACCCAAGCCAATTTTGCCATTTCTCTCCTACATGTAAAAATCATATTTTTTTTCCGAGAAAATTACTCAGAACCCCCAAACATTATATGTATTTTTTTAACAGAGACCCTAGGGAATAAAATGAAGGCTGTTGCAAATTTTTATGTCACCCTGTATTTGCGTAGCAATTTTTCAAACACATTTTAAAGTAAATAGATAATTAACATGTCACACTTTAAAATTGCGAACACTCGTGGAATGGAGCCAAATTTCGGTACTTAAAAATCTCCATAGGCTACTGTGGCAGTGGGACCCTGTGCTACTTTAAAGATTGCTGGTTTATGCCAGATTTTGGAGAGAAAGGCACGCTGATTGCACAGCTGTGTGTTGGGCTATTTAGTTGTGACCTGACTATGGCTCAGGGCCCCACCCAACAGACAAGAAGTATGTGCATGGGAGTCAGATGGACTCCCATTCCTCTGAGAGGATTCAGAGGCTGCATGGGTGCATGGGTGCAGACAGAGCATGCGTGTCTGCAAGAGGCAGATGCACTTGGTGATAGAGCAGCAAGGTGCTGATCAGGAGTAAGTTTAACTCCAGGAAACTGTTTGGTTCTGAGGAACAGACATAGGGCCTAGGCAACATTATGGTGGACACATTGGACAATTTTTACACATTTTTGGGACAATTGTTATTTTCACAGCAACAATTTCTAATAAAATGCATTGTTTACTGTGAAAATGACAATTGCAGTTTGGGAGTTAACCACTAGGGGGCACTGAAGGGGTTAAGTGTGACCGCATATGTGTTTCTAACTGTAGGGGGGCAGGGTTGGACGTTTGACATCATTGATCGTGTTTCCCTAAATCAGGGAACACACGGTCAATGACAGCGCCACAGTGAAGAACGGGGAAGCTGTGTTTACACACAGCTCTCCTCGTTCTTCAGCTCCGGGGACCGATCGCGGGACTTCAGCGGCGATCGGGTCCGCGGGTCCCGCGGTCACGGATCTTCAGACTGGGCACTTAAGGAGGACGTACAGGTACGTGCTTGTGCCCAGCCGTGCCATTCTGCCAACGTATATGTGCAGGAAGCGGTCCTTAAGTGGTTAAAGAAGCCCATGTGGCAAGTTGCTATGCTCATATTGTAGGTATAACAAAACTACTTATAAAAGTGTTATTAGAGACTAATCCTACAAAACCCCTGTCTTTTTGCAAGTGTACAAAGTGTGAAAGTGTAAGAATTGACTCTGGTTTAAAGCCAATGGTAAGTCACACCAAATATTGATTTGCTCACTTTGCATTTTGTAAATTGCAAAAAAAAATAAACAATTAAAATACATATTTTCTAAAGCATTCTTACTTTACAGCATTTTTCACACCTGCCTAAAACTTTTGCACAGTTATATATGTATATATATATATATTAAACAGAGTTATAGGGGCTCCGTCAGGACTCCTGTTATAGAATATTTGTTGATTTCTGAATTTTGTTCTATAGTTTTATTCCTCTGTTCTACTGAAAGGGTCATACAAGGCATCTGAGATCTCAGCAAACAGCACAGATTTCTGTTTTATGAATGCCTCCTGGTAATTTCCCTGCCTTGCATCCAGAGAATGGAGCCACTAATCGTGATGAATTGCCTTTTTATAATTCTCTATATATTCTTCTGTCAGCTTTTTGCATAGTTTTTCAGAAAGATGGTACATTTAAGACATTACATTTATTCTCTTTGTAATATGTTATTGTTAGCTCTTACAAACCTCATATGTAAATGGCAAATGTGACTAAGAGCCTTTTGCTCTTTAACTGGCTTTAGCAATGCTTACACGATATAGGACCATTCACTTTTTACTGTTCCGCAAATTAAATTGCAGACATGGTGGCCGCATCTGTTTCTTACAGATATCCTCTTAGACTTTCCAAAGCAAATAAAACATGACAGTCAGGTACTTTAAGTCAAAATTATGCCACTATCATGTTGTAAAGCCTTTTAATTATTATGTTTGATTCTGGGAATTCTATGCCCTAAGATGTGCAAGTAGTATACTGAACACTAGCTGGGATACATTAACATATTTCCAGAATATTTATTGCAGCTATAGATATAACCTGAAATCTTTAAACACAATTACCACTTCCAGATATTAGCCACACAAATCAAGATTCATCCATGTCTTCTAGATTCATGGATTAGGGATTGCTGATTATTCAGACTGTTGACAATTTGTTCACATATAGAACAATAAAGTGATGTTTTTATTTTTGTCTTATACTGTCTTTCAGCAGAGAAACCTGTATAAATGGTGCTGTGCCATTGTTTGCCTATAAAACATGCTGAGCACCTGGCTTCATTAACTGAGCGCACAGAATATTCAATTATAACTGAAATGCTGACTACTGATTTTCTATTTTATAACATGCTATATAATGAAGAGGAAGATGTAAAATAAGTCTGGTGAGTCATCTCAAAATTACAGTAGATGTAGAAGAGTATTGTAATATAAGATAAGTCATACTTAAAATATGACATTAATTATAATTTGAAAAACAAGTCATCGCAAGTCAATCATATCAGATGTTATTTGTAGTCTCAGGTCATAAAGATTTTATTAAAGCGGGGGTTCACCCTAAAAAAAAAAAAAAAAAATTCCATGCCATCCATCCAGCATATTAGCGCGAGCTACAGTATGCCTTTTTTTTTTGCGCCATACTCACAGTTTAATCCCTTAGTTAAGTTTCAGACTAGGCGTTCCTAGGCAGAGGGGAACATGATTGACGGCCGGCTATGGCGCGTCACGCTTCCCGAAAATAGACGAAATAGGACTTGGCTCTTCACGGCGCCTGCGCAGTCAGCTCCTAGTCTGTGCGCAGGCGCCGTATAGCGCCGTGAAGAGCCGAGACCTACTCCGGCTATTTTCGGGAAGCGCGACGCGCCATAGCCGGCCGTCAATCATGTTCCCTCTGCATAGGAACGCCCATTCCCCGCGGGGAGTCTGAAACGTAACTACGGGATTAAACTGTGAGTACAGCCCAAAAAAATAAATAAAGGCATACTGTAGCTCACACTAGTATGCTGAATTTCATTGTAGAAACTTGTTTTTTAGGGTGAACCACCGCTTTAAGTTTTACTCTGCTAAATTTCCAAAATTTAAACAGATAGAATAGATATAATGAAATAGATATAGAAATATCTATCTATCTAGATATATAGATATAGATATATATCAATCTATATATGTGTATACATATATATATATATATATATATATATATATATATATATATATATATATATATATATATATATATATATATATATATATACACACATCTATATCTGTATCTATCTATCTATCTATCTATCTATATATATATATATATATATATATATAGATAGATAGATAGATAGATCGATATAGATCTATCTATCTATCTATCTATCTATCTATAGTAATACCATATAATATAATAATATATAATTAATACATAATAAATAAATATAATATATATATATAGAATATTATATAAAAAATGATAATATAGAATAGATATAATAAAATCTACCAGTCTGTGTAAGTTCTGATTGATAAAATCTATTTATTCTATTATACTCTATTTTGTATATGCTTTTAAAGTCTGCGACATGTACATACATCATTGACAGTCATTTGCTTTATTGGTTGAATCTTTCTTATAAAATAGAAAAAAAAAAAAAAAAGAATAGTATAATGTAATCTTTCTAAAGCTGGCCAATACACTGTCATTTGTTCATCTGGAGAGTATATGCATTCTGAAGAGAGCTGTACTTTATGTTGTCCTGTTCCATATGCAAACCTTTGCTGTCATATCCTCAGTGCTCAGTGCTGTGCACTTTAGGATACAGTAACCAAATGAACTTTTGTTAATTTTATCATTTATCACGTGTTGCATGTATACACCAGGTTTTAATTAACTCATTTATTAGCATTCTTTTTTGCACAATATGTTTTTTGAGTTGCACTTGGCATAATTGTATATGTTCTAAATATCTCGTATCATTCTATGATACTTCCAAAGCTGCTAGTGTGATAAGTTAAACGTTTTTTCATCTTGCGTATTGGAGTTTTCATTTATTGCTCTTCCTCGGAATATAATCCTCTACATTACATTTAAAACAAGCAAAACATACACTAGAACAGGGATATGCAATTAGCGGACCTCCAGCTGTTGCAGAACTACAACTCCTATGAGGCATAGCAAGACTCTGACAGCCACAAGCATGACACCCAGAGGCAGAGGCATGATGGGACTTGTAGTTTTGCAACAGCTGGAGGTCCGCTAATTGAATATCCCTGCACTAGAATATAATGCATGGATATTGTTTAAATAAACATTAAAATGCAGATGGTAAACCATATATTATAGAAACAAGTTGTACATTTGAATTAATAACTAGCAAGATATTAACTGCTATTGGTGGGACTATAAATACCTTGACCACTGATTATTGGTCATAGCTCATAGCTAGTCTAATGAATAGCAAGAACGATGCCTGTGAAGTAACTGGCCTACTATTTATTTACTGAATAACACATTCCAGGTTTAAATCATCAGTTACTAATGAGAACCAGATTTATATAGGCATAGGCAATTAGTACTCAGTTAACATGAACCATGTATAGAACATTTTACGTCTCAGATTACTAAAAATGCAGAATCTTTTGCAATTATTATTCATTATCGCTATATCTGTTTAACTTGAATGGATGGATTTGACAGTTACATTTAAAATTGTGCAACTCAGTGGTCCAGACAGGCATTGAATTGTTTGCCAAGTGTTTCTGAAATAAAAACTGATCATCTATAAAGGCTAAAATTGGGATGTCAATGCTCATTTGTCTCTTTAGACATATTAATAAATCTCAAATGTAACTGCATTTTGGTACCACAAGCTGAATCTAGTGGCACGCACAAACACGTTGCAATGATCTAATGAATATTCCGTGCAGGCCGAAGCAGTTTATCAACCTTTTGAGTTGGCTAGATGAAGATTTGAAAAGACATCTCCAATGTTGTGCTATTTGAAAATAAATTGCTAATCTTAATGTATTGGATCTTTCTGACAGTTTTGATTATTGGGGGAGAGGCTATGGATGCCCTGTATTGCCATGTCAGTTACAAAGGTGATATTTTATATAGCAATAGTTGCCTAAACAACCAATTATTGCAAATATAAACTACAATGACCATCTTAAATACACAAATGTTGATATGATACTGGTTCACAACTGCCATGGATTTAAAGTTCACCTTCTCCATAAAGGTTATGTGCAGATTCACCTGGAATAATTTTTTAAACCCTAATGTACTGCATTGCTTTTGCTCTATACTATAGCCAGAAAACCCAGAAGAGCCAAAAAGTGGACACTTAGTTAAGCCAGACCCTTCACAACTAAAGGCAAATTGGCTGTTTATTTTGTACGGGAAGTTACACTTTGCCAGGACATTTTCCTAAAATATGAAATGTTACCACATTTACAAAACTCTGGGACAATTTCCTTTTTAAAGTGCAACTTCTCTTGCAAAGTAAACAGCCTATTTGCCTTTTGTAAATCAACCCCATAGTGTCATTTAATTGAAACCTGTTGTAGGCAAAGCTGACAAACTACATAGGTAGGAGATTAGAATCAAATAAAAAAACTGTACGTTGTTTCCAATTGCTTGCTCCACCTATGTGTTGCTTTTCTGTTTTTATTGGAGTCCTTTTTTTATCTTTTACTTAATTGTGTGGTTGATTTGAAGTTAAAGGTTTTCATTGTTGTTCCATTCATAGAAAGCTTTTTTTGCTTCAATTGGCTTTGTTTAAGGCATTGATATTTTGGGTATTTTGATTATTTTGGGGGTATATTGGGTTTTATTGATAGAGCTTTTATTTTAAACCAACTGCTTTGCTTTTTTAACTGCAACGCAGTTTCATTTGTGAATTTGTTTATTTTCATTTGTTTACATCTGGGGTGCTTAAAATTGAACTTGAAATTAATTTGTTACTGACCCTGGGACTGATTTACTAAAGGCAAATTGAGAGTTAACTTTGCAAGGACAGTTGCATTTTGCAAGGGTTTTTTCACAAAGTTTAGTAATTGAGGTAAAGCTCTGTCGTCCAATCATGTGCAAGCACAAATGCTGTTTTGTTATTTTCTTTGCACATTAATGGGTATTCTTTGAAATTGAAATTTCACCATATTCACTAAGCTCCAAGGATTGTTCTCTTGCAAAATGGAACTTCTCTTGCAAAGGTAACAGCCTATTTGCCTTTAGTAACTCAACATCCATTTGATATATTTTGTTTGCATCATTTAAAAAATAAATAAGCTAAGGGAAACAACAGTGTGCACCTAAACCACCTCAAATTATATCATTTATCGTACACCCCTATTTCCCCCTCATCCCTAAATAAAATAAATAGTGGGCATACACCAGTTAGACTTCTAATCCCTAATTAAAGCTCTCTTGCTGCTGGACAAATTTGCAGCATTGTATCCTCTGCAGTACAGTGGAACCTTGGATTGCGAGTAACGCGTTTAACAGGCGTTTTGCAATACAAACTTTTTTTGTTCAAAATCCTGACTAGTTTTGTGAGTCTTGTCTCACAAAACGAGCAGGATTCAAGCCTCTGCGGTGTTCAGTACCGCAATTGGCCAGATGTGCTGGGGGCGCCGGTGACACTCTGAGCCATTTGGAAATACTCAGAAACACTCGGAAATACTCAGAAACACCCAGACATACTCAGTTCCTGAGTGTTTCCAAGCCTTTCCGAGGATTTCTGACTGTATCTGAATGGTCTGCGAGTATTTCTGCGCGCCCCCTCACCTCTGGCCACATGTGGTGCTGCATGCAATTGAAGTCAATGCAGAACAAATTATCTTGGTCCCTTGACTTCTATGAGGAAACTCGCTTTTATATGCGAGTGCTTTGGCAAAACCGCAGCCTGTGCTATTTAGCTTGATTCTAGCCTTGCTCACTAAAATCATTCTACGGATGGCCAATTTTACAATACTGTAACATTAGCAGTCTCCTTATTCTTGTTAAAAACCTGTCTGTACTCTTAAGCCTGCCATACAAGGATCCAAATTCAGCCAGTTCTGCGGGCAACGGCTGCATTTGAATCCATGTATGGGCAGTCTTCACAATCAGCACCGCCAGCTTTAGCCAGAAGCGCTTATCAGTATTTTCTAATGGCAGGGAACTATGGCCATTGTTAGAATACAGTGGCTTAGCAGTAGTGATTACCTCATTTGCTTTGAGTGTGTGGATGGAGGAATCAGGTCAATTATTTTTAAACAACTTGCGGTGGAATTAAAAGAAATTAAGAATGCATGGGCTGCTTTAATCTCTAATATACTTTGGCGAATTATTCTCAAATAAAAATCCTGCTTTTGGCCAGTTTCACACTTCTGTATCCTATGCAGTATCCTAATTCTTGGGATAAAGCCCCAACTTGTGTTTTTTACCTCTAGTAAATTTAGACCTAGTCTTGCTATTTTAAAATGTTCTGTTGGTAGCCAGTTGTCACTGCCGTCTTCTGCAGCCTCTTAATTCTTGTAGTAAAACACCTGCCTGTACTTTTTTGGTTTAATACAGTTCAGTAAATTCTCTCGCATTAGCAATGCCTCACTGTTGGCCAGTTTTACTCTGCTGTATCACCTGTAGTCATTTTAATCTTAATGAGATCTTGATAGAAATTGGCCAACGGCAGGACAGTTTACCATCAGCAAGAACAGGTACATCTACAGTACAGCAAACTACTGGGAAATTTCTATCTACCAGTCAAAGAAGATGTATTATCTTTTGGTGAAAAAGCATGTGTCACTTTCCATGGATACCAGAAACCAAGCCATATTATCTTTATATACTCTATTTTATGTTTTATACTATGTAATCATTTATTTCATTTAGAACAATAGTGTCCAATTGTAATACTCATGGACAGTGATCCTTATTAAAAAAAACTTGCAGCAAAATCGTGATGTAGTTCATTATGCAAAACAATGCTGCTTAATGAAAAAAAAAAAAAAATAATAGCATAAAAGCAGAACTAAAGGATGTAATTGTACACCCTTGATATAATACATTGTTTCAATTTGTTCCCTTTTGAAATGGTGTAAGCTTCTGCTTTTTATCTATTTCTGCATATCAGGACCCATGGTTCTTTAACCACTTGCTTACTGGGCACATAAACCCCCTTCGTTCCCAGGCGAAATCTCAGCGTCCGGCACTGCGTCGCTTTAACTGACAATTGCGCGGTCGTGCGACGTGGCTCCCAAACAAAATTGGCGTCCTTTTTTCCCCACAAATAGAGCTTTCTTTTGGTGGTATTTGATCACCTCTGCGGTTTTTATTTTTTGCGCTATAAACAAAAAAAGAGCAACAATTTAAAAAAAATATATATTTTTTTTACTTGTTGCTATAATAAATATCCCAATTTTTTTTTAAAAAACTATTTTTTTTCTCAGTTAAGGCCGATACGTATTTTTCGACGTATTTTTGTAAAAAAAAAAAAAAAAATCGCAATAAGCGACTGGTTTGCGCAAAAGTTATAGCGCCTACAAAATGGGGAACAGAATTATGATTTTTTTTATTATTTTTTTTTTTTACTAGTAATGGCGGCGATCTGCGATTTTTATTGGGACTGGGATATTGCGGCGGACGTATCGGACACTTTTGACACAAATTTGGCGCCATTCACATTTATACGGCGATCAGTGCTATAAAAATGCACGAATTACTGTATAAATGTGACTGGCAGTGAAGGGGTTAACACTAGGGGGTGAGGAAGGGGTTAAATGTGTAGCCTGGGTGTGTTATAACTGTGTGGGGGGAGGGGGGTGACTGGGGGAGGGGACGGTTGCTGTGTCTCTATGTACAAGAGACACAGATCGGTCTCCTCTCCTCTGACAGCACGTGGAGCTCTGTGTTTACACACAGAGCTCCACGTCCCTGCTGTCACCTGCCGTGTCACCGACGATCGCGTGTAACCGGCGGACATCGCGGCCGCCAGGTACACGCATCGGGTCTTCGGCGATGCGTCGGGACAGTTTTTACCCGCCGCGCGCCACCCAGTGGCGCGCGCGGGTAATGCACATAAAGGCCGTTTTTAAACGGCCACTTGGCACTTGAGAGCCGCGCTGCGGACGTATTTCGTCTATAGCGCGGATCTCAAGTGGTTAAATTGTACACTATGCAATAAACATTATTTAACATATGAAATAAATTATATTTCTCCCATAGATGTTATACCTTAAAATATCTACTTTAATAGTATCAGTTTTCCAGCATTAGTAATAGAACATGTACACATAGTAAATCACTATCATTATTATAAGTTGCCATATTTCTTCTAAACAGCGTGGTGCCTTCCAAGAGTATGTACTCATGATGTACAACATGGTATTCTTTGCATTTAAAGAGAATAAAAGATAGACCATTCAAAATATTTAATGCATGACTGTAATTAGCTACTGTGAATAAAAAATAGAATGCAGTATATCATAGTTATGTCACTATGATACAGGTGTGCAGTTATGTGTGACTTGTTTATTAAAAGCTTAGTTCTTAATAGCAAATGAGAAGAATATTCATTATCCAGAATGATTGAAGCCCTTACAATGACATAATCATGACATGTATTGTATCTAGGGGTGCAACGGATCAAAAAACTCACGGTTCAGATCGTTCCTCGGATCAGGAGTCACGGATTGAATCATTTTTCGGATCGGCAAAAAAAATAAAAAAATCTCCCCCACTGTAATATCCACATATCTCCCCCACTGTAATATCCACATCCCCCCCACTGTAATATCCACATCTCCCCCCATTGTAATATCCACATCTCCCCCACTGCAGTGGCGTCACTAGGGTTGGTGTCAGCCGGTGCAGAAAAAAATGGTGTCACCCCCCTCACCAACTATAGTCCCCCCTCAGTAAAGAACCCCCTCGGTGCAGACACCCCCTCTCAGTACAGACACCCCCCCTCTCAGTACAGACACCCCCCCAGTACAGACACCCTCCCCTCTCAGTACAGACACCCCCCCAGGTACTACCGACAGACACCCCCCCTCCCCAGGTAGTACCGACAGGCACCCCCCCCAGGTAGTACTGACAGACACCCCCCCAGGTAGTACCGACAAACACACACCCCCAGGTAGTACAGAAAGACACCCCCCCAGTTAGTACAGACACCCCCCCTCAGGTAAGACACCCCCCCAGGTAGTACAGACAGACACCCCCAGTAGTATGACTCCCAGCGGTGTGTCCCACGAGTAAGGGCTCCTCCTCCTCTGTGGGTGTAAACAGAGAGGAGGGCCGCCGCCGGATGTACCAAGATGGCCGCGGCTCCGGAGCTAGGCTGAAGCCGTGGTCTTTCCTAATGTTATGGCCGCGGCTCCGGAGCTAGGCCGAAGCTGCAGCCTTTCCTAATGTTATGGCAGTGGCTCCGGAGCTAGGGGTGACCCGTTCGGATCACAGGTCAACTGTGATCCGTTGCACCACTAATTGTATTGAACTTTCAGCAAATTTGGCAGGAAATTCACAAAAAACTGAAAATGTCTCTGAACCCAACTGAAGTCTTAGGGAGCTTTTAAGTGACCTGAGAAGCACTCTAAGTTGCTAAGGGACTTGGCTAGGATGCAGGGTCTGGTTGTTTTCTTTCAGGAAACACACTTTCTAAGAGGTTAAGGATTCCATGTCTCATAAACAGGTCTTTTCCCACTGTCTATCATTGTACAGCCCCGCAGTCTAAGGTAAAATAAGTTAGTGTTCGGTTCCTTGATCTTTTATTTCTCAATACATGGATGAACACAGGCGTTTCTTGTTAGTCAAAGGCAAGATTGGTGAAGCGGTCTTGTTTATTACCATGTATTTTTCCAACTCTGATCACTTGACTTTCTTGTTTTGGCTTTCCCAAGCTACGATACTGAGGGTGTCTCTCCTCCAATGATATGGGAGGCTTAAAAATGTCTGGTCAGAGGCCTTTTCATAAAACATGGTACCCACCTAAAGAAGCACCCACTTCAATGTCAGACCCTGTTCCAGCAAATTTGCCACCTCAAATCTGATCATAAAAAATCTATTGCAACTAAGGTATATCATGATTTTCTGGACCTCCAAGAGAGACTTAACTCTCTTCTATTTTAAATTTCTGTGTCAAATAAAAACTCCTGAAAATATGCTGGTCCTGCTTTGAATTTTCAGACAAGCCCAGCATAATTCTGGCGAGAAGCTTTTGGGGCCTCTCCTCTATATCATCTCCAACAGGGGTTAAACATGTTATATCTGGTGCCATAGCCCACAAACTCGTATTACCGACAGCTTTAAAACTTACCTTCATCCTCTTCCACCACTGCACCATCCAGACAATCTGCCATAGTGGCATTTCTCTGTGCCCTGGACATCTGTGCCTGAGGACCAGGAATCTTGTAATGGAGGTTACATCCCTCCCGTTGGACTTTCTCTTTAGGCGCATATTGCAGTACTCCCCAAACAAGGCAAGGATCTTTTACAATGCAGCAGTGATAGGCCCATAGCATTTCTTAATGTGGATCTTAAGCTATTCCCCAAAATTCTTGCTGCCCTTTATGCCCATTGTTCTCACTGAACAGGTTGGTTTTATTCCTCAATGCGAAGCAAGCAATAACTCCACTATGGTCACCTCACTCATTCATCTGGCCAGGTCTGCTCTTAAGACCTTAGACCAGGGCGATAAACAATTTCTTCAGTCAGCTTTATCCTTTATCTGCTTGGGGCCACATATACTTAGTTGTGTGTTGGCTTTTTATATCAACCCACAAGCAGAAGTACAAATCAATGAGACACACGCTGACTAATTTTCTCTATTAAACAACTCTAGGCACGGATGCCCACTGTCTCCCTTGATTTTTTTATTAACCCTAGAACTGTTGTTCTGTTGTGTCATCTGGGCCAACCCTAACATTCAGGAACTCCTAAACAGGTGGACCACCATTAGGTCCTGGCCTATGTAGATGACCTTATTTTTCTGTTTCTGAGGTGACTCCCAATCTGATGTCCTTTTTTCGACAGTATGGGGCTCTATCCAATTACAAGACTAACTACTCCAAGTCAGAAGCCCTCAACATTTCACTACCAGTCAATCAAGTCGCCAGATTGAAATGAGCATTCCCATTTTCTTGGTACCTGGGACATACTCCTCTTCCAGATCAATTATTTGAGGTGAACTTCCTTCCCTTCTTGACCTAGATATGCATGGATCTACAGGAATAGAGGACCCTAAATCTAAGCTGATTTGGGTAGTACAACAGCTTTTGATTCTAGCTCTCCCTACCTGGATACCTCCTACCTTCTTTGCCCAACAGATACTTCAATTTATCTGGAGAGACAGGCAACCCCGGTCCACCTTTAACCCTATCCCTCCCCAAATTGCAGGGTGGCTTGGGATTACCTGATACATTGTTGTAATACAAAGCTCTTCTTTTGGTCCGCGTGGTCAGTTAGTGTACGCAATCGTAGACTAAAACGTGGGTCATTGTTGAGCAAGAACACTCCCCAGTTTCTTTGTCCTTTGTCTCACTTGGCTTTCTGTGCCATGTTTATCGTCTCTTCTAGCACACCCAATTGTTGGATGAAGCTGAAAAATGAATGCACTGCAACTGCAGCTATCACTTAAGCGCATTCCCACACCCAATTAACAATCCAAATGTAATTAAAGCAAAAAAGCCCCACTGTACTGGACAACTAAAAATATACCAAATCTATATCAAATCACATAAACACAAACTGTGTACATAACACAAACTCTCATTGAAATACCAAATGCAGATAGAAAAAAGTCCTAGTGCTGTAGCAAACTTCATAAACTTAATGCAAAACAAACAATGTTGCAAGCATAAAATAAATCTTCACACACTTAAAGAGGAACTACAGCCTGCTCACATAATTTGTAATGAAAAAAAATTTGCCATTCTGAAGCTTCCCTCCAACCATTTTGCATATCATTTTATATATACTGTGATTCTGTACTTGCCAAATATGATAAAATAATATGCCAAAGAAATCTCCCTCCACTGAGTTTGGCTGCAGCCATTTTAAATGTGGGCAGCTGAAACTGTTGCCTGTTCACTTCTTGGATTTACACAGACACACAGAGGTACTCCTCTAGCTCTGCAGCTCTCATTGGCCCTCGTATTACTCATCCCCCCTCTCTTCCTAGCAAACTCACGAGAGAGAGAGCTGTGCATGATGTCATAAGCCTAGGATTTTTACCAGACAAGAAACAGGAAGTGGGCTGTATAAGGTATTTGCTAGCAGAACTTTTTTTTTTTTACTATTCAAGGGGTAGAAGATTTAATAGATGAAAAGTTGAAAAAATGACTGAAGTTCTGCTTTAAAGATATAGAAACCACAAAGTCACAGCACTGTTAGCCAAACTTTCTGCTAAATACTGTGGGCCAGATCCACAAAAGGGATACGACGGCGTATCTACTGATACGCCGTCGTATCCCTGTTTTTATCTTTGGAACTGATCCACAGAATCAGTTTCCAATAGATAGACAGAAGATCCGACATGTGTAAGGGACTTACACTGCCGGATCTTAGGATGCAGTACCGCATCCGCCGCTGGGGGCATTTTGAGTCGAAATGCCGCGTCGGGTATGCAAATTAGCACTTACGGAGATCCACAAAGCTTTTCAGCTTAGTTTTTTCTCCGTAAGTATTAGTTTGCAATCGTAAAATTAGGACTCGCCCCATTTGAATAGGAACGCCTTGCGTCGGCCGGATTTAAGTTACACAGCCGAAAATTTCTAGGTAAGTGCTTTGTGGATCGGGCACTTAGGTAGAAATTTTCCGGCCGTGTAACTTAAATGGCAATATTTAAGTTACGGCGGCTGGCTGTGGATCTGGCCCTGTGACCACAACCCCAGTGCTGCAAAGGCCCAGATCCTTGAAACAAAATCCACTGCTCTAAAACAATTCCACTTTTGTGTCACAGCCATATCATCGCTGTGTTAAGGTTTGTAGACTTCCAGATGGTAATTAGGTTACAAATCTTGATTCTGAAACGTGACTTTTTTTTGTACCCTACATTTGTACATTTATTTTTCAAATTGAGTAACATGAATATATATGCTATAACTCTTATGCTGTCATTTAAACTTTTTTCAATAAAAGTTTGTAAACAAAAAGAAATAAGATAGAAAGTCAATACATCAGAATCAATCAAATTTCAAAAATATAAATACCAGTGGTCTCCAAACTGCAGCCAGGGGGGCAGCTGTGGCCCTTTGCTTGCTTTTATCTGGCCCTTGGGGCACTATTTCATCCACTGACAGCAACAATGGGGCATAATTATCCCCACTGACACCAATGAAGTGGCACAATTCCTCCCAATAATACCAATGATGGGGCACAATTCCTCCCACTTGCACCATTAATGGGGCGCATTTACTCTCACTGAAACAAACAATGGGGGGTTATTTTTTTCACACTGATGTCGAAACCTTCATTACTCCCACTGGCCACAGTCCGGCCCTCCTAAAGTCTTAAGGACAGTGAACTGGCCCTTTGTCTAGAAAGTTTGTAGACCCCTGATATTTACCATATTTTGAAGATAAGGGGGCTGATTTACAAAAGGCAAATAGAGTGTGCTACAGAGCTTAGTAAATGAGCAGAAGGTCTGCTGACTACCATCATCTAATCATGTCCAAGCAAAAAGGCTGTTTTTTTTTTTAATTTTCCTAGAATCTGATTGGGTATTCTTTGCAGTGAAGATTTACCTAATTTACTAAGCTCTGGAGCCACTGCACTCGCAGAGTGCAA